>NC_139487.1:32786304-33526651 GCF_008360975.1 Lichenostomus cassidix
CTCGGCTCACGGGAGCTGCCGGTGCCACCCTGACCCGGGCACGTGCAGCCCCGTGACCACCCTGCACTGGGACAGTGTGCGTGGTCCAGGCACCCGGTGCTGGGCTCCAGTGCCGGTGCTCTGGTATGCAGTGCACGGCCCATGAACAGCGCAGGGCCCCGGTGCGCGGTAGTGGGCTCTGGTGCGCAGCTCAGGAACCACGTGCAGCTCGCTGGGCACATACCCGCTGCTGGGACCCTCCCTAGTGCTGGGTCCCGGTGCCCGGTGCTGTGGCCCTGGCGAACAGCCCACGGACCCCGTGACCGGCGCTGGGACCGCACATGGAGTAGGGACGCGGTGCCCGGTGGCGTGGCCTGGTGCGCAGCCCAGGGACCACATGCGGGTCGCTGGGCACATGCCCGGGGCTACGACCGTGCCAGGTGTAGGAACCCGGTGCCCGGTGCTGGGCGGGGCCAAGCCCACCCACCCGCGGTGACCCCAGGTGTCCCTGTGCTCACCGGCGCTGCAGCCCCGTGCGCCGCGGGGGGCGCGGAGCGGCGGCGGGACCCCCGCTCGGGGGAGCGCGGCGGCGGCGGCGGGGCGGAGGAGCGCTCGCAGCGGGGCGGCCATGGCGATGAGCGGCGGGAGCCCCGCCCCCGCCATAGCCCATTGGTGCAGGCGGACCCGCCCCGCCATGCGCTGTCCCCATTGGCCGAGGCGGGGCCGCGGGGCGGGGCCGGGACCCCCGGGGCCGTGGGAGGGGGCACAGGGCTAGAGCCCCCCGCCCCGAGCCGGGGTCCCGCCGTGGTCGCCCCGCGGGGCGCGGGCGGGGCCGGGGCGGAGGGACTTGTGGGGGTGTAGAGGCGTCGCGGGGAACGGGAAAGGAAGGGAAAGGGTAGGGAGGGGGGGATTCCCCCGCCGCCCCCCGCGCGGAGAGTGGGGGGGAGTGCGGGGGGCGCGGCGGGAGCGCGGCAGCGGGAGCGCGGCCAGGGAGAAGCGGAGAGGAGTGGAACGAGCCGGCGGCACCCCCGGGCCCGGTGAGCCCCGGGGAGAAGAGGGAGGGGCGGGGGTGTGAGTGCGTCCCGCGGCAGGGTGTGTGCCGAGCCAGGGAAACGCGCGGGTGCGAGCTTGTACGGGAGCATCATCCACAGGGCTCTGCGGAGCGCGCGGGTGCGAGCGTGTGCGAGACCATCATCCACAGGGTTCTCCGGAGCGCATGGGTGCGAGCGTGTGCGAGAGCATCATCCACAGGGGCGTGCGGGAGCGTGCGTGTGCGAGAGCATCATCCAGAGGGGTGGGGGGAGCGCGTTTATGCAACGCGAGGCTGCTGCGTGTGCGGTGACACACGCGTGCGCGGCCCCAGCACACGCGCAAGCGGGACACGTCGGTGCGCGGTCCCCCACCCGCGGCCGGGCGCGGCTGAGCGGCGGCGCTCTCCCTCCCTCCCTGCGACAGGTGCGGGATGCGGCGGAGCGCGGCGGCGTGCTGGGCGCTGGTGCTACTGTCCGCCACCTTCTGCGACACGGTGGCCGGCAAGGGTGGGCGCGGTGGCGCCCGGGGGGCGGCCCGCGGCGCGGCGCGGGGGGCGGCTCGCAGCCGGCCGAGGGCAGCCGTGCCCCGGTACGGCTCTGCCGGGGCGGCCCTGCGCGTGGCGGGGGCGGCGGCGGCGGGGGCGGCGGCCGGTGTGGCGGCGGGGGCGGCCCTGCGCCGGGCTCGGCTGTCCGGAGAGCTGCAGGCGGGAGACGGCGTCGAGTACCGCGACGGCAACTGGACGGCGGCCGCCAGCGCCTGGACCTCCACCGCGCCCGCCGGGACCCTGCCGGGCCGGGCGCTGCCCTGGCTCTGCCCGCTGGCCGCCCTCCTCCACCGCTGATGGATTTCGGGGGACCTGACTGTGCCCGGTGCACCCACGACGCCGCGAGGACCGACCGCCCCCCCCGGGGCTAAGCCCTACGCCCCGGGCGAGCAGCGGCTCCTGGGGCTGTGTCCACCCACCGCCGGCGGGGCAGGATCCCCGTGGAAGACGATCCACCGCCACCCTCCCCTCCACGCCGAGCCAAACGCCGCCGGCTCGGGCACCTCTTTGCACCGCGCCCCTGTTCGTGGCCTCACCGTGTCCGGAGGCCGAGGAAGCGACAATAAAGCCAGGCGAAAGCAGGTGTGGCTGAAATGTGGGGCGAGGGGCGGGACCCTGGGATGGCCAGTGCCCAGTCCCTGCCCACGCAGGCTTTATTGCGGGAGGGAGGCCCCAGAGCAGGCCAAGACCTTCAGGAAACAGCTCTCTGGGGGTTTCCAGGTCCCAGTCTGAGGCACTGAGGAGAGCCCTGCCCCAGGCTCTGCGGGGTGGGCACAGATCTCCATGGGAGCATCACAACAGTGACATCACAGGGCATCCTGTCCCACTAGCCCAATGCCCAAAACTGGGAGCTGCCCTGGCAGAGCTGCTTCGATCACACACCATAGCTCTCTGCTGAGGTGTCACCAGCCCCTTGGGGCACCAGGGTGTCACCAGTCCACATGGCTGCAGGCAGTGCTTGCTCCTCACTGGGACAGGTCTCAGTCCAGAGTCACCCTGCCCAAGCGTCCTGCTCGGAAGTCCCGCAGGAACTCGTAGGCAGCAGCTGGGTAGTTGAGCATCATCATGTTGACATTCCCTAGAGATGGCAATGGATACAGGAGTGTCAGTGCAACCTGGAGCTGTGCTGGGATCCCCAGGGTCCCAGCCCCTGCACCCCAGATCTCCCCGAGCACCCACCTGTGCCTGTCAGCACCTTCACCTTCTGCGTGCGGCCCTGGGCGAGGGCCACGTGCTTGAGCAGGGGCTCGATGTGGTCACAGGCCTGGCCCAGCCGGTAGCGCTGCACATACCTGCCAGAGGAGATGGCTCACAGCCTGCTTTCCCCCAAAATTCCCTGGGGATGGCATCTCCATTGCCCTCTTGGGACCCCTCCCCACTTCCCACCAGCTCACCCAAACTGCTGCTGCTTGTTCAGGGTGTACAGGAGGTAGTCAGCCATGACATCCTCCCCTACTAGGTGGTCATGGATGGCTCCTGGAAAAGATGGTCAAGCCCCAGTTTCCCTCAGCCCTGCTGAGCCCTGGCCATCCCCTCCCACCCAGGGGCTGTGAGCAGCAGTCTCACCCCAGCCTCGGGTACCAGGCCTTGAGGCCACATTTGGGGACTCCCCCTGGCCACAGCCTCCACCTCACCACACAGCGCCAGCTTCATGCCCGTCTCCACATCCCCCAGCTTGGGGGGCAGCACGCCAGGGGTGTCCACCAGGTACATCAGGGGCTTCTCACAGACCTGGCAAGGGGAAGGCAGAGCTGGTAATCAGCACCACATGGCTAACAAGCAAGGCACTGAACTTGAGTTAAGCTCTTGCTGGAAAGAGGACCTGAGCAACCCCCTGAGATCAGCCCTGTGAGCCTCAAGGTCTCTCCTGGATGCAGGAGGCAGAGCCCACCCACAGGGATGTACCTGGATCCTGGACAGCACTGCTTTGGTGACTCCTGGCTCGCCCCCCACCGCAGTGGCTTTGCCTGACGGGGACAGACACAGTCATAGGTGTAAGTGACACTGACCCACCTCCTCCTCGAGCCCTGGCACCATGCAGAAATACCCTTCTTGAGGTGCAGCCTCCGCAGGGAGTTGATGAGTGAGGACTTGCCCACGTTGGGCACGCCGATCACCAGGATGTTGTGCTCAGAGCTCTGGAAGCCAGGGAGACACAGGCAAGGAGCAGCTGGTTACCAACCACCCACTCCTGGAGCAACAGGCTGCTGCCACTGGGAAATATCCCAGCGTTTGCCAGCACTTCTGGCATATGTGGGAGCAGCCTCGTCCCTTGGCTGGAAAGGGAGGTGACCCTCCCTCTGCTCTGCACTGGGGCAGCCCCACCTCGAGCACTGGGAGCAGTTTTGGGGCACCACAATACAAAAGAGACCTAAAGTTGCCAGAGAGTGTCCAAAGGAGGGACACAGGGATGGGGAAGGGTCTTGAAGGGCCACATGAGGACTGGCTGAGGTCACTTGGTTTGTTCAGCCAGAGCAGAGAACACTGAGGTCAGATCTCCCCGGGGCTGCAGCTCCTCCTGAGGGGAAGCTCTGATCTCTGCTCTCAGACAGGACCCAGGGAATGGCTGGAGCTGGGCCAGGGGAGAGTCAGGTTGGATATCAGGGAAAGCTTCTTCCCCTAGAGGGTGGTGGGGCACTGGGGGAAGAACCTTTCTCTGGAGGAACCAGGGAATGGGCATGGCCCCAAGGCTCCCAGAGCTTCAAGTGTTTGGACAATACTCCCAGCAATGCACAGAGTGGGACTGTTGGGGTGTCTGGGCAGGGCTAGGAGCTGGTCTGGATGATCCCTGTAGATCCCTTCCAACTTGAGATATTCTGCGATTTTGTGGCCCTCTATGCACATGTCTCACCTCGGCCCTGTGGTAGCGTGGACTGTCAGCCACCAGCCTGGCAACCATGGGGACAACCTGCAGAGGAACAGGGACAGGGCTGTCACTTTGTGCCTGGGCTGGCAGCAGCCACGCACTTGGGGGCACTGTGCCAGGGGAATGTGCACAACAGAGGCTGAGCAGAGGACTTGGGACAGCTGGAAGGGAGCAGCCAGCTGGAGCACTGAGGGCTCTCCATGGGGCTGGGAGCTCTCTAGGGAGCAGGGCTGGGCTGCTGCCCCACTACCTTCTTGACGTTGACATCGCGCTGGCAGTCAGTGAAGACCACGTGCGAGCATCCCTGCTGCCTCAGCTGCTCCAAGACCGCCTGGAGGGGACGGAAAGAGGCACTGCAGACACCTGCCTGTGACACCACCGCTGCCCCCAGCCCGGCCCTGCCCCGGCGCTCACCGACTGCCGGCGGGGATCAGCCAGGTCCATCTTGTTCAGCACCAGGACGTGAGGGCGGATGCCCAGCACCTCCTGCAGCGCGGGGTTACGGCCCGACAGCGGGATGTGGCTGCGCTAAGGACAGTGACTGCAAGCACAGTACCGGGAGGAGGGCGGGATGGGGGTGGAGAGGGGCAAGGGGTGATCTGGAGGGACAAGGGAGAGAGTTCTTCGGCAGCTGTGGAGGATATTCGAGCGTCGTGCACCTCCACGAGGCAGTCGGCTCGGCGCAGCGCCAGGCGCATCTGCCGCAGGCCTGCAGCACACAGCACGGCGCGGGGTGAGCGCGCAGCGGGCGCTCGGGGAGGGGGCTCGACCCGCCGCGCTGCCGCCCCTCACCTTTGGCCATGTGCCGCGGGAACCACGAGGCCACATCGCGGCCGCCGAAGTCGAAGCGCTGCCGGAACCCTGCCGGGGCTGTCCCCGCCGCCCGCAGCGCTGCCCACACCCTCATGGCCTCGGCCGCTCGTCACTTCCCGCGCGACAGGAAGCGGCGGCAGTCGCAGCCATGGCGGAGCCGCTGCCGCCGCCAGCGGGGGGCTCGGCCGCACCTCCCGGCGGCACGGGGAGTGCCGGGAGTCGCGAGAGAGCCCCCGCGGGCCCCCGCACCCCCCGTGCCGCCGGTTCTGAGCCTCCGGCCGCTCCCCCGCCCGCCCCGGAGCCCCCCCCGCGGCCAGGCCCGGCGCAGGACCCGCTGGACGACCCCCGCTACACCATCTCCAGCACCAACTGGTACTGAGCTAACGCGCCGTCCCGCTCGATGGAGCCAGCCCCGCCGCATCCACCCCGCCACCGAGAGCAAGCAGCCGCCGGCGCGGAGCGTTCTCAATAAAGGAGACTGAAGGGCAAAGCACCGGGGTTTATTGTGCTGCCTCAGGACTGAGGCGCGGGGACGGGCGCCTGGAAGAGCTTGTTGAGCCGCTCGGCCTCTCGCCACCCCGACAGCAGCGCCCCGTGGGTGGTGGAGTAGAAGATGCGGTGCGTGGCCTCGCCGGCGAAGAGGAGCTGCAGGGGCTGCGGTGAGGCGGGGGGTGAGCGCAGGAGCCCGCGGGGTTGTACTAAACCAGTCTCATCCCCCGCCCTCCGACACCCCGCGGGTGCATGACCGCATAAAAATCCAGAATTGGGCACTTTCCCTTTCCTGCACCCTGCGCCTTGAGGATGCTGGGGGGTGGTTGAGGGGAGCAGCCTGTGCACGAGTTTTATGGCAATGGGGTTGCCCCCACCCTCGTGGAGCTCAGCAGGTGACCTGAGTATTGGCGACCCCCCCAAAGGGTCAGCAGTGCCACCTCCCTGTGCTCCTGGAGTGGCCTGTCCCCATCCCCGTCCACCTGTCCCCGCTGCATCCCCTGGGCCTGAATCCTCACCCGGGGATCCCGGGGGTCCTCGGGCAGGGGCTGTGCCAGCACATCGATGTCGTCCCCCGAGCTGCCCACGGCCACGTAGCTGTAGGAGCCGCGGGTGTAGGGAGCGCTGTGCCAGCGGGACCGGAGCACACTCTTGGGCGCGGGAAGGTTCGGATTCCCTGCGGAGGGGGGTTAGGGATGGGATGGAGAAATGCCCCGGGGCTGTGGGCGGGCGGGGAGGGCGGGGAAGGTACCTGTCATCGTGCGGAGGACGCGGGTCATGGCGCTGAGCACCTCGGCGTCGCTCAGCGTCTCCATGTACTCCGACTCCTTCCCCGCGATGAAGCCACACAGGACGTGCCCGTGCCTGGGAAGGGGAGGTAAGGCTGAGAGCTGCTGCCCACCGGGACTGTGCCCACCGGCAGCCCGGAGAAGGTCTGGAAGGTGCCCAACCCCCTGGCCACATACTGCTCTGGTGGCTGGAGCACCACAAATCCGATGAGCTTCTTGAACCAGTTGGCCTCAAGGTCAGCGCTGGGCTCCTCCAGGGGTGACTCGTCCTCCCACACCACTTCCAGGAGCTGCTGCTGGGGCTCCCAGAAAGGCTGCTCGAACTCCAGGAAGATCTTGTTGTTGGTGCCAAAGCCCAGGTGGCGAATGGCCTCTGCTTTCCGCTTGGGAAGGGGAGGCTGGAATAATTCCTGGTGGTGTTCCTTGAGGAAACCTGCAGCCACAAGATTGGGCAATCAATGGGGCAGCCTTTGGCCGGGCTGCCAAATGGGGTCTGAGATGTTCCTTCCCAAACCCCTTTCTAACCTCTTCCCAGGGGAGAAGGGAGGCTGGGAAGGGGTTAGGCAATCCCTCCCCTGCACCTGCCCATCTCCAACCCTGCCAGCTGGTCGGAGGGGACAGGCAGAGCAAGGGAAGGTGTTGGTGGCCTCACCCAGCGGAACAGTGACGATGACGTGGTCGGCAAGGAAGACATCTCCATCCTCGCACTCCACCCGGACGGGGAAAACCTTGGCATCGTCCCCTTCCTCACGGAAGGACCCTTGCCACTGGATGGTCCTCACTGCCTTGTTGAACAGGACGGTGCCCTCGGGCAGATCCGAGAGCAGGCGCTCGGACAAGCTGCTGTAGCCACTGTGGGAGGAGTCACCGCTGGGCACGGGGCAGCCCCTGGAACGCTCCTCCGTGTCCCGCTCCGCAGCCCCGCGCTTACCCTGGGAAGGTGCAGTCCAGGCCGGGCAGTGACACGTACTCCCCGAAGGGCTCCAGGGCCACCAGGTCCATGCTGTGGGTCCCACTGATGCAGCACTCCAGCTTGAGGCAGGCGGCGAGCACAGCCAGCTGGAGCCGCCGGGCATCCTCCTGGCCTTTCGCCATGGCGGGGATCGTCCGGGCGATCTCTGCCCGCACATACTGGCCCACGCTGGGCCACGGTGGCTCCTTGGACCCCTGGAAAGCGCGGGTGGAGGCCAGGAGGGCATAGAAGAGGTCGCGGGCTTCGCGCACCGCCTTGGGGCTCAGCACCTTCCCCGAGCTGCCGTAGGTGACGGAGGGCATCGGGGGGTGGCCCCCCGCTTCCACCTGCTGGTTCTCCTCCCGGGCGGCCTCCGGGGTCAGCAGGCCGTAGCGGGAGGCCAGGCAGAACACGGGATTTCCTGGCGAGGGGCCGTGGATCCAGTGTGCCCCCATCTCCGCCAGCCCCGACGCTGCCGGGAGGGAGGGAGGGAGAGCGGGTCACCGCCCCGAGCCACGCGTGTGCAGAAGCCCTCGGGGCGCAGCAGGACCCGCCGCGCCATGTGCCCCCGAAACGGCTGGAGCCAGCGGGCCCTCCCGCGCCCCCGCTGCCACTCGTGACCGGCTTCCGTTTGGTCCCCGCGTGCCCACGGGACCGGCCGCCCCCCGCCACGTGTCCATCCCGCTCCGGACCGGCCCCGCGGGCCGGGGGGTCAGGTGCGGCTCCCGCAGCCCGGCACAGGCACCCCCTGCCCCAGCCCGGGCCCGCCCCCCGGTGCCGCCCACCCCCCGTGCCCGGAGCTCCCCCGGCCTCCCCGCCCGTACCGAAGGGGCGGGTGCAGACGCGGCCGCCGGCGCGGGCAGCCGCCTCCAGCAGGCGGAGGGAGCCATGTCCGCGGAGCCGCTGGGCCGCCCCCAGCCCCGCCAGCCCCGCGCCCACCGCCACCACCCGCCGCCCGCCGCCCTCCATGGCCGCCCGCGCCGGCCGGTACCGCCCTCCGCCGCCGCTGGCACCGCCCGCCGCCAACGGCACCGCCCCTGGAGCGGCCCGAGCCGCGGCTGGAGGGAAGGAGGAAGGAAGGGATGGATGCAGAGAGAGATGGGGAAATGAATGGAAGGAGGGATGGGGGGCATGGATGGAGTGGGTGGAGAAATGGATGGATGGAGGGATAGATGGATGCCCGTGGGTCCCGGTGCAGTGGTGAACCAACTGCCTGCGCCCATGGAGGGCAGGAGAAGGCCGGGGTGGGAGAGAGGACCCCTCCTGGAGTAGGAGCAGCCCTGGGACCACCTGCCCACCCTTCTCCTCTCCCCATCACTCTCATCCGCCTTATACCTTGGCCGACCTGCCTGGCATGGTGCGGGAGCTGTGGACACCCATCATCCCGCTGTCCCGGCACGCACATCGCAGCAGAGCTGCCCCAAGGGCCAGCGCTCCCACCCGCCTGTGGTTCCCAAACCCTCATGGATACAGTAAGACTCTCCCCCCGCCCAAGGCTGGCTGGTGTTTTTTTGCCAGCGAATGTTCCTGGCGCCTGCCCAGGGGTGGGGCAGGGAACTGGGATGTACTGGGATGCTCCCAGCTGGGACCCTCGGAGAACCCACTGTGCCACCCAGCTCTGCCAGCTGCCTCTGGGGTTACTGTGGCCCTGCTGGCCCTGGCAGCTCCCTGGAAAATATTCACGTGCAAGGAAGAGCTGGGGGTGTCAGAGCACAAGCTCCTGGAATCCCCTTTGAGCATTTATTTTGGAGTGATTTTCCCCGCCTCCGGATTTGCAGCAAGCAACAGGGTGGGACTGGCAGGGGACATCAGCCTGGCAGCAGCTTCCTGGGGGGGACGGTGGCCCTGCAACCTAGCCCAGGGCATTTGGAGTCACCAGCTCCCAGGGGTGAGGGATGATCATTCCCAATATGTTGGTGCTGAGCCAAGCAGCCATTCCTGGGGACCTCTGGCCCATGAGTCCCAGCACCAGACAATGCGGGGAAGTGCCTGGATGGAGACCTTCAGCTTCCTGGGGATTTGTCTTGGGGAAAAAAGATTCTCCTGAACATCCCTTGGCTGCAATAGGGGGCCAGAACCCCTCATTGCATCATCTGTTGCTGCTGCCAAGAAAGGTTTGGCCTCATTCATCCCCTCCATCCTTTTCTGTGCCATGGCTTGGTGCTGCTCTCAGCCTGACCCCCACAGCCAGACTCAACAGGCCCATTAGGGTGTTCTAATCCACAACCCACTGGGCAGCCACCGTGGGGTCATGGCAGGGTCCCCGTGTCCCTCTGGCACAGCCCAGGATCAGCACCATCACTTGGGGCCCTTCCAGCAGGGCTGGTGGCTCCTGCCAGCCTCGGTGCCCTGGGTGACCAGCACAGTGCCACCGGTCCTTGAGGAGCTCCCAAGCGAGGAGGACAGACCCCAACAGCCAAGGGATGCGTGGGAAGCACCATCACCACAAGCGTGTCAGGCCAGCAGGAAGGAGGGGACAGCAGGGAGTGTCCCACCCGCCCCTCGGGCTGTCTCAGCTGAGGGACAGGGGCCAGGCCACCGGCACCTCCCCCGGGAGCCACCGCCCTACCCGGATCCCTCCATCAGCTTCAGGATGCTGCTGTAGAGGCGCCCAGGGGCGTCCAGGCCCCAGACAAAGTCCCAGTGGTTCCAGTCGGGGATGTGGGTGTAGGTGACGAGGTGGGTGATGCGGGGCAGCAGCAGGCGGACGTCCCTCCAGTCAGCTGCCCAGTCCTCCCCTCCCGACCACACCGCCGTGGGCACCAGCATCTCCTCCACTCGGTACAGGGGCGGTGTGTCCTGCAGGGGCACGGGGAGCTCTCGGTTGGTCACGCCCTGCGAGCCATCCTGTCCCTGCACCACCCTGGACACACCCCCGGCATCTCCAGCCACCAGCACTGCCACTGCAGCTCCTACCTGGTGGTACACAGCCCGGTTCTCTCTGCCGTAGTCAAAGGCCTTGAATTCTCCTGACTTCACCACCTGGAAGACAGGATGGATCTGGTGGGGGAAGCCAGCGAGTGCCACTGTATGGGTGTAGCATCTCCCGGCCCCCTTGAGGGACCCATCACAAGAGGGTGCTCAGGAGGGGTTTGGGTAAGTCCCTGCCCATCTCTGACCACACCAGCTGGCTGGGGACATGCAGGACAAGGAAAGGTGTTGGTGTCCTCACCCATGGGACACTGCTGGAGGAGTTGGCATCCCTGCAAAGCCAGGCTTTCCACCTTTTTTAACAGGGTGATCCTTTGACCTCTGGCACCATGCCTGTCCCTAGCCATGGGTTGACAAACCAAGGTGTTCCATGTGACTCCTGGGCTGCCCTGGTGCCATGCTCTTCCCTCTGAAATCCTGCTCACCAAGCTGTGTGTGCAGGGTGCTGCTGCAGTTCCTTCAACAAGCTGATCATCCTTTTTCAGCTTCCATTACCTATAATTTGGCTCTGCAAGGAGGCACATGGGTGGGGTTCTCCAGCCTGACCCCATTTCCAGCAGGGCCAGTGCTGAAGCTGCAGCAGAACTGGCAGAGTCCAGGTGTCCAGGACCCCTTTGGACAGGGGGAGATGTTGTTGGTCCCCCTTTACCACTTCGTCCAAGCTTCCCCAGTCTCTCCTTGGGCTTCCACCCACCACCATGGTGTCCCTGAGTTCTTTGGGGATTCCTGGGAGGCCCCAAACTGGTCTCAGCATCCAGCTGTGGCCTCCCCTTCCCTGGCACAGCACAGGACACACAGACCCCCCACAGTGTCCCCTGGTCCCCAGAGGGACCAGGGAAGCTCATCCTGAATCCAGCACCTCTTCTAATCTCTTGCACCTCTTCTAATCTCTTGCCTTTACTTTCTCGGGAGCTGCTCATGTCCAAGATCCCTGAACTCTCATGTCTGCCCTGGGCACAGCAGACTCTCAGGGAAGGGACCATCCCAGGGTGAAGGATTTGTGTGTCAGGGATCCTACCTGGGCCCAGTGGATCACGTTTTTGACAGAGGTCCCGTCCGGATAGTGAGATGTGTACACATCCAGCCGTGTCTGCAAGGAAACACATCCCAGCCATCATTGTTTTCCAGCGGATGGGAGTGAGGGTGGCAGCTGCCAGGTGTTTCCCAGAGCAGCCACTGCTGAGTCACGCTGCCTAACGGGCTGGACCAGGTTCAGGAATATAATTTTCATTAAAAACCGATTGCTGTGAGACAGCTCTGGGAGGAGAGTGATGGGGATGAAGGATGAGCTCCATGAGGCACCCTACCTGGGCTCAGGGGCTGTGCTCAAGGCCTCAGTGACTACCTGGGGTTACACAGATGCTGCTTCAGCAGGTGGGTCAGAGCAGGGGCTGCACCCCAGAGTGGTGGCAGTGACAAGCAGCCCTAACTCAGGGGTGTTATCAAGGGCCACCTGGCCACTGACATTCACCCAGCAGAGCCTGAGGACTTTTCCTGTCCCGGGAGGAGAAGCATCTGGCAGAGGGACATGTGTTGGCCATGCAGGGTGTGCTTGCTGTGAGCACTGGGGGTGTGTGGCTGTAGCAGGCTGAGCAGGGTGGGGGGCAGAGCCAGCAGCTGTGGGACCCTCGTCCCAACTGGAATGGCACACCCACCATGTTGAGGTTCTTCTCGTTGTAGCCACCCAGCAGGAAGAGGAGGTTGGCACAGGGCCTGTGCAGCATCTTGTGCCTGCACAGCTCCGGGAGAAACTTCCACAGCTTCCTGATGTGCAGGGACGCTTCCGTTCTGCCGAGCAGCAGCTGCAGGAGCAAAGGGCAATGTGCATTTCCTGCTCTTCCCTCCCTGCAGCCCAACCCTGGACTGTCCCACCATCCAGGCAGAGAGGGAATGGCCAGGAGTCAAATCCACTTCTTCCCTGCCCTCCTGCCCCACAGAGATGTGTCCAGCTCGTTGCAGGAGTTGATGCTGACTGAACACACACCAGGGAAATCAATATTCATGACTCTCCTCTTTCCCCCCAAGCACTGGATCTGTTTTTCATGGAATCAACACAGCAAAGCTGTTCTTTTCCAGATGTTTTGTTTATGTATTCTACAAGTGCCCCCATACAAAGACCAGTTTTATCCTACAGATGGAAAGAAGATATGCACTCAACAAAGCGGCCATCCAGGACTGTATGTGCACCTGAATCATGTCTGTGCTAATAAATCAGCAGGAATTAACTGTTTTCTGCTGCATCAGAGAGCCCCAGGGGCTGTGTCTGAGCATGATCTCCTCCCTAGAACCAGTGAGTTTTGGGGCAGAAGGGCATGGAGTTATCCCTTACCGGAATCGTCTTGAGATTCTTGTCCAGAAAGAAGGGCATCTTCATGATGGGGCTTCTGGTGTGCTTGGCTGTCACTACTGGAGCCAGGGCAAAAAACATTTTGACTTTCTGAGCCAGTTCGGGCATGGATGAAAATGCAATAAACGCTGAGAAAACAGAAAAACAATCTCAGACTTGCTGCATCTTTCCTCAGGTGCTTAATCTGAGCGTTCACTTGGACCCAAGTCTGTTTAGTTAATTATCTCCAATTGGAAATCTGAGACCTCTTGCCACCTTCTGGTAAATGTTGGTGCAAGAGATACCCCAAGGAAGGCAACACCTTTATTCCCATGGCTGATCAGGCACATCA
The DNA here is from genome assembly GCF_008360975.1 of Lichenostomus cassidix. Classification (NCBI taxonomy): domain Eukaryota; kingdom Metazoa; phylum Chordata; class Aves; order Passeriformes; family Meliphagidae; genus Lichenostomus; species Lichenostomus cassidix. The sequence continues at coordinate 32,799,377 of NC_139487.1, forward strand.
GTGGTTGTTAAACCCCATGGAGTGCACCCCTCTGCTTTCTGCTGACCAGCAACAAAATGAAAATTTTCGATTCAAGGTGGTGGGCAACCCCTCAGAACACACCAATCGTGCAGCCCTGGGAGTAGCCAACGTAGTGGAGTTGCTTCTGCCCTGTTTTCTGCAGCACAAAGTCGATGGAGGCTGGGAGGTCATACATTGCCATCTCATGGAAGCTGCAACACAGGAGGGGAACGTTGGTTATGAGGCAACACCAGGAGGGAAAACTCACCTGTGAGATTTGACTGCCTTGCATTGCCTGGCTATAACGTCCAGGGCTGATTTTCCAGGAGAAAATTCCTGGCATAGATCCTTCCTGGCATGGCATCATCCTTCCCCTGGAAGGGCTTAGTCCTCCCACGGCTGTGGAGAGCAGTAAATAGACTGCAGATCCTGTCTGGTTTTCATTCCAGTGCCATAGCCAGCCTCTCTGCAGACCCAGAGCTGGCTCCCACCAGGATTACAGCACCAGCTCTGCTCTTTCCCAGAAGGGAATGGAGCACCAGTTCCTGCCTGTGTGCCCGTTGGAAAGGCAGACCTGCTGTGTGAGGTTTATCTGTTTATGAGCTTGGGACATCTGCTCTGAAGATAACTGTGGAGAGGCAGTAGCAGCTTAAAAAGCTGTTCATGGGGACAAGGGGCAGCAAGGCCTAGGAGCAGGGCAGGTGGCAGTGACACCTGTAGACATCTCAGTGGTGTTCCCGTGGATGCCCCTGAGGCAGGGCTGATGTCTCTGTGTGTCCCCATGCAGGCAGCAGTGCCCTGTGCTCTCAGCAGCTGCAGAGAGGTGCTGGCACCATGTCAGCTTGCAGGTCTGCACAGGTCCCTCCAGCCTCCCTGGGGGAGGCTGTGCCAGCTATTAGGTGCTCTGACTTGCCTGCTTGGAGGCACCCACCTCTGCCTAGAGCTGGGTGACAGGCACAGAAGTTTGCCAGGCTTTTGTAATGCTCTCCAGCCCACCTGAAATCCCAGAATTCCAACTGGTCGGCTGAAAGGTGCTGGTGTCTCCGGGACCAGCTCGTCCCCCGGCTGTTTCCCAGCCACACGTCATAGCCAGAGTCTGCTAGTATGAAGCCAAGGCTGTTGTTAGCCAGATTTTCCACCCAGTGGCTGCCTTCTCCAAATATCCCATGCTGGAGAAACACGACTGGCTTGGCCCCTGGGTGCAAAAGAAACAGCATGTTTTGTTGAACCAGAATCTCTCCATTCACTCACCCCAAATTAAGGCCAGTAAAGCCTCTTTCTTGCACTGCCAGAGGACATACAAAATGTGCATTTTGATGACATCTCCTGGTGCTACAGCTTTGACTGTAAATTGGAGAAATGCCAGGGATTTGGTATTTTTGCTTTAACAGTGACTATTCTCCTGGCCTGGCCAGGCTCATCCATTTACCTGTAATGTTCAGGACTTTTTTTTGCTGGCTCTGAGTGAAATAGAGCTGTACCTCTGTTCTTAGGCTTTTCTCTTCCATGAGGAATTCTGTTCAGGTGGATGTAGTAGCCGTCACGAGTCAGAACTTCATACTCCTCACTGGGGTACCCTCTGTGGCAGATGATTTGGCTCTGGGGAAAGAAAAAGCCAGGTGGGAAACTTTCTGTAGCCAGTGTGCTTGTTTGACTTGAAGGGCACATCCCCTGGTAAAACCAAAGTTCTGGGACATGGCTTTGCCTGGGGTGTCTCTGGATCAGCTCAGGACTTTTTGTGACAGGGGATGCTCTGGCGAAATGCTGTCCCAGTGTGATGCCTGACACCAATTTCCTGATGCCTGACACCGACAGCAGCACGTGTCACATCAGGCTCCCAGCTGATGTGCTGGGCAGATAAGGTGGTGGGGCTGATGGAACCTGCCGAGCTGGGCTGACTGGAAGGGCAGTAGGATAAACCCCACAGGATTCAGGGCTCCTGAGCCTCTGCCTGAGCTTTATTTATGCTGAAAATTCCACAGACTTTTCACAGCTGGTGAAATCCAGCTGTGGTCCTGCCCACATGTCACTGTATGCTCCTTTTGCCGTGAGGTTGGCAAGAAAGATGAATTGCAACAAATTTATTGCCCACATCTTGGGTCCAGCTAAACCCAGCTTCAGAGTCAACTCAACTGGACATGGCCCTGAGCGCTTTGCTGCAGCTGAAGGAGAGGAGCCATGCACAGATTTCTACCCTCTGGGGAGATATCTGATCAGATCCAGTCTGGGGTTATCCCCATTGCTGATGGCCCAGCTGATAATTGCACTTAATTCTGCTGAGAGGGGGAGGACTCCTCCGGGAAGGAGTAGCTTGTTAATGACGGTGTGGAGGCAGCATTGTATAGCAACAGCTCAATAACACCAGCCCTCCCCATGTACCCTCCAACCCTCTCTCCTCCAGCTGAACGGGCCCAAACTTTCAGACTGGAAATTCAAAGTTCTCCTGACTTACAACGTTCATGAGAGTTTCGGGATTTAGAGCCTTTTTCTGCTTGGTGGCATCTTCGGAGCTCGTGGGTGTTTGTATGAGAAACAGGATTGCAATAAACAGCCACATCTTGAGCCTGGGTAGATAACAGTAACAACAACAAAAATAATGATATCGATAATAATAATAATAATAATAATAATAATAATAGGAACAACAACAAGTATAGCAACACCAAAACCAGCAACACCAACGCTGTTGTTATTATTGTTGTTGATGATGATTATTATTAAAATTAAAATTGATATGAATGTTTGTTTCTACTTGGTTATGATGGATTAAGTTCCTCACATATCTGAAGATCACACATCATTTTCTGGGCCAGGGAAGTGGAGGGAATTCCCAATTTCAGTTTTCATTACAGTCCACACAAGACTCTTTATACTCCTCTGTACAGACAGGATCTGGTACTCAGCAGGACCCATTTTTGTATTTTTAATGGCAAGGAGAACCAGCTCTGCAATACAAGAACTAAACCAATACCATTGGGCCAGTTGTCACGTGGAGGGAATGAATCCAAATGGGGAGTTTATGCTATGGAAGGAACATGTTTAGGGTATGACTATGTCTATACTTTTGCTGTTTCTCTATTGCTTAGCTTTTGTACCCAAAGCCCACTACAAACAGAAGGATCCTATGAAAGCCTCATAGGAAAGCTATTTATTAAATAAGTGTGGCCTGAAAAAAGCAGAAACCTTTTTGATCACCTTAGATACTCCTGAGCTGAGCAAAGATATATTTTTAACGCACACAGTTAATATTATATATGATTTCTAATGTTTTGCCAGGCTCTCAAAAGCTACAGCTCATTCAGCCCAGCAGCACGAATTGTGAATTACTCTCTGCCTCCCTCCTTCTCCTCCTGATGGTTCTCCCACACCATGAGACTTCTCTGCCCTCTGAAATATTCCCAGCAAACCTCCCTGTGGTATTACCAAGATGCGAGTTAAGACAAAAAATAAAGAATAGCAACTGATGCTTTTTCCCCCTCGGGAGAGCTCCCAAAGGACACAAATCTGAAGGGCAGGGAGGAGAATACATTACCAGGCAGAGCCCACTGACACGTCTGACCAGGCTGGTGGTGGCAGTGCTGGTGGCTCTGTCATCACCTGAGTTAAAAGGACCATGCTGTGTCAGAGCCCAGCCACGTTGGCACCTTGCTGTCCCTCGTCACGTGCCCTCCAATTAACAGATGTGCACTGATCACTGCTCTGGTACCTCCCTCCATGTGGCCATGACTTTCAGGCTTGCAAAGGATTACGTTTCCAGCACAGCCAGAGTGGTGTGCTGAGGAATCCCAGCTATGGAATTGCACTTTAAGCTCATGATAGTTGTAGTAAAAAAACCAAAAAAAGCCAGCAGCTTTTCTTTGTGAAGGGTCATTTCCTAACTCCCAGGGTCATTTAGAAGAGTTTCTGGTGCAACAAAAGCGCTTGGGCTCCACCAGCTTCACAAGGCCTCAGGAGCAGGTTGAGCTCTCCATGGTCACCCTAAGGACAGCCTGGATGGGAGACATTTGGGACACCCCTTGTGAAAAGTGACAGTGGCCCAGGCAGCCTCCACACGGCCCTGAGGTCCAAAAGGTGTCATGTTTGCAAGGGGAAATTTGCAAAAGCTCTGCAGGGCTCTCTGGAAAAGCACCAGGTTGAAGGTCTCACCAGCAGCCAGCGGCGTGTGGGAGAGCTGGTGCAACACCTCAGTTTGGCCAAAGCCACAGGTATTGCACAGAGCAGAGGTGTTTGTTCCCCACCTGCAGCCCGTGACCGTCCAGCCCACGCCTTTCCCTACCTTGGTAGCCACGTAAAAGCCCCAGCCTTGGGTTGGCTCGGCTGCAGTGTGCCTTCCCTGGCCGTGGATTAGGTTGCCCTCCGATTTTCCTGCTGGCCGTGGTGCATGGGTGGAATGTGAGTTGCGAAATGCAGCCCAAGCACGCATGTGTTGCTCCATCTCCCCACTGCAATTTTCTATCAGCAGCTGCTGGCACAAAGGGGCTGTGTGGGCGCTTCCCTCCTCGTGGCAGGTGTGGCCAGGGCCTTCACTCCTTCATTACCTTGGTCATGCACCTGTGTCTGCTCTGGACTTTTGGAAATGTCTTCCCACATCCATGAGTGCAAAAATCCCACTGCATGGAGTCAGATAATCGTGGAATGGAACCCATCTGGGTTGGAAGGACCAGATGGGCCCTTAAAGCCCATCCAGTGCCATCCCTGCCACAGGCAGAGACATTTTCCACTATCTCAGGTTGCTCTCACCTAGCCCTGGACACTGCCAGGGATCCAGGGGCAGCCACAGCTTCTCTGGGCACCCTGTGCCAGGGCCTTACCACCTTCATAGAGAGCAATTCCTTCCCAATATCCCATCTAGCCCTGCCCTCTGGCAGTGGGAAGCCATTCCTCCTTGTCCCTCCAGTTCCTGTGGCAGGGTCTCTCTCCAGCTTCCCTGTATCCCTTCAGACCCTGGAAGGAGCTGTGAGGTCTCCACACAACCTTCTCCTCTCCAGGCTGAGCAGCCCCAGCTCTCCCAGCCTGGCTCCACAGGGGAGGTGCTCCAGAGCCATCAGTAACTTGGTGCTTCCTCTGGACTCTCCAGCAGCTCCTTGTCCTTCTTAAGCTGGAGGCACCAGAACTGCCCACAGAATTCCAGGTGGGGTCTCACCTGAACAGGGCAGAGGGGCTGACTCCCCCCCTCACCTGCTGCCCACACTGCTGCCTTCTAACTCCACTACTCGTTATCCAGTGGAGATACTAAGTAGTAGTAGTAGTAGTAATAGAATAATAGTAATAGAGGTTGGAAAGGCAGCAGAGACTTCCCTGGCATCTTCAGGCTGTGGAACGAGGCCATTGGAGCAGTGTGTCAGTGCTGAGGTGAATGTGTGATTCAGCACCTGGAGTTACCCTACCTGTGGTGGAAGGAGAGAAGGTGCCAAAAATGCAGCTGGAGTTTCACTGAGGAGCTCTTGTGTAGCTTAATCAAAGAGAGGAATGAAGAGCTTTGAGGCCTTGAAGGAGGGTAGGTTTAGATGAGATATTATGGAGAAATTCTTGGCTGAGAGGGTGGACAGGCCCTGGCACAGGGTGCCCAGAGAAGCTGTGGCTGCCCCTGGATCCCTGGCAGTGTCCAAGAACAGGCTGGACATTGGGGCTTGGAGCAGCCTGGGACAGTGGAAGGTGTCCCTGCCATGGCAGGGGGTGGAATGAGGTGATCTTTAAGGTCCCTTCCACCCAAAACCACTCTGGGATTCTGGATCCTCAGAGGGGTATGTCTCTGGGTGGGCTGGTCAAGCTGTGACACGGAAGGCAAGGCTTTCCAGCTACCAAGTCATCCATGTGCTTCCTGGGTTCTGCCTGAGGCCTCAAACCCATCATTTTCTTGGCCTCTAAGGCCCTGTAAGAGTCAAAAGTTACACCCTCTGGTGTGATGCATTGTTTCTTCTGCATCTCGGTATCTTCACGCCTCATTAATATTAGGCAACACCGCTGCTGGATGCCTTGCATTTTCTCATTTGAGGCATCACAGGACTGCAACCCCGCCTGCTGCTGGGACAACAGGAAGGGAAACAGCCATGGAATCAGCTGTGTCCTTCTGCTAACAGGTGCAGGTCTGCTGCTGCTGAGTCACCTCCTCTGAGGCACACCATGGTGTAAGCATTAATCATGTCCATGTGCTGCACATCTTTCCTCCAGCTCCCGCTCTGCTGTTTCTCCTGCTGCTTTCCCAGACTGTGTGCTCAGGATGCTGGCTGGTGCCCTTTGCCAAGCACAAGGGTAAGCCAGTCACCAGTCATCTGGTCCTGGTATCCTGAACTGGTATCCTGAACTGGAATCCTGATTTTAGCCATAAGAGAACGTCGGCTCTTGCGCAATTCCTGCCAGATAAGCACAATTCCCTTGCAGTAACCCTGGAGAACGTGGCTCAAGTTAAAGAACCTGATGAGGGAAGCAGTCCTTATCTGCTTGTACCCCTCCTAGGTTAAAGTCCCTCAGCCAGGCTGGGATATCTCTGGTTTACACATTTAGTAGGGGTGCTGTTTGTGCTAGAGTTGCACAGTGGAGCTTGAGGAAACAGCTGATCTTTTCACAACACCTTGGGAGAGTTGTTAATGCAATTGTTTCATTCACTGCAATGGAATTGAATAAACAAAAACATAAATGTTCCTGGATGTGGATTGGGAAATAATGGAGATATGAGCAGCGATGTTTTTTTACAGGTAATTCTTCCCCTGTTCCTATGTTCAGAAGAGTGCAGAACAACCCTGAGCTTCTTGTACTTCTTCTCTGATCTCTCTTCATTGTCCAGTTGGCTTTAAAGTGTATTTTACAGCTTGAAGAGTTTGGTTTGCGGGTGAACAGATCTGGAACAACTTGGGCAAAATTTCTCAATAAAGAAATACTAACAGTTTTCAAATTTGGTGCCATAGTGCTCTTGATATTATTTTCCAGCACGTTGGAGAGAAGCTGATTGGGCTCAACTTTCCCAAAGCCCTGATTAGGGCTATCAGAGGCCTTCAGGGAGCAGAAACGTGTCCCACAGGACATAGTCCAGGCTCAGGGATGACGATCAGCACTGGCTTGTGAAGTTTTGGAGATGATTATGTCTGGTCTCCATTTTGGTTAACTGTAATTTTCCATGGCCTTATACCATTGCCACCTACTTGATATCCCATCATATGACAATACAAGTCTCAAAGACCAGGGTCTGTCTCTCAGAGATCCATCAAACAATTTCAGAAGAAAATTTGAAAATTAGGTGGGAAATAACACAGAAATTGCAGAGAGTTCCTGAAAGAAGACAACAAAGTGTTTTCAACCAAACAAAAGTCTGAATCTACTCAGCAATGCCACTGGAAATTGTCGTCAGGCTGTTAAGGATCACAAAGATGTGAAAAGACAGCACACCATCTGTCATAACTCAATGAAGCCTTGTCCTAGATTAACCCTGGGACAAATCAGTTTCTAAATAACCCCCCAGGCCAGCACGTTGCTTAAAGCAGACACCAGAGCAATATTTGGGTTACTTGCAAAAGCACAACTTCCCTTCAAGCCTGTGCCTGTGGGAAGGAGGCAGTGGTAGGGATGTTCAGCAGCTCTGCAGGGTGGGCACAGCCTGGGGCTGGCCCTGTACTCCTCTCCACAGCTCCTTTGTGTGCTGCTGTTCTTTGCATTGTGTGACAGCAGAAAACAGTGGGTCAGCCTGCATGGTGACACTGCTGTGTCCTGAGCGGGATGTGACACAGCCTTGAGCTCTCATGGCCTCGTGTGACAGGCTCAGCATGAGCACATCTGGAAGAAAACTAAACAAGAGGCTGAGTGACCAACATCCTCCCCATGTGGAGGAGTGGGACAGAGGCTGCTTTGCCCACACAGGGAGGATAAAAAGGGTGGCAAAGGCTTTGTGCTGTGTTGAGAGGTCTGAGGGTGAGAGGTTGAATTGATAGCCATGGGCTGAGATATGTAGGACATTGATCTGTTGGAGCCAGTCCAGAGGAGGAACACCACATTGCTCAGAGGGATGGAGCAGCTCACCTGGGAGGAAAGGCTGGGAGAGCTGGGATTGTTCAGCCTGGAGAGGAGAAGCTCTGGGGTGAACAAATTGTGACCTTGCAGGGCCTGAAGGAGCTACAGGAAAGATGGAGAGAGACTGTTTTCAAGGGATGGAGGAACAGGACCCAGGGAATTGCTTCCCACTGCCAGAGGGCAGGGCTGGATGGGATATTGGGAAGGAATTGTTCCCTGGCAGGGTGGGCAGGCCCTGGCACAGGGTGCCCAGAGAAGCTGTGGCTGCCCCTGGATCCCTGGCAGTGTCCAAGGCCAGGTTGGACACTGGGGCTTGGAGCAGCCTGGGACAGTGGAAGGTGTCCCTGCCATGGCAGGGGTGGCACTGGATGGGATTTGAGGTCCCTTCCAACCCAAACCGTCTGTGATTCTGTGATACCCTGTGCCATCACCACAGACCTGTCTGATGATGTTTGATTTGCCTGACAGACCTCAGACACGCAAGGACTCCAATCCTGCCATGATCAGCACAGCTTTGCCATGTAACTCAATCCAGGTATTGATCAAGGCGATCCCAGGAGACAGAATTTCACAATATTTATTCTGCAAGCATAAATCAATTTTGTTTCCAAAACACGCCTCTTCGTCCACTGTTGATCCTTTAACAGCAGATGGGAAGCAATTACCAGAACCTGATTTAGCCAGAACCTCACCAAAATGCTCTGTCATGGGAGAATGAAGATAATGCATTGCAAACACTGAACCAGATAATTGCAGAAGCGGCAGGAACTTTGTAACCTGAATAAAAAGACACTAAACCCTGCCCTCTTTATGAGCTTTCAGAAGTTCAAAGTTGAGGCTTTTAAAATAAACCTAAATAAATGGCAGCTGGGGACACAGTTTTGTGGTGAGCATGATTGGGTTTGATGATCTTATGGGTCTCTTCCAGCATTAAGGATCCTATGATGCTAATTTCCTGCAAGCTTTTCAGAAGTCTGCTGGGGAAACACGTTGCCAACATCTTTGGGTGTTTATCTGCCAAGGTAGAAAGGTCATCCTGCATTTGCATTGATATCCATGGCATGAGCACAGTGCAGTCCTGTAAGATGCTGCTCCAGGGCACAGCCCTGCCGGGAGCAGCTAATCACACAGAAAAATATGTCATTACAAGTGTCCTAAGTGAGGCAGCTAATCACTGGCAATCCAGATAGATCCTATCTAACCTATAGCCCCATTCCTGTGCCCTGGGACTACCTCACCCTGTCCTGTTTTCTTCTGTGGTCAGTTCCAGCTGAAAGGGGAGAAAGTGAACCACTTTACAGGTGATAACTCAAGCAGAGCCCACTGCAGTTGTCCCACAAGGCACCACCAGCCCTGTGCCACCATCTACAGACACCTGGATGAAACTCTGCTGCTAAAACCCCACAGTTTTGCTCTGGAGAGCAGCTGTGCTGGGCTCCATACCCTCCTCACCACCCACCTCTTCCCTGCAGGGCACGGGGTGGGAGGTGCTGGTGGCACTGGGGGCACTGCCAGCATGACCAGCCACTGGCACATGGTAAGACTGTGCTGAAACTCCCATACCCACAGAATCCTGGAATGGTTTGGGTTAGAAGGGACCTCAAAGCCTCTTATTCCCCCTGCTTCCACTGTCCCAGGCTGCTCCAAGCCCCAATGTCCAGCCTGGCCTTGGACACTGCCAGGGATCCAGGGGCAGCCACAGCTTCTCTGGGCACCCTGTGCCAGGGCCTGCCCACCCTGCCAGGGAACAATTTCTCCAGGGTTTTAATCTCTCGTTAACAATACAACCACACAGAGCCCAATGAACCCTATCCAATTTTATTATTACTATTATTATTATTATTATTATTATTATTTGTACATCTTCATGGAAAGAGGACCTTATCCTTTGCCCTGCTTGCTCCCAGGCATATTTTAAGAAGATAGTTACACAAACAGGCAAATTCACAATTCCTCCCCTGCTCAAGATATTATTAATAATTTAATCCAGAAGATGAAAACAGATTTAGACTTGTTACTGCCTTCCACCGTCCTCTTCTGTCTCCCACAGAAGCATTCCCTGAGTGGCAGCAAAAAGTGGCCTTTCCAGATGGGTTTGTGCCTTAGAATTGCTTAAATTGGTGCAAAATGGTGTTTCCTGGTAGAACTTATTGAAACTCTTTGGTGTATAAGCAAAGTTATCCAAATCAGCATGAATCTGCCCTGAGTTGGTAACATGGGCACTTCTCCTGGAAAAGAACCTATGGCCTCTCTTCATTGCCACCAGGAAGAAGGTTTATAGCTCCTTCTGACTGTGAATGAAGGTGGTGAATGTCAGGATGTTGGGATTCCTGGTGTGGAAGTGTTGTGCACCAGCAGGATCCATCCACCACGGGGTTCATCCCAGCAGACCTGCTCCTGTGGGACACCAGCAGCCAGGAGGGCACGGAGCTTCTGTCCAGCTGTTTGCAGCTGGAACCCAAGTGCAAAGAGACAGAGTCCACAACAGCCACCAGGGGCCAAATTCCACTGAAACTGGTTGTGCTGGAAAACTGTGTGAGTGAGGCACCTGGGAGACTCAGGGTGTGAGGGTCATACTCGACTTCTGCAAGGACCTCAGCCTGTTGACCCTAAATCCAGAGTGCTTTCCCAGTCATTGGATTGGCTTGTTTTCCTCACTGGCCACAGTAATATCAATCCAAACCAAGTGTAGCCATTTATTGAGCTTTTCCCTCCCCTTTTTTCTTCATTTTTTTCCCCAATGAAAGAAGCCCCAGAAGTCATTGAGAAGCCAACAATTCCCTCCACTGCTTGAGCTCTAGACATTCTTCTCCATCAGGTCCAGCATTTCTTTGTACACCTGATCATAAACTTGCTTGCCCCAGAGGAAATCAAAGTGGACAAATTCAGGGATGTACTTTTTGTAGGCCACGTTGGAGATCCGGGGCAGGGTGATGTTCACATCTTCAGGGGCTGAAATCCAGTCCTTGCCCCCATACCAGGCAGCCAGTGGGGTTTGCATGTTCTCCAGCTGGTAGAAGGGAGGAGTGGTCTGGAAGACAGGAGGAAGGTCAGGGGCAAGCCAAAAATTCAAAGTAGATCCTGATTGCTGCTTGGAATGTCTCCCTTATCCCAAGGGAAAGCAGAGAAACTATCACCAGGCAGCCTCACCATGCCTTGGGATCCTGTGCTTTTCACCAGAGGGTCAAAAAGTTGTCACTGAGGGACTTTATTTTTGTAGGACAGTTACAAAGCTGCTTCCCCATTTAAAATAAATTCCATAAATACCATAAAATAAGTAAATTCCATAGATACCATGTAATTCATAGAATCACAGAATGGTTCAGGTTGGAATTGTCCTCGAAGATCATCTCATTCCAATCCCCTCCCGTGGGCAGAGACACCTTCCACTAGCCCTGGTTGCTCAATTCTCCAAATTCAGTCTCAACCAGTGCAATATTTTCAGTACAATATTTTCTTTTTTCTCTTTTAAAAACCAAAAAGAGAATGGCTCTCTCTTACCTGGTTGTAATGAAGCATGTTGTCACTGCCATAATCGAAATATTTGAATTCCCCTGTCTGGTAGAGCTGGAAAAGGAGGAGAGTTATGTTTATTATCTGTGCATTGGAGAGGTCTGTAAAGAAGACAGAAGAGGTGACAGGGAATTGCACTGCTCCCTCCTGCCACCAAGGCTCATGGAAGCAATTTTTTACATCTGGTACTGGATTTCAGGAGGAGAGCTCAGCCCCAGGAAGACCCCAGCAGGGAAACCCACAGGGAAGAACCTGGAGTAGAACCAAGAGTCTCAAAAGAGACACAAATCAGACCTTTGGGCAAGTTTTTTGTCTGTCATGGTCAATGCCATCAGCAGAAGGAGGTGAGTTGAATGTTTTCAATAATTAGTTGTATCATTTGTGGTCTTACTGACCCTCAGCCTTCACTCTGGCACCTCCTGTCCTGGCTTATCACCAGGATAAGTTTTGTTCCACCTCCACCTCCTACCAGCCCCAAGGACTTTTGGACACCTTTTGTAGGAATAAATAACTTCATCTGCACCAGTGCTGCAGGGCAGCTTTCCCCTCTCTCCCTAATCCAGCTCTGCAGGGAGCAGTGGGGGATTATTCCCAACCCCTGAGCACAGAGAGGAGAACAGAACAGCAAGTGTTACCTGTCGCCAGTGCAACATGTTTTTCAGGGATGTGGAATCAGGGTACCGTGCCAGGTAGATGTCAACACGGCTCTGCAAGAAACCATTGGAGAGCTTTATTCTCTGCCAAAACCCATCCTGTTAGAAATGGAGCTGATCCTGTTCAGTAACCACCCAAGCCTCACACAGAGCTGTAGAGCTCCCTGCAGTAAGCTGAGCAATTCCCATGGGGTGCTGGGCCATGTTTGGAGTCTGCCTGCTTTCCAAGGCAAAGTAAGGCTCTGTATCTCATGCTCAGGATCCTTTTGCAAAGACAAAGCTCAACTCATGGCAGCAGATCTATGTGTTGCTCCTGATGTGTTTCCTTCTTGGAATATTAAGGAATTACACCAGCTCTTTCCCTGAGAAACCCCCACCCTGGTGCCTCCTGCCTGAGTTTTTCTACCAATCAAAGATCTGAAAGGCCATGTGGAGGCAGCAGATTGACAGCTCAGGCTCAGAGAGTGAGAACCTGGATCTGTTGGGAGGGAAGCTGGAGGGTACTTACCACGTTTAAGCTGCTGGTGAACCCACCGGGCAGGTAAAAGACCAAAGCACAGAGGCTTTTCAAGACGGGGTAGACACACAGTCTGGAGATTGCTTGCTTCAAGACCTCATCCTTATCAAAGACCACTGTGTGTCCTAAAATGAGCTGTGGAAGTCAGGGGGTTGGATCAGTGGGGTTCAGGTTCCTTTTTGCCTCCAGGTGCTCCCCACCTCTTTGCTCACCCCTGAAAACTGATGACAGCTTTGCTGTGCTTTGTCATCTTGGCTTTTGAGAAATGGCCATGGCCCTGGAAGAGCCCTGATTTTCCTAGGAGAGGTTTCTCCTAGGAGAAGGGACCCAAAACCAGTGTCTAGCAGTAATTCTTCTCTGATTAAGGCTGGATCTCCATGCCCTGCAGGGTCAGAGCACAGGCACAGACACACAGGGCAGGGAGATGGGGGTGATGTACAAGAACTCTGTGTCTCAGGTGACCTTCCCAGTCCCTCCCCCTCACACCTCACATGTGGTCAGGACATACCTTAATCAGCACCTCGGGAAGGTCAAACACCCTGACCAAGGGCGACTTCATGTTTGAGTTCACAGTGATGGGAGCCAAGGCAAAAAACATCTTGATTTTGCGATCCAGTTCAGGAATGGATGAGAAGGCAATGAAACCTGTGTGTGGGAGAAGGAAGCAGACCCTGCCCTGTTGTTTCTGAGGAGCTGTTGACTCCCAGCTCTGTGTTCCCCTGGGAAGAACCTTCTCAGGTGGCTGCAGCAGGTCAGGCTGTGGCAACAATGGGATGCACCCACTTTGGGGCTGCCACTGCTCGAAATTGTTCTCTTAAAGCAATTACCTGCTCGTTTCCCTTTTGTTGTTTGGAAGTGCCTGGACATTACCCTCCCTGACCAAGGTTTTAGGAATGCTCCCAAACGGGATGCACAGTGACTCTGTCAAGCCTGCTCTCCTCCTCAGTACCTGTGGTGGTGCCTTGGGAATAAGCCACATAGTACAGCTGCTCCTGCCCTGTTTTCTGCAGGATGTAGTTGATGGTCGCTGGGAGGTCATACATGGCCATCTCATGGAAGCTGCAGTGGAGACAGGCAAGTGACAAAATCACTTTTGCTGACCTTGCCATGGCAACCCTGTTTCTGCCCACTGGCAGAGGGTGTGACTGTCAGGAGCAACCCTCCTCCAGCTGAGGGTACCAGGAACCCACCCACCCTCCAGTTTCATGGAAAATACCTGTAAGCTGAGTATTCCTGCTGGTAGAACTCAAACTCTTTGTGTTTTCGTGACCAGCTGTTCCCCCGGCTGTTCCCGATCCAGACATCGTAGCCAGCATCAGCAAGGATGAAGCCCAGGCTGGTGTTGGGCAAGTTGGTGACCCAGTTGCTTCCCTCCAACACCAGGCCATGCTGCAGGAGGACCACAGCCTTTGGAGCTGGAGGAAGAAGAGGAGGAATAATTTTCTCTGGCTGCAAACAAAACTGATCATTCATATCTTTGGTGGCAACCCCCTAGGAAGTGACAGCAGGGCAGGGACATGGTCACCTCTGTCCTCAGCATCTCTGGGGAGGTGTTTTTGAAGAAGGCTCCTTGGTCATCCCAGGGCAAAGGCTGGAAATCTGGGGTTTTTTTACACTTATTTGCTGTGTTCATATGCCAGTCCTCCTGCTCCCCAGGGGAAGGACACACTGCCAAGAACAGGGAGTCACCTCACCATCACTGAAACAGGGGTTGGAGTGAAGAACAGGACGGTCCCAAAATGGTCAGAGGGCATTGGATTGGTCACAGGAAGGATCCAAAATGGTCAGATGGCATTGGATTGGACACCTGGTTTGGTTTGCTTTTCTCACAAATGGCTTTTTACTGCTCCACTGTCTAGTTTTGAGCTCAGGTAAAACCTGGGGTAAGATTTTACTGTCCCATTCATTCTCCTTCCTCTTTGGAGCAGATCCTCTCAGAACAAGGCCACCATGGTGGCCAAGAGATGGGAGCATCTCTTCTGCTCCCAAGGCTATTTGCCTAATTTTTCCTACAGGGAAAGCTGCCTCCTGGAGGACCCAGCCCAGACCAGGCAGAGCTTCCTGTGGCACTTACGGGGACAGAACATGCTGGATCCTTGTGCCCCAGCTTTGTGGGAGATGCTGAGGCTTTCTGGGTTGTCTCTGCCGTGGGGAATCCTCTGCAGGGTGAGGTAGTAGCCATCGTCTGTCAGCACCTCGTGCTCCTCGTAGGGATACCCATGGTACCGAACAATTTCTCCCTGTGGGAAGGAAAGGACAGCATGGGACAGGTCCCCAGAGAGGAAGAGGGTCTCTGCTCTCCTCCAGGGCTTGGCTGGGCAAAGCCAGCAGTGGTGGTGGTGGCTCTGGGGGGGGTGGGACAGGGACCTCCCAATGTCCCTTCCACCAACAACACAATGATGTCATGACTTCAGCTAGAATTTTTGGCAGGTCTGGTGAAGAACTGTTGCTTTTTGTGTTGCAATCAAGAGCAGGGCAGCACAGACAGCCAAGCTCTGAGCCTGAGAGGGCTGTCCTGACCCAACCTGTTGACTTGGAATGAAGGCGCCAGAAATGTCTGCCATAAGTCTCTGTGTACGTACGAACAGGGAGACAAATCTCTAATAAAATCCTGGTGTCAAACCTCAGTGAAGACACCCAGAGCCTGTGGGTCTTGCACAGATCATGACAGCACAGGTAACTTGCACAACCAAGCAGGAAAAGAAGGGACTTACAACATCCATGGACACCTCGGGGTTTGCTTCTGACTTTTCAGCGATGCACATTAAACAAGCAATGGAGAGGAACAGCCACATCATGGTGCTCTGCAAAACATCATCACGGGCAGTGTGAGAGACTTTGGTGGCACTGGCACAGAAGCTGGGGAGTTCTCTTGACGTGCACTGCACTTCCATCAGTGTTTTAACCTGATCCCTCAGCAGGTGAAGAGATTTTAAACTTGAAGTCCTCTAATTGGTTCTGAAAATGCTCATTTTGTTAATCTTGAACAAAGCCAAAATCCAAATTCCATCACATTTTAATTCCATGTTCTCCATCAGGCCCTTGTATTCAGAAACATGCACAGGCATGGGTACAGCTGTGTGTGCCCAGGCAAACCTGGTTTTCAAGGGGGGTGATTATAGATTATTCATTTAAAATAATGTCTTGGTTAGCTGGAAGACTAGATTGTTTTGTTCCCCTGACAGCAGAACTAATGAGGAATAAACCACCCAATTTTAAGTTGCAGGGCCATGTAGTTAAGATGAAATCAAATAATGTGGTTTGTTTGGGTTCTCCTTATGGCCAAGAGAGACCGGGGGACACTCCTGGCTTGTTTTTGCAAACCTGAGTGAAATACCATCTTGGGAGACCCCTGTTCTTCCTGGGAAGGGTTTTGAAGTATCTGCTTTGGCTTGTTCCCACCACAAAACATCTTACTGCCATTTTATTTCACAGAAACATAGAATCACAGAATGCTTTGGGTGGAAAGGAACCTTAAATTTAGATCATCTCGTTCCAGGTTTGCCCCTGCCACGGGCAGACCCCTGCCATACAGGAATGAGTAAGTTTGTCGGAGGCAACAAATTGGCAGCAGAAATACTGCCTCAGCTACTTAGGGTAGTTGAATTGTGTGGAGCAATTCAGCAGGGAGCTGCCAAATTCCCACTGAGCGCCAGCGCCAGGTACCTCGCACCCCCCGCGCTGCTTCCCTGGTGGGAGAGAGGAGAACCGGGAGCAGGTTTCTGTCACCTCCCGGCTGCCCCTCATCACCCCCTTTCCCCCCAGGGGGAAGAACCAGCTCCCCGTGCTGCAGGAGGTGGCTTGGCAGCCGGGCAGAAATGCCAGCGGCTCCCTCTGCTGTGGGGAGAGGATCGGTGAGGAGGATCAGCGCCAGCGCCCCTGGGGACATCCCCTGTGCGCTCACAGCACTGAGCCCGGGTGGAGGGACCGCAGCCCCCCGCGCTGCTCCCCACCATCACCCTGAGCCCCCAGGGTGAGGGGTGGGATTTGGGGACAAGATCCCTCCTTGCACCGCCTGTCGCTCGGCTCCACGAGGCTCTGGACTCCTTATTTTAAGACTAAGCCTTTAGAAAAGGCAAGGAGAGACAACACATTTTTCTGGTGCAGCGTCAGGAGAAGGGCATGCAAATTACAGGAAAGAGCCTTGCCTGGGATAGCCCTCTCCTCTCTACAGCCAGCTTGGAAAAATATTCCCTTTGTGGTGCATCCCTTAGCTCAGCAGACCTGGAGAGCCCTGGGTGACCTCCGAGAGGTGCAGCAGGGTGTCACCTCTTCCAGCAGCAGCACGGCCCTGACCCCTCTCCAAGCACTCCCACGGCCCCTTCCTGAGCAGAGCCATTCCTCTGGAGCCAGGACTCCCGGGGAAGCCCTGCCGTCCCATCCCTGGGGCTCTCCAGGTACCCGCAGCTGTCCCCAGGGATGGCACCCGAGGAGGAGGGATTACCCGTCGTGGTCCCGGGGCTGCAGCAGAAGAGGTGTGGGAGCCTTTGTCCCTGATGTCCCCCGAGCAGAAGGTCCCTGCTGCCTGTGCACGGATCTCATCAGGCTGTTATTCCCCCTGCTCCGAGGATCGTCCGTCGTCACGGCCGCCACTCCCTCTAATCCCTCCTCCTGGGATGGAGGTGTGATTTACCTGAGGACTGGAGTCTGCTCCGGCAGGAGACACCCTCCCTGCCTGGGCTGGCTTGGCGATGTTTTCGTGGCACGGCAGGAGAGCTGAGAGCTGTGGCAAATTGGTTATTTCCACCTGATGGAGTCATCTGGCATCACCCATGACCTCTGTGAACTGGAGGATGTGCAGCCTCTGGACTCTGCACCTGCACTGGGATGGGGTTTGGTGTGTGGGGCTGCTGGTGGTGCTCGGGGTGCTGCTGTGGGGTGCGTGGGGCCAGCCTAGCTCATCCCAGCAATTCCAGTGGGAAAGCCATCCAGCTGCTTTTGGCTCTCCCCGCTGCCTCCTGGCGTGGAATGAGCCTGATAATGCAGAACCTCCCAGTCCCCATTATGACTTCAGGGGGTGGTGCTTCATTAAACAAAACAAAACGAAAAATAAATCCATCCCCGGGGAGGGAAGAAGCTGTGGATGGAGACTTCACATCCTCCCTAGCTTCCCCTCTTCCCAGCTGGTGATGTCTTTGGCCAGGAGCTGCCTGGTGCCTGAGGAGGTCCCTGCAGGGACGGTGAGGGGTGACAGCGGCTGTGGGTGTCATCTTTGGCACGGCTGCCTTTGTGGCCACCTCTCCAGCCTGTGTGGCCACCTCTCCACTCCCTGCCAAGGTGCCCATGCAGCAGGGCCCTGGTGCTGGCTGTGCACCCTGTGGGATCCTGCAGCCCTCCTGCTCCCAGCACCTGCCATGTCTGGTCCAGCCACGCTTGCTCAAATGCAAACGTGCTTTGGAAAGCCTAAATAACTCCACCTCTGTCTGCAGCTGTAATGACTAGTCTTTACCAAGGGCTAGCTGGAGGCAGTGCCAGAAGCCCTCCCAGCTGGCTCACCCTCACATGAGCAGTGGCTCAGAGCAGAATCTGATTTTTCTCCTTCAGGGAGAGGAGGAAAGGTGGAAAAACAGGATCAGGTATGCCCAGACAAGAAAAAACCACTCCCCCTTCCTCCCAGCACCAACAGAACTTGCCTTTCTTTTGAGGACAGGATATCAGAAAGGCTGCTATGGCCACTCCTGGTCCTGGCATCAAGTTTGGGGCCACATTTGTGGGGAGCCCTCCAGGGTGAATCACTGCACAGACTGTTAAGGCATGAGCAAATCAGAAAAAAAAAATTGGGATAAATTTTAAGAATTCTGAGCGGAGCTTATTCCGGAGGTTTTAACAGCTATTCTATTTTCCCCTTGTAACAACAAGCACCCACTGAAAGGGATGGAGAGAGGAGGGGATTACTGGAAAGCAACCAGATGGTGAACCCCTGGGCTGCTTTCTCACCAGTGCTGCTGTTAGGACAGGACTGGAGTGACCACGATGTGAGTGATGGGAGGGAACATCCCCCACACACGGGCAGAAAGGGACTGACACCACCTGCCCCACGCTGCTCTAACCTCAGGTGTTTCTTCCTAAATTTCCTTGCGCTGCAGCTTGCTGCTGCTGGCCATGTGGGCACTGTGGTCCTGCAGTGCTCCTCGTCCATGGGAAGGTGCTCTCCAGAGGGAACAGGACAGCCTGGGCAGCAGAGGGTGCTGTGAAAGTGCTGGTGAGGGAAATGAGCTCCTGCCCAAGCCCTCATGGAAAGTGTAGCGGTTTGGTACATTAAAAACCTCAAACCCAACAAACCATGGCTGTCCACTTCTCCCTGAGCAGGAGGTGGTTCTGTGGCCTGGCCACAGCCACCTGGGGCAGGAGCTTTGAGGGGATGGACCTCTGTCTCCTGGGAGGATGGGAAAGGGCAGCCTGGCTGGGTTACAGACAGGAACACCGACAGTTGTGTTTGTGCTGCCTTTTCAGGGTCAGAGGGCTGTTTTCGTCTCCTTGATAAGCCATGCTGTTATCTCAGGCCCTCAACAACCCTCTGCAGCTGTGAGGTTGTCCTTGACGGGGGCTGAGGTTGGACCACAGATTCTCAGAGTCTGCTGCCCTGGCTGACTTTGCTTTTCTTCTTCCTGCAGTTCTGGAGGAGCAGGAGGGGGAGAACTAAGCCCCTCCATAAACCTTCTGTACTTTTCAGCTGATTATAAAGGTTTCTGGCATTCCTTCTGTCACAGAGCAGGTGGGATGCTCCCTTTTGCATGTGCCATCAGTGCTGTTGAGATTAATTTAGCAAGAAACTTGAGCTCAGGTTTTTCTGCTCTGTCAGTAGCGGAGTGTAAAGTCTATTAATGAAAAGAATTCGATCCAAACCCAAAACCCCAAGCCACTCCCCTGTCTCGCTTTCCTCCTTTGTCACTGGAGGAGAAGAAAGGTTCAGCAGCTCTGCCAGCCTCTCCTCACACACCTTGGCTCCCACCCACCATCTCTGGGCTCACTCTGATGTGGGGGTGGCCCAGTAGTCCCTGGGAACCCAAACCTGGATTCTGCATCAAAACACAGCTTCTCCAAGGCCAATCAAAGAGGATAATCCCTTCCCAGGTCTTGCATCTCCTCTGTCTTGACAGGGGGTGGGGGGCCAGGTATGGAGTCATCCTTCCCGAAAGTGGCCAAGCCTGTCCAGGAGGAGAGGCTAAAGAGGTGGGGCAGTGGCTGGAGAAATAAAGGGGGAAGGCCTAGGGAGAGCCAAGGGCTCTCAGCTTTCCCAGAGAGGCACGGAGGGGAATGGGAATTTCGGGAGAGGAAGGACCTCTGAAGGACCAAGAAAGGCTCATCAGGCTCCCTGCAAGCCACTGAGGGAGATGAAGGTGAGGCTGGGGGCCAGGAGCTTGTGAGGACACAGGGACCAAAGCAGACCTGGTGTAAGCCCTGCTGCCCTTGGTGGGAAATGGCCCTGGTGGGAAGGAGCAGGTGACCTCGGGGGGGTCACTAGATTAGTGTTGGGTTCCCAAGCTGTGGTGGTGGAGAAGCTGAGGGAGAAGACTCTCATCATTTCTGCTGCTGGAGGCTGTCCCTAGGTCAGGCTGAGGATTAAGCCTACTTTGTTCTCTGGCACTTCTCAGCATGTTTTTGCTCTCTTTTCTTGAAGGAATGCCCAACTTTGGCTTGGTGCCTGGTGCCTGGTGCTGCCTGAGGGGTCACTTAGGTCAGGGAACTCCTAACCCATTATTTCCCACTTCTCTGTAGCTGTTACTGGACCAGTCTCCTTTTCTAGGACCTTGGCTGGGTATGGGGAACAGCACCCAAAGACCCTGTCATTAAATGGAGCTCTTGCAAAGTGCCACATGCTTTTTCATGCCAGCATTTAAATCCAGGAGAAATCCCAAACAACAATTCTGGCAGTGAAAACCACAACAGATGTGTGTCCATCCAAGCCAGAGGCATTTTGCACTGACAGAGGAAATACTCTGCTCAGCAGTGATACCCCCCCAAATGAGGGTGAGCTGGAGGCTGGGATGGAGATGGAGACTGCAGAGGTCCCTTCCCACCACCATTCTCTCCTGGCAGGAGAGGTGATGGGGCTGGAAAATGAGGTTAAAGTGGCTCAGAGCCATCATGGAGGGCTGATTGTCACCCCTGCCCATGGGTCATTTGCTTTGCACCTTTTGGATTTCCACTCTTGGGATCTCCACCCTGACAAAACTCAGTCAGTGTCACGTGAAATTGATATTTCTTCCACCTTTCCTGAGTGAGATCTGCCCCTTTCTTTTCAACCCAGGCATGGTCCCTGAGCCCTGTCCCTGTCCCTGATGCTGCCCTGCAGAGCTGACATGTGTCACCTACACCTGGAAAGCCAGGCTTGAGCAGCCAGTGACCTCTCTGGCAATCCCAGAGCACAGGCACAGCAGCTGGAATCCCTCTGCCAAGAAATGACAAAAATGCAGCTCCCACCTGGAGGATGCCACAAGACCTGTGTGTTCCTGGTGATGGGGACATTTGGGATTTAGCACTATTTAGGATGTGGCTCTTTGCTGCTGAGCTCTCTGGGGTTTGGGATACAGTGTCTGAGTCATCAGTCTGGAGAGGAGCACTGGGCTGTGGGATTGGAAAAGGACTGGGCTCCCAGGCTGATGGACAGTCCCAGGCTCTCTGTGTCTTTATAAGCCAAGAGGATGGGTTCCCTCAGTGCCACCAACCCTGCAGACTGCACGGAGAGCCTGGAGCAGCAGGTCAGGTCGATGTGCAGTGTCTGCTCTCCTTCTAGCTGGGCTGATGCTGAAAGGAAGGATCCCAGCTGAGTCAAGGGGCTTTATTATCCCTCCAGCTGTGCATCTTATGCATGGAGAACTTGGTGGTTAGATATCTTCCTGGGTCTTCATCCATTGTGGCTCTGTGACAGAGATGGGGTTCAGGGGCTAGGTTGCATTACCCAGGGTTGGTGCCTGGGGAGCTGCAGCTTTGAGGAGGAGCTGGGACCACCTCTGCTCTCCTCCACCCTGGTTGCCCATGCCCAGGAACTCACAGTTTGGCACTGGCAGTTTGGGTTTGGATGGTGGGATGGTTGCCAGCAGGAGATGGGCAGTCAGGGGCTGGAGGAGGTGGCTGTGCCTGGCTGAGCTCTGGGCAGTCCCCTGCAAGGCACGGCGCTGGCCTCTCCTGCAGGGAATGCTCTGGACTGTGCTGGTCACCTGGGGCAGGGAATGCTCTGGACTGTGCTGGTCACCTGGGGATGGATACAACTCTGACAGGCTGTGTGACCCCAAGATTGGGTGCAGCAAGAGGGGACTGTCATTTTGGCTGTTTTTCTGCGTTCCTACCCTGTTTTCACACGCCTGTGTTCCTACCCTGCTTTCACACCCCAAGCCAGGAGTCTATTAGTGCTTGCTGAATGCCACAGGAATGCACCGTGACTAACCCTTCCCTCTCTGCCACAAAGGTCTTAATCTCTTGGGATACCAGGAGGAGTTGCTTCTGTCACTGCTGGTCTGACAGTGCTGTCTCTGTCATCTGTGGGTTTTGAGGCACAGCTTGTCACCCGTCATGGCCACCAGTGTGCCACCACAACTGCTGGGTGACACTGGGATGGGCAGCAGAGCCTTCAGCATGGAGGTGACCTCCAATATGTGGGAAATCTGAGTGCCACAGCTCAGGAGCTGGGAGAGGGAGCATTGAGAGGAAGAAACTCTCCTCACAAAAGGAGCAGCGTTGGATGCCACAGAAACCACAGACCTGTGTGTGGGTGGTTGCTGGTCATGGAGCAGTGAAAGGTCCTCTTGCATGTGGTGAAGTGCAGGGTTGGGTGCAGATCTGAGGGATACAGACAGTGGGGGCAGAGTTTGGCTGGGATTTGATGCCTCTCTGGACAGGGGGTGTAGCCCCAAGGGAAAGAAGCTCTTTCCTAAGCGACAAGCTCAACAAGACGACGCAATTGGTGTGAAACTCCTGTGGGTTTAGCAACAAGAAAACAGCACTGAGGATCATGTTGCTCTATCTGGCATCTCCTGATTTCTGAGCAGGCCTGGCTTCTCCATCCCTTGTAATCCAGAGTGCTCACTGAAGTGGTTATTTCAGTGATTTGGTCAGTCTCTGATGGCCCCAGGCATGGCCTGCAACCTCTTGCCTGCATCTGTGTGCAACCAAGCTGGGTGAGGAGGTGGCCACTGCAGCTCCTGCCTCCCTGCTGTCCTTCCCACCTTCCTTCCACATGCAGCTTGAGGGGCTACAGGACTGCCAGCCAGCAGGATGGAGCTCTGACATGACCCTGTTTGGGGGAGGATTCTTCCCCAGAAATGCTTTCCCTGAAAGCCTAAGGATTTCCCTGAAAGCACACTGATGCTTTTCCCAGGCAGGGGGCGGTGGGAGGCTCCTTGTCCCACGCTGAAGTTAGAACTGCACTAAATGGGAATGGTCAACAAGAGAGGCTTGGGGTGGGTTCCAAACTGCACAGGGGGCTGTAGATACCTGCTGCCTGTTGCAGCATCAGGCTTTGGCTGTACTGCAACGATGCTGGGGCTGTCTAGCGTTCCTTGTGCCTCTGGAGCAACCACAGCCCTGCTCATCCTGCCCCATTATCCCCCAGGTGCTGCAGACAGCTGGGATGTGGCTGCTGCTGGTGGCCCTGTGCCTGGCCCAGGGACTGGAAGATGCCATCCCAGATGCTGAAGAATTCCACAACCCCGAGACGTACATGAACATCGTAAGTGCTGGGAGGGCACGGCACTTCCCCACGGGTGTGCCCAAAGGCCTTCCAAAGGGACCAGCTGGACTCACCCCATCTGGGGGGCTTGGGCTATCAGAAATCTCCCATGTCTGCATGGGTGTCACCCACCTCATGCCCTCAGCTTGAGCTTGGTCTCTCCCTGCTCTTCCTCTAGTTCCTCCGGATGGAGGTGACACCAGGGAATGTGGGTGGCAGGAGTGGGTGAAGCTGGGGCAGGCACAGGGTGCTGGGTCACCCCCTGCCCTTGCACCACTGTCCCTGCAGAGCCAGAAGATCCTTTACCATGGGTATCCCAGCGAGGAGTCCAAGGTGATGACAGAGGATGGATACTTCCTGAGCATGAACCGGATTCCCCACGGCAGGGAGGACCCTGGGATCCCAGGTGGGCTCAGCCTCACTGAGGGGTCCAGCTGTGACCCTGCCTCCTACCCAGATGCAAGAGGAACCAGTGGGAATGCCTTTGCCTCTAGGCATGGCTTAGGCAGCTGGAAGAGGGATGAGGAGTCTTTCTCCTGGCCGCCTTGAGCTGTCCCTGGGGATTCAGGAGCTCAGCATTGTGTTTTGCTGCACCTGAGATGGGGCAGTGTGACCCAGCAAGGCCCAGGGGCTCCTTCCCTGCAGAAACCCCTGATCCAAGGTCCACACTCAGCCTGGGATGGCAAAAGCCCCCAAACTCAAAAAACCATAACCAGGGAAGTAATGGGAGAAGGGAATGTTTAACGTGCAGCTTGCAGAAAACAGTATCACGGTGCATTGGGATGTTTTATTTACATACGGGAAGGGTGTTTTCTTCTGTCAACTGCCTGATTTCTCCTCTTGCAGGATCCAGGCCACCCGTGCTGATAGTGCATGGGTTTTGTATGGATGGTGGTGACTGGGTGGACAATTTGCCTGACAACAGCCTGGCTTTCATCCTGGCGGACGAGGGCTATGACGTCTGGATCGGGAACAACCGGGGCAACAGCTGGTCCCGCCGGCACCTCAACCTGTCCATCGACTCCGAGGAGTTCTGGGACTTCAGGTGAGGGGGCCACCAAGGACAGGGCTGGGTGCTGAGCTGTCAGTGCTGACCCCCTGGTGCCCATGGGAGGTTGGGAGGTGGGAATGTCCTCCAGGCTCTCCCCTTGCTCTGCAGCTTCCACGAGATGGCCATGTATGACCTCCCAGCCATGGTGGGATTCATCCTGATGCAAACTGACCAGGAGAAGCTGTTCTACATTGGCCACGCTCAGGGCAGCTCCCTGGGTGAGTGAGGAGGAGGAGAGGGCGGTGGGTGGGAGCAGAGCACTGGGTTGCCATGGGAAAGAGGCATCAATGTCCATTCCAAACTGGAGACTGCTGGGAACAGAGCTCTGCTGCCTCTTTCCCTGCCTGCCTTCCCGGTCCCTCTGCAGGGGAGGGGTTTGTCACCTCCTGCCCATTTGTCCCGGGCTGTGCTGGCATCCAGGAACGTTTTTTATTCAAACCCTGCACCTCAAACATGAGGTCTGAGGTGAGCTGGGGTTCTTGTTGTGGCTTCATGCTGCTTTTCAGGTTTCATAGCGTTTTCCAGCTTGCCACACCTGGCCAAGAAAATCAAACTCTTCTTTGCCCTGGCTCCTGTGTACACCCTCCGCCATGTCCGGGGCTTTCTGTTAAAGTTGGCCTTTCTACCAGACCTGCTGCTCAAGGTACAGGAGGAGTTTGTGTGTTACTCCTGAAACCCAGGGGGCAACTCCTGCCCCCTGCATCGCCACTGTGCACTGATCCCTTGCCTGCGGTGGGCATTGGAGCTCCTAACATCATTCCTAACATTTCCTCATGCTCTTGCAGTCAATGTTTGGAACCAGAGAGCTGGTTCTGGTGGGCAGGAAGGAGAAAGCCGTGCTGGTTGAGAAGTGCAGCAGGCCACTGGCAGCGGAACTGTGTGCCCATGAGATCTTCACTGTCGGAGGGTTTGACACGAATAACTTGAACATGGTGGGTGCACCAGGCTCTCCATCCAGGTCACAATCCTCTCTGGTTTTACTAGACACCTGGAGATAGTTACTGAGGAACAAAAATGAGTATAAACCCCCAAAATAAGGTGTGAAAAGCAGCGGTTATTTGGAGACTTCCTGTAATGGTGTTGGAGTGTCAAACCTAACGGAGTCTTTGGTAAGAGAGAACCAATTGTGGTCTCGTCCATACAGGAAAGGAAATTCCTGCCTCATTTTCAGCTGACATGCAGCGAGTTTACAGGAGAAAACAACCAAAGAATGGCTGGACCAGCTGTATTTCCATTCTAAAATATTGATTAAATGGCTTACCTCTAAAAGCTACTTCACACTCTAAACAAAATGAAGCTGCTAAAGAATAAAGAGCATATGACTTTCATATTGCAGTTATAAGACAGAATGTTTGGGGGTTTTTGCCTAGACAGATTTTGATCATTCCCAACTCACTTTGGAAATACTTTCTTTTTCCTGTAGAGCCGCCTGAATGTATACCTATCTCATTTTCCAGACTACACATCAGTAAAAAATCTTCTCCACTGGGGACAGGTAGAGACTCTGATTTGTAACTACTTTAACTTTTCTTCTTTTTAATCTGTGAACACAACATTTTCAAATGCTGCTTCATCCACCCTGGAAACAGGGAAGGAGGTAGAATCAAAGTGATAAAAACCAAAGACATAAAAGGGATTTTTAAGCTGCTGCACCAAGGTGTCACAAAAGCTGTCTGGGGGGGCTGATCCAGGCTATTACCTGGATTAACCCTTTGCCTCTGCCTTCCAGACTGCCAAAACGGGGCACTTCAAGCAGTTTGACTACGGGCTGAGAAACGTGGCGAAGTACGGCCAGGTGAATGGGATGGGGCTGGCTGGGATGGGGCTGGGGGATCACACCCCAAGAGCCCACAAATAACAGGGCTGTTTCTCCCCTTCCCAGCCTTACCCACCCTATTACAGGATCGAAGCCATGACGGTGCCGGTGGCCCTGTGGAGCGGGGGGCACGACTGGGTGAGTCCCCCTCAGGAGACCATGAATCTGCGCTTCCACCTCAGGAACGTCGTGCACCACGAGCACTTCCCCGACTGGAACCACTTCGACCCCCACTGGGGCCTCAACGCCCCACAGCGCCTGTACAGGCGGATGGTGGCCATGATGGAGCAAAACGCATTAACCCACCCATGAATCCATCTGTGAATCCATCCCTGAATCCATCCCTGAATCCATCTGTAATCCATCCATGAATCCATCCCTGAATCCATCCCTGAATCCATCCCTGAATTCATCCCTGAATCCATCCCTGAATCCATCTATAAATTCATCCCTGAATCCATCTATGAATCCATCTGTAATCCATCCATGAATCCATCCCTGAGTCCATCCCTGAATCCATCCCTGAATTCATCCCTGAATCCATCCCTGAATCCATCCCTGAATCCATCTATAAATTCATCCCTGAATCCATCTATGAATCCCTCTGTAATCCATCCATGAATCCATCCCTGAGTCCATCCCTGAATCCATCCCTGAATTCATCCACAAATGCATCCCTGAATCCATCCCTGAATCCATCCATGAATCCGTCCCTGAATTCATCCATGAATCCATCCACAAATCTGTCCATGAATGCATCCCTGAATCCATCCCTGAATCCATCCATAAATGCATCCCTGAATTCATCCATGAATCTGTCCATGAATCCATCCATGTGCTGCCCCAGGATGGAGGAGGCGCCTGTTCCCACCTGCTTGGGAGCATGGGGTCTGCGTGAGGGATGCCCTCCTTAAAAATGTCTCCTGTCCCCTTGTCCCACACTGATTTCATGCTTTTAAATGCAGTGCTGTGATTTCTGCCCACCCTCTGTGACTGTAGAGATTGCAATAAAGTCTTGCATCACAGCCAAGCTCCAGCCCTAGGCTTGCTGGGCTTGCTGGGTTTGCAGGAGATCTGCTGTGTTGGGGTTTTTTTGTCAGCTTTTGCTGGCTCGGAGCATTGCAAGTGCAACATTTTCCTCCAAGAACTGAGCACATGCTGTGGTTTGTGGGTTTAGGCACAGAGGGGAGCAAAGTGACCTTGTGACACCCAGTGATGGAAAGAGGCTACATCTGGCCCCGGGGGTTCTGAGCTGGCACAGCTGGCAAAGGGCAGAGAAGGCCTTTCTCCTCACCAGATCGTCCTCACTGCACAAAGTAAAGTTCAGAAACTGATGATTTGCTGGTGATGAAATGTGCAAGGAGAGCTCAGAGAGGTCTCCTTTCCTTACCTCACAAATCCACCTGGCTATCCCTCTCCAATCACATGGTTTCTTGCCCAGCTTTTCTTGCTCATCCTGTTTAGCTCCTTACTGTTGAAATGAAAAAGAAAGTCAAGACTTTTCCAAGGAACACCAGCACCTCCCTACCTCCCTGCTAGCTGCCCAGCCAGCAGGGCCATCCATCAGGTGTGGTGGACATGCTCTTGCTCAGCCTAACAGCCTCATCTATTTATTACATGGGATTCATTTGATCTGTTCATTGCATATTATTTATGACAGACCCATCTCTTTATTACACATGCTGGCCAGCAGTTGTTTGGAGAGCTGTGCAGGATTCTGCCTGCAAGTCTCTGCACGTGGCAGAAGACACCCACAGCAGAAGGTTTTAGGACCTCCAATCCAAAGAAAATAAAAATGCTGACGGTCTGGACGGATTAAACCTCAGTGGGATTAATTTGCAACCTCTGCATCCCCCGCTTTTTAACAGAGAGATAAATATGTTTAAGGGATAAAGCATTGCTCTCTAACCCAAACTGACGTCAGCAGAGCAGCTTGTGGGGCTGCAAAGCTGGGCTCAGAGCATCGATCCTCGCAAGGCATCTGCTGGTGCCACCAGCATCACCACCAGCCACACTGGGGGGCTCTGCACAGATACTCCAAGCCCTGACCTGCATCTGGAGAGGGAAAGGAGAAGGATCCACTTCAGGGAGCATGGAAGTCAGTCTGTCAATAGATTGCCTAATAACAGGTTGGGGAAAGTAAGGTATTGGCACACAGGATTGGAGGCTGCTGCCAGCGATTTGCAACACAGTGCTGAGGCTGATGAGGGTGGATCACATCTAGGTTTAAGGCTGCACCTTCAAAGAAAACACTTCAGGTGCCTTTTTCAAGTGGAACAACGTCAGGCTCGTGTTATTCCATCCACAAAACTGAGAGGACCCAGAGTCCTGAGCACTGTTTCATATTGCTTCCCAATACTTTCACAAAAGAACCAACCTGCTCACCAAAGCAGAGAAGCTCAGGAGCCAGCTGAGATCTGCTCTCCCAGGAGCCCACGAGCTCCGTGGCAAAAGGCTGTTTATTTTTATTTGGGGACACGTTGGCCTGCCAGCCAGGGGGCAAGCTGCTGACTCAGCAGGCTGGCCAGTCTGGCACGGCACAGCTCCAAACCTCCTTTCCCACCAGAACAGCATGGAATGACAGAGGTCCTCTCCCTCTGCAGGGCGGTGATGGCCTCCCTCAGTCCTGAGGTGCCCTGAGTGCCTTCCCAGGGCTCCCAGCAAGGGGCAGCAGGCCAGACTGGGCAGCTGGGCTGGAGCAGGGTGGCAGCACACACTGGCAGTGTCACCTGTCACAGTACCTGTCACAGGAGCAGAGCTGGGAAGGGCTCAGGAAAGCCATGGCTCCCTCCAGCTGACATGGGACCATCTGGGTGCCAGGCACTGACGAAAAACAGCATCAGGGAAACCCTCCCAGACTGGCAATTTGGGATTTTTGGTCTGTGCTGTGTTTCCCAGCTGCCTGAATGGCCACTGGGAGCAGAGGCAGGGAATGCCATGTCATCCTGGGCTCTCTGTCCCCTCTGTACCCTCCTGACCCCAGGGGACGATTTGGGGGTTCTTGACTCATTTATTTCCACACCTTCTGGGTCCTGCCACGTGCCACATGTCTCATCTGCAAATGTCTCCCACTGCTGGCAGCTGATTTATTTTCATTTCAGCCAGGATTTGGGTCACGGCTTTGTTTCGAGGTTTTAAAAGGGAAAGAAAATGTTTAGGTACAGCAAAAGGAGACAAAGCAATCAAGGAAAAGCCCTTTTGTACCCATAGCAAAATACTGAGTGAAGCTGCCCTTTTAAGTTGGTTTTTTTTTGGGGTTCTTTTTTTTTTTTTGTCTTTGGGCAAATTGTTCCTGCAGAACTGGAAAGAGACCTTAAAAAAAAAAAAAAAAAAAGAAGAGATGTGTTTAAACAGGATTAACTTAAGCAAGAATTTGTACTACAGAAAGATGCTTAGAGAATCTCTTAAAGACAGAAAAGCAAACAATATCCAAATCCCATAATCTGATCACTCGATAAAATTTACAAGTGATTTTCTTAGTAGAGAGAGAAGTATTTACGGGAAATGGGCTGTCTTGAACAAACTGAATAAACAGATTAGGTGAAGAGCATTACCTAAAAAGACAGTTTTACAGAAAGCCTCTTGGAACGAGGTGGAAGCTCCATACTTAGGAAGAAAACGGGTGAAAAAAGAACTAAATCATGAATTATTTACTGCAACCAACGTGGCTTTGTGACACACCAGGAATCTGTAACGAATGCAAGCTTCTTTTAATAAATAAATTTCATTAAATTTTCATTTTGCTTGTCGGCTTTGCTCTTCAGAGGAGAAAGGCTTAGGACAGGACGATGAGGAAAGCAGCACGGGGACAAACACGTCACCACTGTGTCACTGCTGGTGGCTTTGCTCAGAGCCCCTCTGGGATGCTGCTCCCCACAGGACACTGCAGTGGTCAGCAGGGCCAGCACAGGGACATCCAGCACAGGGACATCCAGCACAAGGACATCCAGCACAAGGACATCCAGCACAAGGACATCCAGCACAGGGACATCCAGCACAAGGACATCCAGCACAGGGACATCCAGCACCACGGAGGAGTCTCTGTCCTTGGCTTCTGCCGAGCAAATTATAGCCAGGAATTCTGTTATCAAAAATAACCCACAGCAACACCGGCAATGGCTGCTCTCCCCCGAATTTATTTCCTGGTGTCCCCCAAAATTGATCTACTCTGCTTTTCATGGTGTTGCAGATCTTCTGGGAAATTTTAAAGGAAGCACAACAGGCTGAAAATCTGATCGAAAATCTAATGATTTTGAGTAATTTCTCCATGAAATATTGCTTTGCCTCACAACTGGATTGTGAAACAAGCTGATTTTTCTTCTGGTGGTCACACCATTAACAGTTATTGAGATTTTCAGATGAGCCTCAAAATTCTGGCTTACAGAAACAGCCGAATACTTTATGGTGATAAAATAACTTCAGGCTAAAGAAAATAATCAACACATCACAGCACCTCTGAGATCACCACTCAATCTTATTACCAAAACCTCTCAGATAAAGCCTAAGATGTAGGCACTTTGTGAACACCCCAAGCCCCCTTTTCTATTTGGATTTTACTCATTCTGCAACAGAATCACACACTGGACTGTCTGACTTGTAATTTCTTTTCAGGACTTATTTATTTCTCACCTCTCAGTCATTGAAAGAAAAAAAATTCCCAATCCCAGCCACATTAAAAATGTGATTAATTACAATTTTTACTGAATTCCAAACCACTAGTACTGTTTCATCCTAGGGAGATGTCCTTCCACTACCTGAAGGGACAAAGATGGAGAGAAACTATTTACAAAGGCCTGGAGAGACAAGATAAGGGGGAATGGCTTCCCACTGCCAGAGGATAGGGTTAGATGGGATATTGGGAAGGAGTTGTTCCCTGGCAGGGTGGGGAAGGGCTGGGATAAAATTCCCAGAGAAGATGCCCCTGGATCCCTGGCAGTGTCCAAGGCCAGGTTGGACACTGGGGCTTGGAGCAGCCTGGGACAGTGGAAGGTGTCCCTGCCATGGCAGGGGTGGCACTGGATGGGATTTAAGGTCCCTCCCAACCCAAACCATTCTGGGATCCTAATTCTGCTGTTCTTTACCACAGATCTGTTGGATCTCTTTCTGATCCACCTTAATGGTTTTAAACATAACAGTGGCAGACCTGAGACAGCAATAATGGACTTTGTGTTGCTGATAAAGGCACAAAAAAAAGGGAAAAGAGAAAAAGAAGTGGGAAAAGAAAGGCAATGCAGTGCCAGTCAGGAATAACATGAATGCTCCTCTCCCCACCTGGTTATTGTTCTAGTTAAAACCAGAACATTTTAATCAACTATATCCAGGTGGTCCAAAGAGAGAGAAATTTCAAAATCCTCTAGAGACAGCACTAATCTTTGGAGACAAATCAGCAAAAAACTGGTGTCCCATCAAAGCAGCACCTTTAGGGATGCTTCTTCATGATGTCGAGCATTTCCTGGTACAAAACCTCAGGGGCATCGAGGCCCACCACAAAATCCAGGTGGTTCCACTGGGGAATCAGCTTGTGGTGCACCAGGTTCTTGATCTGGGGCAAGAGGAGGGCAGTGTCCCTGGGGTCAGCCAGGCAGTCCAGCCCCCCGTTCCAGATGGCCGTCGGCACCTCCATGTTCTTCACGTTGTAGAGTGGTGGCCCCATCTGAGGAGAGGGAAAAGGAGTTTCACAAACAGGAGATGTTGCTGGAATGCAACGAGTTATGCACTGTGCAAGAGGAATTGCTACTCTTTGGGAAGGGAGGGAAATAAAGAACAGGAATTCCTTTCTTCTAGAAAGAAGAGAAACTTCAATAAAGATGCAGCACAGCCTTATGTGCAACAATTTAGTGAGCAAATTTAATTAAAATTTAGTTTTTCTTATTTAAGGAAGAAAGCAGCAGCTTTTTTTTTTTTTTTTTTTTTTTTTGTTCCTATGCTTAGCTACTATTTCACAAATTTTTCCTAATATTCGGCCTGGTGTAACTTGAGACCATTTCTTCTCATCCCATGAAAAGTGGAAAGCATCTAATGCTTCATTCCATTTAAAAGATATTTGCAAAATAGAGTTGAGAATGGGAAAGGCTGTTGTTCCCAGCAGAGATCTGACTTCCAGTTAGTGAGGAGAGGAATAAATGAAGAGGAATCACACCAGGCATGATGGGAAGAGAACAGGGAAAGGGAAGGCTGTGGCCATGGGCAGCAGCTCACCTGTCTGTAGCGAAGGTTGTTGTAGATGTGCCCCCCGTCAAAAGCTCTCAGTGCCCCACTCTGGACTCCCTGCAGCAAATTCAGACATGCAGTGCTCTAAGTGAAACCTCAGCTCTGTGGGGTTGCAGTCAACCCTCAGAAATCAGACCTCAGGAGTTGGTTTTCAACACTGAACTGGCAGCATTTTTCAAGTGTACCTCCCAGGTCTGGCCTCAGGCCCAGTACAAGTAATTATTGTCAAGAATTTGGACAAAGAGACAAAGATTGTGTTTCTAAAGTTTGTGGATAACACCAGGATGGGAAGAAATGAAAAGGTTCTAGAAAAGGGGTTTAGAACTCTAAATACTCCTTGTGGGCTGGAGAATGGGCCTGAAATGGCACAATCAAAGCTCAAGGAGCCTCTGAGCATCTCTTGTCTAACTGAACAGGACTATCAGCAGTGCAAGCTCAGGGTGGACGTGGCTTCATCCCTCCACTGAGCAGCAGCACTCCAGAAAATGGAGTGTGTGCTCCTGCTTCAACCCCCTCAAAGCTATTCTGGGGTCCCTGAGCAGGAATTCCACCTGGGAGGAAGCTGTGCCCTGAGTGCAGCCTGCTGCACACAGACTGAACCTGTCATCTACTAAAAATTGGGCAAATTTTTAGCCTGGGGAAGAGAAAAGGAGTGCAGCAGAACACAACAGCGATGTCAAAGGGCTCTGGTGGTGACTGTTGCCATGCCCACAATGGGAAGAAGGAGAAATAATCAGCTTAATTGGTAATAAGCTTAATTGGCTGCTGTCCAGAAGCATTTCTGCCAAAGCATGACCAGTAATGGCACTGTGGCTGCAGGGCAGGAGGGGAGCTGGTCTGAAATGAGACCCCTGGGATGTGCCTGCTGGGGCTGCAGGGCAGGAGAGGAGCTGGTGTGAAATGAGACCCCCTGGGATGTGCCTGCTGGGGCTGCAGGACCCTCAGCTCCCAGTGCTCCTCCTTCCAGATTCCCTCCTTCGGGGCCACTCGGCTCAAAGCGCTGCTGAGCATTTTACCGAGGGGTAAAAACAAAGCCAACAAAGATACATAAAGGTGTGCCTTGCAGCAGCCAGCACACCAGGCTGCCCACGAGGGCCAGCGACACACTCTGGCACAGGAAGGAACTTGGGAAGGTTTACCTGCAGCCAGTGGATTACGTTCTGGACTGAGCTCCCCGCCGGGTTGTGTCCCGCGTACACATCGACTCGGCTCTGCAGGGACACAGGAACATTTCACACCAGAATTCACTTGGCCCCCCAAAACAGGGCGCTGCCAAGGCTTTGTCCTTCAGAAGGACCCCGTGCAGATTTATTCCCACATACCATGTTTGTGTTCTTCCAGTTAAACCCGAAAAGCATGGCCAGAAGGCTCTTGCAGACCTTCGAGCAGACGCAGAATTTGGAGAGGATCAGCTCCCCCAGGGCAGTGTGTGGTAGGAACTCCCTGGTGCCAAATATCTCCTGTACAATTGCACATGTGCTCATTAAATGGGAAGACTGGGCATGCTTTTCCCCAAAGCACCACCACTTTACAACTTCTATTTTATCCCCACCTTAAGGTTGCCCATAGTGAAGCCTCCCTTGCACCCCATTAAATGCTTCTGTTCCTCTCATTTTATTGGTGTGATCTCTTACATTCATTATACTCTTGTGTTAAATGGTGAGGCTCAATCCACAGCCTCTGTGTCACTTTTATGCACCAATGGTTTGGCTCTAATTCTGCCAGAACATTTTGGGGAGTGAATTCAGGACAGGACTGAAAGATTCTGTAGTGAGATGTGTTTGTCTTCATTATGAAAACAGAGCACAGAGCTCCCCTCTGTAAATGACTTGAAATATTCCATAGATAATTTCACAATCCCTATGAAAAACTATTTTTTGGCTGTGCAGAACATAGTGAGGACCAACCTTAAGCCCATAGTCAGAAAAGAATGCAAGCTTTCTAAATGGGCTCTGAGAAAATATCACCGTGGTCACAGGTGCCAGAGCCAAGAACACCTTGATCTTCCGAGCCAGCTGAGGCATAGTGGAAAAGGCTATAAAACCTGGGAGGGGGAAGAAAAAGTAGGAAAAAAAAAAGAGTTTTACTCTTTCCAGACACTCATGCACATAGTTTAATTTTAGTGAGTTATTTTACAGATCTCAGGGGGGATGCAGACATCTCATGCTGCCATCAAAAGGACCCACTCACCTATAGTGGTGCCTTGGGAATGACCAATATAATACAGCTCTTTCTGTCCTGTTTTCTGCTCAATAAAGCTGATCATTGCTGGCAGGTCGTATTTAGCCATCTCATCGAAACTGCAGAAGGAAGAGCAGACATCCTGCTGAGAAGGGCAGCATCTACAGCCATCACCAGCAAACCCCAAAACCAGCAGGGAGGGCAGGACCACCCCACAAACTTCTTCATCCTACTGAGTTTTCACATGGGGTTTTCACCTGAAATAAGTTGGATGTACTTCAGTCCACCCTGGTTCACTCATCCCCCAGCTAGGGCAGCGTGACCCTGACAGAATTCAGCTGTTCCTGAGATCCTCAAACCTGTTTACCTGAAAGCCCAGAATTCATCCTGTTTGGGAGACAGGACCAGGTGTCTCTTGGACCAGGTGTTCCCTCTGCTGTTTCCTATCCAAACATCGTAGCCAGCATCTGCCAGGATGAAGCCCAGGCTGCTGTTGGCCAAATTGGAGATCCAGGAGCTGCCTTCTGCAAGGAGACCATGCTGCAGAAGCACCACAGGCCTTGCACCTGCAAGACAGGCATCGTGAGGACTCTCTTTATTTCTAAGGATGTCTGGCATCTTTTGAGACACTTTATGAGCTATTTATCCCCATGGCAGCCAAAATCTGTGGAGGTTTGTGTCAGTGCCAGGAGAGCCTTGAAAACCCTGTTGCACAAGCCCTGGGATCCCAGTGAGCAGCTCAAGGTGTGAGTGTCCTGCATGTCGTCAGTTTTACCTCGGCACCCGGCATTTCCTGTCCCGTGAGGAATTCTGTTTAGCTGAAGGATGTAGCCATCTTCTGTCACCACATCATACTCCTCACTGGGGTACCCCCAGAAGGAGACCATTTCACTCTGCAACAAGAGGAAGAAAGCAAAAAATAATGACATTTTCAAGGCTCATCCAAGGTAAACCCTGAATGCAATATTTAACCATCAATACTTAGTACTGGCTGTTTTCTGGACACTTCCTGCCTCTGCTCCAATGGCATCATACTTACGATGTTCATCCGTGCTTCTGGATTCTTAGGAAAAGGGAAATTCAAGAGGCATTCCCCAGATGCCATCCCGTGGAGCACGGATGCCAGAGCTAGAGCCAGCCACATCCTCGCTGTGCCTGGAACAACACATCCAGAGTCAGTGCCCTGGGGAGCAGGGAAAGGAGAGATGTGGGCAGGGAAACACCCCAGGCAGGACTCAGACTCAGTCTGGGGGCTGGGTGACCACTCAAAGTGTTAATGCATGTGGGGTGGCTCAGGAAACACATCTCAACAGGGATATTCCACAGGGAGGTGGGACAGACTTTCAGGAATTCCAGCAAGAGGCAAGGAAGCAATCCTTGCAGTGCTCTGCAGACCACTGGGAACTGCAAGAGAGTTACAATCACAGAGTCACAGAATGGTTTGGGTTGGGAGGGACCTTCAAGCCCCTCTCATTCCAACCCCCGTCCACTACCCCAGGCTGCTCAGGGCTCTATCCAACCTGGCCTCCTTCCAATACACAAAGGGTGCAGGCTGTTCCTTGTCCTGCCAGTGACCATGCAGTGCCACTTCTCCACTCTGTGCTCCCAGGAAAGAGGATGGCCAGGAGGGAGAGCTCTGTCCCATCACCCTGCTGTTTACATCACCTGTTAACACCACTGCCCAAGCCTCCTCAGGAGGGAGAGGGAGGGTAAATAAGATCCAGCACTGCCTTTCCTCCCTAAATAGAAATAAAATTGTGAAAAGCAAATCTCTTAACTACTTGCCCTTTTCCTTGATCATAGTGAAAAAGACAAGAATTGAGTACATTTAATTCAGAGAAGAACACTTTAAAGTGCAAAGCTACATGCAAAATGGGGAGAGATGCATCTTCCAGCAGATCTAGATGTCCCTGAATGATTTTTAAACCCCTGCTGGGTTTAACACAGCTTAAAAAACCCCTCATTCAGTGTGCTGGAGAGTGCTGCTGCCACTGGAGGTGGTGGAGGCAGATGGGAACAGCAGATTTTGCACACAGTTATGGGTAAGAGGTACCACAGATACTGGAAGGTCTGGGCAGGGTTGCTCCCTCCAACAACTGCAGATGTCAGAGACAAAATCAGATTTTGGTCCCCTGTTCTGAGGCAAACATGGGCTGCTGGGCTGGAGTGGTCAGTGCCATTCACAGCCACACTTAGACCCAGCTCTACCCTGCTTTCCACACACTCACCTGCAGAGAAGTGAAGGCAGCCAGCCCAGCTGAGAGGTGTCACAGCTCCTGCAGGAGCAGACGGGGAGATGTCAGCCCCTGGAGTGGATGGGCAGTGCAGGGGAGAGATGTCCAGCCCAGAGGAGATGGAGATGTGGCACACAGCAGTGGCAGAGGATGGGTTGTCACCCCTGGCTGGTGCACGGAGCAGTGCTCTGCATCCCTCTGGAGACAGCCCTATTTGAACTGGCTGCAGGGTGGGGTAGCAAGAGCAGAAAAGGCCAAGTGTAAACACCCTGAGATTCAGAACGTATAAATCATTAGGCAACAGCACAATTTAGAAAGTTCTGTTACCCAGAATGTGTTTGTGGAGGCCGGTTAAATACTGTTTAGGCAGAGTCAAATAACTGTGGATGTTTGGAGGTGATTTCCATCGATAAAATGGTTTAATTGATATTGCTGAAGAAAGTTTCCAGCTTTCCATTTCAATGACGGTTATATTTATTTATTACAAGAGACATAATTAAGTTATTACTAGGGAAGATCAAAGTCTAAAATGGATTTCCAGTAATAAATCTCGTGGTTTAGAAATTATGATGTTTCTTGTTAAACAGAGATGCCACATGGGAGATGGAGATTAAATCCCAGGCAACGGACTGAAAACATCTGCACTGGGTCAGGCTGGGATGGAATTCCCTTTCTCATAGCACAGGGATGGGACACAGCCAACTTGCCATAGCAACACTCCATACCTTGTCTTTCTCTCCGCCCAGTTTTCCCACTTTTGCTCCTCCAGTTCCCTCCACCTGTCCCACTTTGGGCTGAGGGATGGAGCCAAGGAGCAGATGTGTGGGTGCTCAGCTGTGGGCTGGGGTCAGCCCACCACAACATCCCTGCTCTTCACACCCTTACAGGAAGGTATGATAAGTACCTCAGTGCCCTATCCTACAAGTGCCCTGCCAACAGGGAGAGTTATCCTTCTCCATCACCTGTTCCAGGGCTGGGGCTGCCTCCTGCCCTCCCTTCCTAGATTGTTTTGCTTTGGAAATCAGGGTGAAAGGTCAGTAGGGAAAGGTGTCTTCTGTCTGTCAGCCTGAGCTGTGTCCAAGGCATGCACCCAGATTTGGCAGTTTGTCCCACTTATGTAACACAGCCACAGCAGAATGGGGGTTCATAATAACAGGGGTTCGTAATTCACGGTTTGGAGGTTACGGGTGACTGGGTTTTGGGGTACTGAAGCCACACTTCACCGAGTAAGACACCTCTGACTTTCATCTTCTGAGGAAAGACATCATGGAAATCTACACTCCAGGGAAAGGCCAGAGCAACTCTGGTCTCACTCATGTGAAGGCACTGAAAGGTGCAAGATGAGGGTTGCACCCAAGAGAGTCCTGCAGCACTTGAAGGGCAGGACATCATCATGGGTCTTACAAGATGCTCTGGCCTCCCAAGGATCATGTGCAGCTCCTGCTGCAGCACCACCACTGTAGAGGCTGCATGGGATCAAGGAGAGTCCCAGCTCCACCCACCTCCTGCTGCAGGGTCCCTGACAATTTGCCAGCCTCTGTGGGTCATCTCCACATCCCTCTCACCAGGCATTCCAGAACTGGACATAGCCTCCAGATGTGATGTCCCTTGCACCAAACAGCACGGGTGACAACAACCAGGCAGCCCCTTGTCAGTTCCTGCAGCCCAGGCTGGGGTTCTCCATCCTTGCAGGGAGAGCACATTGCTGGCTCGTGTCCAGTTTGGTGCCTGCCAGCCTTCCCAGGTCCTTTCCAGTAAGGCTGTTATGCCACACCTCCTAATCAGTGTCCCCATGCCCTGCCCTCATCCAGGGCCACCTGCCACCAGCACATACTTCAGGTAGGTGTTTAGCCCCAAAGCAGGAACATGTCACACATCCAAGAGTTCTCACCCAGCTCCTGCAGTCCTCTCTTGCATCACTCGTGCTTTCTTTGCTAACGGTCCCCACATGATCATCAGGTGAGCACAGAGCAGAGCAGAGTTTCCATTGCAGTGGAAACTTCAGCACTACCCATCATGCTCAAGTTTAATTATCAAGTTTTCTATAAAATTATTGCTGGGGATTCTGTCTTAATTTTTGGTATTCCTCTTTTGGTTTCCACTCTTTAATTGTAATAATGTCTTAATAATCTTTTACATTTATTTGGTGTTAGAAAGCATTCAAAGGAGATGATGGTGAAGGGTCTGGAAGGGCCACACGAGGACTGGCTGGGATCACTTGGTTTGTTCAGCTGGAGGAGACTGAGGTCAGATCTCACCATGGGCTGCAGCTCTGATCTCTGCTCTCTGTGACAGGGACAGGACCCAGGGAACAGCTGGAGCTGGGCCAGGGCAGGGTTAGGTTGGATATCAGGGAAAGGTTCTTCTCCCTGAGGGTGCTGGGCACTGAACAGCCACCCCAGGGAATGGGCACTGAACAGCCACCCCAGGGAATGGGCACAGCCTGAGGCTCCCAGAGCTCCACACAGAGTGGGATTGTTGGGGTGTCTGTGCAGGGCCAGGAGCTGGATTGGATGTTCCTTGTGGCTCCCTTCCAATTTGGGATATTCTGTAGTTCTGTGACTCTGTAACAGCCTTCCTACCTGCTTCTACAGACCACAGGTAAGAAACTCTACTGAATTCCCTGGCATACCAAGCTGGCAGTGAGAATTCAGGTGACCACTCAGTGCCATCAATCATTCCCAAGCACATCTCCCCTGCAGAACCACAGGCCAAATATTTATGAGGTTTGAGAAATCTCCTTTTCACAAAGACACAAGCAATTGGTGGGGATGATCTCCTGCCCAGCCAGGCAGAAGTACAACCTCAAACCTCTGACAGATCCTTTAAAAGACAGCAGAATCTGGAGGGAGGGATCCACAGCAGGCAGGGAATAGGGCAAGGTGCCAACTGGTGTCCTCTGCAGGAGGTGCTGAGGAAGGGACACAACCTCCTGAGGCTTCTTTCCAGGGCAATGGTGTCAAGAAGAGAAAACCTGCCACCAAATGGGAATTCACAGCTGTAAACTCTTACACGTTGGAAGGTCAGTTAGACAGTCAATCTTTTTTTTAAAAATGAGGGGGCCCCGGATGTTCTCCTCCATGACTGCCCCTCACCACATGGGAAGGGGAGGCAGGGGCTCCCACCTCTCTCCAGGAAGGGCCTATTAAACAACACCTGCCCTGAGGTCAGCTCACAGCTCCCTTTGAAGATGAGCATCTCCAACACCTGCCTGTGCCTCACACACAACAAGCTCCACAGAAGGGAATTCACAGCGCTCTGTTGCTAAACACCTCTGCCAAAGTGTCGGGTTCTGGTGTTCCCCATACCACAATGATCCTATCAGAAGTTCTCTGGAGTATCTCCTCTCACCCACACAGCCGGGTAAAGGTAGCAATCCAAGTCCTTCCCGCAGCTGCCCACTCTCAGGGCTCTCAGGATGGGAGTTTGTTTTCTCGGGACAGAGGCATGGCACGCGATGTCACCACCCCTCAGCACTATCTGCCCTGGTCCCAGCATATCCCACTTTCCTCACATCGAGCCAGACCTTCTTGCA
The DNA here is from genome assembly GCF_008360975.1 of Lichenostomus cassidix. NCBI lineage: Eukaryota > Metazoa > Chordata > Aves > Passeriformes > Meliphagidae > Lichenostomus > Lichenostomus cassidix. The sequence continues at coordinate 32,839,757 of NC_139487.1, forward strand.
AAACACCTGCCAGGTGCTGGAGACGGTCTGCCAGCACCTTCTGGAAGGTGTCACACCCCCCAGCAGCTCCTGCTGGGTGGCACCTCCAGGTGGGCAGGATTTGACACGGCAGAAGCTGCTCAGCAAGGGTGGGTCAGACCAAGCTCTGGAGCACGCCTGGACCACTGGCGGGTATGTGTGACACAGGGGTGTGTGCACAGGTGTTCATGTACAGGTGTGTGCACAGGACAGGTGTGGCTGTCCAGGTGTGCAATGTACAGCTGTGCGTGTACAGATGTCTAGAGGTGCATGTGTACAGTTGTATCTGTGCAAGTGTGTGCACAGCACTGATGTATCTGTACAGCTGTGTCTGTCCAGGTGTGCCTGCCCAGCTATGTCTGTCCAGGTGTGTGCTAGTCCAGATATGTCTATCCAGATGTGCACTCAGCACAGCTGTGTCCGCGGGTCCCCGCGCGCGCACAGGTACATGGGTGAGATGTGGGCGTGGTCTCTCTGGCCCCGCCCAAGGGGCGTGGCCTGCCCCGGGGTCACCGCGGGGCGTGTCCTTGTCCCGGGGCGTGTCCCTGGGCGTGTCCCCCGTCCCGTGTCCGTGTCCGGGGCGTGTCGCGGCCATGGCGCGGGTGCTGGTGGTGGGCGCGGGGCTGACGGGCGCGGCGTGCGCGGCGCTGCTGCGCGGGGCGGCGCGGGGACAAGTGGCCGTGTGGGACAAGGCGCGGGGCGCAGGTGGGTGCGGCGGGGGAAGGGGCTGGCGTGTGGTGCGTGTCGTGTGCCGTGTGTCATGTGTGGTGTGGCATGTGCGGTGTGTCGCGTGTCGCGGGGGTGTCTGACCCGCTGTCGCGCAGGGGGCCGCATGAGTACCACCCGCGCCGACCGCGGCAGCGCCGACCTGGGCGCGCAGTTCGTCACCTGCGAGCCGGAGCTTGCGGGGCCGCGGCTCAGGTGAGACCCGCCCCGCTCCGCCCCCGTCCCGCCCCATCCCGCTCCTCATCCCGCCCAGCCCGCTGGTCCCGCCCGCGCTGGGCCGGGAGGGCTTGGTGGCCCGGCGTGGGGACAGCGAGGACCCCGCTGGTGGCGCTCGCTGCCGCACAGTGCCGTGTTTAACCCCGCCGGTACTCAAACCCCGCAGCTCGCTCCCCGCCAGCGGAATCGTCGGGAGCAGTGCAGGGTGAAAGCTGGGAAACTTCTGGGTCGGGGTAAAAGACGCAGGGGTAGCTCACCGTATCTTGGGGTAAAGGACGGAGGTGTAACAACGCAAAATTTGCGTGGAAAGCATGGAAAAGGCAGAGTGTGTTTCAGGCACCTGTGTCCAGTGGCTGTGGAGTTTGTGCTGAGCTTTAAGGAACTGTTGTTTATTCCTCTGCCTCCGGGTCAAACCTCTGGCAGATGCATGGCAGGCAGCCTTGCTCTCAGATAAAAGGCCAGGCCCAATGCAATAAGCGAGGTAGTGTGTTGTTTTATAGATGTATTTGTGCATGACCTGCCTTAAAATACAGTCTGTTAAAATTCAGAAGTCAGGCTGGTCTTAACTTCATTGGTGAAAAATGGGGCGAGTTTTCATCCCTGTGTATTTCCTTCCTTCAAGCTTCTATGAAGAGCTTCTGTCTCAGGGCGTCCTGAAGCCACTGACTGCTCCCGTGGAAGGACTAGTGGTGAGAGAAGGCTCCTGCAATTACGTGGCACCCCAGGGCATTTCCTCAGTTGTCAAGTACTACTTAAAACAGTCAGGTAATGCTTTTCGATGCCTTTGTGTGAAGGGAAGGGTTTTAATGGTTGTATTTTTGACGGTGCCCTTTTGGATTTCAATCCCTGATGAGGATGTTTAAGTTCCTTGTTTGAGGATGTTTAAGTTCCTTGTTTGTTTATATATGTCTGGAAGTTGCTTGGGTGGATAAACATGTCTGTGAGCTCTGTGAATTTCCAAGTCCCGCAGATATAAAAGCCTCTATACAAATGGAACATCTGATGTGTAACTGGGGGCAGAGGGGTGAGCTACAGCTTGTGTTTTGGAGATAGGATGTGAGCCTGCTGGGTGGAGAGTCCTTTAGAAAAGGAGTTTAAACTTCTAACTACTGCCTTGGGTGTCATGTGGCAGAACCACATGTACACTTCAGTGACTAATTTAACCTTGTTTTGAAAAATTTGAGCTGTAAGAGTCGTCAGGCTTCGGTCCCTCCATGCGATTGTTTTAATTTTTTTTTAATCAGCTGTTTTTTTAAACCCTAACCTTGCAAATAATTAGCAATGTTCCTGCCCTCTGGCAGTGGGAAGCCATTCCTCCTTGTCCTGTCACTCCATCCCTTGCGAATAAGTCTCTCGCTCTGCATTTTCCCTGTGGAATTCTCTGTTACATGTATTTAACTCCTTTTTCCACGCAGGTGCAGATGTCTCCTACGAGCAGCACGTAACTCACATCTCTCTCCGGGATGGGAAGTGGGAAGTCTCCAGGAAAGCAGGGCCCCCGGAGCAGTTTGATGTGGTTATTCTCACCATGCCTGTCCCGCAGATTCTCCAGCTGCAAGGGGACATTGCAAACTGTAAGTTCAGGCCTCAAAATCGCAGGTGTCTAATTTTAAATGGCAATTGAGCATCTTGTGTAGCAAAAAACCCACTCCACAGTCTGAGCTGCCTAATTATCCCACCAGGACAGGGTGGAAAATGAGAGGAGGGGGGTAATTTCAAGGTCGTATTTGTGGTGTGTGACCAGTTATACCTTGATAGTAAAAAATATCTAAGATGAGTCAGTTTTGAATCTAATCTGTTTTTGCTGACTCCTACAGCAGGGCTTGTCTTTGTGCAGCTTGAAAATAGTTACTGAGTTGGACAAGTTTTCCTGAGCATTTCTTTAAAGAGAAGTATTTTCATTACAACCTCTGATTTTAAGCTTTGTGCCTAAGTAGGTAAATACTCTGTAAAAACAGAGCTTCTCTGCTATTTGCTATTTTATGAGGCCTCTCATTTCCCCTGTCCCTTTACCATGGAAAGTAATGGTGGGCCTGGCCCATCCTGTCCTTCCTAAGGTGGTCTAGTTAATAGTGAAAGAAATGAAAAATAGAATAGACAAATAGAAATAGAAAATAGAAGAGAAGTAGAGGGAGTGTTTTTTTCAGAGCCTTCCTGAGGTTCTGCTAGTCTGCTGCTCAAGGCCTTCCCCATCTGGCACTGATGTCCTTGCAAGTTGTTTTTCGTGGGGTAATGAAATCCTTTCATGTCCAGACAGAAGGCACATCCCCTTCAGAAGATGTAATGAAGGTGAACAGTTCATTTCACTTACTCTTGAGAGAGCTGGAGCTGTCAGATGCTTCCCACAACATCTTTTCCTTCGTTGTCTGTGACTCCAGGATTAACTTTTATGAGGGAATCCAGCAAGTTTTGTCTTCTCCTCCCCTTCTTCCTGTTTCTCTTCCCCTCTCTGCCTGTTCCCTGTGTGAGACCAGCTTCCAGATTCCCAGCCAGCTGTTCATTCTGCATCTCAGGCAGCAGCCCCGGAGCTCCTCGGCATTGCAGCTATTGGCATCTTGACTCCTGGTTCTTTAGGCTGAGAGCTAAAGGGGAAGGCTAGGTGAGGAGAGTGCTAGGAGGGTGTTTCAGAGCCTGAGCAGGGTGCAGTTTCAGGTCTGTTTTGACTTACAGAGGGTCGGGCACATCGCTCTGTGTCTAACCCTCAGCGTTGTTCTGTTGCCTGTCAGAGAGTGAGTTGTGCTGGCAGAGAAAGGGGCTTTTCCTGGACCCACCTCACTGGGGATGTAAGCTGCAGTTTCATGACAGCTGCTGGAAGGAATAGCCGTTCTTTCCCCTCCACCCTGACACTTTTTAGCCGTTTGCTCTCCCGAATCCAGGGGCAGAATGCGGCGATTCTGACGGGAGCCATGTTTGTGTGTTCCCGGCAGCACTTCAGCTGCTCCTGGAAGGGGAGGCTCCTACTGCTTGTGGGAAAGTTCCCCCGGCTGTCATTGCGGGTGACAGGGCTCCTCTTGCTGCTGGGGGTGGGACAGGAGATGTGCAGGGCTGCAGGAAGGGGAGGGCTCCCTCCTGGGTGGCCAGCGAGCGTCACGTGTGGCCACTCTGTCACTGCAGGCCAGTGGCTTAAAGGGAAGGGGGACAGGATTTGGGAACGCGGCTGCCTTCCCTGCTGCTCTGCAAGGCCCTTGTTATATAGGAGAAGGACTCGAGCTCAATGAAGGATGTGGCCAGGCAGTGTTGATGAGCTGCTGTGTTTTGTTAAAGGAGCCTCTTCGGGCTGTTTCTGCACAGCTCTGCTTTTCAGCCTTTCCTGCTTCAGTGCCACATCCCTGCTTTGGCAGCTTCTCCATCAGAGCCATTCATGGGTTTAAACACCTCCCGTGTCCCCCGTGGTCTCCCTTCACTGTCCCCATCTGAGGGTGCTCTCTGGGGTGCCTTTTGGGGTCAGTTTTGCCGTGGGGTTGAGGTGCTGGCTGTGCCACGGCCTGCTTTGGCCGCCTGGGGATAATGGGATCTGCCAGTGCAAAGCCATATGAAGTTTCAAAAGGGTTTTGGTGAGGTATTGCCAGCATTTATCTGTGGAGAAAGGCTGGATGAGAGGAGAAGGAGCAAAGGAACAGCTGGGTGGAGCAGGCAGTGCTTTGATCCCTTAGTGAGGGTTGGAGTTGGCCTTTGGCATTGGAGTGTAAAAAAGCCTGAGGTGGAGAGTTCAAACGACTTGCCACAGGTGGGACTTCAGCCCTGCAGGAATTCATCCTTTCCTGTTTGAGGCAGGGGGGTCTTTTGCCTCCCACGTTTTTCTGAGAACAATTTTCACTTATTTACATGATACCCGGAAAATTAATATTTTGAAATAACCTCTCAAATTCCACATTCAGTGGAAAAGTAGCTGTTTTAATACTTAAACTCTGCAGACTAAACTAGCCTGGATAGTTTTTGTGTTCTTTAACCTTTTAGATGAGCCTGAACATCATGTCATTGTGAAGCTGTGTGTATTTAGGAGACAGAATTAAGTGGCCTTTGGCAACCTAAAGTTACCATTTAATGTGGACTGTGCGAGAAATGACTGTCCCAGATTTATTCTTCTTGTGAGTGAAAAACCAAGTCTTAGATTAATGGAGAAGTTAGTGTGTATATACACCAAATTTTTAAAAAGAAATGTAAAATAAATAATGTGATAAATAGTATTATTCACCTTAATTTTCAGCCTTCATTTGTTCTTTTTACAATCATTATGCCCAAATAGATGCAGCAGCTGCATATTTAGCAGCAGCAGAGCCAGAAGTACTTCTATGATGACATCCAAGTAGCTGCTGGATAAAGGGTTAACTCCTTGCAACATGTTTGGAACAACAATAGGTGGCAGCAATCAAATGATGTTTAGGACATTCAGCTTGAATAACTAAATTAAATTTACTGCACTGATTAGGGCTTTACATGTTCTGGTAGTAAATATTGGGGTTACACAGAAGACAAAAGGGAAATTAATAAACGTTTCTGAGGTTTGTAATGTCAGTTCAAGGAGAGGAATAAATTCACTTAAAAGTAGGATCTTTGCGAATGAAAGGATAAGATTTTGCAAATGTTCATCATATTTCAAAGGTGCTGGACTGTTATATTGCATGCTGATGTTAGAAAAATCCTGGATTTATATCCCACATTCCACATGATCACTGAGCAATGTAGCTCTTTCTGTGCCTTTTCAGATCAGGTGGACAAGCCTTTTTATCATTTTTGGTTTTTTCGTTTAAGGCATTTGGCAACATGGCAATTAAAGGTTGCCACGATTTGCAGTAGTTGTTTTGTGTGTTCAGAGTGTTTTCATTATGTTGCTTTCCTTGGAATTTCAAATTACAGTTCTGCATGTTTAAGCTGCTAATAAAACAGGATGGCTTGGCTTTTGTTTCGAGCCTGACCTATTTTTTTTTTCCATCTGTGTGAATGTCCCACATGTTTTAAATAATACAAGCTGATGAGAAGATACAAGTGAAACAGGGCTGTATTTGCGTGGGGAGGCTTTAGAATGTGAATTAGGAGAGCACAGCTCTGGTAATTTTTCACGAGCCACAAGTCCTTGCTGAGTGAATGTGTTTATTTTTGGATAGCACAACGATAAATTCGGAATTCTGTGCTTCCAGTTCCAAGCAATCTGAGCAGGGCTTATCCAGCTTGGAGCTCTCATTACCTAACAGATCTGCAATGTCCAGAGTAAACATGTACACTGATTTGTTAGTTGCTTATCAGGGAGCTGAGGCCTCAGTGTGGAAATATTTGGGCTTTCTGGAAACACAAGGAGATACTGGTTGTGGTCCTTTTAAAACCTGGAAGGGACCTTAAAGATCATCCAGTGCCACCCCAGCCATGGCAGGGACACCTTCCACTGTCCCAGGCTGCTCCAAGCCCCAGTGTCCAGCCTGGCCTTGGACACTGCCAGGGATCCAGGGGCAGCCACAGCTTCTCTGGGCACCCTGTGCCAGGGCCTGCCCACCCTGCCAGGGAACAATTCCTTCCCAATATCCCATCCAGCCCTGCCCTCTGGCAGTGGGAAGCCATTCCCTGTGTCCTGTCCCTCCATCCCCTGGAAATAGTCTCCTTCCATGTTTACTGTAGCTCCTTCAGGCCCTGCAAGGCCACAATTTGTTCACCCCAGAGCTTCTCCTCTCCAGGCTGAACAATCCCAGCTCTGCCAGCCTTTCCTCCCAGCAGAGCTGCTCCATCCCTCTGAACATCTCCCTGACCCTCCTTTGGGAGGCTGTTTTTCTCTCGGTCAAGGATTTGGATATGCTCCTGGGATGGTCTGACAGGCAAGAGAGAGGCAGGAAGGAGAAGGTGGGACTGCACATCTGGGAGCAGGGGAGTGTCTGAGGAGGAGCAGCTGCCACCAAAACCTTTCTGTCAGCCTTCAAAGCAGGCAGAGCTCCTCTGTGAGCCCTGCCTGCTGCAGCTCGGGTACAGCCTCTCTGAGGGAGTACTTCTAAAAATAAAGGCTGCTGGAGCTGGAATTGCACATCAGGAGGAAAATAAATCAAAGTAGGCCGTGTGTGTTCTTAAGTGTGTGTTAGACTTTGTTTTTAGGTGTTTTTTAATATTTAGAGTGCTTATAATGGGCTTGCTCTGCAGTTATTGAGCCCATTGGTAGTCTATCAAACATATTGATCCCTGTGACTCTCTCCATCTGGGAAGGGTGGGGATTAAACCCCTGTGTGTGAGCACCAGAGGCCTGAAAAGGGGAGTGAAATAGAATCTCTGTCAGGTAAAGGGCTACTTTGCATTTTGGTGTTGTCAGCCGAGGTTGCCTGCCTTGGATGGAAAGCTGAAACCCTGATTTGACAGATCTCAGGGTAAAACAGAAGGGAAAAAAGCCACATGCAGTGCTGGAAGAGCAAAATCTGCTGTCTCTTGTCTTCAGGCTTGGTTCCCATCCCAGGGGAGCCCATCCTTTGGACAGAGTAGGGTGCCAGCTCTGAAAAAGAAACCCTGCAGAGAGGGTGAGTCCCACTGTGCCACAGCATCACCTTTTAGTGCCTGGAAATGTGGCAAAAGCATTTCTGCCAGCAGCCCCTGCTCCTTGTCCTGCCCCACCTCCAGCTGCATCAGCACCACTGTCTGTGGGACCACAGACACGCAGTCCTCCCCACCCTTTCCCCCCCAAAAAAAGGCTGGGGAGTTATTTTTAGCAGGCTCAGTGGTGTGATCCTCAGTTCACCATGTGGCCCACAGACGTGCTGGCACTTTCTGCTCTTCCAGCAGGGCCAGGGGAGCGGTTCAGGGGCTGGGGGAGTGCTTGAGCCCTGGGGATGCTGATGTGGTTCTGTGGTTTGGGTCCTGAGCTTGGGTTTCCTGTGTAGTCCCAGGAGGGATTCCAGAGCACCTGCATGTGAAACTGGCAGCAGATTGTGCTGGTTTAGCTGAACTGGTTTGAAAAGAGTTATTTCTGACATGTAAGGCAGTGCTGCTTTTGTGTGCTGACACTTGTAAGCCTGCCTGACGTGGCTGTTTGTAATTCCTTGAACCTGGATGTGCTTCTCCTCCTGCCATGCAGCCTGGGCTGGTTTGGCAGGGGACTTGGTCACAGACCTTTATCCAGTGCTTCTGTAGCTCTTTTGTGTTATTCCAGTGCCCAAACCAGAGAATGGGACCACAGACATATCGGATCAGCCGAACATGAGCCCATGTGCACAAACTGGTTTTTTTGGTTTCTTTTTTCTAGATAATAAAGGTGATGGTATTTGAACACAGGACATACTTGGAACAGAACAAATAAATGCTCTGAATGTTGTTTATCCCAACAATAAACACAGATACCTCTCAGTTTTTTCAGTCTTTGGTTCTCTCCAGGGATTGTGTTTAGATGGAGAAATCTTTCCAAAGCTGCTCTTTGCCATGAGCCTAAAAGGAGGGGGGAAAAAAAGTTCCTTGCCAAAAAATGAGACCAAACTGAGCAATTCTGAAACTTCTTTATTTGTGTCTTGTGGGACATGTGTTTAATGAGCTGCTGGTTTCTGTGTTGTAGGAAGCTGGGATGTGCTATAAGATCTTATTCTTCAGGAAGTCCACTTAGGGCATTTTTACCAGCTTTGAATTTTCAGATCCTGAATCTAAACTGGTTTTGATGGTTGATTTTGGGAAACAGTGATAATGTTATGTGTCACCTCTCCCTGGGAGTAAAATCCTTTTTTTGGTTTGAAGTTTTTCACTTGGGTTTTTCTTTTTTTTGGGAAAAATGTGTTTGGAAAAGCTCTCCCTCCTTTCCTTTTACCAAACCTTCTGGGCACAGCTGGGAGAGAGAAATGTGCAAAGGTGACACAGGCTGATTTGGATTTTTATAGCCTTCTTTTTGATGTGAAATCTGCCACTCAAAGTACGGCTGTACAGAGCTGAAAATCTTAGAAAAGTCTGGTGCAGGTTTGCAAGCAGTCTTTACATTTAATTGCTTGCTTTGGGATTTATTTATTTTTTAGTGCTGCAATCAAATAGGGAGACAAAATCTTCACTGGACAATGCTTTTTAAATGTATTCTCATAGCTTAGGCAGTGCCCCTGGACTGGATGAGGTTTTGTGGATTTCTGGAGGGTTTTTTAATAGTTGCTGGCCACTCACATCACTGTAATTGAGACCATTCTTTACAAAGATTATCTTTACCTCCCACAGATACGTCTGCGAACTTCTCAGTTATTTTTGCAGTCCACATCTGGATTAAAGCAGGGAGGAAAAAAAATTAATTTTAAACCTAATGAGGTTTTGGCTCTGTTGAGTCAAACCTAAATTTTGCATGGAGCCTGCTGTCAGCTTTCCACACTTGGCTTCATAATTTCCACGAATGTGGCTATGCTCTTGTATTAAGCCTCAGGAATAACTTACCCTCAGACACCTTTTGTAGAAACCAAATTCTGGTCCTCTTCCTGAGCAGTCAGGTGAGGTGTTACAGATGGTTTTAGATTTACCTGTGCTTCCTTAGAAGCCTGAGTTTTTATTGATTGCCTTGTTCTTCCTTAGGGCTTTAATTCCTTGCTCTATCCACCTTCTCAGAGATCCTCAAAGCACTGGAAATATTTTTTTAAGAAGAGAGAGCCCTGATAAACTCTGCTCAGTGACTGGTGTAATTTAGGGAATGGGACAGGCTGGGTGAGAAATGAGGGTGGGATTGGTCACCTTTATTGACTGAGCTGATAAAGCACCTCCTGTTACAGCGATGGACTCAGCTGCTACAAATTATCTAGAGTGTAAAGAACCTCTTGCCTTATTTAAATGGATTAAAGCTATCTCCTCACTTGATTTATTCAAAAGAACAAGGGACATGCAAATAAGGCTTCCTGGTGCACCAGCAGCCTCCAGTTCTATTCCCAAAGTCATCCTTTAAAAGCACAGCTCTCCCAAAATGTGGCTGAGTGGTGCAGCTCTGCAAAGACAGAGGGGATAAGTATACACCTCTCCATAAAGGATTTATTCCTCTCTTCCCATTGGATTTCTACTTGAGGGAAGAGCAGGGTAGGTGCCTATGGAAATTTAGGGAAGTAAATTTCATTCTGTGAACTGTGTGCAGCAAGTGGTGCTTTAAGTGTCTCACAGGCTGTTAGGTGACTGCAGAACGAGGTGGTGGTGCTTGAGTTTGTGAAGTACAAAAGGAATGGATTTGCTGCCTGTTTCCATGTCTATTTCCCTCTGGCACAGTAGGAGGTGTGTTCAGGGGCACCGATGAGAAACCCTTTGATCTATTCTGATTTTAGCCGTGCTGGTTGCAAAACCAGCATTCACATTTTTAATGCATATTACGCTCAAAACCAACCTAAAACCGGGAAAAAATACTAACTTTGAAATGACCACTTGTTTTCAAGTGGCTGAACTGCAGCTAGGATTTGTGCCCAATGCTATGAAAAAGATGGGTCATTTTTCCCTAAGATAGAATTAAGCAAGAGCTTAATTTTCCAGTCTGAAGAAAATGCCACGTAGTTCTCATTGAAACAAGGAAATTTGCCTCAGATGTGGGGTTTATGTGCAGAGGATCATAGAATGCTTTTGGAGGGAAGGAACATTAAAGCCCAAGCAGGGATACCTTGCACTATCCCAGGTTGCTCCAAGCCCCATCCCACCTGGCCTTGGACTCTCATTGTCATAATTAAATACTGACATTTCTCGTGTGTTGATAGCACTAAACAAGATGCTGGCCCTTTGCAGGCATTTCCTAAGGCATCCCATAATAAATAATACCTTTAGATGTCAGTGTAAGTCTGTTTGCCTTGTGCTGCAGGATCCTGGCCCCGTTAGCATCTGCACACTTGGAGAGAGGTGAACCAATAAATTACATATCTGTGGTGCTCTCAGAGTGCTTCCAGGAAGGCATTCTACTCTCAATTTGTGTGCTGCTTAAAATGCTGGGAGAGGTCATCCTTGTGGCAAGCTTTTAAAACTGAACTCCTCCGAGTTTTTTTCCCCTTGGTTCAGAATTCAGTGTAGTTTTTCCACCTCTCTGTTGGTGACAATCATGACACTGTGCTTGCTGCTTCAGGCACTGAAACACCAGCAGGTATTTGGAAAATAAATGTGACACATTATTTCTTTTTATAATTTTTTTTAAATCCTTAGGAGGTGGTAAAATGCCTCAGTAATCCCACGGGGAAGGGGTCTGACAGTTGCTTGTGAGCAGCTTGAGGTTTTTTAGGGAAGAGTTTTGGTTTTTGTGTCTCATGGGTGCTCAAAAACGTGGGGCAGTTTTGGATCCTGCCAAAGCAGCATTTCCAGGTGGTTTGCTGGCCTGAACTGGGCTTTGCATCAATCCTGACTTTAAGGGGTTTGGCTTTGTGTTTTTTAAGCCTTCATAAATCTTCTGGCCGTGGAGCTGTGCTGCTGATCTGTGTGTCTTTATAGGCAACGAGAGACATTCTTATCTGGCTTATTTTAAATTAGTATTTGTTCTTCTCTGTCATGTTCCCTTTGGCCATAAATCTTCTCTCCCCACTTTATTTTTTGTGTGTGTCATCTCTTGTATTTTACTGTAAAGTCAGATGTCAAGTTACTGGGTATTAATAACAGTTTGTGGGGTTTTAAGGTTAAATTTTAAGTGAGTACCCGTGGGAGTTGGTTTGTTTTTTTTTTTTAATGGGATTTGCAAGGCAGGTAAGTCTGAACAGTGTTTTGTGACATCAGTATTTCTGCTTTGGGTTTTTTTTTTTCTCTTTGTCACATTCAGCTATTAGAATCAATAGTCACCATCAATAAAGGCATGAAAATTTTTTCAAGAAACAGTTCCTTGTAGCAGGAGGAGGGGAGAGTTTGGCTGTAGAATACAGCATTTGGTATGATGTACTAATAGCAAGGATTTTTTATTCCATCTGGTATTTTTTTTCAGCCTCTGGTAGGTTGCAGCTGATCTGTCAATAACTTTCAAGGAATCATATTTTTTTCCCCCCTCCACTGTGTCACACTTTGAGCATTCAGATTTGCTAGCAGTGGCTTCCCTTCTTACAAGCTAAAGAAGGAGCCTGGAGAACCAGGTTTTTTAGGTTGGGCACTTGATTGCATGTCTAATTTATGAAAGTTGGCAAAATTATAGCAGGGAAGGGGCCATTTGCCATCAGGTGCAGCTTGTTTAATTTCTCTGTGCTTCCAGAACATGTGCTCTGCTTGCTTGGCTGCATGTGAGAATCCTTTGGAAAGTCGTGACAGGAGGGACAGGATGCAAAATGAAAGAATGTGTGATAAAACAAAAGAAAGAAACCAGACAAGACACCCAGAACACGTGATCCAGGGGAAGCCACGTCAAACTGATTGTGGGTGAAGCATTACAAATGTACACAGCTTTAATTTCATTTTATTATTTTAGCCATCTCTGTTAGTGATTATGGTTTAGGTAGATCTGAACGCCAGGCAAGGAAACTGCTTAAAAAACAAGCAAAAACCCCTATTACTAATGGAAATTGAGTCATTGAACAGCATTTAGCTGTCAGAGCTCTGCAGTGAGGCTGTGGTTGTGCAGTTTCAGCTCAGAGGGAGGTTTACCTTCCCTTTATTGGTGTCTCAGCCTGGGAGTCAGGCTGACCACACAGATAAACCCCAAGGAAGCTTTGAGGAGGACTCCTCAAATAACCTGACCCTTCAGACTTGCTGGTTTGCTTTCCCAATATTCATTTGTCCATCATTACCCAGCTGCAGTGTTGGAAACTGTTGCTTTTGGGTTTTGCCCTTTTTCTTGAGAACAACCTGAATAACAAACAGGTGAGATACCGAAGGGTAGGAGAAAAATGGTAACACAGTAAGCTTTTTATGTGTCCAAAATACCTAATCCAGGCCAAGGGGAGAAAACTGCTCATTGCATAACCCAGAACTGGGAATTAAATATTACACAGAGAAAAAAGTTCTGGCACTTCCCCTTTGGTGTGTTTTAGATCACTAAAAAAGAGGGAGAAATGAGGTAGTTTATCTCTGCTCCCCACGTCCCTTTGTCAGCCTCCCTCTGTCACCAAGGCACGTATTTGAACAGAAAATAAGGAAGGAAAAAGAAGAACATGGGTTCAGTTACTGTCATGGCATGTCACAGGCATATTTTGCAAAATGTTACCAAGAATTTACAGAATGGCTTGTTAGGTTTCAGAGCTGAGAGCCACACAGGGCATCATTCAAGTTTTAGCTGGGAGGACAAACTACAGAACTTTCTAGCCAGCTCTAGATTAAATCTATTATTGAGTTATTTTTGCTGGAACAGTGGACTGGTGATTTTATTTTTGTTTTGTCCTCTCATCATGAGGTGAGTGCTCTGAAAATCACTGAAGTGTCAGACACTAAAACATCTCAGGTACCAATGCACAAAGGTTTCAAGGGGGAAAACGAGAATAAGCCAAATCATAGAACTCTTCTTAAAATTAAGTGTCTTGTACATTGATCCTGCAGAATGAATAAAGAAATTACTGTGTTTTTATCAGTTTCTCATCAAACCCTTCTATAAATACATTTGCATTCCCTCAGTCCTGCACTGAGGCTGACCCCAGCAGGCAGCAAAAGGGGAGAGAGATGAAACTTTCCTTGTAAGAGCATATGGTTTGATTTAGAATGTGTTTCACAACTGTGACGTACAGAGCCAGGGTTTACTTGTGCTCCACACTCCCACTCATCCACTCTGCAAGGAAAACTGCACTCAGGATTTTAATAAAAACAGGAAAAGTGCATGGAAGGAGGTGGAGATTTATGCTGTCAAACTGAGGGTAAACGTAGCTTCTCTAAAACAAGGAAAATTAACTTTTATATTGGAGAAAAAAAACATACACTTCTTGAGCATGCTGCTTTGCATGAGAGCAGGTGATTTCTGGTGTAGAATAATGCTATATTTTCATCAGAAAATTCACTGATGATTGCATGGGAATGCTTGGAGAGGGAGAGTGGCAGAAACTAGTCCAAATAAAGATATTGCTCTGTGTGCATGGACAGAAAAATCTGTCTTTGAATGAAGATATTGCTGTTTTTTCTACCGTGTGATATTTAACTTCAACGTGGTGATAAACTGCAGCCTCTGGGTCTGATCACATCCAAGTGCTGCTAAAGCAGTTTAGATTTTTAAATTGATGGTTTGAAAGCTGTTTGTTCATGTTCCCCTTTCAGCCTCCTTTAACATTTACGCATGTGACAGAACTGATATGAAAAGGGAAGTACAAGTATTTCAAATAGAGATGTTGGTCCTAAACCTGGTGACTTTTATGTGGTGACAGTTTCAGTGTTGGATCGTGGTGGTGGCACAGGGTTTGTCATGTTCCTGTGTCCTTCCCAGAGTTTATAAATCCAGTCATTTTCAGACTTATTCAATGCAAGTGCAAAAGTGAATTCTCTCTGCTATGACCGTTTTACACTCATCTATTTTTTTGCAAATTTCTCTTTTTCCACTTAGTACAGGAAAGCCAGAGTCTTATCCTGATCTCCTCAGCTCATGTAGGACAGGGTGATGGTTTGCAATCTCTCTAAAGCCAGGGAAATTGCCCATGGAAGCAAATGGAGCTCTGGTCACATTGCAGACAGTGGATTTTTGCCACTTCCCGTGCAGTATGGACCCTGTTTCTCCATGAAGACAAAAGCCTTTGTTGTGCTGAGTCACACTCCAGAACAATAGGCAGCTACACAAGAGTTGATATGCTCTGTTTCTGGTTCCAGTTCTGACTTTGAAGTTCTCCCCTGTACTCACTTCTCCCCTTTTGTTTTTTTCCCTCTGTTGGATTGGGGTTTTTCTGGTTTGTTTTGGGTTTTTTAGGCCAGGCTTGCCGTGTGGTTTAGCAGGCACGTATTTCCTGAGCTCTGCTGCTGTGGCTCTCTGGTTTCAGGGATCACACTGGCTGTCACATGCCTGCAGGTTCTGCCTCCTTCACCTCAAGCTGCCTTGGGAAAGAGGGAAGTGGAAGACACCGCTCAGCTTTCACGAGGCCGCAGCGCAGCATCTCCTAAGGGGATGAGTAACAAGAAATGGTTATTTTGGAGGTGCCTCGTTCCCTGTCTGGTTGCTTGAAGGGCAGCTGACAGCTTGTTGGGCCACATTGGAGGGGGGCAGGCTGGCAGCCATCAGGGGGATAACAGGACATGATCCATGAAAAAGGCTGTGTGACAGGGATGGTGGATAATACACCCGGAGCCAGCATGAGAAAATACCATTATAATCTTTTGTAATATTGGTAAAAATTGATTGGGGTGTTGCCTAGGTTAAAGCCAGTGGCAATTACAGCAGATTAGAAAAAAGTGTAAGTGTGGGAAAAGGGCTGGAAGTGAGAGGAGGGAAAAGGAAAGGCCCTGTGGGTGTCACCTCTGTCTGTCCCAACCTGCAGAGCCCAAACTGGGGGCTGGTGCTGGCAGCAGCATCTCAGGCTTAATGTGAAATTCTGAAATCCGTGTGGTGCTGTGGTCAGTTAAATCCTGCCTTCCCTGGAGGCTGAATCCCTGGAAACCCATGGTGAAATAAACCCCCAGATTAAGGTTCATGCTCAGATGCTTTAATCCAGCGTCTGCATGGAGTGCAGCAGATTGCAAATTATTCCCAGAGGAGATTTTAATGGGGTCTCGAGGGCTTTATCAGTTTCTTTTTGAAACTTCTGGCACCTCACCTTCTTTTGTTGCAGTGGGTGCTTGCAGCTTTATAATATTACATGTTTAGCTCTAGGAAAATCTATGCTTGGAGAGGTTTTTTCCCTCTTAACGTTATTAGTGGGGTTTAATTAGAATTATTGCTCATGATACTGATGGGCTAAGCTGATTGAAGCTCTTTGAATCAAAAGACAAGGGCTATTTTGGACTGCAATAAAGAAGGAAGATTGTGTTCCATTGGGAAGGTATTTTGAGCCTCTTCGTTATCTCTTTGTCACTTATAGCACGTCCTTCACCAAAAAAGTGCACTGCAAGGCTTGGCACAGGTTTAGCTGTAATTTAGATATTTGTTTTACTCAAAAATTAATTTTAAATTGAGTTCCTTCAGCTGTTTGAGATGAAATTGGTAGGAGACAGCACTCACTAACTATGAATTCCTGGATTTGGGTAATTATCTTGTGAGAAATTTGGTAAATGAAAAAAAAAACCTCCAACAAAATTCAGGAAGTATCCATGCAAATTTAAAAAAAAAGGTCCCAACAGAAAGAAAAGGAGGAAATAAAATATGGAATCCATGAATTCAGGAATAGAAGGAAGAAGTGAGAAGCAGTCATCAGAAAAAAGGCTGGTTATTAAAACTGATGGAAAATCTGAGCATCTGAAAAAAGCCCAGAAGGATTTGCCAGTACATGCTGGATATTTACATGAATGTGCTCTAAAAATGCCTTCTCAGAACCCTGATGAAGTGGGGGTAAGAGAATCCTGGAAAAGTGTATGAAACCCCTAACCACATTTTCAACCAGTGCTGTCACAGTTTGCTCACAGCAGAGAAAGAGGATCCTGGAGCTGGCACTTCATTCAGCTCATCCTGCTCAGCATTAATAGCCAGATTTCCACTGACTCTTTCATCAGAACTAGATTTTGCCTCAGTTGTGTTCTTCAGCTGTAATGAGACTTGAAGGGTGCAATTGCCTCTTTATCCTAGAAAGCTAAAGGAATGAAGGAAATGAGTTTTGCAGAGCTGCTGAGAATAGTAAGGGGATAAATAAATCCGACTGAAAGTGGGGGTGAAAAAACGTTGGGTTTTTTTTGTTTGGTTGGTTTTTCCCCCTAGAAAACCAGTAGCTGAATTATAATCCAGAGGCTGTGTCCTCCAAAACCTGAACATCACCTGTGTCACAGCTGTGCCTCCACAGGCAGGATTTCAGTCCATTGGAAGGGAAAAGTAGGGGATGCCTCTGTAGTAAAAACGTTTTAGCGAAGAGGAAGATGATGCATGTATTAGCCTTGCAGAAGAGGAAGATTTGTTAACCAATTTATTTTCTTTTTCTCCTTTTCCCCCCAAACTGTTAGTTGGTTACAATCAAGTTACAGTGGGAGCAGTTGCTCTCAATTAGTCCTTAGTTTTTTTTTGCCAATTACTGCTTCTATTTCAGGGCTGCTGAAGGCAGGGGAGGTGAGTTGAGGCTGTGTCTGTTTTCTCTGTGCAGGATCTGCTGAACTAATAGAGGGGATGACTCCTCTCAGCAGCAGTGCCAAGCTTATACCCTGAAATGATCAAAGGCACAGCCACACAGTTATTTAAGATACCTTCATGTCTGAGAAGATTTAGCACTTTTATTTCTTGGCACAGTTCTAAATCTTCCCTAAAAAGCCACTTCAGAGTAAATAAAAAAAGCTAATTTAGTAGCCCTGACAAAGCTGGTACAAAAGATGGCACAGCTGTGAACCGATTGGAAAAATCCCTTTAAAACCAAAATGTGCACAACGAAATTTGGAATATTTACTAGGATGAGCAAGTCCCTTCTGTATATCTCCATGTGAAAGCTCCTAGTGTGTCAGATTTTTTTTTTTTGTTTTTCACATTGGTAAGGCAAGAACTCCCCATCCATTTCTTAATCACAGCCTCTGCCCTCCATCCCTGCAAGATTCCCCGTGCAGGGAGTGGTTTATCACTGGGTGATTGTTGTTGTTACAGCACCTTCCTTTCCAGGGTTATTTTGGTGCTGCCAGTGCTTGATGTTGGCAAAATCCTGGAAGCACAGGATGGTTTGGGTTGGAAGGGATCCTAAAGACCATCCAGGAGTGGGATGGTTTGGGTTTTGAGGGATCCTAAAAACCGTCCAGGAGTGGGATTCTTTGTCTTGGCTGATGTTTGCCTTCACAGCACAGGATTGGCAGAACCTTCAGGATCAATCAAAATTTTAAACCCCTTCATTGCCTGGGTTAGCACTCTCTACTCTCTCTATTATTGTTCCATAAACACTTGTTTTTCCAGCATGAACCTGGAATTAGACACCTTGCAGTCTAATGGGCCCAAAGTTAAATTCTCAGAACCTGAGGCACTAAGAATTTTTTTTTTTTTTTTTTTTGCTGTTACAATAGCTACTGTTCAGTGAAATGCCTGTGCCAAGATACTGCCAGGAGCACTTATCTGTCCTCAACAGCAAACAAAAAGTGGAGGCGGAAGAGTGAAATAAAAAAAAAATATATATATTGTTCAGTCAAGATAGATTAATAGAGGTGCACACAAGCCACACTTCCTTGTGGGTTATATCAGTTCTTTGTATTTTTGTACGATCTAAAAATGTCCTTCCTTGCCTTTTTTTTTTTTTTTTTTTTTTTTTTTTTTTTTCCGTTTGGGGAAATTGGATTGAGTGTTCCCTTTCTGTGGGAACAGTTGGTACCAAAAATGCTTCATTTTGCTATGTAAAAATGTTCATTTCAGGGTGGTGCAAATACTGTGCTTTGACTGAGTTTTAGCACTTTATGAGGATTTTTTTTTTTCAAAGGTGGTGATATTTTAGGCTGTGGAGAGCAGTCATCTCTAAGGAAGCATTAAATCAAGTGGGGTTTGGAGTGCCTGGAAAATAGAGGTGAATTTTGCACTGTGGCTGCTGTTAACAAGTCTCTGTAGCAAATGAGAGGTTTTGTTCTTCCCTTTTTATGTACTGGAAAGATGATGTGCCCATGGCTCATCCTGGAGTATCCTGAGATGCTGCAAGAAGCAGAGGAAATGGCACCTGTGTTAATTAGTGCCCAAGTCAGAAAGGTAGGAAAAGAAGGGATGTGGACTTGTGGCAGCAGGAGCCCTGGGGACTGAAGAAAATCAGAGAGAATAAACTCAGCTTTGTGTCAATTCAGTGTTGCTAACACTCTGAATGTTTTGCTAGAAGGCTTGTGTAGTGGAATGGAAACCTTCTGCTGAGTTGTCATCAGTAACGTTCTTTTTTTTTAATAAATTAGGAATCCTGGTAATTCAGACACTCCTAATTAGGCCTCATATCTCTGCTTCTATTTTTGGGAGGCATTTGGCTAGCTGAAAGTGAGTGTGCATAATTATCATGCCAGCTCACCCCTGGCACTGGTTTTGATGTCAGCAGTTTCACTCACTGAGGCTACAAATGGTGAGTCATCGATTGTTTCAGGATTAGAACTCTTGGGCAAGGTTTGGAGAGGTTCATTCTGTGATTTGTGACTTCCTCCAGGTTTTTTTAGAAGGGTGAAGAGAATCTTCTGTGTTCCTGTGCACAACCATCACAGGGGATTAAGCATTCTGGAAGCTGTGCAAAAACCAGTTTCTGGGGGTTTTTGTTTGGTTTTTTTGTTTGGTTTTTTTTTGTTTGTTTTTTTTTTTTTCCCACTGGCTTATTCAGGACTCTTAGTGCCCAAGAACCCCAAAATATCTTCTGCAAAGTCTTCTTTGATTTTAATTAGCATTGTGTTATTTTTCATGATTTGTGGGGAGCAAAGCAAGGGCAAATCCCATCTGCTCTTTGCTGAATTTTATTCCACCAATCCCATATATGGAGCATTCTAGAAGTGATTTTTTTTTTTTAATTTCATGTATTTATTTGGGAACTAATACAATTTTTTTCTTTTTCAGCTGACATATCTTAATTTCATTATGTTGTTTTGAGTTTTTCTGCTCAGATAGATAATAAATTGTCTGTTTCTTATCCCTAGCAGACCATTTGAAATAACCATTAGCAAAGCTTGTGGTGTTCCGGGTTGCCTGAATCACCTTCCTACTGGTCAGGTTTTGGGGTTTTACAGTCTTTTCCACAGTCAGTTTGAAGGCTGTGTCTTAAATTCCTCCCCTTGAAATGAAAAGGAATTCTGTAAATTGTCAGAGTGAGGATCAGTCAGAGGTTGGACTTGATTTTGGAGGCATTTCCCAACCTAAATGATTCTATGATTCTGTGTGTTAACAAATTTATGTTATTGGTTGATGTGAAAATATGAAATAGTTGAGGCTATTTTACCCCTGATATCCCTCATGTAAATGTACAGTTTATAAGTCAGGGGCAGGTTGACTTTTTTCACTGATTTAAGCCAAGTGCAGGTTTTCATGGAAAATTTTAAATCAGGGGTTTAGTGTAATTTACAGCTCTTCCAATGCCTCTAGATACTTTTCTTATTTCACAATAACTAGGAGGAGGTAACCTGGAGTTAACCTCTCCCAGCCTGGCTTTGCAGGAGAGGTGCATCACTGGGTATGTCTCAGAATGGTTTTATAAAATTCAGCATATATTTTATTTTCCTTAGGGGCTTTAAAGCCTTTAATTTGGGAGCTGGTAACTCTATCAGTGTATACATTAGCAAGCTGCCTTTGTAACCTTTGTGACCAGCAGGAAGATTGGGCTGTGGAGGTTTTTCTCAAATATCCCAGGAGGATGAAGCCTGTGGGTCAGAGGGACAAAATGAGCTCTGGCTGGGGTGATGCTGCCATTCCTCCTTCCCTTCCTCACTTAGCAAACTGGATTTCTTTTAAACAAGGGCTTAGGGTGGTTAAACAGCCACGTTTGCACTTCGCTGCCTTCAGGAGCTTTGTTTCAAAACTGTGGAATTTGTTATTCAACATGAGCAGAGCTCACGGGCCTTAAATCTACTGCAGGACAGTGGAAATTTGTGAAATGCATCACGACTTCACCACAGAGCAGCCAGGCTGTTTCTGTTTTCCTAGCTGCAGTGGGAGAAAATAATTACATGGAATTTGAAAAGAGGCACAGTTTTTATTTTCATTTTCTCTTTCTGAGGCGCAGAGATGTGTTTTGGGGAGTGATGCACATAATTTTTGTGTTGGGTTTCTCTTGGTTACAGCGGAGGAAGTTTGTAGTTCATGGGAATCCCAGGCTGGGCAAGCAAAGGGTGGGAATTGTCTGCTTCGGGAGCTGCGTGAGGCTGGGATCTGTCGTGCAGAAAAAGACGTGGGACATCATCAACCCCAGCTTGGATTATTATTCCAGTCCACTAAGCTATGGCTCTGAGGACTCAGCAGTAATGAACTCGTAATGTGTGCTTTTGGTTTATTAAAAATGGATGTGACTTTTTGAACTTTTAAATAACGCACACACACGCCAGACGAGCCTTTGCTGTAATATCACAATCTGGCCTCGTCGAGCTATTTATTGTTTGTCTGGCTGTGAATATGCCCTTTATGTGTGTTTAGTTCTTTCATGTTCGTTTTAAAGGAGCTCCCACTCAGAAGCTCACGAAGCACAGACATCAGTGGTTTAAAAGAATGACTGTCTGTCCCTGCAGTGCTGCCTTCCAGAAAAACTGGGAGTAATTATACATACAGCTCCTGTGGAATGAAAATTGGGCACTTGATATTTAATAAACAGAGATTTGCTTATCATATAAAAAGTAGGAGACTGCTCAGTGTTTTCATTTGTACTCCAAAGTTGCCTGAGATTTGGAATTAGTTGTTGTTTTTTTTTTTCCCATACAGTTTTTATCTAGGCTGTGAAATGTCCTATTAAAATGTTCATTAATGTTTTTTTTCCGGAGCCCCATTGGATAAACATGAAGGAATGTTTAGTTTTGTCTGTTTTTACAAGTGACTTTGATCATTTCACCATTCCTGCAGTTTTCCACTGAGCTAACTTTGTATCAGTCAAATTTCTTTCTAATTACAGAACTCTTTTCAAGGAAACACACGAGACCTTCTTTTGTCTGTTGATTGTGTGGAGAATTGGAGAGAGAATTGGAGAGAGAGAGAGAGAGAGAGTCAGGGCACTCCTGAAAAGAAAAAACAAGCATTCTCGGGCCAGGTAGATTTATTATTATTTGTTATAAAAGTCTAACCATGGCCTGGCAGTGTGGGGCAGGTAGAAGAGTCACTTGGCCACCTCCACTCTGGCAAATCCACAAAGAATTCAAAACGATGGGAAGCAAGCTGGGACCAGTTCAGTGCTGACAGCCCATGCTCACACATGATAATTTTTCAGTTCAGTTCCCATTTTGCACACCAGAGTTTGTCAGAGGGACAGGCAGATCTGGTGTATTCTTAAATATGATGTCACCAAACCCAATGTGAATAAATATGTATTTCACTGCCAGGCTTTGGGGAGAAACTGATGAATGGAAAACGAAAATCTCATGGCTGGCTGAGGAGCAGGCTGCCCCTGGTCATTCCAAACAAGTAGAATTACTGCATTTTCTCAGTAAATCTTAATTGTTTGATCCTTGTTCTGTGCCTCTTGCTGTGTCATCTGATGAATGCCATGAATTAAATATAGTACATTCATTTAAACCACCCACAAATAGTCCTTCCTCCCTATCTCAGCCCAGCCAGCTTTAAAAATAAGTGCTATGTGCTTTTATTTACCACATCCTGCACCGCATGACACTTCCAAGGATGGAGCCGAGGAGAGCACATAGCAGTGCTGTTCCATGATTGGAAATCAGATTACAGATCAGAAAGCCCAGAGGGACCACTATGACCAGATAAAACAGTCCCCTGCAGGCCATAAGACTGTTTTAATTGGGGCCAATCTAGAAAGAAACATCCAATCTTGGCATAAACACTTCCAGTGATGGATGAGCCAAAGGATGCTTGCTATGTCTTCGTGGGGATTGCTCTGCCTTGTGATTTTTCAGCTTTTGGGAAGGGCAGGAGGCCTTCCATTCCTTGCCTTTGATTGATTTCTCTCTCTTTCCCTTTAAATCCTGCCCTGACAGAAGCCTAGATTGAGCTGGCCGCTAGGCCTCACCAGGCTTGCATCGGCCGGAGCGCAAAGTCCTCTATCAAATGTTTGTTTCCCAGACTTATGCAACCCCTGTGGGATTAAGTTGTTCCTTGGCCTTCTCTGCGTGGGCTGGACAGAGCAGAGTCCGTGAGCTTTTCATCTGCAGGCGTGGTTTCCAAAACTCCTCATGCCTTCCTGAGCAGGGCTCCTTGCGTGTGGCAGCGCTGCTGTTCTTCCACTGGGTAAACTGGGATTTAGGTCATAACTTCTTCCTGTGGCTGCTTCTCTTGTCATAATATACCTGGTGTCCTGCACATTCCTGATGGGTTTTTTGTGGGGGAAGACCAAATACAAAAAGAAATTTCTAATGGGGGTGTTTGCAGAAATTGAGGGGAAGCTGCCTGTGTTGTACCCCCAAAAAAACCCCACAAAGAAAACACCATTTATCTGAAAAACCTTCAGCCTCCTCCTCCCAGCAGGCTCCTGGCGCAGGCAGTGCTCCTCAGAGCTGGAGGCAGAAGCCCCCTGTCCTCCCTCCTCCCTGCAGTTAGCAGTGGCACTGAGGATGTGGCCGGAATCCCTGGCGTGGCCATGCAGGATCTTCCCACAGTTTCCCCAGGGACAGGCAAGTTCTTTTGCAATTAACATAATTGACTGGGAAAGAATCCTGTTTGCCTGGGGATAAGGAACTGTGGGATTAAACCTAGACACATGGTGCACACGCTGGAATGAAGGCTGGAGAAGGATGGGAGGCTCTGTGTTCTGGGAACATTCCTGCTTGGGATAGGCTCCCTGAGTGTGTTTTACACGCAGATTCTGAATTTCTTGGGTAGAAGGATACTGAGGTTGTTGTTGTGTTTACCAGGCTCTCTCAGGCTTGATTTATTTCACCAGCACGTAGCAAATTCTTGTCATAAAGCATCATTTTTCTAAAAGCCTCCTTTTTTTTTTTTTTCTAATGAGCAGGTGGTTTTCTGATTTACTTTGGGTAAAACCTGGGCTCTGAAGCTGTGGGCAGAAATGACTTTGGTGAGGCCAGTATTTTACACTTTATAAAAATTACGAAATATTGCTGACATGGGGAGCTCAATTCTTCGTGAGCTATGCCACAGATTTGAGCTGAAGCTGAATTAAATCTCAGGCCTGAAAATCTGGTTAAAAAGTTCCTTTTTTTCATTTTCCAGGCAGCAGTGATGCTGTGGGATGTTGGGAGGTTTCACAGCTCTGCTGGGGACACGAGGTGCTGTTCCCTGTGCTCCGTGGGGAGTGCAGCAGGATATTCCAGTGATCCCATTCCCAGGGCTGGAGCCACGGTGCCACTGGGGAGGGTGGGATGGGAGGAAAGCCCTGCATGCCCAGGTCAGAGGGTGCCTGGTGAGCTCTGCAGAGCCCATTTGTTGTGTAAGCAGCTCCACTGTTGTGGCGCCTACTTTCATTAAGGCTCTGACAGTATTTCCATAATAAACTGTATTTTAAAAGGGTTTGTTACTCAACTGTAAAATCTGCTGCAGGCTGTGACTTGGACTAGGAAAGCTTCAACCTTTGAGTGTTTTCTGAACTTAAAAAGCTATTTTTTTAAAAGAAGTATGGCTGGAAAGAAATCTTTCTTTGATCATATAGATGAAATCTTTATTTATAAAAAAGAAGAGTTTTCAGTCCTATAAACAATGCCTGTGGAAGTGGCTGGTGTTGACTGCGTTGCTTGGGGTATTTTTAACCGTGAAATCCCAGTTATGGTCATTCTGTAATTTGATGTCATTTGAATACTGATGTATCTTATTGTCTGTGTGATGAAAAGTAAAAAGCCTCACTTAGGGCTGGGGCTTTAGTACCTGATGGATTTCAAGCAGCAGAAGAGAGAATTGCTGCCTGTTATTAACCTTCCTGTAAATCAGAATGAGTGTAGGAAGGGACAGTGTGCTAATGCCAAGCAAAACTGCAACTTCTCCACATGGTTAGGATACACTTGTCCTGCTGTGCTCTGGTTTCAGCCAAAGGCCCAAGTCAGAAACTTAGAATAACATCTTCTAATGAGGGAAGTGCATTATGTATGAACTAACAGAGCAGACCAGGACACAGTTTTTGGAAAGAATTTTTTCCAGATAACTGGACAGATTTTCCTTGTTTTGTTGTGTTGTTTGGTTTTTTGGTTGGTTTGGGTTTTTTTCTGGCTTCTGGTTAGTCAGGTGAGAAAATCCCTGCAGTTTCCTGCAGAAGGCACTGAGCTGTAATTGATTTTCCCTTCAGTAACTGATTTTTCAGAGATTTCCGTAGGGCCAGAACCTGTGCCAGTAGGATTTTAACAGAATGCTCTGAAACACAACAAGGTTTTCCTGGGGTTTTTATTCCCCCAGAAGAAGTTTCCTATTTTGGGCTGGCTATTTAAGTTGAAAAGCTCTGCTGTTATTTACTGTGAATGTGATAACATTTAGCTGCTTATTCTGGATTATATTTAGACATACACGACTTGATCCAGGGAAGAGACCTAATACCCTGGAAGCCTGGTCCACTCACTTAATGGGTTTCTGTTGCCTTTGTGACAAGCCCAAGTTCCACAGAATGAAGGGATTTGTCGGAAATAAGTCGTTTCCAATCCTAGTGATTGAGAGTGGGGCTGCAGGAGGAGTTTTTTTCTCTGGCAGTTTCTGTCTGAGAGCTTTGATTATATCATGCAACTATTCAAAACTAGAAATACTGTTTTTGCAGCTATCATGATAGTGTTTTTCTTGTGGTTACAGTGGTATCAGTTTTATTCTGCAGCATCTGGGGGGGTTTGGTTTTGGTTTGGTTTGGTTGGTTTTTTTAATCCAGAGGTAAAGAGTCACCTTAAATTCTAAGCTGCTTTGACCATGTCTGAAAAATTAAATACTGTGTTTTGTATACTAGTGAGAGAAGTTGAAAGAAATGAAAAAAATAAATCACAAGGCAAACATCCTTAGTTTCAAAGCCTGACCTGGGAGCTGGACATGCGGAAGTTTGATGATCATGGAATGGTTTGGGTTGGAAGGGACCTCAAAGCCCACCCAGTGCCACCCCTGCCATGGTCAGGGACACCTCCCACTGTCCCAGGCTGCTCCAAGCCCCAGTGTCCAGCCTGGCCTTGGACACTGCCAGGGATCCAGGGGCAGCCACAGCTTCTCTGGGCACCCTGTGCCAGGGCCTGCCCACCCTGCCAGGGAACAATTCCTTCCCAAAATCCCATCCAGCCCTGCCCTCTGGCACTGGGAAACCATTTCCTGGGTCCTGTCCCTCCATCCCTTGGAAACAGTCTCTCTCCATGTTTCCTGTAGCTCCTTCAGGCCCTGCAAGGCCACAATTTGTTCACCCCAGAGCTTCTCCTCTCCAGGCTGAACAATCTCAGCTCTGCCAGCCTTTCCTCCCAGCAGAGCTGCTCCATCCCTCTGCTCATACTGGTGTCTCCTCTGCACTCTCTCCAGCAGGTTGATGTGCTGCTGATGCAACAAAGCAATCACAGAATCACTAAGGTTGGAAAAGCCCTCTAAGACCATCAAGTCCAGCCCTTAAGCTCAGCCCTGCCCCATGCCCCGGCATTCCGTGGCTGCAGAGGGAACTGTGAGCCGATCAGTGCTGCTGTGTCCCAGCGCTGACATTCGGCTCTCTTGCAGCAGATGGCAGTGCTCCCAGTGCTCCCACTGCCTCCTGCACAGGCTGTCCTCTGTGCCTGGCTCCTGTCCTCACCTCAGCCCCTCATCCTTCCCTCCTTCACTTTCCTCATTCTCCGTTGTCCTGTCACTCCAAACCCATGTGAAAAGTCCCTCTCCTGCTCTCTCGGAGCCCCTTTAGGCTGCTGATGGCACAGGAGAGGCTTTGCACAGGTCTCACAAATTGTTCAGAGTCAGAAAGATCGTTTGGTCAGTGCGTGTTCCCTGACAGGTCACAGGCCAGCAGTTTGCTCACGTTCTGTGTTGAGCCTGGTCACGCACAGGACAATAAAGCACATGGAGATGGCCTTCTGGCACCCCAGCAGAGAAATTCATTCAGGGCTTGCAGAAACCATCCAAGATGGAACACATGTTAGTGAACCACCTGCTTTTGAAAACTTTTTTTTCCAGTTGTGGCCTCTGGAAGTCTTTTCCTGGGGCTGGCTGATCCTCTTAGGGATAGGAATTCTCTGTCTAGAGAAGTGCTGAGCTTCCTTAATTAGCCCATCTCTCAGACATATTTTTCTTCCAGCTCCTTTGTAAGGTCAGAATTTGTCATTTCAGGATGTATCTGGTGAGTGGTGTACACAAATTCAAGCTCTCCTCCTCCTTGCTACTCCAGCTTCCTGCATGGAGGTACAGATCGTGCAGGGCTGCCCACTCAGGCGGACTTTGTGTGCCATTAGCAAATTCTCATTGCCCTTTATTTTTCAGCAATCAGATCGTTTTGCACTTTTAAGCTTCTTAGCAATCTCTGCAGGAACCCACTAAAAATACCCACTGAAAGCTCCTCACTCATTTCATAGGGTCAGTCACAGAATGGTTTGGGTTGGAAGAGACCTTAAAAATCATCCCCTTCCTACTCCCTGCCATGGACAGGGGCACTTTCCACTAGACCAGGTTGCTCCAAGCCCCATCCAACCTGGCCTTGAAAATCTCTGCATTTGTTGTATATTTAGTGCATTTTAGCTTCTCTCATCTCCTGGTGGGCCTGGATAATTTTTCAGGTTGTGTTATTTATTGTCTCATCCTTTTCTGAAAAGGCAGAATGAACTCAGAACTTGCTTGGGACTGGTGGTGGTGCTGAGCATTCAGGTACAGAATATAACAATTTTTAAGTGCTTTTGGTAGAGAGATCTGTTATGGTTCTGCAGTTCCGAAGAGTAAATAAAACACACATAGCATATTTGGGAGGAGAACAGCAGCTCTCTGGATGATTCTTTTCAGCAGTTGCAGTGGAAATCTTGAAAGAGACTTTCAGACATTTAGCACCGGCCAAGGCAACTTTAATTCTTAAACCGCGTAATCGAAAATAAAATACCCTGCCAATTCAGTAAAAGGATTCATCCCATTGTTTCTTCTAAATTTAGGGAGACAGAACATCTGGCATGGGAATGCACAGAAGTGTCTGTTAATCTCAGTTGTGAGCCTTCCTTCTGGTCTGCCTCTCTCTGAAAACCTCACTTCTGTGTTCTCCTCGTTTAGTTCAGGTTTCTCTTGATTAATCTTTCACTTTCTTTTGGAAAACCATTTCCCCTAAGCCTTTTTGTTTGTAAATCTGTTACATCTAGTTTATTTTCCATTGCTTTTTCCTCCTGCCTTACTCCCTTGTATTTAATGTTATTTTTCCTCTGTGCATTCTGCCTGGTGCCTTGATTCTCATCTGCCCTTTTGCTTATCTCCCTACTCCTTTATCCAGTCCCAATTTCTTCCCTTTTCTCTCCTGCCTATCCCTTTGTATCCACTTCAGATTCTTCCGTTTGCAGTGCTGGAACACATCAGAAATTATGTTTTCCCCTCTCCCTTGCCCTTTTAGTTACTGAAATATGCACATAAGAATTCAAATGGGCTTCTAAAAATAGTAAAAGGATAAAACTGTTTGTTTCAGCTTTTCAGTCTTTGCTTTATTAGAACTTCTGGGAGGAAAGGCCCAGAAAGTCCAGAACTAATTCAGCTGCAGGGAACAACAACAAAAAAAAAAAAAAGAAAAAGGAAATTAAACCCCAGAAAGAAATATAGCCACGACCTATTTGATTAAAAAACACCCAGAATAAAACAAAAGCCCCAAATCTCATGTGTGCTGTGTCTATGGGTAGTGTCAGTGTGGCATGTGTAATCCTAAGTGGCATTTTATATCCTGGGTTTCTTTATTCATGTGAGGAGGTTTATTGCGTCTTTCGCAGTTCCGGTGGTTCATATTAAAGCCATCAGAACTTGGTGTGAGTTTAAAAAAAGGAATGGCTTGTCAGAGCCATTTTTAGAGAAGATGAGAATCCTGTAAATTGTAAAAGTTCTGATGGATGAGGATTTCTTCCTGCAGGAAATATCTCTCCAGGCTGGCAGTTGGGAAGTCCTGGCATTTTCCATTGTCCAGTAGATTCTTCTTCCCCAGCTAGGGGATTTGCTTTATAAGACTGCTTAGGTCATTCTCAGATGAAAGCAAATGGATTTTATTTTTTATTATCATGCTGTACACAATATTCTGAGTGTTAAACTTTAAATTGCATCCAAATTTGGATCTGTAGATGTTTGTGACATGATTATAAAGATCACCAGCCCAGAGATGCTCCAGTGTTATGCAGCTTTATCTCAGGATGAGGATTCCTGAAACTGTGTGTCCCAAATTCTCCTGAACTAATTATTACAGTGCAGAAGCTTTCTGAAAATAAACTTTCTTGTTAGATACTAGGGTTTTTAATAACTTTTCTTTTCAGAAAAGTTGTATTTTCCTCTTGGAAGAATAAAGTTTATGGGTTTATGTCCTTCCCCATAACCCCCTAAAATACTGGTAAGGCAGACAGGCGCATTTACTGGCTGCTTTAAAAAGCATTTGGGGTGAATGAAAGGCTGAGCCAGGGAGCTGTTGGATGTGATTAGGCAAAAGATGATAATCAGAAAGCTTCTAGTGCCAGGTAGTGGAGTTCTGTGTTTGCACAGGCGTGGTTGTGGCGGACTGTTTTAAGCAGATATTTGTTTTCCCTGGTGATGAGGAGGGAAATGAGTCTCTTTGCCTTGTGCCACCTCTCTACCTTATATCCTCCTTTCTTCCCTTTAAACCTACCACCCTTTCCTCCTGCTTGTCTTGCAGGTATTGACAAACCAAGCCCAGCTCTCTTGGCATTGTCCTGGTGGAACTTGAGCTCACCCTCTGAAATCATTTGTATGCCTTTGGAAGCATCGGCTTGAAAGCCTCGTTGGGAGTTTAAATTACATTTAAATGGATTCAGTGTTTGAGCTCGTGATGAGAAGATTTCTCCCAACAGTAGAAAATCACAGACTTCCTCCAAATATAATTTAGTCCTTTTTTTTTTTTTCCCCCTGCAAATATTTGTGTGTGATCTGTCGTGAATACTCACACCGCTGGCATGTCTCTGTGCCAGTGCCATTCCTCCCTTTCTCACTGCTAACGTTCTCATCCTGATCCTTTTGCCTTTTAATCAGGGGTCACATTCCACAGTGGCTGGCGACATAAACAGTGGGATTCGATATTTCTTGGGTTTTCAGCTCACATGGAGGCAAACTCCCGAACCCAAGAGAAGCAGCCTGGAAGTATTTAAGCTAAACTGTGTGGCAGATAGAAACTCACAGTCATTAATAATATTTAAAAAGGGAGGCTGTTTATGATGGATGGAGAAAACAAAGCTTAACACTGAGAATTAGCAGTAGAACAGACGTCCAAAAATTCCCTACAGATGTGTAAGGTCTTTTAGTTCCCCAGCAACCATTTTTCTTAAAGAAGTAAAACAGCAGACAGATCCTCCAGTATTTAACACAGTCTTTCCTTACCAGTAAAAACCATATGGGAACTATAGCTGGACCGTCAGGGAGGAGGGGATGGCAGCAGAGCAGTTCTTGGCTATGTCTTCCACTTCACTTCTGCTGTTTAAGGAGGAGTGTGATTGATAATTCCCACAACATCAGGAGGAAAAATGTTATAATTTGATTTTACCACTAGAAAACCTGTGCCTGGGAAGGTGACAAGGCCATGGTGCAGGTCAGTGTGGAAGGAAAGGAGGTGGATCAGGACTGGGGCTCCTGTTCACATTCCTCCTGTGGTTTGTGCATTCCCTGGAGCCATCCTTGGTGCAGTTGTTGCTCAGCATTCCAGAGGCTCCAGAGGTGCCAGTGGGGTGGATGGCCAGAGCATGGAGTGACTTCTGGGCAGGGAGTGACTCAGTGGCATGGGATTCCTCAGCCTGGAAGAGGCAGCTGCACTGTATTAGCAGTGTAAACCTCTCTTCCTGCACAGCCACTGCAAAGCCCAGTAAGGCTGTTAGGGCTGACTCAGAAAACAAAAAAAACAGAGGTCTGAACAGAGGAGATACTGAAACTTATTTGTCTGGCCTGAAGGGGGGGAAAAAATCCCCTAAAAGTCACCCCACGGGGGTTCTTTGCAAAGTTGAATGCAGTTCCTGTGACTTTCTGATGTGCACAGCTCTACCCTGTGTTCTTCCTTCTGCATCCTCCTGGTAATGAACCAGATGCAGTTTAAAAGGAGAAGAAAATATGTTAATATTTTGTCTTAAGTGGAAATTTCCAGAGGCCAGCTGAATCCTTCCTCAATAATTAATGCCTGAAAGCATTTTCCTCCAGTACTTATTTAAATGGAAATAGCTTTGGTGTCTGATACTGTAAAGCTGAATTGCCACTGCCTGGTATTGCTCTACAGGGGTTGACGTGAGCTCAGGAGCAGGGAAGTGTTTCCAGGAGTTTGTCTTTACTGGGACCTTGTGGGACAATCCCAGCCCTACAGGCCATTGGGGTCTTCCATGAGGAGCTGCAGCCCAGAAGCCACAAGCATCAGGCAGATCTAATTCAATTTATTTGTGTGTTTCTTCTGCCCGAGTCGCAGCACGGAGCAATAATCCAACCTCTTGCTTCGTTGCCTTGAAAAGCTTTTAATGCTATTTCAGCAACTGGTGTAATATTTAAAGAAAATAAATCCTCTTGGCTTTATTATTCAGCTCAATGCTGTGTACAGTAGGTGAATAAGTTATTTGCTAAATGTTTTATGACGGTGATTATGTAAGTAATGAGCTTTTACGTTCTGGCACCAGAGAGTACCAGAACTGTGTGTAGTACTTTGTAACTTGATGTAGGAAGGAAGCTTAATTTGCAAATTAATCCAGCTTCATCTTCCTGCTGTGCCATGTCATTACAGAGGACTTAGAAGAGCTTCCTTCCTACATCAAGTTACAGAGTAACTTTTGCAAATTAATTTGCAAATTAATCTGGGGGAAATGTGACAATGAGCTTTATTTTTTATAGCCAAACTTTTCCGAGTCTCTTACCTCAAAGGAAAGATCGTAAATCTGTGCAGAGATCCCTGAATAAATCCGATTTTCTCAAAGATGTCTTTAGTTTCTGTCAACATCAGTGCCAGCCACAGGACCTAGTGGGCTCTGCAAGAATAACACACTAAAAATGTTTTTTAGTATGGAAACTGGGTTTGCAGTCCTGCTAATCAGAGTGATGCTGTGGCCTGTCACATACATGATCTACATCTCCCTCTAAATGCTTACAGAGCAGAAACTGGAGTGCACATGTGCATTTTATTTTTTATTTGACCATTATTGACTAGTTTCTCAGGGCTCTTTCTAAGTGAATCTAATTTCCAGGCATGTCCAAAATCTCCTGGAAAATTCTGGGGATCTTAATTCCTTGCTGGAAGGAGTTACTCTGCCCTGGTGGCTCCACAGCCAAACAAAACTGGAAGAAATTTCCCAGCTGAAATGTGGGCATTTTGAACCACGGCAGGACTGGCTTCCTTTCCCCAGGCAGGTTGTGCTGTAACCACAGGAAGGGTTTGGATGGTGAAAAACACTCAGTTATTGTCTCCCCCTTTAGTTTTACTTGCTTATAAATGCCATATCCTGTTCTTCCCAGGGTGGAAGCTTAGCAGGGGTTCGTATTTTAAACTGTCATGAATTTTGGATCAAAACCATGGATGCAATGGATGCAATAACCCGCGGGGAGTGACATTTCCATGGTGTGGTGTGTGGCCATTGCACGAGCAGATTTTGGGTTGAGAGTCAGCTTCTGCACTCACAGCTCAATCCTCCAAATAACCAGGCTGGAAAGTTATTTTCCTCGTTAGTACAAACACAAAAAATAGGTGAATCTAATGTCAGCATGTGCATTAAATCCACCTGAGAGTGAGCATGGTGGCTGGAGAGAACAGCGTGGAGCTCCTTGCCTTTGCATAATGCAGAGTAAAAATAAACTATGGAGTTGGGGAAGGAGGATAGAGGTTTGCCAAATTTAAAAACTGAATTGTCTATTAAAAGTAACAAAAAAAAAGTTACTGCTTTGGATCAGAGTTTTTTGGGGCTTTTTTTGTAAAAAGTATGAATTGAGCATTGAAGTGTTTGGCAAAGATCCCACAGAGCATCTCCCCTGGTTCCTCATCCCTTCTCTTTTCTGCCCTTCCTGCAAGAGACAGGAGTGGGCGGCTCTCAGTGCCAGCTTTTTCCCCTGTCCTAGAAAAAAACCACCATTTCTCTGGTGGTTCAAAAGTTGGCTTGAACGTGTGTGGTGCTGCAGGAGATTAATGCAAAAGTTTCTTGTGAAAATAGGAGGTTTTAGTTTAATTCTAAGTGAAGTACAATACTGAGGACAAGGAGCAATGGCCATAAACACTTCTCAACAAGAGGAAGAACTTCTTTCCTGGGAGGGTGACAGAGCACTGGAATAGCTGCCCAGGGAGGCTGTGGAGTCTCCCTCTCTGGAGGCATTCCAAGCCCACCCGGAAGTGCTCCTGTGTCACCTGCTCCAGGTGACCCTGCCTGGACAGGGGGTTGGACTGGATCATCTCCAGAGGTCCCTTCAACCCCACCTATTCTGTGATTCTATGAATTACTATTAATCTTGTCAAGAGCAGCTGGTGGACAGTTATCCAAGCTTGGTTCTCAAAATCATAAACTCAATAAAAAACTTACTTGTGCTGCCTTTTTCTCCCCCAGCATCTCTTTTCCACTTCATCATCTACATTTCTAAATATGCCTTTCCTTCACGTGCCACAAACTTTAGATAAGGAAGCTTTGTGCCCAGTGAGCCAGGGCTGCAGTGATTTGAGGTAGTTAAGTCCTTATTGTTGCACACACACAGAGGTGAGGGATGGGTTGGATCTGAGCAGGATTGTTCCAGCAACGGGAAGAATATCAAGACAGAGAACTGTGTTTAGTGAGCATTTCAGTGCAGACACAGCCCTGGCTGCCTTTAACTGTTATGCTGCCTTTTTAAAAAAAAACTTCTGAGCTGTTTGATAAGGAAGCTGGACTTCAAACCGAAGCCTTTCTCATAACCTCTGCTCCCTCCCACGCAAAGCAGCAAATCAGCAGCAGGAACAGGCTGCATCTTGAGGCGGTCAGCGCGGTGGCAGAGGGCCAGTGGCATGGTCACTCTGCCGAGGGGGGTGGCCTGCAAAGCCTGTCCCTTGTCCCCACGCAGCTGGAGAGCTCAGGGCAGCAGCTCCTGGCTCTGGAGAGCAGTGGGAGAGGTCTCTGCCAGGCTGCTGAGGAGGGAGAGGTGGCCATCCAAGGAGGCTTCCTTGTGTGAAGGTCAGGATAATGTGCCAACCTGAGGAAGTCACCTCCCGAGCAGAGCTGTGGCAGCTGTGACAATAAACCACCCCTCCAAATACTTATCTGAGCTGCCCATTCTGCTGGGTGAATCTCTTGAGATGCCTTGACTTGATACCTGAGCTAAAAATATCTCTGTAGCCGTTTAACCACAGTTCCCTTTTTAGCTTTTAGAGCAGCGGTGGTCACTGGGCACTTCCAGATCCCCCGTCACCAGCAGCGTCTGAGCAATGTGTGTGGATTTGCTGCAACTAAAATCTTGAGCAAAGCAGTCTGAGGAAATCACAAAGCCTTTTTGGGGCATGGGGTCAGTGGTGGGGTTATTGAGGGCAGAGCTGTGAGAGAGGCAGGTGGTCACAGAAATAAAGTTTGGGAAAAAGCAAAGAAGGTGGAAGGTTTCAGGTTCTGAAAACTGCAGGGCTGCTGGGCACTGACAAAGCCACAAAGCTCGAGCCAGGCTCTCATGCTATTCCCATCAAAGCTAAAGCTGAATTATTAGAAGAATAAGAAGTTTACAGTAGAAATAGTGAAGACTAAAAAGAACAATCTTCTCCTGAAATAAAAAGTCATATTTTTCAGGTTTAATGGCACTTTCATTCCTTTGCAGTACTGCTGAAGGTCTTGTTTCCTTACTGCTTTCGTGGCTGGTCGTGGCTGTTTGTCTCTGGATTTACAGTCACCTTGGCCATGCCTTAATAAGTGATTTGGAACATACTAGGCAGTAGCTGTTGTGCACTAAAGCACAAGATAGTTGTGGCTGTTTGTTGCATTTTTTTGGAGCTGCTGATCGTCAGGATGCAACATCCCCTGTGTCACTGGGTGAGAGTGGCTCGTGAAACAAAGTAAGAGTTTTCCCTCTCATCTCTGGAAGTCTTTCAAACCAGGATCTCAATTTCTTTGCCCACGGTTGCCTACTCACCCTTATGGTGGTGCAAGATCTGGATGGATGCAGGCATCCCAGCTGAGCTCTGACATCATGTGGTGACTTCACGGGGAGATGAGTCTCCACAAGCTTTTAGAAGTACTGAATTAGCAATAGCGAAACTTTCCAAAACAAGTGTTGTTTCAAACACGTCTCACATCGTAGCATCTGTTTTCCCCTGCTGTCCTGACGTGGTTTCTCCCTGCCCCCAGCAGCTGTGACCTGCAGTGGCAGGGACATGGGACACAGTGAGAAATCACCTGTCTGCTTCAGTGACCAGACTGGCCTGAGTCCTGCACTGACCCGTCGTGGCTCTGCCCCATCTCTGCTTGCCCAGAAGTGCAGCTGGGAGCCCAGCCCTTGCTGGAGCCTCTGACAGCTGCCTCAGGCTGCTGCTGAGGGATCCAGGTGCTGCCTGGCTCCTGCAGTGCCTCTCTGCAGGGAAACGTGTCTTCAAAGTGACAGAGGGCAGGGTTAGCTGGGATATTGGGAAGGAATTGTTCCCTGGCAGGGTGGGCAGGCCCTGGCACAGGGTGCCCAGAGAAGCTGTGGCTGCCCCTGGATCCCTGGCAGTGTCCAAGGCCAGGCTGGACACTGGGGCTTGGAGCAGCCTGGGACAGTGGAAGGTGTCCCTGCCCATGGCAGGAGTGGGACTTTGAAGATCGCTTCCACCCAAACCAGGCTGTGATTCCATGATACTGCAATCTCCTCCTGTACTTCCTGGCAAAAGACTAAAAGTCCAGGGTTAAACCTGGATCACCCCAGTCAGTTCTTGGCCGTTGGAACAGCTGGGTTTGTTTTTCCTCCCTGGCTCTGATGGGAGGCTGGGCTCCCTCCTGGATGCCTGGATGGCATGGAGCCTGTGCTCCCAGCCTGCCAGCTCCAGCCTTGGCTCTCCTCTCTCCTGCTGGCCCTAATGGCATCCCTGGGTCCTCTCCTTCCCACAACACGAGTGAGGCAGCGAGGTGACATTAAAGGCCTGGAACGGCGGATAAAAGGCCCTGGCTGTATTTATTGAGTGTTACAGATAAGTAATCCACTCTGCTGTCAGTGTCTGGAGAAACAGCAAATAAAGTGTACATGCCCCTTGCTTTGATGTGATGAAATCTCCAGGGGACACTCACTTCAGTGGCACTCGCAGTGCAGCTGTAGCTGAGTCTTGCAGTGGAAAATACAAGATTTTCATGTCTTCCTGCATTGCTTTGAAAATATCACTATGGCTGTATGCTGGGCAATTCTGTGTACTGAAAGCTAGGGTTGGGTTTTTTTTTCTTCCAAAATGTCATTAAAATCATCTTAACCGTTTTCGTTGGAAGGGGAAAAATTAATAGTTATTTTGTGGTTTCATACGCAGCGTTAAAACAACAGTCTGGTTTTCATTTAAACCAATAAAAGTATGGAAATTCAAAATGAAGGTTCTCTCCATGTCCTCAGATCAACTTGTTGGCCTTGCTGAAATGCATAATGGATGGAGCAGGGGAAAAACCTCAATCTTACAACTCTTAGCTTTGTTTTTGCATATAGCTCAGCTTTTTTGGTTGCTGTATTTCAAATTTGACGTCACTTTCTTGCCTGTCTTCTCAAGCTTTAAAAACTTCCTTGGTTTGGTAAATGTGCAGCTGCTTAGAACCCAGTGAACCACAGACATTATTTTTTTTAAGAACCTAAGAAGCAGTGAAGAAAATCAGTTTGATCCCGTTTCTGCTGTTTAGCATCCATGCCCAGGACCCCCAACCCCTTCTGAAGCTCTACAGCCTGTGGAGACAGCTCCAGAATGGCATGTTGAGTCTCAAATGAGGCACTTCAGAGCCAACTGGCCACCTCATTGAACATGGTGAAGGTTGTACCTGCTCAAGGGCTCCGTGTCAGAAATGTGGAGCCAGTTCTCCCCCTGAGGAGCAGGGCAGCTCAGCTCCATCGCAGGGAATTTGCTTCGCAGGCCTTGTTTATTTTCCTTTCCCCAAGGGAAAATGAGTTGTCAGAGTAACTTGGACAAAGAGTAGTGTTTTAGATGGGATGTTACAGCTTTGTGTTTATTTGCTTGTTTATAGGAGTTTCATGCTCCTCCGAAGCACAGCAGGAATGTGCAATCCATTGGGATTATTTCTGGCTGCAGGGAGGGGTCTGGTGGGGATGGACATCTGGGAGCCCAGCTGGGCACAGCTCCTACCTGAGAGGGGATAGGGGCTGTTTCTGGGTGTTTCTGTCCCCCCTGCTGTGTTTCATGCATTTAACAGCAGCTCTGTGCCCCGTCTGGGCTCCTGTGCTCTGCCAGGGAGAACAAGCCCACGGAAATGGCTCACGCTGCTGTTCCTGCTTGGAAAAGAGCCCCAGATGGTTCCCGGGTGCTGGCACCACTCTAAACTCATGGCTGGAGCAACGCTTGGGCCAGGGAACCTTCCCAGCAGGGAGGGATGTGCAAGGTGCCCTCCTGCTGGCATCCTTCCCTCCAGAGCAGTCCTCCAGCTCACAGGAGCCTTGGCCATCCACTCAGGCACGGGAAGAGAGACATGGACCTGAACTCCACAATTAGCCAGGCTGCAGGATATCTTTTTGGCATGAAATTAAATAGTATTTGAATGCACACAGTGGGGCTAATGCTACTTTGTGCAGCTTTTTATGAAGATTATAAAACTGAGGCAAAAAAGCAGATCTCGCTGCAATTAGAAGATAGAAGAGTTAATCACAGGGAGGAATTAGGATTCATATTTGTTCTGAAATTTTCTAAACTGCTTGAAAATACCTTCAGCTGAAGGAGCTGAACTTCACTAGGAACCTTTTGTGTGCTGAAGTGCAGACTTTTCTTCATTCATTTGAATTGCAGCACAGAAGTCACAGGGCTCTGTTCCCCAGAGATTCGAGAGTCTCTGGGTTCATTTTGTTGATATGTGAAGTCATTTTGGTGTTTGTTGAGCCATACAACCATTCACTTGATGTCCTAGAGGCAACCCAACCCAACGATTTTATTGCTATTTATTCACCCTTTGAGAAGAAATTTGAAAAAAAAAATATTCACCAAAGTCATCAGAGTTTTGAGTCAGAGGCAACTAAGGGAGAGTTGGGAGATGAGCCCCCAGCAGCTGGGGGAGGGTTGTGTGCCAAGGACACACTCCACATAATGCACCATTAAAACTTCATGAAGAGGTGTCCCAGAAAAAAATATTACAAAGCACTCGGCTTAATATTAAATTCTTAGTTTTAGCAGTCTGGTCATTTTCAGGAAGGAATAATCAGCTTAACTGCAGCGTTCCCATATTTAATGTTCTGAGAGGAGAGGGATTGTCTGATTTTCTTTTCCCCCCTTTTTTTTTTCCTTCTTTTTTTTTCTTTTCACAGTAATTAATGAAAGTCAAAAGCAGCAACTGGAATGTGTGAGCTACTCGTCCCGCTACGCCCTGGGACTGTTTTATGAGGCTGGGACAGGGCTTGCTGTCCCCTGGGCTGCTCAGTACATCGCTGATAATCCCTGCATACGCTTCATCTCCATCGATAACAAGAAGCGCAATATAGGTCAGTGCTCCCATTATTTCCCTCAAACACTGCCACAATGGAGGGTGTAGATCATGCGAAATGCTGTTTAATTGAGTGTTGCTATTCTGAACAGAGCGAGCATTTAACTCCAAGCCGCAGCGGATGGCGTTTAATGTCACATTTGGCCTGTAATAAAACACACAAGGAGCACGGGCTGGCCCGCAGAAAATCAGCCCCCAGCACATGGTTTACGTTAGTGCCTTTATGAAACCAGTGTCAGGGGACTGCAGGCATCAAAATGTTGCTATTCCAAGAAAGAGCTGGGGTTCCTTTGTTTAAACACTGATCCATGCCCAGGCTGGTTACTCTGCAGCTCCTGCTCTTTCCACGAGGCTTGGGACTGGGAATGAGTGGTGTGACTGGGACAGCCCAGTGCAGAGTTAGCCAGGGTGCTTTTGTGATCTGGGACATTCCCTGGAGGGGCTGCATGTGCTTGGGAAGGCTTGGAGAATATCCCCCAGGACAGACCCTTCTCCTCTCTTTCTGCAAGGTTGAGGAAGTGTGTGTTTTATTTATTAAATGTATTTCATACACCAGCAGTGTGGGGGCACAGAGTAGCTCAAGAAAAACCACACCAATCAGAGTCACAGAATCCCAGGATGGTTTTGGTTGCAAGGAGCCTTAAAGATACCAATTCCCACCTAACTCCCACCTGTCCAGCCTGGCCTTGGACAGTGCCAGGGATCCAGGGGCAGCCACAGCTTCTCTGGGCACCCTGTGCCAGGGCCTGCCCACCCTGCCAGAGAACAATTCCTTCCC
Organism: Lichenostomus cassidix; assembly: GCF_008360975.1. Taxonomy (NCBI): domain Eukaryota; kingdom Metazoa; phylum Chordata; class Aves; order Passeriformes; family Meliphagidae; genus Lichenostomus; species Lichenostomus cassidix. The sequence continues at coordinate 32,878,695 of NC_139487.1, forward strand.
AAGATCCCATCCATCCCTGCCCTCTGGCAATGGGAAGCCATTCCCTGTGTCCTGTCCCTCCATCACTTGTCCCGAGTCCCTCTCCAGCTCTCCTGGAGCTCCTTTAGGCTCTGCAAGCGGCTCTAAGTTCTCTCCAGAGCCTTCACTTCTCCAGGCTGAACACCCCCAGCTCTTTCAGCCTTTCCTCATAGGAGAGATTCTCCATCCCTCTGTGGAAGCACAGATTTGTTGTTTTCCCTAACAATTTAGTGTAATGATCTGAAAACAGTGAAAACAAAGCAGAAGAAAGGCCGAACTAGCCAAAGTAAGGATGCATCCACCCCAATGTGCTTTCTCCAGTATGGACTGACGGCAAATACATAAAAAAAGAGCATGAGGAAAGCCAAATACAGAGTGATCTTTTTTCTCTAGCATTGCCTCCTTGTTACTGACAGTGTTCAGCTGGAGATCTTCTTGCATCTGAGATTCTATTGCCATTGTTGTGTTCAAGGAAAAATATCTGATAGTTAACAGCACCTACTGATATTATCCTTACCAGTGTCGAGGAGAAATTCACCCATACCTTCCCCACCTATTTGCACGTGTGGTCTCAAAGCCCCAGCACCAAGAACAACAAATATGGAACTATAATGGAATTATCAAACAGCTTTGCTGTCTCCAGATGCAGTTTAACCAAGTACAAAGCACATTTTTGGATGTATATTGTTAACAAATACGTAGAAAGTACCAGAATGTCAGTGTTGACACATACCTTTCTCACTGAAATTTCCCTTGAATTGGGGGAGAGTTCTGTTTATATGAGCAAACTTTTCCAAGAACAAATTGTATGTGTCTCTTCCTAGGAGACAGACTTCAGACAGCGCAGGCAAGGGAGGCTGAGTGTGGAAATTCATTTACTTGTGAAGTCCTGCAACCAAAACACTTGAATAAAAAGTTCCTTTATGCTTGTTTTAGCACATATGCAAGTATTTTGCATCTGCATTTTTCTTCCTGTGCTTCTGACTGCCCTCCAGAACATTTCAGGGGGAGGCACAGCAGCACCTCGCTGTGCTCATCATTCTTCCTGTTCTTTCTTCAACCTTGATTGATTGGGATTCATCTAAAGAAGAGGATGGTGACAACCAAAAAGTAAACCTTCAGAGAAGGCAGAATGGCTGGGTGAGGCTGCTGAGATCTTCCAGGACAGTCATCATTCCCTAAAAGCTGTCACTTTCTCCAGTTGTTCCTTCACCTGATGTGTCCACAATTAGTGGAGGTTTATCTAATTCTCACTGCCACCTCAAGTAGTAGCTTTTTTTACTAAACAGTAATGAACAGTGGAGATCCAAAGAAAATAATTACAACTGATACTTGCACTTCCCATTTCAGCGGTGAAACACAAACCAGCCTTGTTGCTATAATCACTCACACGGTGGCATGGTTTGGATGAAGCAGTTTCTCTCTGATGCCACCAATTCCCAGTGTCACCAGGAGCCTCCAGGAGGGAAGGCTTTTCCATCAGCTGAGGATCCCAGCTGCTGTTGGTAGAAGCCCCTCTCTGCCTGCAGAGGTAGAGTTACGTAAGGCAGAGCCCACAGGAAGCGTGTGCTGAATTCCCCGTGTGGTGTGCATGAATATTAAACACTGGGTGGGATTGGCTGCCTCAAACACCCCATCCATATTTATACCGGCTCGGGGGGACACTGGGAATTCTCCAGTATAAATTATTTCTGGAATACCGCAGTCTTTGCATCTCTCTGCATTCCAGGAGGACTAAAGATAGATGACACATAAAAGTGGAAGTGGTTCCTTTCTTTGGCTCCAGGAGGATTGGGGGGTTATGTAATTGAAAGGGAAGATCCGCCTTACAGGTTTTTAGGATTGGTGTAATTCCTGAGTATCCTCTTTTAATTTTAAAATATAGATTCCTTTCCTTCCTGAAATAAGAATTTTTAGGAAGATGGAAGAGGTAAAGAACTGTTTAAGTTTTTGCCTGATTATGCAGCCGAATGCATTGTAATCCCCTGCCAGCCCTGCCTGCCTTTTAGAAAAATCATCAGAAACTCTTGGTAAGGCTAATGAAATGCTGAGTTTCTGAATATGAAAAAGTCAGTGCCATTCTTTCCATGACTCCTCCCAAATGTGCCTTGTCAGATAGAGTAGATTTTATTCTGGGGAGAATATAATAAAAATAATAAATAGAGTTTATCAAGCTTGGTGTCTAACAGCCAGAATGGTGAGAAAGTGTTCAACTGCCTCTTTCTTTGTGGATTCCTCGGTCATAAAACACTCTTTTGCTGAAACTAAAATATTTTTCTAGGAATGTGCTAATTCAAACAAAAGTTTAACCAGGAAAGGCTTTCTGCTTCCAAAAGAGGGAATTGCTGGGTAAGGCAGTGAGAGGAAATCACTTAATTGAACAACCAGCTCAGCTGAAATGCAGCATAACCCAGGCTGTGTCCTTGCTCCATCCTGCTTGTTGGAACAGGAATGATTCCCACAAGGATCTGCTGGGTCCTCATCCTGCCTTGGCACAGGGAAGTCCCTGAGCCTGAAAATCTTCTATGCAGTTCTTCTGGCTGCTGGTTGTTAGACCACATCTGTAAGGTGACAAACCAACCTGCCGGCAGGGACAGGAGTCACCTGCTGCAGAGAACCCCCAGCGAGCCCCAAATGTAACAAAAGCCTGGTCCTATCCATGTCTGCTGGGATGAACATCAGCACTTGAGCTAGGATTTCGTGTTTAAAAGATGGGAACAAAGCTTTGGGATAGGACAAGGGTTGATGGTTTTAAACTGATGGAGGATCTTTTATCGATTTAGACTTGATAATTTTTTTTTACCAATGAGGGTGGGCAGGCCCTGGCACAGGGTGCCCAGAGAAGCTGTGGCTATGCCTGGATCCCTGAGAGTGTCCAAGGCCAGGCTGGATAGAGAGTGTCCTCTTTGACTTGTTTTTTTCTTGTGAACAACTTGTATTGTTATTCCTTGTACTTCTCTCCCATCTGGAAGAACAGGGTGGTACCACAGATATTTTTGTTCTTACTGACTCCTAGGCTAGAGGCACAATAGTCAGCACGTGGGAAGGGCAGGTATTAATGAGCAATCCCCCAAAAGCACCTCTCCTCTTCCTTTCTTTCAGAGTCTCCTGAAATTGGCCCCTCGATCGTGGTCCACACAACGGTGACCTTTGGGAGTGAGCATCTGGACTCAGACCCTGCAGAGGTGCAGGAGTTGATTCTCAGTCACCTGCAGAGGATTGTGCCCTCCCTGCCTAAACCAAGCAGCATCAAGTTCCAGAAATGGAGATACTCCCAGGTACTCTCTGGTGGGATCTGTCAGCTGGGAGGATGCTGCTGGGGCTGTGCTTTCCATCCTCAGGGAGCAAGAGGAAAGGGGGTGGCTGCTCAATATCCAGAATAAATTCCTCCACGGAGCCATGAGCAGCATCCAGAGCTGGCCAACAAAAAACAGGTCATTTTTAGCCATTTTTTAACACGGTGGGCCTTGCTCAGCAGTGAGTTATGCAGCTCTCCTGGTAAGTAGGGGTAGGAGCAGTGTGCAGGAAGGAAGTAAATCCCACGTAATTCGGTGGGATTTTCACTGGTATTTAAAAAACATGACTCAACCCATCCCTCTGCATCCAAAAGTATGTGGTATTATTAGCAAAATTCCCACCCTGCCACAGAAGAGCAGAAGTACAGACGCACTAATAGTTATTATTTGATTTGGCCCAGCTCAATTTAACAGAATGTTATGTGAAAAATATTTTAAAGTAAACTACCTAAGGGTAATAATAGCAAAATGTGTATATTTTGCAGTCTTCTTTTAAAAATCCAAAGAAATTGTTGGTGATTTCCTCAAGTATTGGAGTGTATCTCCATGTTTACCCAAAGCCTCTCAAGTTAAATTACATTGGTGAATTTGAACGTGGAGGTTGATGCAAAATATTTACTTTCCAAGCAGTCCCCTAAAATTTTTTCCTTTTTTGAAGTTGCTGTGGATGGCTGTTGTGGAGTCTGCTCATACCCCTTGATCTGCATCCAATTAGAGAACCTGGTCTTGTTAGCATAGAGTTTATTTTGCTGTGAGTCAAGTATTGGTGGGATTGCAAAAGCGACCTTAGCACGGGTATTAATGTTTATATAAAACATATCAAAATTGTGGTGTGTTTTATAAGTTCCCCTTTATCAGTTCAGGGGGATTTTTTGCAAAAAACAGGTGTCACTGTTAAGGTTCCCTGGTTGTGAGATCTGGTCTTTCCTCCTGCCTTACCTGCTGAGAGCTGCAGGTGGGAGTGGGGAGAAGAGTTGGATCCAGCTCTGGAAAGGGCTCCCAAACCCCATCCAGCTCTTGCTTCTGTTGCTGCTGCCAGCCAAGGCTCTGACTCCAGCAGCTGCTGGTGCCACAGGGGGAATTATCACCAGTCTGTAATTTGGTGGATGAATGTCAATATGTCTTAGGTTGCAAATAACTCAGTCTAGGTCAGACCCGTTATCTCGATAAAGAGCTCTCTAATGCCACCCTATAAAATAATCACTGCCTAAATTAAATATCTGGGACAGAGCTCCCTCTTTCTCCTAAAGCTCTCTTTACTTTCAATTATAATAAGCTGTTGCCACAGAGGCCAAGGGAACTGGTAAGATGGGTGCATCTTTCCCCTGACTGTTTTAGATGGGATTTATCCTACTTGTTAATTAAATCCAGCTGTAACATCCTTCACATGGCCAAACACAATCCTGGGATTAAAATGCAGACATTACAATTATCCGTGGCCGATGAGGGATTAGGACTTCCAAAATTCTACTGACACTGCTTAGCAGCACAGCTGCAATTCTGGATCCCCTTGCTCTAATTATGGTGAAGGCACCATTAGCATTCGGAGCCAACAGCTTCCCAACCCACTGTGTGTCTGTGGCAGAGCCACTTTGTATGGAATTGCTGAGGCTGGAAAACACCTCTGAGATCATCAGGTCAACCCTTGACCAAATACCAGGAGGGGTAGGAGCTGTCTGGTACCAGCCAGCATCAAATAAGCACTGGGTAGCCAAGAAGGAAGGACACTCAAAAAAACCTTTTTCTGCCAAATCTTGCTGCACTGTTTGTAGTCAGCTTGATCTGGAAGAAAAATTCAGGAATAAATGAAGTACTGACCTAAAACTAGTCTGAGGGAGGGTCTCTGTCTGGATTTGCCATACCTGGATAGACCTTTCTGCCAAGCTGAGTAAAGGACAAGGGGTTGCAATTGGTTATTTCAGCTCATTTCCTCCTTTGGGGAGATGCTAACACCCAGTAACACAGCATGCAGCCAGAAACATAAATGTGGGTGCTTTGCATCCAACCTTGGCCATGGCAGAGAATGGCTCAGCAGTGGCCAGCTGAGGGTACACTGGATTCAGTGGAAAAATCCCCTGGATTTAGCAAGATTCCTTGGAAGCTGACAGTCCCTCCCATGAGGGGATACAGTAATGGTTTACTGTGTGGAAATCCAAGAAATTATCTAAAGAAAACTGTACTCTCTGTATGATGCTTTAGCAGCTAGGACAGCAGCAGGAATTTCTGCATGGAAAGGGTGCTCAGGCCTTGGCAGGGGCTGCCCAGGGAGCTTTGCAGTCCCCATGCCTGCAGGTGTCCAAGGAAGGCCTGGAGGTGGCACTGAGTGCTCTGGGCTGGGGACAAGGTGGGCACTGGGCACAGCTGGGACTCCATGGGCTGGGAGGGCTTTTCCAGCCTCAGGGATCCTGGGATTTCGTGATCCTGGAGACAGCAGGTTCCCTTTCCTGTGTTGAACAGTCTGGGATTTTGCAAGCCCCACTTGGCTGATGTGGGATCAGCCTCACACCTTTTTAGATCTCCACACCAGGGTCAGACAAGTAATTTCTGCTGAGACGGAATGAGATTAAAACAGAACAGGCTGCAAAGTTTCTAAATTTCCACACAGAGTAAAGTTTTACTCTAATTATTTAACTCCCAGAAATAAGTGTTTTACTGTGGTACTTTGAGGATTAATGCTTGGATCTGTGTTTTGGGGTGGGAGGCCAGGCTGGACAGGGCTTGGAGCAACCTGGGATAGTGGAAGGTGTCCCAGCCCATGGCAGGGGGTGGAATGAGTTGATGATTAAAGCCCCTTCAGCCCAAACCATTCTGTGGCTCTGTGATGTTTCTCAGGAATACAGATCTTTCTGATGTGAAATTCAGGTAAATAAAATGCTTTCTCTTCCCACTGCCTTGGTGTTTTCCAGGTTACAAGAGCTGTGCCCAATTGTCCAGGACAGATGATTCTTCACACTCAGCCTCTCCTGGTCTGTGGGGGTGATGGATTCACTCGTTCCAACTTCGATGGCTGCATAGAGTCTGCCATGAGCCTTGCAGAGGCTGTGAAACCTCATTTACAGCAAATTCAGAGCCAAGCTGCTAAACCTCCTCTAGATTTGTTATGAACTCTGCTGTGATGGATTGGATTTGAGCTTAACATCAACACCATCTTGCAAAAAACAAATAAATGAAGATGTACCAGTGACCTGGAATAATTATTGGGATGGAATTAAATTGAATTTTCCAGGATCTGTGCTGAGAGTGGTTCCTTTGACTGAAGTAAGGCTTTCCCTGGCTCTGGGCAGAGCCATAAAGCTCCAGCACTCTTGCCAGGTCTCCTGATACTTTGACAGCCCATGAAAACTATGTCAAGGAGAGGAGCCTGACTTGAAGCAGCACAAAAATCCGTGAAGCTGTAGAGTTTATTCCTTGTGAACTCCTTGTTTAGTCCTTGTCATCATGACAGGACAAGGGGGAATGGCTTCCCAGTGCCAGAGGGCAGGGTTAGCTGGGATATTGGGATGGAATTGTTCCCTGGCAGGGTGGGCAGGCCCTGGCACAGGGTGCCCAGAGAAGCTGTGGCTGCCCCTGGATCCCTGGCAGTGTCCAAGGCCAGGCTGGACAGTGGGGCTTGGAGCAGCCTGGGACAGTGGAAGGTGTCCCTGCCATGACAGGGGGTGGGACAGGATTCAGAAATTATGCAGAAATTAACCAGGAAATAATTTATTTATTCTAAATTTGATTTTAACTTGCCCTTCCTCTTAAATCACATGTCACAAGTCTAGTACCTCTCTACCACAGCACTAAAAATAAAACGTAGCAGACAGAATTTAAACCATTAGAGGAGTACAATTCAGCCTCTGTTTTTCTTTTTTTACCCCTGTATTTCACCCAAATCTGACATCCTGTATCACAGCACCTGACCCACTGTGATTTACTGCTGCTGCTGACCATTTCTAGTGCAGTATTTTAAGTGACACTAAGAATTTAAGACTTGTTAATTTTAAAAGCAGGCAGAAAACTGGATATGAGGCATCTTTGACTCAACAATCTGTTGTTCCTCTCAAATGGTTGCTCTGAAGAGCTGTGATGCTCTTTCAGGGGCTCTCTATCAGCAGCAGCCTCTGATACCATGAGTATCTGGTCTGTCCAACCTGTGCCCAATGCCCACCTTGTCACCCAGCCCAGAGCACTGAGTGCCACATCCAGCTGTTCCTTGAAATCCCTTCCAGTGCCTGACCACCCTTTCCTGGAAGAAATTCCTCCTGCAAATGTCATGCCAGTCTGTCAAAATGCCTCTGTCCTGGAGCTTCCTTCCAGATTAAGATGATTTAGATAAAAACTACTTGGGTTTTTTCTAAGGTGGAGTGGAGGAGTTGTTGGCTGTGTTCCTCTGGATGCACTCCGGGCAGTGGGAATGCTGGGAGCAGGGAGATGTGGAATTCCCACGCGAGGTGGCTGATGAGGGGTGATGTTTCAAAGAGGCCACTGTATCCAGGGGGTTGGCAATAGAAGGGACTTGTCTGGTTGGTTTCCTGGGATTTCCCCTGATTTTTGATTAACTGGCGGATCCGTCCATTCCAGCCACTATCCCCTTGTTCCCAGCCAAGGGGAATGGCTGTGTCTGATCTCGTCTGTGCCACGGGCCACAGCCACTGCCTGGAGTGGGACTGGAGCCTTCCAGCTCCCAGACCATGGTGTTCTTGTCTTCCTCATCACAAGGAAAGCCAGGGCCATGGGTTCTCAAAGCCTTCCAGCTCCCAGTTGTGGTGACTTCCACCCAGGGAGCATCACTCAGCAGGGCTGGCCCGTGGCATCCTGTGCAGCCACTGCTCTTACAGCAGGATCAGGGAATATGGGAACAACGTTGTCATGGATGGATCTGCCAGTTAATCAAAAATCATGTCCATCCAGGGAAAATCCCAGGAAATCAACCAGAAAAGTCTCTTCTGTCTCCACAGACATGGGCTGTGTTTTTGCACAAGCATACGAAAATAATTTAAGAGATTGATTTCATTTTGGAGAGGAGGTTTTTTTTTTCTTAAATAATTTTTTAATTTTAAAAATAGCTGCAGGTGGGAGGTGCTGCCCAGCTGCAGACACATGGTGGGTTTCCACAGCACTGAGCTGAGAAACATGCAGTGGAAGCCGCTGGGGCAAGCCCTGCTCTCCCAGGATTTCCTAGGGATCTTGCTGGCCTTGGATGTGCCAGCATTGTCACATCTGGCTCTCCTAGAAGGCACGGGTGACCGAGGAGGAGGGTGTGGAGGTCTCTGGCCTGACCCACATGGGTCCCAGCAGGAACAACACCACAGTTACAACACGTTCTGGGAAAGCTGGGGCATCTGCATCCTCCTGTGACCACATTCCTTCTGGGTGGAGGGACAAAGTTGTGCTGGAACCCAAAGTTGTGCCAGACTCACAGCAGAGGTGGCTGAGCAGTGGCACCAGCGTGGGGTGTGACCCTGACAGAGGAGTTTCCTCCTTGAGTCGATGCAAGGAAGAGGAACCTGACCCTGGGCCACCCAAAGCCTGCAGTCATGTCTGGGTCACCAGTCCCAGCCTGCCACCAAGGGTGCTGGGGCTGCCTGGGCAAGGGCAGGGCTTGCTTGGCTGCAAATCCCAGTGTAACCAACTCCGAGGGGCTGGGACAGGCTGTGAGGAGCTGCTGGGACAGGCTGTGAGGAGCTGCTGGGACATGCCATAAGGAGGCTGGGACAGGCTGTGAGGAGGCTGTACTGGAACCCGGAGCCCAAGTGCTCCCAGGGGAGGAGAGGACCAGGGCGCTCTGAGCTGCCCAGCGAGCACCTTGAGCCCCTGTGCAGAGATTTCCCCGGAGCCAGAGCCGGTTTTGCCTCTAATCCAGCCTCTGGCTCAGCTGTGCCGTCCCTAAGCCGCTTTGTGTGGCAGAGCTGAAGCTGGGAAATCCCGGAGCCTTCTGCTGCCGCTGTGCCCGGCTCGCTGCAGTGTCTCCCTGCCAGCCTCCTTGGGATTTGTGCTTAATGCCCACATTCAGGTGGCACCTCCGGGATCAGCCGCTGGTGACACCCCATGGTGCCGCATGGCTGTGGCAGTGCTGCCCCACAGGGCAGGGAACAGCCCCCTTGCCCAGGAGGGAGAGGGACTGGCTTTCTCTGCAGAATTTCTCCCCTGCAGGTAAATAAATGGAGAGAGGTGAGAAATAACCCCGGGAGGGTGATGGCTTAATCCCGGTGGAGAGGTTTTGTGTTGAGCAAAGGGGGTGCAGGGAAGGTTGCTGTCACCTTGGAGGCTGTGGTGATGAAACCCACGGAGACCCTTGGAAAGCCTCGTGACTCTTGTCATTTTGTCATTCCCCAGTTTTCATCCCGTAACAGCTGAGCATCACCAGGGAAAACCCCAGACAGGTCCTTACACGCCGCGCTGTCACCCTGCTCCCCGAGTGCTCCGAACACGTGGGGAAGGAGTTTAATTTGGGTGTTTGATGCAGACAGGCCGGGCTCGCCCCGTCCCAGCCGCGCTGTGGGAAAACGAGCCGTTCCGCTGTGCCACCGACCGCCGAGCCGCTCACGGGGCCGCTGCGGTCAACCACAGCTCGGCGCGACATTATCTGCCCTGCACAGGGTTCCTGCAGCCGAGCGGCACCTCCTCCTCACCTGGGCCCGGAACATCCTTCCTTTCCCAGCGCCAGCAGCGCTCGCATGTCTCCCCCAGGGCGATCACACTCGCCGAGGTGTTTCAGGCAAAGCACGCCCTGCTGCCAGCACCCAGGGCTGCTTCCCCTCGGCTCCTTTCTGCCCAGCTTTCACCATCCTTTTTCAGCCCGGACTTGGGGGGAAATTTTCTTTCTTTTAAATGGGCAGTCAGCGCTGGAATATAGGTCAGCCTCTGTCCCGGCAGCAGCTTGCCTCGCCCGGAGCGCGGGGAAAGGCGATGAGCCGGCAGGAGAGGATGGGATCAGCCGCTCTCCTTCGCCACCTCCTCGGGGCGCGGGCAATCCCGGCTCAGCTTAGCGAGGCACAAGCGAGCCCTCCGTCCGCAGCTTAGCGAGGCACAGCCGCCGCTCCGCAGCGAGCCTCCGCACGTGGCCATCCCCAGCACGGCAGGGATGCAGCCTCGGGAACACGCCGGGACAAAGCGGGTTTTGTTCTCGGGCTGCTCGCAGATGTGTTGTTGCAATAGCCATTGGCTATACGCGGGCTGTGCTCTTCACAGGGAGAGCTGGGGCGAGTCTGGTCCAAGCCCTGCATTATCAGCAGCCTGCATCCCGGTCATTTGGGGTTTGCTGCCTCCCTCAGCACACCTGTGTAGTGCAAATCCCATTTTCCTTTGATTTCAAAGGCAGTCCTGGGGGCCGGTTTGGGAATGCAAACCGCAGGCACAGCAGGACTGGAGCAAGTGTAAATAAACCCTGTCACATATCACAGTTCCAGCAGTCCGCTGGCCCTTGCCAAAGAGCTTGCCAAAGGATTTTTGAGCAGGACACAACAGCTCTGGGTTGGGTGGAAAACTGGGTTTTCTGCCCCAAACATGCCTAAAGATGGCTTCTGGCTGTTTTTCCAGGTAAAGGATCTCATCTTAATTCCACCTCCAGCACCCTGTGCTGGAACTGGGAAGTGAAACAGCAAATGAAAAGGACCCATCTGCTCCTAGTCCTGGTCCTTGAGTAACTCCCTTTATCGACCTACTGATCTGGGGTGCATTTTCTTTAGGTGTGAAATGCTCCTGGTTTTTCCATTAGAACTAAACTCACAGGTAGGATTGATACTGAGCGAGCAGCTCTGCTCCAGGGAGAGGAATCTGATCAGGCAGGGAGAATTTTAGGAATAGTTTGTGTCCCAGCCACATGGTCAAGAGATCCTTGGCCGAGGAGGGGACATGATTTGGAGGGATGTATTTTTCTTTGCTCAAATCTGCTTAAAAATGTGTCAGTTTTTCTTGTAGGACTTGCCTCCTTTTGCCTTTCTTGTCCGCAAGTATTGTTCTTTAATTTTGGTCAGTAAGAGCTGACCGAATTTTTTGAATGGATAATTTAAAATTTTTTTTTTCTGCTTTTGATTTTCCCTGGAGGCCATAAGTGGAGATGAAAATCCCAAGCCATAGTCACTGCTGCAGTGTACACACGGAGGGCTTCATGTGGGGGTGCTCAGCCTGGCCTGGGTACAGGTAGATATTCTGAGAGGAATAAGACATCCAGCTCCTCAACTAGTGAGAAGAACAGAGCTGGGACACTGTAAGGCAGATTTTCTGCCTGCATCTCTCAGCACAGGGTACTGAAGAAATCCCTGCTTCCAGGGAGCGGCCAGAGGGTTAATTTTGGCTCCCTCTGCCTCACTTTATTCTTTGAATAATGAAATTAGTTGTTCCCGAGTCTTTTGAAGGGCTGAGCTGAGCCTTCTTGCAGAACAATACACGCTGTGCTCTCGATGTGAGTGCCCTTATGGTGAACTTTGAGCTACACATCTGCTATAAAGAAGTAACTCTTATTCCCAGTTGGCCATGGCTAGGAAAGGATTCCGGCTCCATCCACGCCTCGGCACAGCTCTGTGTGCTCCATGCAAGGCTGGCCTCGGAGCAGAGGGCTAGGAACCATTTGGAAACCTCGTTAAAATGCCCCGGCACGTTCAGCGCTTTCCCCGGGCGAGGAAGAGCTGGAGATGAGCCCTGCAGGAGCTGAGCACGCGACTGAGCTGCAGCCATTCCCAGCAAGGCCCCCGAAATCTGGGCATTAACTTCCCAGCTGTGCCGGGAGGCTGTGCCAGGAATTTCCTTGGGATGCTTTTGGTTGGTGTTGCTGAGCTGAAAACATGGGCTCCAGGCTGATTGTAGGTGACTTAGAGAATCCCAGGATCCCTGAGATGGGAAAAGCCCTCCCAGCCCATGGAGTCCCAGCTGTGCCCAATGCCCACCTTGTCCCCAGCCCAGAGCACTCAGTGCCACCTCCAGGCCTTCCTTGGACACCTGCAGGCATGGGGACTGCAAAGCTCCCTGGGCAGCCCCTGCCAAGGCCTGAGCACCCTTTCCATGCAGAAATTCCTGCTGCTGTCCAAGCTGAGCCTCCCCTGGCCCAGCCTGAGGCCATTTCCCCTTGTCCTGTCCCTGTTCCCTGGAGCACAGCCTGACCCCCTGGCTGTCCCCTCCTGGCAGGAGTTGTGCAGAGCCACAAGGTCCCCCTGAGCCTCCTTTGCTCCAGGCTGAGCCCTGCCCAGGTCCTCAGTAGCTCTGACTTTATGGCAAAGCTGGTCCTGCAGGCTTCCCTTGACCTGCTCACTTTCTCATCCCTGCTCTGCTGGGGCTGAGGGATGCCCAGGATGGGGCAGGGGAGAGGGTAGCAAGGGTGGGCAGGCCCTGGCACAGGGTGCCCAGAGAAGCTGTGGCTGCTCCTGGATCCCTGGCAGTGTCCAAGGCCAGGTTGGACACTGGGGCTTGGAGCAGCCTGGGACAGTGGGAGGTGTCCCTGCCATGGCAGGGGGTGGGATGAGACAGACCCCTGATCTTTGCAAACCAGAAAAAGCAGGACAAAAGTGTAGGAAGGAGACTGAAATAGTGAGAGCACAAGTGTGGTGGCATCTCCCTGGAGACCCTGGCTCCCAAATGGACATGGCATTTGTTAATTACTGTAGGCAGCACTGATGGCATCAGTGCAAACCACCAGTGGCAAAATAAGTGGCATGCTGTGGGTGTCACAGTGTCACCTTTAGCATCACCAGGTGTCTGAGTGGGATGATTCATGCAGTCACAGTGCATTGGTCACATGAGGTGTTAGATCATATGGTTTCTCACACCATCTCACAGAGTTCAACATGAAAAGAGACAAGTTCTGTTTCTTTTTCCTCTTTTGCTTTGAGGGTTGCTGTTGGCTGTGGATCAGGATTGTCCCATTGGAAATGCTTTCCCCCCACAAGCCTCACTTTTGACTCTCATCTTCTCATTTGCTCTTCTTGATGCTGGTGGCACCTCCATCCCACATCGACATCCCTCAACACCTGCAGTGGGAGGTGCTGGGCCCAAAACCAGCCCTTGACCACGTGCTTTTTATCCAAGCCCCTAAATTTGAACTTGTTGAGTGGAAGTCACAGGGAAGAGCACAGGCACACAGGATTTGGGCAGTTCAGTCCTCTGGAATCAGGGACTGTTATATTCCCCCCACATGCTGCAAGAGAAGCAGCTTGGGTTCATCCCAGGATGCTGAGAAATGGAAAAACTAGGATCTTGTGCAGTGCTGGATTCATTCCTGTGTCTTTTTTGTAACAGGACTGACTGCAGCTTGAAGCAGTAGGACTTGACAGGCCTTTTGTCCCTGCCCTGAGGAGCCCATGGGAACACAGTAATTCCCTCTTCAACACACGGTGAGGAAACTGCTTCATAATCTTCTTTTCCAAAGCAATATAGGCCAAGCATCTTGATCCTTTCCTTTTCAGCCAGGATCATGGCAGAGGTGCTGGACATGGCTGCAGGATCCTGTAATCCCCTGGGATGTCCAGGAGTGTTCACCCTCTGCTCTGCAGGACTTGGATCCATGCACAGATCAGGATCCTGCAGCAGCACCTGCCCAGAGCCCTGGCTTTGAAGGGCAGGATTGGAAGAGGGTCCAGGAACCAAGTGTCTTTGAGCAAACCAAGCAGGGTCTTTTTCCCTGGTGGAAAAACCACTGGAGATTGCCGCCATGGAAAAGCGGAGTTATTGCCAAACACGGAAATGTTTCCCGATCTGTTTACTAATATTTGGTGCTCCTTTCTGGATGGTGTTCAAGCTGAAATCCAACCACACGCGTCAGCAACTTCCTGCCCTCCTCCCCAGCCTCGGCTCCTGCACCCGGGGGAGAAGCAGGGCTGGGAAGAGCTGGTGAGAGGCAAGCAGGGAATTGGGTTGTTTTCATCTTGAGGAGGCGTCCCAGGGATGCTGGCGCCAGGCTGTGCTGGCAGGGCAGGGCAGGGGACAGACCCGAGGCGTTTGCTGCACGCAGCGGTCCCTGGACGGGCAGCGGGTCGTGGCAGGAGGGCACGGACAGCTCTGCCTGCCCAGCCCCTCAGGCTACCCAAGCCCGTGCCAGGCCGGTTCCTAATGGGAAATAAATAGGATCGTACAATTGTGTCTTTATGATGGGGATGTTTACAGCTGTCCCAGGCTGTGGGGGAGGGATGGGAGGGACGGCCAGTTCGCAGCTACCAAAAGGTCAGCGCGGCACATGGGCTACCGTAACCCTCCAGCTGTGCTAGGCCTTGGGCTGTCCACTGCGCCAGCCATCCCCAGCCCAGATCTAACAACGTTCAGCCTGCCTGTTGGTCTTTGCTGAGAGCAGGAGTTATGCTAAAACTAGGCCTTTTTGCCTTTTACTTTCATTGCAGGTTCTCCAGTGCGTGAGGTTTCAGCATTGTCCTATCTGGTCGTAAAGCAATGGGATCCAGGGTTTTCCTTCCCTGCTCTTCATGAATCATGGAATTACAGATTAAGAGAATGGTTTGGGTGGGAAGGGACCTCAAGATCCAAAGTCTTTGCAAGAGAGACTCATTGCTCCATTGGTATCAATACTTCCAGTGCAGCTCCCAGTTCCAATGGCTTTAGGTCTCTGTTTAATAACTTAGAGCTCACTGTGTTCATCTCATGTTTATTTGTGGCTGAAATCAGCACTGAGTCTCCACAGAAATTGTTTACTTTGCTGTTGTCAATAGAAACTGAAGGTCAAACAATCAGAGCTGAGCCTGTGGTTCTAACTCAGTATCTGTTTATACTTTTGCTGATGAGTATTAATAAAAATATTTGTTTGGCCAAGGAGGCTTCATGGCAAAAACAAAGGTGGCCATGTAGTTGAAAAGTGGGGGAAAATGATCCAAGCCTCCCCTCAGCAGAAGGCACAGGGTGAGGAAGACTTCACAAGTGCAGTCACCTCGTAAATCCATCTGCACTGATCAAGGTGTGTTTTCCCCTACAGCTGCAACCCAGCCAGGCTGAGGCACCACAGCCCTCCCAACAGTGTGTCTTGATCCCTTTTGCTTCTTAGCCAACTCTTTAGACCTTTAGAGACACATTTGTGCAGGGAGCATTGTAACTTTTTAATGACAGAGGGGCAAAGGAATACACTTGGGGAGTTTGAAAATAGCCCTCTCTGGCACTACAAACAGTTTTGTCTGGCTTCCCAACTGTCCCTTTACAAGAGTTTTGGATATATGGCTTGAGCAAGGCTTTGGGTTTTTTTCTTTTGTTCTCATGTGTCAGATTGTAGTTTTCTTGGGGAAGAAATTGAGGGAGGGGAGGAAAAGGCATCTATAGAGTCAAAAGAGGGTTGTACTTTTTAGATGCATGAGCCCTCTCACTCCACCTATTCCCTTCTCTGCCAGACCATGCACCCAAGCACTCTGCACCAAAGCCTCTTCCTTCCTTCTACGAGCTGGATTAGAAAAGACAGGCTCTGGTATTTTGGAAGTGAATTTGTGATGCCTGGGTAATGGTTAAGAGCTCTGTATCATCAATAATTAAATCCCACTTGTCTCTTCCCAGTGAGGAACTGAGATTGTTTTGCTGAGTCTCAATCAATAGCAGCCATGAGCAAAGCAGCACATCTGAAACAAGGACTCACTGGAATAAAACCTGCCTCAAACTGAGGGGAAAAAGGAGCATGGAGGGCTCATTTTGAAGTCATCTCCTCAGTACCTCTTTGGGTTCAGAGGGGGCAAAGCTACAAGGTACTTCAAGAGCATCACACGATCCGTTAGCACGGGGCTGTGAGTAATTCCGAAACCCTCACCTCTGAAGTGGAGCCAAATGGCACCAAGTGAATCACCCACAAGCCTGAGCCACTTTTCTGCTGGCAAAAGAAGCTGTGAACATGTTTCAAGTGGCACAGGTTTCTCTGCTTACTCAGCGTTTCGGGTTGCTTGGCTTTTATCCTGCCAATATTGCTCAGCGATTGGGCCCTGAGACAGCCTGGAGTCCTTTGACTCAGGGACCTGGTGACACAGGTGTTCTGAACCAGAATGCTTTGGGGGTTTGAATTTTTCCATCCCTCTGCAGCCTCTGAACTCTGGGCTTCATCATTAGGTGCTCAGCTTGGAGGAGGATGTGAAGCAGAAATCACTTGCTCATCACATCCATCTTCACAAGGGAACGTCTCTTTGATTTCCTGTGGCAGGAGAAGGTGAAAATCTCTGTGTTGGAGCAAATCCCCTGAGCCCAGGATCCCATCTTGAACTCTGCCTAAAAACCTGGGGAAAGGTGTAAGAACAAGGAAAACATGCAGAGAAATTTCCCCTGGGGGCTCTCAAAGCTTCTAGTACTTTGCAGCTCAGGGATTTTATGAAATGGGTCATTTTGGAAGCTGTCGGTATCCAGAGAGGAATTCCTCATTCATTAACTCGTTCATCACCCTTTTAAACTCACAAAAACTCCTCACATCCCCAAAACCAGGGAACTCTGCAAAGGAAATGTGTGTCTTGAGAGCAGCACCCTCCTCCTGCCCAAGCTGAACCTGCCTCCAGCTGGAGTTGGTTCCATTGGTTACACCCTAATTTCTTACAGCAGGACCTGTCACATGCAACTGGACAGATCCAGCTTAAATAGCTCCTTCTACAGAAGCCATCCCAGTCCGTTCACCCTCCCCAAAGTTCCCCAGCTCTGTTACATCCCTTCTGAGATGGGAAGACTAAAACTGCCCCCAGCATCCAAGACACAGGAGCATCGTGGGTTTGTGTGGCATCATTGTGGTGCTCTCCCTTCCTTTACTGGCAATTCCTTATGGCATTTTGGCTTTTTTTTTTTTTAAATTTTTTTGGATGGTCCTGAGCAATGGACTGGTTCTTTCATGAGACCATCCATCAGAATGTTGGGATCTCGTACTGGAGTGTTAATATCAGTCAGACCACTGCCTCACTGGTGGCATTTGGGTTATTTCCCCTTTGTGAGTCACTTTTCACCCAGTGAAAGAATTAATTCCTTCACATTATCCCTCAGCTTTACCATCCTGCATATCCCTTTCTTCCCAGGTAGCCAAGGAATGTGCTGAAAAGCCTGGGTTTCAGTAACGTGGGAGTCCCTGTGCTGCAGCTTGTGCTGGTGAATCTGAGGCTCTGGCTGTGCCCCTCTGAGCAGAACCCAGATCCCAAATCTCTCCAGGATTACCCTGAGCCACATCCACACTGGCACCAGGGGCTCCTGGTGTGCCCAGGGCATGGCAGGGACACGCCTGGAAATGGGGATGGAAATGGGGATGGTGGCACCTGCAGCTGTTTAAGTCCTGAGGAATGAGCCTGGAGCTCTGAAAATCTGCACTAAAAAGGAAATCCCTTGGTTTGCCTTTTCACAGAGGCAGCGAGCCAGGGGTTTGCCCTGGTTAATGAGCTAAAGTGCCAATAAAGGCTAAATCCTCACTGGTGTAGGACTCCTTCTATTTTACATCAGGGACTGTTTGGTCTCTGTCCTGCAGAGGGATATAAACCTGTTAAGACTAAAATAACAGAGGGAACATGGATCCAAGGAGATGAAGCCAGTATTTTACAGCCAGAGGATGTGTCCTTGTATCCAGTCTTGGACAGTGGGACACTCCTGGCAGCTTCCATGGGTTTATCCACCCAGCTAGTGTGCTTTTCTAGGAGCATGCCTGGGAAGATGCTGGAGTTCAGCAACTGGGAACTGAAATCCCAGCACTTTTCCTGCATTAACCACTGCTCTGTGCTCAAGGAGAGGGGCTTTTGCAGAGACACTTTTGAAAAACCCCAGAACCAGCAAACATTCTTCTCACACACAATTACATGGAATATTTCCTTAAACAAAATACCTGCTAAACACCTGTTCAGCTCGAGCTCTGCTGGGCAGTTTTGAGCTCCCAGGAGGTCCTGACATCTCCAGTGGCATCATCAGAGATCCTCCTTCCTCCTCTGGCAGGCCCCATATGCCAGCCATCTTCCCTTTGGAGGGGTTCCCACCCATTCCCACTTTTCCCCCCCATAAACTCCTTTCTCCAGTCCCACCTGCCCTGCCTGGGGGCTTGGACAGCTGGAGGGAGAGGAGGGATTGGGCCTGGCTGTCCCTGCTTCAAAGGGCTATTCCAGGGACTTCTTAATTAACCTTGCACCCCACTTAGTCCATGTAAAACAACGTGAAAGCACCGAGGCTGTTCCCCATGGAGGCACAGCTGGTTTGGGTAAGATATTGTTTCTTTTTCATGTATGGACATATGGGCTGTGTTAACTTTTTGGCACGTGGCAAGAAGTGCAGGGAGGTTTCTTCCTTCTGCCTCCTTCTGCTGGTGCTGACATGGAGGATCTTTTCTCTGGATCTGCTGGATGGGGAGTATCCACAGGTTTGAAAGGGCAAGCTGGAGACCTTAGGGCAGCTCACTTCATGGATGTGAATTTTGCACTGGGAATTAAGCCCTCTGGATGAGGTGGGAGACCAGCCCTGGGAAGGAGGGAGGGGTGCATTTGGAAATGAGCAACTCTCTCTTGTGTCATCCTTTTCTTGGGCTGATTTGCACCTGGGTGTCCTTGGACACAAGTTAAAGTCCTCATGCAATGCACCTTTATTGAAGAGCAAGAGGGCAGCTTATTGCCCAAATCTGGGTGTTCCTGCATTTGTCCCTTGGAGAAAGTTTCTAGAAGAATTGCAAAAAGGGAAATAATCATGGAATCCCAGGATGGTTTGGGTTGGAAGCGACCTCAAATCCCATCCAGTGCCACCCCTGCCATGGGCAGGGACACCTTCCACTGTCCCAGGCTGCTCCAAGCCCCAGTGTCCAACCTGGCCTTGGACACTGCCAGGGATCCAGGGGCAGCCACAGCTTCTCTGGGCACCCTGTGCCAGGGCCTGCCCACCCTGCCAGGGAACAATTCCATCCCAATATCCCATCCAGCCCTGCCCTCTGGCAGTGGGAAGCCATTCCCTGGGTCCTGGCACTCCAGGCCTTTGTAAATAGTCCCTCTCCATGTTTCCCATCAGCTCCTTCAGGCCACAATTTGTTCACCCCAGAGCTTCTCCTCTCCAGGCTGAACAATCCCAGCTCTCCCAGTCTTTCCTCCCAGCAGAGCTGCTCCATCCCTCTGCTCATGCTGGTGCCTCCTCTGCACTCTCCAGCAGCTCCAGGTCCCTCCTGTGCTGGGGCAGCTCTGCAGGTCTCTGGGGTCTCACCTGAGCACAGGGGCACAGGGGCAGAATCTCCCCTGCCCTGCTGCCCACTCTGGGGCTCAGCCCAGGGCACAGGGGTTTCTGGGTCCCAGCTCTCACCAAAGCACCCACAGCTCCTTCTCCAGGGCTGCACCAGCTGCTCATCCCCAGCCTGGATTGATCCTGGGGGTTGTCCTGAGCCAGGGGCAGCACCAGCACTTGAAACCTCTTGTTACAATGCCAAGGTTTCCCCTGGCAGGTCAGTGTTGCTCCCACTGCAGCCCAAAGGAAAGGACTCAGAATTCAGAAATTAATAATTTGCCTTCCATTGTGCTGTTACTCTCACATTTCCTCAGCTGAGGTTTCCTCACCACACCCCAGGGTGCCCTCGGTGCTCTGCAGGTTGTGGTTTTGCTGTTCCTGTGCTAACGGGGCTGAAAGAAGCAGAACCTCCCTGCAGCTGCCTCCTCCTCTCTGTTGAAAATTCCCTCATCAGACTGATTATCAAAATCGAGGTCATGACGCAGGTATGTTTGAGAAACCCTTTCAAGTGATCAGGGGTGGGGAAAAGCAAAACTCAGGGCTTGCTGGATCAGCAAGCTGTGACCTTGTCTCCAAGGTGAGTGGGCCACAGAGAGCAATCAGGTGTACAGCACAACCTTTAGCAGAAGACTGCTCCATTTAGGCACGAAAGGTGACTCTGTAAAACTAAACCAACGAGCAATGGAAACTAAACTTCAGCATTTTGGGTTCCCACGCTTGATAAAATACATCTGGGGGGGTAATGGTTTGTGAGAATGAAGAGATGTTTCCCATCACCCACTGCTTGGCAGGGAAGATTTTCAGTATCAGTTATTGAAACACAGCCTGAAGTTGGTGCAAGGGCAGGTGCAGCTTCCCCAGAAGTCTGGGGGTGTTGGAGGAGGTCTGCACCCAGCTGCCCCTCTGCCCCTGCAGAAGCTGATACCATTTTGCAACCTGGCACCATCAGCCATGGGGGGTTTTAATAATTTATAGATGGATCTTACAGATTGGACCACTCACCAATTCTCTCTGCAGTCTGTACCTGTTTCCTTCACCTGTGTTTTCTTCTGCTGGTGCTGAACAGGACTCTGACCCTAAATCAAGAACACCCTTGATTTATGGCCTTCCTGACAGGAATGTTTTAGCTTCCCTGTACCCTCTTTAAATGTAGTATCTGCTTTGAGACATTCAGAGGATCAGGACAGGCACTGTTAGTGGGACAGCATCCACACTCATTCTTTATTAGGTCCCTTCTAATTAAAAACAATTCCTTTTGTGTGTTTCCAGAGTAGAAACCAGACCTACCTTGACTTACACCAGGATAATACTCAACAATTCACCCACCCAGATAAGCAGTGTGAAAACAAAAAAATAGATTAATGGATATTTTGAGAGATGGCGAAGGTTGGCAACCCTCAGATCACAGGATTAAGGGAACCTTGGTTTGTGCCATAAATCTCCATCCCTGGGTGGAACTGGGCTTTACCTTTGGAAACAGAAGTGTCCTTCCTTCCAGCTGGTGGCAATGGCATCTCCAGCTGTAGTTTAAATCCAGTTTTGCAGTCAAATTTACCTGTGCATGGACCTCTGGGATCTTCTTCCAGCCTGAGCTGAGAGTTAACCCCCTGACAGGGGTCATCCTTTCACCCCTGTGCTTTTGCTTCTCTCCTGTGCCCCCAGTGACAGGTCTTGCTGTGATTTCCAGGGCAGGGGAAATGTGAGGTGATGTTTATGGCTCTGGACTCATGTGCAGGTGCCTGAGGAATGAGCTCCACTCCAGCCAGCAGAGCTGACATTGACACTAGTTGGTCTGGGTTTATTCTTCTATCAAACAGTCACTTTCAATAAAAAAAAATGATCCCTTTTTGCTCTCTTGCAGGATCTGTGAATGCCTCATGTGGTCAAGAAATGGAGATTCTCCCTCACCATAAACACCACATGTGATTTCAGCTTGTTGTAACTCTGACCAGATGCTGGCATTCTGTGTGCTCATGTATATCAGGCACTCTCCTCTTCCCAGCCTCTCCAAGAACCTCAGCACTCTGACTCACAATGAAGGGGGAGGAAAAAAAAGAATGGAAAGAACGCAAAGCAACTGCTCATAGTATTTTCTTTCTCCTGGATCTAGTGAAAGGGAAAGAGAACATTGGGACTGAAGACAATAGAGGTCTAATAGTGAGGCTGAAGTGTTATTTCTCCTTGAACAACCCTGGCATTTTTCTGCTCCTCCTTCTCTTTTAGCAAGCAGGAGTCTGTGGTTTTGGTTCAAGCAACTGTTGGGAGGAGCCCTGAAAGCCAAACAAGAGAAAGGAGAAAAAAAAGGCAGAGGTGAAGGATCCTTTGGAAACCAAAGAAGTCTCTGTAGATTTCAGCTCTCAGAAATTTGCCAGAGCTAAAAGCACAAGGGGTAGGTTGGTTTCAGCAGGGCTGTGTCCACAAAGACCCCAAACACACACCTCCCTGAAGGTACTGAAGATCAGTGAAAGATCACCTTGCTCTAAACCCCTGCTGAGAACAGGGACCCCTTCCAATAAACCACCCTTCCAATAAACTGTCCAGCCTGGCCTTGGACACTTCCAGGGATCCAGGGGCAGCCACAGCTTCTCTGGGAATCTGTGCCAGGGCCTGCCCACCCTCATAGGGAACAACTTTTTCCTCCTTTCAGCTCTAAACCTCATCTCATTTAGTGTGAAGCCACTCCTGCTTGTCCCATGACTACTCATCCTTGTAAATAATCTCTCTCTGGTTGTGTGGTCTCTCCTCCAGACACCCCAAACCATGAGCTGCTGATCCTTCGGGTGTAACTTGGATTGGCACAAATCCCTGGTGCAGGCAGGCTACTCTTTCATCAGCTCCAAGAAAATCCCCAAGCATCACCTCTCTGCTGATAGAGAATTTTGGATCAAAGTGTCCAAATGTAGAAATGGGATCCAGGGGAGCAGTGCTGGCTGCAGGCTGTGCCCAGGGCTGTCAGCACCACCAGCAGGCACAGAGTGCTCCAGGAAAGCTCCTGAACTTCTGCCAAGCAGGATGGATTCCAAGCTGCTCACGCACCGCCCGGAACCCTTCGGCACACGGCGCTGCTGGGAGAGGTAGCTCGCCCTCCCCGAGCCAAAAATGGAAAGGATTAGCACATTTTTCATCCCCCAGAGGGAACAGGAGACTATTTTACCTCTGGAAAATGGGTTGTAGTCGCTGACTGCTTCCTAGGGGATTACATGGCATGCCTTGCCCAGAAGTCCATACAAGTGGTTTTTGGTAGGGATCCCCATCCAAGCACTCCAGGAATAATTTCCCAAATGCAATCCTCCACCCAGCACTTTGAGGCTGCAGCAGTTTGTCAGGAAACAGTGCTGGGGAAGCTGATAACCTGGGCTCTCCAGAGCTCTCAGAAGAGGGGCTGCTCCCAGCCAAGGCCCAGCAGAGCAGCTGGCACAGGGCACTGCAGCAGTGGTCTCTGCTCCCCAGGGCATCTCCAGGGCTCATTTCCCTGCTTCTTCTCCACCCTCAGCTCCTGTGCCACTCCAGGATCACAGCTCCCCAGGTGAGGGTGGGGTCAGGAGCCTGCTCAAAGTTCGGTGGCTGAATGACCTTTGCAAGCAGAAGGGAGGTTGTAATTCCAACAGCAAACCCAGGAATGGGGCAGGCAGTGAATATTTTCCCCTTTCCATAGCTTGCTCTCTGCCCATAACTTTTGTTGGTGTTTTTGAGGGTTTTTTTTATATATCAGCTGTTTCAAAGCCCAACACTGAAAATTTCCCCCCTATTTAAAAGCCACCCCCGAGTGCAAAAAGCTGAAATTTGGCAGGGAAACTTTGAGATGCTCCTTGCAGCAGCTTCTTGTGAAAGGCTTGGGACTTCAAAGGTTTCGCAGCACATATTGCACCTGTTTTGTTTTAAAAGTCCCATAAAGGACCTGCCCAGGAAGATCTCAGCACATGATCAGTGCTGAGAGACCTGAGGTTTGTGGGTGTTTCTCACCCTTTGGGCAGAGAAAGCCAGGTTTGCCAAATTTCCCCGGAGATTGCTGTGGCCACACAAGAACCTGCACCAGGGATGTTTGCACTGATGAGATGATTTTACATCTCATGGCCACAGCCACACAATCAGGAGCAGGTACAAGCTCCTCAAATCCCATGAATGGGAAAATCCTCCAAAAAGAAGCTCTAACCAACAGTCCTCAGAGATCCCAGTGGCTCAGCCACAAGGAAGGGAAGGTCTGGGGTCTTTTCTGCCTTGGGTTCTGGTTGGTTTTATGCTGGGTTTTAGCCTTGCCTGTAGACCTTGCATAATCAAAAATAGAACTGTAAATTCATCAGCTGCTTTGTTCTGTGCAAGTAATTCTCTATTCACAGCTCACCCTCATCCTGCAGAGCAACTCACATGCTCTGGTTTGTTACGCCAGCATAGTCTAATTCCAGAGATCACAAAAATAATATTCCCAGTTTAATCCCAAAGAAAGGATTACCAGGGATCAAATCCATTATTTCACAATAAATCCCTTTTCTGTCTTTTCTTTTTTTTTTCCCATCGGCGATCAAAGCAAGTGGATTTCAGCTCTAAAATGCTGCTGCTGTACAGCAGAAGAGATCCTTGCTCAAGGCACAAGGCTTAACATTTACTTGCTTTTTTTTTTTTTTTTTTTGCACAGTATCAAAGGAGATTTATTTTTTCCCCCTTGCCAAAAATAAAGTCTGGTCTAGATTCTCAGCTGCAGCTGAGAGCACTGGGAAAGAAAGTAGCTACAGCCCATTTTTGCAGCTTCCTAATCTTGTAGGACAGTTTCTAATCTTCTCAAATTGTCAGCAGCCCATCAGGGCTGTTTCTTCCTTCAAGAGTCCAAGCTGAAGAGAGAAGCTCTGGCTGCAGTGAGGGGAGATTTAGAGACGACCAAAGGGGTTTTTTCTCCCCCTAAATACAAGGGCAGGCTTAGCTCACCCATTGCAGTGTTTTTGTCATTGGTACTGCCCCAGTTTGCTGTTAAAAAAAGACACAGGGGCCTTCAGCATCCCAGTACCCAGGGGTGGGACCCTGCAGCTCTAATCCCACACTGTTTTCCATGAAACTCAGCCAGAGCCACCAGCTACAGCATTCCAGACCTGCTGGCCCTGTTGATGGGGGCAGAGGCAGCCACCTGCTTCCCCTGCATCACTCCCCAAATGCAACCCAAACCTGTGTCAGCCTCCACCACGTGCTGCAGAGAAATAAATAGCACAAACTGGGCAAAACAGATTGTGCCTCCTCATCGCTGGGAAGTCAGGCTCTTCATGGCTCCTCTGCTAACTGGACCAGATTTTCAGCCCTAATCTCAGTCTGTTGGAATTAGCTCTGCTGGAGCCAGCAGAATAATACAGGTCAGATCAATTATTGTGAAAAGTTCAATTCTGATGGTGCCATATGCAGCACTATAAAAAGGACTGAGCTGTACATATGGCTGGAGAAGAAAAAACAGCACAAATGCCCCCACACTGTGATGCCCTTTAGTCTTTCAGCACTTTCTACACGGGCCACGATGAGAGGAGGAAAAGTGCCATCACTTGTCCTTTTGAAAAATTGCCAGCCTTCAAATGTCCCTCTCCACCAGCCTCCAAAAGACCAGGAATAATCTCCTCGTGGAGGCTGCTCAGAGCACTGAGAGCCTTTGAGAAGGTGGAGCTGGTCATGCTTGTGGCATGAAAATCTCCACCAAAAATTACAGAATCATGAAGGTTGGGAAAGAGCTTTAAGAGCAACCAGGGCAACCATCAACCCAGAACCACCAGCATTGTTAAAAACCTCCAGATTTGCCCAACATTTCCTAAAAACAAAAATAAAATGTCTGCCTTGTTTCCCTAGGGATGCATCAAGTCCAGGGCTGGGACTTGAACACCTGAGCACACAAGCCAAGAAGAGGAATGCTGCCTGTGCTGGAGATTCATCCCTTTTCCCAGGAATGTGGGCAAATTTCTGCTCCTTTTGGACGCAAAGTCTGCTGATTAATGCAGCAGTCCTCAGACCACTGACCCAGAGTAACTGCCACCCCCAGCTGGAGGCTTCAGCCCAAAACTCTCAAGAAAATCAGCTGGCACAGCAGAGCAGAGCCCCTCAGCACCCCTGCAGAGCTGAGGGAAGGTTTTGTTGCCAGTCATCCTCTGCTCCCAGGCAGAAACAGCGTGTCCCAGAGTTCCCTTTCAGCCTGGAATGGAATAACCACCAGCACTGGAACACGCAGCAAAAGCCTCTGAGAAGTTGCCATCAACTCATCACAAAAAATGACGATATAAAAAGCCCTCAGTGGATTGACCAGTGTTCAAAAATACATCCAAAGGATGCTCCTGCACGTCAGCCTGCTCTGGCACGCTCCTTCTGCACAGGCTTCCAGATGGTCCATCTCTTTAGCCCTTCCTTTATTTTAAGCGGACAGCCTGAGGCACAGCAGGACCATATCCCTGCTTTAGTTGTGAGCAGGGAAAATGAAAGTTCTCCCAGCAAAAAGAAATTATTTTTCTAAAAGTAATCAAAAGAAAAATAATTCTCAGATTTCCTTTTATGCTTTTGATTCTTCCCCACACAAACTCACAGTTTTTAGAGAGCCCAGCTCAGCAGAGATTTAAAGGAGCCTCTTGATGGTTGATAGTCCCTGTATTGCAGCCACTGATTCACTGATTAATTTATTTTTTTTGAGTCATGCACTCCATGCTGGACAACTTCAAGTGCAACAAAAGAAAGCCTATACACTATAAATCCATTTCTTAGGCAGTTGTCAAGGTTTTCCAAAAGGAAGATGGTGCAATGATTTCATACCCTCTCTTTCGGTGAAAAAAAAAGAAATTAATTTCTCAGTGTTTGCTGTGGAACCAGTTGAGCTCAGGAGGCAAACCTTTGGGAAGGATCCCCTGATGATGCCACCAGTCCTGGCTGTGACCTGGTGTGGCTCTCTCACGTGCTAAGGCTCCCTCCGAAAAGTGCAGCTTCAGCACACACCCAGCAAGTCCTGCTTAACTCCCAAAATTAAAGCATCTGTTGGTTTGGGAACCTGGATTGAGGTCTGCTCACATCTGATCCTCCCTTGTGCCTCCTGTCCCTGCACGGAGAGCTCATCCTTGGGAGATGCCAAGGGAGCAATGTGAGTCAATCAGGAACACAAAGCCACTCGGCCTCCAAAAAAACCCCTGGATGGGAGTCAAACAATACAAGTTCTGAGAATTATTTTAGGCTAAATTCTTCCTCGGGACATGATCTCCAAGGGTGAAAGCTCAGCCCCACCGAGGCCAAGAGCAAAACTCCTGCAGACCTCAGCGGGACCTGGCTCCTTCCCAAAGCAAACTTTGCAAGTCTCAGTCAAGTTCTTCAGCTGCAGACGTTCATTTCTATTATTTCTGCAGCCTTTTTGTCTCACCAAAGGGATCCTTCCGCAGTGGCCATCCAAAAGCCGTTGACAAGACAGAAGAAATTTAATTTGCAGCTGAAAAAGAAGTCTGTAAATTTCTTCTTCTTCTTTTTTTTTTTTTTCCCAATTAAAATCAGTGTGACTGTGACACAGTCTCCAAGTGGGGTGGTGTCAGTCTGGCTGGTGGAGAAGTCTTAAGTCCCTCAAACCCTTTGGGAACTGGGATTATTCCCAGTTCTATTCCTGCTCAGCCCCTCACCCTACAGGACCCTGCATCTGCCACGGGAGCCTTCCAGGGACCATGGTAAAAGCAATTATAAACACAAGCATTTTGATTTCAGCCTTGTTGCCTCTCCCTGTGCCAGCATTGTTTGTCATTCCCAGCAGACCCAAGGCATTTTCCCCTCACAGGGAGGAGCACTGTGACAATGATGTTGGAAGTGCTCACTGCTTTGACTTTTGGAGCCATGGTAATGAGCAAAGCACGAAGCCTCCATTTTACAATGAATTTTGTGACTTCTGATGATTTGTTTTAAAGCTCCTGGAAGCCAGAAGTTGCACCAGTCTCCATTCTTGCAGTCAGAAGGAAACATCCACATGGTCATGGGGGATGGCTCAAAAACATGGCGCTGAGCATGCCAGAAAGCTGGGAGAACAGCCCATGCTGGACTGGTTTTGTTCTTGGAGATCACCCTGGTGCCCAGCCAGGTTACCCGTGGCTGGCAGGGATGAACACCCATCCCACACCAGCTCTGTGGCTCATGACCACGTGAGCAGAGGTGGCCACAGCCTCTGCCCAAGGACAGACACCTTCACCCAAAAATCAACACCAACAACCACAACCAGCCTCTCTTCCCTCTGCTCCCTGCATTAAAATGCCAAGAAATTTTGTCCCAAGAGGAATTCCCTGCCCCGAACATCACAGGTTCAGACCCCAACTCTCTACCCCAAGATTTTCCCCATTTGCTGGCAATCATGGAATCATTCTCAGCAACCAGAAACACAACAGGCTTTGGGAGGAAAGAAAATAAACCAGGTCCTGCTCCCACCTTGGTCCCCCCTGCACAGGCTCTGACATTTTTAGTGCAGTGGGAGCAGGGCCGCGCCCTCCTTGTTCCCATATGCGCCAAGTTGGTGACTTGCCATGTTATTGGAGCCCACAGGCTTTGTCCAAGGAAGGAAGTCAGGCTCCAGCAGAGGCAACTGCACTGCACTTGCTCAAACATGCAGATTTCCAGAGCTCTCTGCTCCCACAGCCCAAAGGCCATTGCAACACCATCCCGAGGCCTGGCGTGCTGAAGTGGTTCTGACAGCCAGGTGAGATCCAAGGCACTGCAGGAGGGTGGGAACTTCAGACCCTGCGAAATGCAGGGATGCATGAATCTTTAGAATCTCCAGAGCTTTTCCCTCAGGACACAGGGGAATCTTGAGGTTTTGTGTCGTTTTCTTCACCCACATTTTTCAAGTGTTGTTCCTGGAAAAATGTAGATTTATTAGAATTGAAGCTTTTCACAGAAGCCTGTAGGAACAAGCAGAAGCCTGATGCTTAGAAGCCTTCTGGGATGACACTTAAATTCCCCCTATTATTCAGCCCGTGGATCTGAATCAAGATTTTCCACCTTCAGTTTAGTGCTTGAGCTGAGCTATCTTCTGTCTGAGATCTCTTCCTCCCAGACTGAGATCCCCTTCTTGAGGCCTGTGGTTACATTTAAATCATTGAGCTTGGCAAGGTGAAATGACCTGGTGGTAGAGATATTCCCTTTGCAGGGTTTTCACATTGTGAGGCCTCTGATCACCGCAGGAAAACTTCCCAAAAACCTTCAGGCAGCTAATCCTACTTCCAGTTTCACTTCCAAGCTTGTGGTTCCTCTTCCACAATCCCTTAGGCTCTGCTATCTTCTGCAAAGTGCCATCTGTCCCACCTGGCTCTGAACCTTCTGCTTGGCAAACCACTCACACTGAATTGTTTGGTCACTGGTCACCCTGATGGCTTGGAGAGCATTTTTCCTTGACCTACTACCAGTAATTAATTCCTTTTCACCCAGCCCAGGTTATAAATGGTGTTTCTGATCCCACCCCTGAACATTTGTGGTTTTTCTCGTTGCGGCATTAGCCCGTCACGCGTCAAACTCAGCAGCGTTGCACCCTGAGCATGTGAGTGAAGGTTTGACGAACTCTTATTTCCACATTTCTTGGCCAGGGCACAAATTCTGGTTTGTGGTTTCAGGTTAAGTCTCCAGCATGTGATGTGTGCAGGCAACACCCACACCGCTCTCCAAGCAAGGTGCTGATGCTGAACCATGGAAATCCCAGGATGGTTTGGGTTGGGAGGGACCTTAAATCCCATCCAGTGCCACCCCTGCCATGGCAGGGACACCTTCCACTGTCCCAGGCTGCTCCAAGCCCCAATGTCCAACCTGGCCTTGGACACTGCCAGGGATCCAGGCACAGCCACAGCTTCTCTGGGCACCCTGTGCCAGGAACTGCCCTCCCTCCACATTTCAGACAAATTACTGCAAATTTAGTACAATTATTAAACACAGAAGGCAGTGAAGCCCATGTAACTCTGCCATCAGTGCACACATTTCAACACCCCACTAGATCACAATCTCAACCTGTATCTTTGTACCGATCTCTTCCTTTGAGATTGCAATTGAGCAAAAAGCAAGAATTGCATGCTCTAAACAACACGTGTTAAATCTGGAAATCATTTTGCTCTTACAGGGTGCAGGAGCTGTAACTGCCCCAAAAATGAGTTAGGGCCACAGTGGAGCATCTGCTCAGCTGGTGAGAGCATCCAGCAGCCTCTCTCTTTCTCCATGCTCTGCCCAGGACAGCACAGCACCAGCTCTCTGTTAGGAGATGCTCTCATGCTCAGCCTGGAGCTGAAGTTGTCCTGCCTGGTGGCTCTGCAGCTCCCACGGGGTGCTCATCCTGCTCTGACAACAGGCCATTCCTTCTTCCCCTAAATCCACGGGCAAATGACACCTTCCCCTGCTAGTTAATCCAGCCTGGACAGGCAGCAGCAAATTCCAGCCTGGGAGCCCCGAGATGGGCTTGGGCAACCTCCCCATCATCAGTCTGCCCCTGGCAGAGAACCTGAGCAGCTGTGGCATTTTTTACCCAAGCAGTGAGGAGGGACAAAGACCCCCTTGGTCTCTGGGTGACCCATGCCAGAACCCTGAAGCCTGTGCCCACTTTTTCCCCACGGACAGCTCTGTGGCTGTTCTCCCTGTCCACCAAGAGGTGGAAGCAGAGCCCCCTGACCCTGCGGGACTCACGCTGAAAAATACCTCAAAATTAGGGTCTCCCCCCCTTAGACGCAGTTATGGTGTTTGTTTGCCTCAACAAGGCTTCCCCACATCCTGAT
This sequence comes from Lichenostomus cassidix, assembly GCF_008360975.1. NCBI lineage: Eukaryota > Metazoa > Chordata > Aves > Passeriformes > Meliphagidae > Lichenostomus > Lichenostomus cassidix. The sequence goes on from NC_139487.1 coordinate 32,908,825, forward strand.
GTCTGCACAGGCAAAGCTCAGGGGTTTCTTTCACAGAGTGCCAAGCACAGCCTTTACTTGCACCCTCCAAACACACTGCAAGGATGGGCAAGACTATTCCCTGAGGATTATTAAAAATATTGAGCTAATCATTATTTCTTCTCCTCAGTAAGTGGTCTTGAAATGAGCACTTGCCTACCAGAGGTGCTTAGAGAAATGAAACAAGTGAATTCAAGAAACAAACCTGGGCCAGCTGAGCTCCCTCTCATTGCTTCACATTTTTCCTCAGAATGCTTTGTTTTCCTTGCCTTCCCCCCACCCCCCAAAAAACCCCCAAACCAAAACCCCCAGACAATTCCCAGGCCACACAGAGCTGTTTTTCAGAGCCTGTTGGAGGAAGAAAGTGGGTCTGTTTTACTCAGCCTAGGAATTAACTGTTACTACAGGTTTGCACGCAGGGCTGAGGCTGCAAAACACACCTTTAAAAAAAAAAATATAACTAGAAGCCTAACTTACCACTGAACATTGAAGCTGCAAAAGTTTCAGTTATGCAAGCACACATTTCCTGGGTGTGAACATCTGACAGGCAGTAAATGAGGTGGAGAAGGAAGTTAATAAATGAGCACAACCAGCACAGTTGGAAAGTAAGTGGATTTGAAACTTTCTAAATAAAATCAGTCATTCAAAGCTCCGTGCTCGGAGTCAGCCTGTGAGGCATCTGTGCTCCACTGCTGGGCACAAGTGCTTGCAAGCACCTCTGCAAGACATGGCAAAGGGGAAAAAAAAGCAAATAAAGGTTCCTTCGATTTTGTGGAGGAGAAGTTGGTGTTGCAAGGAGGATTTCCTTATGTCCCTTTCAAAACACTGTGCCTTTTACCTGAAAATGTAAACCCCCCCAGCATTTACTCTTCCCTTGAAAGAAAACCCTAGGCTGCTTTTCCTCCTCCCCATTCTCCATGGGGCCCTGCACTGGACTTGCCTCACATTCCCTCTGAGAGAAAATATTTCAGTGTGTTGGAGCAGGAATCAAACCACACTGAAGCTTTGAGTGTCTCAATTTGGTCCCTGTTATCAAATTCAGTGGGGAAAAAAACCAACACAGATCTCCACAGCCAAACTTGCTCAAGAAAAAGTGACAACAAACCGAGGAACAGGAACTCCCCATCCAAAAATAACCAGCATTAGTGGTTTGACTGCTCATAGGGAATCACTGTTCAACAAGGTCATGCTCTGTTGGTCTATGGGCACGATTCGATTTCTCAAAAGCAGAACAGATTTAAGCAAGTCTTTTAAACTCCTTGTGGCATATAAAGCACAAATTGAAGTGTTGACTCCTTGATTTACTCGATTTTAGTTGTTGCTCCTTGATTTACTTTTAGCTGGGTGCATTAAGCACTGACTGGGAAGGAGGGATTTTCCCTGGGTGAGTGAGACATCCCTAGAAGGATGAGAGATTCCAAGCAGAGAGGGATCTGCATCCCCAGGGATGCCAGGACTCACCTGGATGTGGCCCCAGCAGCCTGCTGGGGATGCAAGGTCAGCCCTAGGGACCTCCACGGGCTCCTCCCTACCCAAGCTTTCCCAGCATTAAAATGTATCCAGGCTGATGGAATGGCAGATTCTGCTTTTTTCCCTCAGAACACTCAGCAAGATCTTGGCCTACCCAAAACCACCCCTTCAGTGTCCATTTAAAGCTGATGAGAGGATGGGATGTGACCCAAACAATGCCCATGTGGAAGTTCAGCTGGGGACACCCCTCCCACCACAGGGGCTTTTCACTTTCCCCTGCCCAGAGCTGGTTCCCAGCCCCAGGGGCACTGAGCTGGGCAGGAGGTGGGAGGTGGCTGCACACCAGGGTTTGTCCCACCAGAGGTTTCTCCAAGGGTTTTCCAGCCCAGGAGGTGCCTGTGACAGCAGAAGCTGGCAATCTGTGCCTTCCTCCCCACCATGGTGCAGCCACAGCCATCAGCAGATGTTGGATCCTGGTGTGCCTGCTTTGCCTTTTCTTCTTCTTCTTTTTTTTTAATTTTTCTCCTCTTTGTTTTAGGAATAGCATCTGGTTGGCTTGCTCCCAAGGCTGTTACTCAGCTCCACAGCAGTGGCAGCTGATAAACCAGGCAGCTTCAGCAGCATCTCCCCAAATTCCAAGTTACTTACCTTTTCCAAGCACTATCTTAACACTATTCACGTGCAACCTCCCATTTGCATGACCACTTCCATAGAGCTTTTTTTTTTTTTTTGGTCTCAATTTCCAGTGGACTTTTTGCCAAAGTGAGGTAAAATAGAAGCAACAACAACCACCAGGAGTTGTGCAATGGGATGGCCGCAGACCCATGAGGCCAGGCTGGACACAACCCCAAAAAGCACTTCTGCCACGGGACTGGGACCAGCACTTGGGAAAGCTCAGCACCACAAAGAAAGTCCATAAAAACAGGACAACGATGCTGGCAAGGCTTTTCTCCCTGCCCAGAGCAGCACAGAAGTACCACAATGCACATACCACCAAAATTTTTAATGCCTGAAAACTAAAGTTTTTTTAATAAAAAAGAGCACATGGCCAAGATTCAACCCTGCCATGGCAGGGACACCTCCCACTGTCCCAGGCTGCTCCAAGCCCCAATGTCCAACCTGGCCTTGGACACTGCCAGGGATCCAGGGGCAGCCACAGCTTCTCTGGGCACCCTGTGCCAGGGCCTACCCACCCTGCCAGGGAACAATTCCTTCCCATTCCAGTGCAGTTTCTCTTCTCAGGTCTAACCCCACTGACATCCAGGGCTCCCTGCTCCTGTTTCCATCCCTTGCAGGCTGTTCCAAGGCTTGCTGTGGTTCCCACTTTGAAGGGAAGTCAAGCTCTCTCGTCTTCCCCTCCACACTAGCCCAGCTTTTCCTGCCAGCACACTTCCTGCCCAGGCTTTGGACCATCCACTAAAACATCCTTGAGCAATTCCCCATGAGCTGGGCCCAAAGAGCAGCTAATTCCTACAGCCATGTCCAGATCCATTTGGTGCTGAGCCCTTGCTTAATGGATTTCATTTGCACTGGGAGACTTTCCGAGGTGGAATTGCTGTCTATAACATTTAGCAATTCCAAGAATATTTTATAATTCTGACAGCCTGCATCACCCTGGAGCCTGCCATGGTAAACACTCTCTCCCCTTTCCCTCTCCTGCAGATGGCAATTTGGGCAGTCGGGGAGGCTTCATGTTTGTTCTCCAGCGTGAGCCAAATGTTATTATTCCTTTTCTTTTTTTTTTTTTTCCTGGAAGGACATTGACCTGCAGGCATTGGAGAGGATTTTCCCTCCTCCCTCTCCACATTTTCAGTGGTTTGGTGACAGACACTGCTTGCAAGAGGCAGGATTCTGGAGGCCAAGTGCCTTTCTAGGCAGGGCTTTGAACTCAGCAGTCAGACATCCCAGGAAAGCCATCCCACCTGATCCCAGGAAAGCCATCCCACCTGATCCCAGGAAAGCCATCCCACCTGATCCCAGAAATGCCCCTGGAAAGCGGAGCCTTGCAGCACTGGCACAAAGCAGCTTCACAGCTGGCATGGCATTGGGTAAAGTTGGAGTGGGGACCCCCAGAAGCTTCTTCTGACCTCAATTATTCTCTCATCCTAAGCCCCATCCTCTCTCCTTCACTGGACACTTCATCAGATTTATTCCTTCCTGTTCTCTCCCCTCACAGAGGGTGTGCCAAGACTCCTTGATAATTTAAAAACCATCTGAAAACAACTGGCTTTCTAGAGATTTAAAGGGTCACAGATCTGCTGCACTGGGTGAGAAAAAGTATTTTTAAAGGTGCGAGAGATAGTTTATGTAAAAAAACAACCACAGTTAGATTTTAACAACTTCCTTTTCTTTCCAGGAAGACAAGTGTTTCACAAACTCTGACAGACATTGCTTTCCCATGGCAGGACAAACCAGTGAAGATTCCTGCAAAATACAAATAGCACGATGAGGAGAGTTCATAATTAATGGTAAATAACCAGCAGGTTCAAAGACTGCAGAAGCAGCAGTGGTGACTTCTGTGAGGTGATCAGCTCCAAGGGGTTTCACTTTCCTGCCTTTTCCCCTCCACACCCTGCAGTGCTGTGGCTGGAGCACATCCAGAGCCATCCACAGCAGCTTCCAGGAGCACCTGGAAGAGCAGCATCGATTTTCACCCCCAAAAGAAGCAGCTATTTCAAGAGTAACCCTTTACCAGGCAGCACAGAAAGAGACACCCCATTCCCCCCAAACCCTTTGCCTGACCATCCCCCTGATTCCTGCATCCAGCCCAGGAGATGGCTCAGGACCTCTTCATTTCCCAAACGTAATTAACGCCAGTCCCACAGCCCGGCTCGGCACGCGATGGACGAGCTGTGAGGATTTATGGCTCCAGAAATAACTGTGCTCTGCATCCAGCAGCCAGGCAGGGAAACCCTGGCTCTTCCAGGGGGGATTTGTGCCTCACTGAAGTGGCTCCAGGGAAGTTAAGTCAGTGCTGAGCAACTTCAAAGTGCTGCGACTGCTGGAGAAAATGAGGAGAAAGTAAGGGGAGAACTGGATGTGGGGGTTAGCAGTGCAGGGGCACTGAATAAGTTCTACTCAGAAGGTGATCCCAACTTCAGAGGGAGCAAGGAGGAATCCTGCCAGGGCTGGGATTCCGTGCTGCTCACACCCTGTGCATTCACACACACACCCCCTCTGTGCTCTGCCACCACAGCCCCATCCAGCCTGAGGCTGGGGAATGAAATTGTCCCTAATCCATGCAGCCACGGCGTGGGCTGGAGGCCAGGAGAGCAGAGGCACTAATGGGCAGAGCAGATGTCACTGCAGTGGCTGCAGAAGGCAGGGCCAGGGCCTGGGGGGAGCAGGAGTGGGAAAAAGAGGGGCTCAGGAGGTGCCCTGGGTGGGATTTGTCCTGCAGCTTCACCTCAGGATGCTGCTCCAGGAGAAACACAGGGAGGCTTCTCGTGCTCCCCAGGGATGGAGATACACTTTGGTCCTGTGGATCTCTGGGAATCCAGTGCCTCCTGCCACTGGGAACTGGGCAAACCCTAGCAGAGTCCCCAAAATTCACAGCCTCTGCTGGCCTGCCAGGTGTTTACAGCTCAGCCAGGGCTGGACATTTTCCTAAAACCTCCCCTAAAAGACGGAGGAGCAAAGAGCAATGGGAAAGCCTGGATATCTCCCCTACTCCCATGATGGAGCGAGTCATGGCTTTCAGTCCCACTGTGTGGCCCACAGATGTGTATCTCCCAGTTTTAGGTGCAATGCACTGAACTGAAAGAGGTGGGGAGCCGAAAACCCCCTTCTTTTGCTTGGCTTGATTTGTTTTACTCTCTACAGCCACCAAAATAATTCCATTTTTCCATACCCAGACACTGGCCTTGCTCGAGATAAACCCAGCATGTGCAGCCTGTGACTGAGGGAAGCAGCCTGGGGTAGTGGAAGGTGTCCTTGCCCATGGCAGGGGTGGGAATGGATGGGCTTAAAGGTTCTTTCCAACCCAAACCATTCCCTGATTGTATGATTTTATGATTAAAAAAAAAAATATATATATATATATATAAAAAATGTAACAAAAATCAAGGCATAAGAATAAAGATCAACCAAAAGACAAGAAAGGAGGATAGAGGTTACAGCTGCAGTGAGGAAAAGCTTTGGAAGAGCCATTTATTTTCCATGACAGAGCACATTGCCTAAATCAACCATTAATCAACACAGCAAAGGAGTTCACTCAAGGGTTCCCCCCAAGAGGGTGGAGGTTCCCCCCAAGGAGGTCAAAATCTGTGATTTTGGGCTCTACAGAGGTTCTTCACCAAGAGGAGACAGCTTGAACTTCTCCTTCTTTCATTTTAAAATATCCTGGGAAGTCACTTAGATGTGAACAAGCCATGGAAAATGTTAGCCTGCTGGAGGACTTGGGAGAAAGACAACTGAAAACAGAAGTGAGAAACGGGGAAGTTTTTAGACTGTGGCTGCAACACCACAGCATCAAGGGTTTGTTTTTTGGGTTTTTTTAAAAATATTATTATTATTACTACTTTAAAAAGTACTACTACTTAAAAAAGAATTTTACAAGCCGCAGTCAATAAGGTTTGGCCATTTTATTTTCCCAAATCCCTGTGAAAGTGCCTTTGAGCTCTCAGGAAAGAAGAAAAGCAGCCATGCCGTGACACAGGGAGGAATGTTGGTAGGGCAGCGTGGACTTTCAGGAGCGTGAAGTAAACCACACTCTTGCTGCTCGAGCTGCCTCCCCAGCAGCTGTTAAAACACGCTGGAAGATATCAAAGCAGCTCTAATTAACTTCCTGCTTCAGTGCTACTTCAAAGTCTTTCTGAGAGTTCTCAAGGCAGAGCTAGTGCGGGGCAGTTTCTGAAGGAAAGCGGTTTGGGGCTCGTTCACCGCTGACTCCAAACGCGCTTCAGACTCTCCAGTCGCTGGTTTTGTTTAAAAAGTGGGGGAAAAGGCTTCATCCATAAAACACTTTAACACAGGGCATTGCACATCACAGGGGAGGAAACCAGCAAAACACTACATCAGTCAAATCCTTCCCTAAGCCATCACCTAGGAATGGATGATCCCAGTGATGTTACCTCGGGATTCCAGCTCCATTTTACCTGCAAAGCTTAAAGCAATTTGGGGTTTGGACCAAGCAGGGTCACAGAATCCCAGGATGGTGTGGGTTGGAATGCACCTTACAGACCCAAAGAGCCACCCCTGTCATGGCAGGGACACCTCCCACTGTCCCAGGCTGCTCCAACCCCAATGTCCAACCTGGCCTTGGACACTGCCAGGGATCCAGGGGCAGCCACAGCTCCTCACAGTGTCTTTGCTCACCCAGGGCCACCTCAAGCCCTGGAATGATGCTGGGTTTTGATCCAATCTCATTTTTTCCCCCCAGCCTTGAGACATATGCTCCTCTGTTTATTTACCCGTCTGTTTTGATCTTTTTTTTTCTGCTCCAAGAGACATTTTCCCACATATCCACGTCTGCCCCCGCTCTGACACGCCAGGATCTCCATCACCATCCACTTAAACTGCAAGGAGAGCAGTAATAGATTCCTCCTGTCCCTGCCTGAAGCTCTGCCTCGCTCCAGCCCCATCCCACACCCCTCAGACCTACACAAACCCTTGCCATGCTTTGTTTGAAACTTTTTATTCCCAGAAAAAAAACAAAAAAAGAATTGTCACAGCCAAATATAGAACATTTTTCCGCTCTGAAGAACAAGGAGCAGCATTCCTGGGGATTCAGACAAATAGCACTGGTCAGGAGACATCTCCCAGACACCAGTGACATCCCAGAGCTGCTCTGGTGTCCTGTGAAGCAGGAAAGTGTTTGGGATCCCTCCTCCTCCTCCTCCCACTCTGCGGGGTGAAATCACAAGTGACAACCCTGTTCCTGCGCCGTGCTCCAGGAGAAAGGGTGGCTGCTCTCCAGAGGGACTTGTTTTATTTATTCATTTGTTTTCATTTGAAAGAGAAAATGCCTCCTGACTAAAATCTGATGCTGTTTAGAGCACAAGCCCTCACTGAGCACCAACTCTGATATTTTTACCAAGGTCTACATTTTCGGTTTTCTATTCGAATACATACAGTATTTCACCTGGCTGTATGTGATAAAAGTTACCTCTAATAGTGATTCTATATATAATAGTGAATAAAATTGCATGTAATTATGAAACTGTGTTCAATTGAAGAAAAGTTTGTGGAGAGGAGACATTCAGGGGAAATTGTCAGAGAGCTTAAAATACCCAATTTGATCATTGTAGGTCCGTTCCAACTGAAAATATCTGCTGGATTTAATTCCCAAATAATCTCCTGCAGCATCAGCTCCCAGCCCTTTGGCTGGAGATGTTGCTGTGCCTGCCTGCACAGCCTGGCCCCTCCTCATCTGAACTGAATTTGGAATGAAAACTGGACTAGCAGCCCTCTTTGGGAGATGAAAATACCTCCAAATACCTCCTGAAAATGTCTCTATTTATTGGGGGAGAAAACAATTTCCTATTCTATTTAATAGACTTGTGGGCAGATTTTACAGCACAGCCTGGAGGCTCTCACTGCTGTTAAACTGAACAGGTGAGGAATCTTTCCAGCTCATTGTTTTGGGTTTTGGGGGTTTTTTTTGTTTTGTTTTTGTTTGGTTTTTTGGTGGGGTTTTTTTGGTGGGGTTTTTTTTTGTTTTTTTCGTTTTGTTTTGGGGTTTTTTTTGTTGCTTTTTGGTTGGGTTTTTTTGTTTGGTTTGGTTTGGTTTGGTTTTTTTGTTTGTGGGGTTTTTTGTTTTGTTTTGTTTTGTTTTTCTTTTTAATAAAAAAATCACTGATTTGACAACAGTTTCTCATGGGAAAACATCCATTTGAACAGGGATTTTCTGTGCAAGCAGTGGGGTCATTGACAACACGTCACAGGGAGAGGTGGGCAGGACAGAGACAGAAAAAAATCAGCTCAGGACACTCATTTAGGGTGCCTAATTATTAAATTATCAAATTATTAATAATTATGTGCTATCAGAACCTCGCTAAGTCAGAAAAGCAGGAAAATCTGCAAAGGAAGAAGGACAAACACTGTGCCCAGCAGGCATGGCCATGGAGGAGAGAGGCAGGCTGTTGGCATTTCCTATGGAATTAGGATTTCCTATGGATCAGCAAAGGGTTGAGGTCCACAGGTAGCAAACTGAGTCTCAAGCTTTGGATGAGGCTCCTGCCATGAAAGCCCTTGGGTGAAAGCCAGGTCTCTGCCAGGCTGAAATGGCCCAACATCAGCATATCTTGCCTTGGGAAAAGAGAGAAAAAACCTTTAAAGAGATGCTGCAGCTCAACCTGAGGATGCAGCTCCAGGGAGGAGGCTGGGGAGGTCACATCACAGGGGTGCAGCTGATGACAACCCCAAAGAGAGTAATACTGACATGAGGACAGCACCAAAAGGCTCTGCTTTTATTTCTTTATGCTACAAAGGAGAACAGGCTCTGTGAGAGCACAGCTCAACCTGCGCCGAGCACGGCACAAATCAGAGCAGGGACCACATCAGCTCGTGGTGAAAGACCACAGATCAGATAAAAAGTCAGCTGCTGGCAGCAAATGGAACAGGAAAACAAGCTGCAGTCCTGGGGAGACCAAAGTGTCCAGAGACTTTAGCTGGTGCACATCATGTCTGCAAGGGCACTGAGCATCTCTGCGGGCACAGAGTGTGAAATCCTCGCTGGGGCTTCACAGGAGCACAACCATCATTGCTGTTTCAGACTCCCCATCGGGGGGTGGGGGGATTAACCCTTCCCCAGCCACCTGCACAGCACCACAGCCACACCTTGGGACCAGAGCTCCAGAAGCAGTGGCCCTGAGCAAGCAAAGGGAATAAAAGCCTGGGTCACCTCACAAATGCAGCCAAGAGGGAGAAAAAGAGGTGAGGACCGACTCTCACGTGAGGTAAAAAATCATGATGAGGCATAAGCACAGCTAGAGCAGCTCATTAATTCCAAATGCTTATTCAGGAGCACCCGTCTCCCAATTAAACTACTTAATGGGCTTCAATTACAAAGAAAAGGAAACACGTGCTGGAGATGCTCGAGATAGAAAGTGCTGACTTTGATCTCGTGATTTGAAATTCAACACAGGCCAGAGAGGAAAAGCACTCCACAGCCAGTGCCAGGCAGAGAGGACACACAGGGGGACAGGGGCACCTGTGGCAATGGCCCACGTGGGGTTTGAGCCACGAGAAAACCCCTGGGAGAACATCCTGGCCTGTGCCACCACCAAAGCTCAAATCAGGAGGACAGTGATGTCAAACTGAGTGGCCTCCTGGGAAATGCAAACCACACATGGGTCCAGCAGCTGCAGCTGTGCCATGAGGGATGAGGGGCAAAGCACCTCTGCTCTGTCTGGCATGGCAGGATCTGCAGATGTCCTTCCTCTGGAGGTATTGCATCCCAGCTTGGAGAATTCAGCCTGGAGGTTGCACAGTTACACAGATAGACATCCCAAACTGTGATTCTTACATTTTAATGCTTTACAGCAAGACACTGAGTTAAATAAAACCACAAAACCAACCAGCCAAAGCAAGCAGTCAGCAATGGGCCAGTCAATTCCTCTCTTCCAGGTTTTCCTTCAGATATTGTTATGTGGACATTCAGCTCCTTTTACCTCCCTCCCAACCTCCTTGTCCACACTTCTCACCACTCCCTGGGCCTTCCCTTCTCCCTGCAGTTAAGCCAAGCTTGCTTTGTCTGAAGGACTTCGACTCTTGGAAAAGTCAGAAGGCATTAATCAAACGCTCTATTGTGCAACTATTTCCATCACTGAGTTGCATCTGGTCCCTGAGGTCTCTTAATTCTTCATTAAGAAAGTGCTCCATGTGGAAAGAGGCGAGAGAGGACTTGGACAGCACTTCACAGGCTCTGCTGTGCACGATTCTGTTCCAGCCCCACAAACAGATGTGCAGCCAGCCCAGCACCCAGGGGCTTGTCAAGAGGAAGAGAGACAAGCAGCAGCAGGGCCACTTCTGAGTCATCTCACTGGCACTGGGATGGGCAGAAGTCCCCCAGAGCTGCAGGTACAGAGCTCAAACCGGGAGCACAGCAGAGATGTCTGACCCCTGAGCACCATTCTGGGTCTGAAACCACGCAGGACCAACCCAGCTCCTGAGCAACTGCTGCAGGAAGTGGGCTGGTTTGTGTACAGCTCAGCTGCATGAACTGGGCACGGTGTGTTGTCCCAAAAAGGTCATGAACTTCATCAGAAAAATGCACCCTTCAGAGGGAAGGCAAGGACTGAGGAGAGGACACCAGGTCGTGGCCACTCACATGGCAAAAGCACACCTGGAACACCCTGACAGGAGCTGGGAATGGGGATTTTGGGCAGCACTTCTCAGCCAGCTCATGCCACAGCATCTGGATGAAGGTGCAGGTACTGCCACAGGATCCCCAGCTGCTCTCAGCAGCCTGTCTTGTGCTTCACAGATCCCCAGATGATTTCCTTTCCCAGCCACGTTGCCTAACTCAGCCCCTCTTTGGCCAGTGGAAGTGACTCCATGAGGATATGCCACACCTTCCCACCTCCTTGCCAAGACCCACCTCAGGGGGTGCCTGGGACTGTGTCCACCCATCCACCTCCTGCTGCTTGAACAGGTTGTCAAATCCTTACAAAGCAAACCCTGCATTCCCAGAGGGGCCTGAAGGGCTGCCCTTGCACTGCTCTGAACCAAAGAGATCAAAATTTCCTACTCACAAGGCTTTTGCTGTGAGGACAAGGAGGAAGAGGGATGAGGATGAATGGAGAGGGAAAACTTCTGCAAAGCCCACAGACCTGAGCAAGATCCTGATCCCAGGCTGGAACCTCACCAAGGACACAATGGGCTGGCTTAGGGTAATTCACACTTCCTCCACCAGCATCCAGCTGCCTTCCAGATATTGGTCAGGAGATGCTTTGCCAAAGCTAAGTTTTTTATCAAACAGGTAGAGTTGTATCATATGTGAATGTCAGAGTTTGGCAGATCTGATCACATTCCTCTACAATAAACTCTCCAGATCTTACTCTCCGGGAATGAAGCTTGTCAGAGAGAGCTGACAAGGAGATGAAGGTGGCAAAGTGTGTTCTTTGCAGAATCTTTCTTCTATGCTTCAACCTTCAGGAGAAGGCAGAGCATTCCTTGGAGTGCTGCAGCACAGACCCACCCCCAGGAAAGGACAGACATGTTGGGTGCCATCCCTTCTCCTGCTTCAAGGCACAAACACCAGAGCTGTGAGTTCTTCTGCAAAGCTTTTCCTTCCTTTCGACACAAAAGAGACAAAAGCCAGGAGGATGAACCCAGCCCTCCCCACCCACCTGTGAGTGAGGGCTGAGCACCACTGAACCTTCAGACACCCACAAACCACGGGCCAGAGCTGCTTTTCTGTACACTGAGATTTCAGGGGAAGAGCCATGTGCTTCCCAAGTGCTGATATTCAGGGAAGGGGAATAACTCCTTTTTGTGCTGGTGAGTGGATGTTATCAGTCTCCTCTCACTGCTGCGTGATCTTTACCATCCTCCAACGCAAATTCCAACGTTTTCCTGAGCTGGTTGCGGTCCCAACTCCAGTCTGGAGCTGTCAGCCCTCCCGTTTCCATAGTTTCAAACACTTTTTAAAGCAAAGGCTCCCCAAGCCAACCTCTCAAACGCATCTCCCGCCCTCCAGATGCCTCTCAGACACCTCTCATCGGCTGTTTCATCCCATCCTTGCAAAACCCCAGCAAATCTGTATAAACATGTGCCATCACCCCTTTCCTCACAAGTTCCATGCCTCCACCCACGAGGTTTCTTTCTCCCATTACCAGATCCTGCTTTACATTAAAGCCTTTGCCGCCTTCTCCTCCAAACTCATTAATTTCCATTTAAAATGCTCATTCCTGCCCAGATTTCCATGACAGAATCCTTCCCCTTTTCTTCTGCTATTTTCCTCCCACCACAGAAACGTTAGAGGATGGGGCAGCCCTGATCTCTGTGCCCAGGCTGCTGGAATTCCTCAATCCAGCGTTTCCCAGCTGCCTTCAGCCTCTTCCAAGCCCCACATAACCTCGACACTACAATTATTTGGTCAAAGACCAAAAAAACACCAGTAGACCCTGAAGCAGCCTGAATTCTACAGAGGGTATTTTAAAGCACAAAGCTCAGCCTCTGAAATATCACTTTATCAGCCTAAAACTCCTCTGTGCACAGGGAGTCATGAAGGCAAAGTGCCACCTGTTTTGGGGCTCAGCGGTGGGACATAAATTACCAAGAACAGGAACCCCAAAAAAAGTAGAAATAAACCCACTGAACCCATTTTTTACATTGCTGCAGCCAGTACAGCCTATGTAGAAACACTTGCAGCTGGAGAGAGTAGCAGAGCCATTCCTCACCAAGGTTTTTTATTCAGGTTTCTCATCACAAGTCCAGTCCATGTGCTCATCGTTCCCATTAGGTCAGAGAAACACATCCAGGTTTGCACAGAGCACCAGCAGCTCACTGAGGCATTCACACTTCTGCTGAACCTGCACAGCCCTGATGTTTCTCAGAGCTGTTCTTTTTTCATAAAAAAGGCAAAAAGGCATCCTAAAAACGTTTTTCCTTGCTATGCCTTCAGAATAAGCCTTGGTAGACTAAAAAAAAAAAAAAAGAAAAGAAGAAATAATAAACAGGCAGAAAATAATTACCTGTCCTACACTGCAACACAGAGCAATGGCTGAAAAGTTTGAAAGCACAGAAGAAAAGTAGAAAACGAGAAGAAAGACGTGGAAAAACAATGAAATGCCATAAAAAAAGCCCGACAAGAAAAAGAGTCAAAGCACAGGGAGCAAAAGGCAAAGAAACAAGTAAGGATCTTCATTTTAGTGGGCCCATCAGCTCAAAATAAAGGGATTTTCTCATCTGCCTAGCACAGGATTGTATGAGAAATAAAAAAAAGGAGCAGAATAGATGTGGAAAGATGGGGTTTAAGAAGGTACCAAAGAATGAGGGTGAGAAGAAACCAAAGAAGCAATTTATGTTCTGTTTTTGAGAAGACACTGAGCTGACTCAGTATTTGACCTCCCTCCCTTTGTGTCAAGCCTCAGTCTATAGGAATGGTTTGTTGGGATTTTTTCTTTCAGTCCAACTGCACCCAGGTCACCTCAGGGAATCTGGTCAGACCTACACCAACATCATCACTGGCAGGTGCCAGCACTCATTTCAAAGTCAACCAACTGCAGAAAAAGCAGTTTAAAATTCTCCCACCAACATCATTCCTGCTTAAAAGAGTGCAATTTATAACTCTGCTGCAGCTTTAAAAGAAGACACAATTAATTATTAACCACCCCTCCCTCCCTTGCTGCCTGAAAAGGGACCTGAAAGAACTGAGCTGCTGTTCCCTGCTGATGCCAGAGGCTGGGAAAGCTCAGCTGAGCCCTGGAGCTGGAGAAGGGTCAGAGGACATGGCAATTGCAGGAGTGGGGACAGAGCACATGGGATCAGCCTCAGTGCAGGCACCCAGCACCTCCCTGGGATGTGCCATCACCCCATCAGTCACCAGAGTGGAAAAAATGAGCATTTTGGCCTAGAAACCACTTTTAGCCACTGAGGGCTGGGCCATGGGACTTTTAGTCAACGGGACAAGAGTGCAGAAGTCAAATATAATTCTCTACCCACAGTGCTTCTCACCTGTCTGCAGAGCAGAATCCCCTCAAACAGAGAGATTTCTATATTTATAACAGTTACTCATCATGCTTAACACTGTTCAGACTACTCCCCCTTAAAGCTTCCTGGCCTTCCTCTACATCTTCCCAGCCTACCTTCATTTTTTGGATGCAAAGCAAGCTCACCTGAGTAAAAGGAACGTGTGTTAACAGCTTGGGCAGCACCATGGGCTGTGGTGTAAAGCCCTTGGGACAGACCCACCTGGCAAACACTGAGCACCACAGAGCACCAAACCCTTCCTTTCCCAAACAGAACAGGCTCCAGCACCAAACCCCCACTCAGGATTTGGGGAGATGCTCAGCCAAATGTGGGCCAGGGCTGGCACTGCCACCAGTGGGAAGGGAGGAGGAGTAACAAGAGCCACCTGAAGTCACTTGATTTGGGGGTGCAGCAGAGCACCCTGGCTCCTCCCCATCCCTGTCACACTCCTACAGGCCCAGGGAAACAGGGAACACCACCTAGGGCTGAAATGCTACTCTAAAGTCTGGCTTTAAAACAGCCAAGCAACCAGAAGAACCCCAAAGTGACCTACTTAAACTTTGTCCTGAGTGTGGACTTGATGACCTCAAAGGTCCTTTCCAACCTTAATGATCCTATGGTTCCATATGGAAAAATGCATGTCACTGTCAGCACAAAGCTGCTTTAGGAGAAGACTTCTCTCAAGTGGGACTCATATCTCATTATGCAGGAAATGTAATGTTGCCTTATTTTTAAGGTGCATTTTGAAGTAAGTTCTCTGGGAGACTAAATAGAGAATCCAATGGTTTGGGTGAGAAGGGACCTTAAATCCCACCCAGTGCCACCCCTGCCATGGCAGGGACACCTTCCACTGTCCCAGGCTGCTCCAAGCCCCAATGTCCAGCCTGGCCTTGGACACTGCCAGGGATCCAGGGGCAGCCACAGCTTCTCTGGGCACCCTGTGCCAGGGCCTGCCCACCCTGCCAGGGAACAATTCCTTCCCAATATCCCATCTAACCCTGCCCTCTGGCAGTGGGAAGCCATTCCCTGTGTCCTGTCCCTCCAGCCCTTGGAAAGTCTCTCTCCATCTTGCAGCTCCTGCAGGCCCTGGAGACAGGAGCTTCCTGTGTGGTTTAATGCCCCAGGAGGTGCCCCTGCCCCTCACCAGGACAGCAAAGTGAAGGGTTTGCCATCCCTGCACACACCTGCATTGCCACTGCTGCACTGGGCCAAACCTCTGGAATGCACCAGGCTTTGATGCTGCAGCTCCCTTCCAATCCCTGCATGCACAAGGAGCACCCTTGGCTCCAAGCACCACGCTCAGAATTCCACAGCTTTACAAGCACAAAATTCCAGCTGACTGCTTGCCATGCTCAGAATACTGCAATAAAACACCCACACAGTGACAAGAATGAGACTTTAATCAGTTTTAAGTGGAGTTTTAACACTAAGAGATAAAGGGTTGTTAAACACAATAACAAACGGACATCTGATTTGTATGAGGCATTATCCTGTACATGTCATACTTGGTTTTTGTGTATTCTCAGTTACACACAGAGCCACTGTTGCACAGCACAATAGTATTTGAAGAGGCTGAATCAGAGTAAGGCTGCTTAACAGACTGATTTTTTTTTTCTTTTAGTATCTATATATATATATGCTATATGAAAACAGACTGGAAATTTGAAGAGGCAGAGAAAGGCAGCTCTGCCAAAACGCTGCAGTTGGAGCCCCTTTTAGTGCACAGTCCCACCCCACCCATCTGCATGCACGACACTTTCCACCAGTATTGAGAAGGTAAACGAGGCACTTCGTGGCAACCACAGGCATCGTTAACGTATTGCACACATTTGCTAGGACTAAACATGGAACTTGCACACCAGCATCCTCTTTGTTTGATCATTTGAAGGTTTTTTTTTCTTTTTTTTTAATTTGGAAAGCTGATTTTGATGCTGCATGTTAACTCCAGTTTACAATGTGTGCCCCACGGGGAGGAATCTGGAGGCTGATTTGGACAGCTGCCCCGGAGGAGCTGTGGCAAAGATTTCGACTGGGGCTACCCAAGCCCAGGGAATGCTTCAGGGCCTAACAGTGAAGCTCTTACCAAAGTGATGCCTTCAAGTAGTTTCAGACATGTAAGCTCTTGCACATCCCAAAAGGCTGAAGCGTACAGTCCAGAAACTCAAGGAAAGATTACCTACAGAATGCAGCTCAAGCTAATGATGAATACTGTCATAAATAAAGTTTTAATAAGGACTCAAAAACCTTTCAGTCATAGCAA
The DNA here is from genome assembly GCF_008360975.1 of Lichenostomus cassidix. NCBI lineage: Eukaryota > Metazoa > Chordata > Aves > Passeriformes > Meliphagidae > Lichenostomus > Lichenostomus cassidix. The sequence continues at coordinate 32,925,209 of NC_139487.1, forward strand.
TTCTTGTCAACTTCTATGGGGGTGGTAACTGAAATAAAGTATAGGAGAGTATGTATAATATATATTTATATATATAATATATATATATAATGCCATTTTTCCATTTCCAATGACTACACCATAAAATGTAAGCAAGGCTTCTCAAAGACATTGAAACATTAAAAAAAAAATTTAAAAAAAAAAAAAATTCAAAACCCTCATTCCAACCTTCACATTCCAAAGGAAAAATAACAGTGCAAAAGCCCATCCTTGTGTCCTGATTCCCGATCCGGCGTCACCGACTGGAACTGCACCATCCAATGCTGATTATCCAAAGCAGGACACGCAGCAGTGCCAAGATCCCAACACTATCCAAGCACCAACAGTTGGGTTTATTAAGCCAACACAACTTTGAACTGTTATAAACCAGACAGGGTGAAACATCATTGGAAGGGAAGAGTTAAAATTCCTGTTCCCAAGGGAAAAACCACCTCCTGCTTGCCACAATGAGCACTGAACCTTGATCCATCAAAGTCTAATTAAACCTGTAAGTTGGAACGTATTTACCAGCTTTGTTACAAGTTAGAATCATGAATCTGAGGAGCAGAATTGACCAGCAGAAACCAGACAAGGAAAAAATAATAATAAAAAAAAAGCCCTTTACACCTTGATTTACCAATTGTAATTGCTGGAAGTCCTGCCTTGTCTCATTCTAATTCCAACCATTAATGCTGCTGTACAAGGCTCTGACAGACCCCACTCACAACTCTGGGTGAGTTACAGCTCGTGAACTTCCATGTCAGCACCAAGAAGTGAATTGAGGAGGGGGATGTGTGTATTACATCCTAAAAAAAAGCATCAGTTTGGGGGCAGCTCTTCAAGGCCTACTCAGAGGGGCCCATTTTGGCAGTGACTTCACATCTGGATGCAACAGCAGCTGGACTCTCTAGTCACCTCAGCCCGGGCATGACAACTGTACACCAGAACCAACCTCGAGCCCTACCCTTGGCCGTGTCCCCATGAACAAATAATCCAACACTGCCAGCTGGTTCAGAAAAAAACCAATTTGGTGGGTGGTTGGTGGGGTTGTTTTTTATAGCAAACGATGCAGTTGGGCCAAGTTCTGCTTTTTAATCTTCATTTACAGCGTTGAGAATTTACTGCAACACTGCTTTCCTCTCTCTGGTGTATAATGTCTGTTTTTTAAACATTGCAGGTAATGAGTATTCAAGTAAAATTCCCTAACAGTTAATGACTTTTTTTTTTCAAAAAAAAAAAAAAGTGTGCAAAACTGCAAAACTCATTGTAATAGAATGTGTAAGGTCAAAGGGGTGGAACGGCTGACAGAGGCTTGATTGAACAAATGCATCAGAAATTTTCAAAACAAACACTAACCTGGAGAATCTCCAATGACATTTCCTGTGCACCATTACAAAATCTTTTTATATTCATGAGAGGGAAAAAAAAAAAGCTTGCAAGGCAGCACATGAAGTATTCACAGCAGGAATATGATTGAAAAACTACTAATATAAATGTAAAATGTTGACTGATGTTTTTGCACTAAGAGCATCTGACTTTTAGCACTGGCCTTGATTACACAGGAGATGGAGCAGCCATTACAATTCCAAAAAACACCCAATGAATCATTGTCAAATTTTGTAACCATTTGTTTCAAGCTCTTACTTGAGTTGATAGCCTCCACATTTGTATGGTTAAGTCATTGTTGCTGTGTTTCCTTTTGTTTTTTGTTTTGTTTTCTGTGACCCCAATTCCTTGTCTCCCTTCATTTCACGGGTCTCATGAAGGTTCATTCCTGTACCCCTAGACAGAATCACTCCCTCTAGCTGCCTTTTCTAGCACCATTACACTTAAAAAAAATGAAAAATGCACAAACAACAAGCAGTGACAGCGGCGACTCCTCATCCATTGTCCCGGATGAATTAGGGCAGCATGCTAAGGAAAGGTGCATGGAACAGCCGGATATGGTACACAGGCCACGCTCCTTTCCGAGCATCACCTTCCAGCTCCCATCCAAAAAACATGCATTAGAATGTAGGAAAAACCTTCTAGAAACATCTCTTAGCCAACTGCAGACTTTTCTGTTGCCACACAAGTGCAAAAAAAGGGGCAGGATGTGAACCTGTAAATTTTTTTTTTTTTTTCGGTTTTTGAAACTTCGTTTGGTGACAGAACACAAAAGGAAAAATTCCTACGCATACACATTAGGTCTGTCTCCACTTTTATAAAACTGGAATAAAATGGGAAAGTGCCATGTTTATAGTTCCTAATTGAAGTTTTAATGTCCTTTGACACAAAAAGGTATATACATATAAGAGCTACGTAACCTTTCTTTTTCCCCCCCGACTGGACAAGTGTCAAACCCTGTAGATTTATAGGGCAAAACAAGATTGGTCAGGAAAGAATTGTTCCTATAATTGGTAATCTGACACTATGTCCTTTTGCCATTTAGAAAGGTCCTTTTTTTTTCAGTTTATTCAAGTTTGTCTCTCTTCATGGTTGTTTTTTTTTTGTATGTTTTTTTTATCTCTGATAAAAAAAATATTCAGACTTTTGTAATCTGCGTATGCTGATCTTCATCAAAAGGTTCATTCTCTGGATCAGAGTCAGTGGTGTCAGAGTATCTATAATGATCAGGTTCATTGTCACTAACATCTGGTGTTACAGAAGTCGAACTGCTAGCCTCTGGGTTTGATGGCTCTTCTACTGTTTTTGTGAAAAATAGCTTCACCTGGGGAAGGAAAAAACAACATTTAAAAAGGGAACCTGGACTTCAACTGAGCACAGGCAACAAAGCAATTTTTACCAGCACAGCTCCTTTGCTCTGCTGAGTCACACAGTGCTCCTCTCTCCAGGGAGAGGTTTGCCAGCCTCTCAATACCACCCCTGGCAAAGCAGCAGCATTTTGCAGCCCAGCTGCAGGAACTGCAGCTGGCTGAGTGCTCAGGTGCTCCTGAGCTGCAGCACCAGGACATCCCATCCCATCCCACCAGGCCACACCACCATCCTCCCACCTTCCATAGCTCCCAGAGCACCAGGAGAGTGTAGGAACAGCGCACAGGATGAACAACACATCCTCTAATGGGTGATTCCTGTGTGGAAAGTCTGATCCAAGCAATATTCCAAGCAACTATGACATTACCTTCCAATGAGCACTGGCTGGTATTTTAGGAGCAAGTTAGAAAAGGCTAAAATTCTTAAAAATGCCTTTTTTATTTTTGAAACATTGCTGGCAATAGCTTGTATTCCTCTAAGCTGAACTCTCAGGATAAGGAATTCCCAGACTCAGAGAATAGCTGGGGTTGAAGGGACCTCTGGAGATGATCCAGTCCAACCAGGGTCACCTGGAGCAGGTGACACAGGAGCACTTCCAGCTGGGCTTGGAATGCCTCCAGAGAGGGAGACTCCACAGCCTCCCTGGGCAGCTATTCCAAGGCTCTGTCACCCTCGTGGAAGGAAGTTCTTCCTCATGTTGGGGTGGAACTTTGTGTTTTACTTTATGGCCACTGCTCCTTGTCCTGTCACTGGTACTGCTGAACAGTCTGGCACCATCATCTGACACCCCCTGGAGAAGTTTGTATGGATTGATGGGATCCCCCCTCAGCCTTCCCTTCTCCAGACTAACTGGGCCCATCTCCCACAGCCTCTCCTCATCAGAGAGATGCTCCAGACCCCAAATCGTCCTCGTGGCCCCCTCTGCTTCCCATGGAACAGGCACTCCTGCAAATCAGCTCAGGAATTAAGTGTGTCCAGCCCAGAGCAATGCAGCTGGAACAGGGAAGATGCCACCTGGTCACTGGCTCTCTCCTTCACCTCTGATGGCTTTGATAAATACCTGGAACAACCTGAGGACTTCAACCCCAACATCCATTAGCTACCCAAAAAGCAGATAGAAGTACAAAGGCAAAAGCTTTGCTAAGTGATGGCAATACCAATGCATGACCTCAGTATCTACACAGCAGTTTTGCATGGTCCCTTCAAGGGCAAGACAAACAAATCATGCAGCTTTTCAGCTTTGTTCACACATAAAATATACTGACCTTGAAGTTTGGAGAGAAATATCTGTTGGCTTTGTCTTTATTTGCTTTGTCTAGATCGTTTTTTGTTAATGTAAGGATTAAATATTCCTTATCATTATCTGAGCGCTCTGTACTGAAAATACCATCAAGTTCCTGATCTGCAACTAGACTTCCATTTTCTACTTTGTCTGAATTTTCATCCAGTCCTATGAAGAATGTATTTACCCAAAAGTGAAACATTTTGTCCTGGGGAAGGAAGAACACAGAAAACAAGCTTGCTTTAGTATTCACTAATGGCACGTTAATTAGACTGATATCAGCATCTGGTCAAAAACAAATCTGTAGTATCAGGCAAAACTTGTTTGGACAACAGTACAGCATTTGTTACATTGCATGCAGACATTTTCACCACATCTCCTGAACAACACACAATAATCTGCATTCATGAAGCTCAATTTTAACCAATTACGCTTTCAGAAGTCACTCATCAAAAGCTGAGTTTAAAACTATCATACCTACCATAAAAGCAGATGATAATAAACTTCAATAAACTAAAACTTGCAATCACAAGGCACAAACAGATTTTTTTTTGGCTCACACCTTGCCAAGCAATCCCTAAACCCAACAGAGACAACCTGTGTGAACCACAGTTGAGGTAATATTGAATCTCCCCTGTGGCAGAAAGCTTTTCTTATTTTTATACAGAAATAGCTACAATTGAGCAAAACCACCTACAAATGCACTAGTGCAGCAGCAATGGATTCATTGATGCTTTCCTGAGATGCTTTCATGCAGTCAGACCTTGCTGAGCAGCACTGAGAGGAAGGCAGCCCCAGTGCCTGCTGTCCTGCCACTCAGCAGGAAGGTTTTAAGGAGAAGCCAAGGCAGTGACAGCTGAAGGATATTCAGCTTAAGCAGAACTTGACAGATGAACATCAGCAGTTTAATTATCCACTCTGCCACAGATACACCTGCACCAAGAGGCAGGACATCCCTGCATCAGAGATCCTGAAGGCTCAGAAGCAGCTTTCTGCCAGCCAAGAGCTGATGCTTCCAAGGTCAGCTCTCATGGGCAGGTTGGTCCTGGCCTGCCCACCAAGCACCTCTCCCTTTGACACTGAGCTGCATCTACTTAGTCTTTACAAATGAAATCTTCTGTTTAACTCTGATTTGGCTTTTCAGGCCAAAGATCCATGATGCAAATGGCCAGTTCTTCCCACAATGATCAGTATTCCTGCTAAAGTTGCAGGGAAAGTAACCCATTCCAGAATCCAACATTCCTTGGTATTACACAGGACCAGAAGCAAACTCATTCCTCCTGAGCTAAGTTACATATTTTGGTTTAGCAGGGAGATCTAATTCCAATTTCTTACTGGAAAATCCAGGTCCTGCCCTATCTTCCTATTCATCTCTGCTGGTAAGGAGGTGGGGGGAAATCAGAGGTGGAACAGAAGTGGTTTCAGTGCGTGTGACATGAGCAGGCCTCCTGCTGAAGGCAATTTGGCACCAGCAAAATACCACAGCATTTTCCTGAGCCAGTGAGAAGGGGGAAGGGAAGAGCTGGACTACTGCTTAACTCACATTCCTCCTCCTCACAAATTAATAGAAACAAGATACTGGGAATTCACAAGTGTCCCTCTCCACCCAAGGTCAGCAGGCTCATTTTCAGTGTTTTAGATAAAGCCTACAAAACCACTTCTAGCTTGTCTGTGTTTCTGTAACAACCTGAGACACCCCCAGCCTGTAAGGAAGTGCAACAACCAAGACATAAGTTAAAAATTCAGCCAGGAACACTTCCGGTAGTTGAGTTCTCCATTTCACCACGTGCCTCTCTCCAGCACTTTGGGAATCAAGCTCACCTTGCAAATAAACATGCTGTAATTAGAGTTGTTTGGGGAGCCTAACAGATGTTTGCCACTGCCACTGAGTCCCTTCAAGCCATCCCATCTCTGAAGAAGCCTTGTTGAAGCCCATCCATGGGAGGCAGCAGTTGGCAGGTTCCTGCAGGCTCAAATTGCTTATGTACTTCACACCCTCCTCTTTCCCCAGGAACAGCCTTAGAAATGCCGAGGCTGGGTCTGGAAGTAGAGGATGAACATCCTGGTTTCACTCTGCTGATGTCTCTCTCCCAAAGAAAGAGGCAGCAGGCAAAATCCCTGTGAAGACATCCTCAGGACACCCTGATCCAGGCTTCTCCTCACCCATGCAGAGTCCCTCAAAAGAGGTTCCAAGGAAATCTTTATTCCTGCTCAAGCCAAAAGACCTGCTCAGCTCAAAACAGAGACAAACATCAGTTTTCTGAAAACCACTCTGGTGTTGACCCCCAGTGACACCCATGTCACCTCCAGCATGGGGAGGACATGCTGCAGGGGATGGATGAATATGGATGGATGGATGGCTCCTGTCACCAGTGGAGGAAAGCAGTGCCAAAAAAAAAAAAAAAAAAGAGGCCACTGGATGGGAATCAATGCCAGCAGGAGCAGAAGGCACAGTTTTGTCATGCCTCACCTTCAGCTCCATGAGGTAGAGAACCAGGAAGGACTTGGTTGGCACTTTAGGGCCTGGGGGGACCCAGCTTCACTGATAGGGGCTGACAGACAACAAACCTCTCACTAGACACCTTTTAATCTGTGTTCCTTGGGATAAACTTGCAGAGGTCTTCAGGGACTCAAACTAAATAATACAACTCAGCTGAGCTGGTCACTTCTCCTTTTATCTCCCTCCAGCTTTTTAAAGCATCATCCTTTCCTTCCCACTACACAACTTAATTAGCCTAATAAACTGAGTTCATGGGTCTTGGAACATGGCATGGCCACTGAAATCAGAGGAAGACTTGTGCATGTTTTTTGGAATTAGCTCTTAAGGCTGATAACTGTGTCACTGTTTTCACTGAAGAGCAAATCCATTATTCAAAGTGAGGACTCAGCTAAAGCATCAGTATCCAAGACATTTCATGGGAGACAAGGGAGAAAGATGATGTAATATGGGCCAAAGATAGGAATTTTAAAAATCAAGGCATGAACTGAACTCAGGCTTTATATAGCAAATCAAAATACCAGACCAAGTGCTCACATAACGCAAGTTAATGAATAGACTTTGAAAAAAAGAAGTATTAGAGACTGTTTTTCCATGTGTTTTGCTTCATTTCCAGTTACATCACAGACATCTGTCTTTAAAAAAAAAAAACAAACCACAGATGTAACTTCTTCCCATAACCAAATCTGTGCCATAAATCTCCAGTGCAGTATCAGATGAGACAGAGGCTGATTTAATCCCACATTTTGACAAACAGTGCTTATCCCTACCTCGTGCAGTTTCTCAGGCTGACAGAAAACCATTCTCCTCTCTAGAGCTGGTCTCTAACTGCAGACTGAGATCCAAATCCAAGATTTAAGGCGTCAATCAGGAGTTCCCATGTCCTCCTGAGAGCTTCACTTTTGCAGAGAGATCTACAGTCACCCACAGTGACTCTGCAGCACCTGCTGAGGGGTTTGGAGATGCTCTCCAAGGAGAGATGGGGATTGTGGCTCAGCCTGTTCCCCAGGCCTGGCTGATGGAACTTCCTGTACCATTTGCAGATCAACACTGAGTCTTCTGACATTTTCAGAGTTCATTCCTCAGTGTTTGGTAAACAGCAACTGCCCAAAGTCTTGTTGAACTCTGCAGCAGAACTTATCTCTAGACTACAGAGATGAAATGCAACTGCTCAAACAATGCTGTCAGCCCTCCTACGCTGGAGTCTGGGGATAAAACACCACTGACTCCTACAAATTAAACCCACATCAACATCTCCCTCCCATCTGTACTGGGAGGACTCCCAAAAAAAGGTCTCCTGCACCCCCAGGCTCTGGAGGCAGGAAGACGAGGAGATTTCTACATCATTTTTAAACAGACTCTCATTGAACCGAGTGATCTAAGGATACTCTGAAATACTTTCAGATTACCATGTCAACATCAATAACTGGAGGAAAAAAGCTTTGCAGAGACACATGGGAGCAAAACTAGAGTGACTACAGCAGCAGTCTGAGATGGAAGAACAATCAAGCTACAACAAAAAGCCATTCTCAAAAAACCCCCCCAAATTACTAACTTCTATCCATCAGACATTCATACACAGTCACTGCACTTGAGCCTCTAACCATTTTGTTCTCATGTGGGCATGCATTTCACTCTTGAAAGGAAGTAGCTACAGCTCAATGAAGAAACAGACTGAGAATAAAGTAAACAACTTGATTAGACAAGAGAAGACCAAGAGCTGTGGACTTCCTAACTGAAGCCAGGTGGCAGAAACTATGGAAGGGCTGACATTTTTCCAAGGCAGTCAGCCCTTTACCAACATCCCAGTGGCACCAATGATCCTGTGGCTGAGGTCAGCTCCCAAAAGCCACTGAATTTGCTTAAATTAACTTCTGCCATTAAAAGAAAGATACGTGGCTGGTTTAAATCTCACACTGGCTCTGCTATATTAAGTGTTTGAAGTCTTTTGGCCATTCAGGTTTGGTCTGCTTTACGTACAATAATTTTATCCAAAATAAGCCTGAGCAAAATTGACGAGGGTCCTCCCTATAGAGAGCTCTGCAGACAATACTGTTCTTCAAAGGATTAGGAAATTTGGAAGCAAGGACAGGTGAAGGAATCTGGGGAGCTGAGAGCAGTGTTCTCAAACACCAAACCAGAGCCAGGGCAAAGAAGTCTTCTCCATCTCCAGAGATGAGACACAGCCATTCTCCAGCCTAAGGCCCAGAATGGATCAGGAATCACCCTTCTAATAAATCTTATTAGGTTTTTGTTATGTTAAAGTTAAAATGCAGACTTAAAGACTTGTTTAGCTACCTATAAATGTGCTAACAGAAAACCCTGGAAGAACAAGAACCATGACAGGCAATAAGCTTATAATCTTTTCATATATATATAAACTACATATATACAGGCTATAAACTGTTCATAAAGCTGGTGAATAAACCAGAATTTCTGAAAGATATGATGTTGTTACTCCTAATGATGCTGTTCCTCATGAATTAGGTGATCACTGCATTACTGGATCTTTAAAATACAAGTCTCCCCAGCAGGCCTTCACTTTTGGGGTTTTGAGAAAAAGCTGTGCAGACAAGGAACAGGCACAGATGCAAAACACCTGGACAGAGAAATGTGTCCAATTTGAGCCAAGGCAGGTTTTTCTGACACCAATATTCCCTTCTGCCCTGCTCTCACCTTATCCACTTTATGTAACAATCTGCCCTAGGACCATGTGGAAGGATCTGCTCCTGTCTGTGTTTGCCACAGAGCTAAGAGAGGTGATCTTACTTCCCAGAACTATGGAACATCTCTCACCTATTTTCCTCTCTCCTCCATTCATACTGAAAGCTGAGGCAATTAAACACTCAACAGATATTTCAGAGAGATTATCAAGGTGTTTTTTTTACTGGCTGATAAAGGGGCAGTTTCCATCTCACAAAAATTTGCAGATGTGAGAAGCAGCCCCTTCAGCATTTCTTTGGCTCTACCAGGCCCAAAACACTGAGAAAATGAGCACCTCAGCACTATCTGTAATCCACAGAACCCAAATAGTTCAGGTATTTGATAAGAATAGACAAAGAGGAAAAAAAAAAAAGAAAGGTATCAACCAGCTACTCAGAAAGTACAAAGATTCTTAAGAAATGAAACCACAACCTGACACTCTGAAATGAAACTCCAACACAGTAACACTCCTGCTGTGGTTCTACAGTTCTACACTCTCCTGAAGACCCAGTCTATACTGCAGGAACTGTGTGTGCTCATGAGGGGCTCTCACTTATGCTGTCTCTGGGTCTCAGTGCTCTCTCCAGAGCTAAAACAAATACAGGAGTTTGTTCCTGGGGCTCCAGAGCCAAGATCCAGCAGCTGACCTGCACACTGGTATTTTAGGGACAGGCAGGGCAGGGCAGCACAGCACTTCCCATCAGGTCTGTTTGCAGTCTGTGTGTTACTAGAGATGGCAAAGAAACAACAACACAGACAGGAGACAGAGCAGATAAAACAGGACCTTATCTCAGATGTCTGGGCTTTGCATCATCTCCTCCCTGCATCCCTCATGTTTAGCCCACAGTACTCATCTGGGTGCTCCTTTCAAAGCCTCTTCTCAAAACTGGCTGCTGTGTGCTGCTGTTTTAAATGCCAATATTCTTGGCTTTAAAGCAAAATTTCTACTTCTCAAATGCTTTGTTTTACAGTCTCTGTACTGCACATAACTGCAGTGACCAACTAAAGCATCTCATTAAATAGGCAGAGAAGGAAAACAGTCCCAATAAGAAACTGTCCAGAAACTTTTGCAGACAGCAGCACATGAATTAAACTTGTTCACAGCACCTGAGCAAGCCCACACAACAGTGTGCATGTGTATTCACACTCAGCTGGTAGGTACAAAGCTGTGCACAGCTTTAAGTGATGTTACCTCATCACTTCGTTGTCTCCTGATCCACTCTTAGCATTTCTTATTTTTATATTTTTATGAATTCACTCACTGAATGCTCTCAAGTTTTCTAATCTCCATTTAACAGTGAGTAACTACTGATGAGGAGTTTTAAACAGCCTTTGATCAGCACTGTCTCATCATCACCTTTCACTCTAGCAGATCCACAGTGGCTCCACAAGCACCAGAACTAAAGAAACTCAGGGATTCAGCTTTAAGAACTCGCTGATTTTGGTTTCAAAGTAAGTCCTAGATTTATTTTTTCTTCCCACAACTGAGACCTTGATAAAATCCTCAGCTCTGAGGAAATTCTCTAAATCTCTCATGTCAAGGCACTGCAGCTGGGAACAGAGAGGTGGTGGAAGAGATTGCAGAGATACTTATACAAAGTGCGTGGGAACTCAATTATCTCAGAAATTCAGCTAAATTTGACAGATGGGTACAAATCAGCCAACAGCACAGACAGGATCTTCTATGCCTGCTCGAACCTCAGAAAAATTTAGAGAAGAAAACAGCTGGAGTTAACTTGCTCAGTATGCACATCTATTTTTAGCAGGTGAATGTTTCTTCCTCAATTAGATTACTCACTACTACCCAAACGACTGCAATACAGATCCAGGAGCATTTCTATCCAACCTTTGTACTTAATCTCACCAAATCCCAAAACATCCAGCTTTCATTTTGTGGTAGAGTGGCTCCTCGGAAAAACCAGACATCAAAGAATTAAATGCTGTGATTACACATCCCTGAAGAATAACCAACATCCCAACCCTGCACCAGGGGCTGGCTTGACAACATTTTTCAGAAAAAGCAAGGAAACCAACCTTTTTCAACATCTTGTTCTGTTTGTGGAAAAATTCCACTTTGATATCACCGCATACCGGCAAAGGTTGAGGGAATTCAAAGTACATGTACTTGTCTTCACGTCGGGAGGGTCCTGAAGGGGAGGTGAATATCTTTACCTTTAGCTGGTACACCACAAACTGAGGATCTGTGGGACAAAACAAGAGTGGCACTTTGTGAGAAAAGCCTTCAAAGAGTCAAAAAGCACAATATTGGTAGCAGAAACAAAATCATGAGCTACAGTATTTTCAAAGTTAAAGACATTTCTATCAAGGGTTTAACACCACAGGGGATCAAACTTTGCCAGATGCTACTGGAAACAACCTTAGAGATTTCTGTCCTTCATGGAAACACTTTCAGGCAACCAGGGAGTTCCTAAAAAGTGATTTCTTTTTAATACAACGACTATAAAAAGTGACAACTACTTGGCTGTTCCTTGCATTTTTCCTCTCCTCTCTATTACACAGACCTAAGTGAGCAGTTTTATTTTCTCTCACCTCTTCTTCCAATTGTAAAGTGGCTGGTCATGCCAGCATAAATTGACTTCTACTCTTGCACAAACAAGCAAAAACAAGGACAAAATGGAACATTAACACTGAAAACCAGCTAGCACCAAGAAAGCCTAAGCTGGTCCTGTAAATCCCCATCCCCAGAGAAGTGCCAGCCATGGCGTAACTTGCCCTATTAAATTTGCAGGGTAACATTGAAATTATGAGGGGGTTTTGGTCCAGCTTAAGCAGAGTTGCTTTGGAAATGGCCAGACACCCCTGCAGAGCTGAGGCAGTTCCTAGTGAGCACACCCCACTGTCCTGCTGAAGAGCCCAGCTGTGGAACTGTTACTTGCAGGTTCAGAGAATCCCAGAATGGGTTGGGCTGGAAAGGACCTTAAATCCCATCCAGTCCCATCCCCTGCCATGGCAGGGACACCTTCCACTGTCCCAGGCTGCTCCAAGCCCCAGTGTCCAACCTGGCCTTGGACACTGCCAGGGATCCAGGGGCAGCCACAGCTTCTCTGGGCACCCTGTGCCAGGGCCTGCCCACCCTGCCAGGGAACAATTCCTTCTCACCTAAATTTCCCTTCTGGCAGTGGGAAGCCATTCCCTGTGCCCTATCACCACAGTTCCTGTTGCAGGGTCCCTTCTCCAGCTTCCCTGTAGCCCCTTCAGACCCTGGAAGGTGCTGTGAGGTCTTCACACAATTTTCTCCCCTTATCTCCCTGGAATCCTCAGAGTTGTGAAACCCTGTTCTCCCTTCGTTCTGCCCTAGAGGCAGGACTCTGCTCTGCCAGTGACTTTAAAGCTGCAGAATGATAACAAGGCAGGCAGATTTAAAGCTGTTGTGTTGGTAAAATTACTCCCATCACAGCTGACAACACAACTAAAGAAATAACACAGACCATCGATTTCACATTCTGAAAAACCACTGAGAACTCCACAGCAACTTAAAATATTGCAGTACACAATTGCTGAGTTTGATGGTTAATTTATGTTCTCAGGTGCTTGGCCCATCTGTTGTTCATCCCAACATCCTCCTGTGAAAACAGCACACCACTGGCCTGCCATGGACTCACAAGTCAAAACTCACTTGAGCATTTCAGATTCACAAGCACAGCACAGTTTATCCAAAACATTAAATAAGTGGTAATTGCAGAAATCTGTAACCTCCACACCTCTTCTCTAAGGCACAGGGGTTTTGGCAGAGGCTTCTCCCTCCTCCTGTACAGACAGACAGCTTGACAAGCTGCTCGATTGTTTCTTGTGTGTGCTACATGTTCAGGTACTGTCTCACAACAATATTAACAGGGCAATTTTAATCAAAGCCACAGGAGGCACTGGAATTAATTACACATTGCTGTAATCCCCATAGCAAAACCATTAGATTTTTTTCCACCAACAAAAAATGAACACGCAACACAAGGCAGTCGCTGCCCTGCAACATGGCCCACAGGGCAGAGCAGAGTTTGTTTTTGTATTTCAAAGCTTCAAGACATCTGCTGTTCCTCACTAACACAGTGTATCAGTAGATCAGATTAATCATTTACAGGTGTATTAATGCTTTAGAAACCTCCACATAAAGGAAAGTTTACTGCACAGTTAATTAGATATTTACCCAGTTGAACTGATTCATTTATTTTTCTTTAGCATCATGGGAAGAATGATGTTGCTGCATTCGAAGCCAACATGCCATTAGGCAAATGTTTTTCAGTAATACATGTTTCCCAAGAGTTGCTGTGTTTAAAAAAAGGGAGGCTTTTCATAAAAAGAAGGAGCAAAGACACAAATATACATAGAGGGAATGGCAGAGGCCCAATCCCTGGAGGTGTCCAAGGAATGAGTGGATGTGGCACTCAATGCTCTGGTCTGGATGATAAGGTTGGGATTGGTCACAGGTTGGACTCAGTCTTGGAGGTCTTTTCCAGCCTCAATGATTCTACATATGGAATCACTTATTTTCAAACCTCTAAAACACTTCCCAATTTAAAACTGCAGTACAACAATCCTGAGTCCTTCACAGACTACACCTGGGAGGATCCCAGTGGACAGAGCCCACTAAGCCAGTAGATTTTGCATTTTGAGGTCTTTAAATGAGACTTTCTCCAGGATGTGCAGCTCTTGGTGCCATCACCACACCCAAAATGCCAAGAGGTTTCCTAGCAGAGGTGAAGGGGTGCTGGTACTTACTGCAAGTTCCGCTGCTGAACATGGGAATTGTTTCAAACATCATCTTGTGGAACAGCAGTGCCACTGGTCTGTAATCCAGGTGATTCTTTAACAGGTAGCTATAGTAGTACACGTAGCGTCTCTGACTGGGAATTGTCACTCCCTAAACAGAGGGAAAACAAGGGGCAAAAACCTTTGATCAGCATCACTGACAGAGCTCCAGCCCATCGCCTCCAACTGAAGGCAAATCAACCCCACAGGAACAGATCATTCACTACTGAGCAGCAAGCAGGACACTGGTTTGCCACATACTTCAGTACATCCCACAGGGATGAGCACCTCTCCCACCAGGAAACGCTGAGGGAACTGGAATTGTTCAGCCTGGAGAAGAGAAGCTTTGAGGTGACCTAATTGTGTCCCCAGTGCCTGAAGGGGCCAACAAGAAACTGGAGAGGGGGCCTGGAGTGACAGGACACAGGGAATGGCTTCCCAGTGCCAGAGGGCAGGGTTAGCTGGGATATTGGGAAGGAATTGTTCCCTGGCAGGGTGGGCAGGCCCTGGCACAGGGTGCCCAGAGAAGCTGTGGCTGCCCCTGGATCCCTGGCAGTGTCCAAGGCCAGGTTGGACACTGGGGCTTGGAGCAGCCTGGGACAGTGGAAGGTGTCCCTGCCATGGCTGAGGGGTGCAACTATGTGGTTTTTAGGGTCCCTTCCACCCCAAACCATTCCATGAGTCTGCGCTCTCCAAACATCCATCTCCAGCAATGAAGCAAAGAATGCAGATTTTTCCCATTTCTTAAGAACAAACACCACAGACACCCTGAGGGTCATGTCAAAAATAGTCTCATGCTGCTGCTTTTTTTGGAATGGAGAGTGTCAAATGGTATACAGGAGGTGCCTTGAACACACTTTTTAATACATATTTTTAATACATATTTTTAAACACCACTACATTTAGGAATTCTAAAATCTGCCACTACAGGAATTACACTTTGACAGCACTTTAAGTCAGAAGACTCTAATGTTCACTAGTATCATTGTACTCAAGACTGATACTGCTTTCTATTACAAAGCATCCTGGAATATTTTCCCAAAAAGAGTGCAAAGTTTCATTAAAATATGCCCAACAGCCCAAAGTGTTCAATGAAAGACTTCAGTTGAGTTTACAACTCTGAAGTAAACATTTGCTTTGAGAGCATAAAACCTAAGAACGTTTTTATTACTGATTTTCTATTAGCTTAAAGCTTCAAATAAGGGAAGTATTAAAGCTCTTTGAACCAATATTTTCAAGTAAAATTGATAAAGATAAAAAATTGTTTCATTTCCCAGAAAATGTATTGCAGGTTTAGAACAACCTGTTACTGCAGACTTGCAGCAGCATCAGTAAGGAATCTTTCTGACTGAGGAACTGAATGTGGAACTGGAATAAACTGGAGATAAACAAAGTTTTCATATACAAGTCTGTGAGCATTTGTTCCCAAAACCTACACCTCATATTTCTATAAACTTTTAGTTTCACCTGTTTCACTTCACAACAGCCATGAGCTGAGTGGCCAGAGTGCTTTTAATTTAGTAAATCTCTATTCTGCACACATGAAAATAGGCACTTCCTGCCATTATTAAAAAAATGTTGATAATTATGTCTCCTTATCACTGGAGCTGCTTCTAAATTACACAAAAGACCTTTCCCTGCAGCACTTGCACAATGACCTTCCCGAGCAGCCTTGTATGCTGGCCGTGGTTTTGGCTCAGATGTCCCCAGTGCTTATCACACCCACTCCTTAAGGGAGCTGTAAAGTTCTGTTTCCCGGGATCTGAGCTTCAGGAGTGAGCAAATCCCAGCCTCACAGCAAGCCAGCAAAGCTGGCCAGTGCTGCCAGGCAGGAGGAAACCACAGAAGTGAGGAGAACACATCCTTCCCTGCCTAGAGCTTCCTCGGGCCATAATGGATGTGTCCTATGGAAAAACCCCAGGACACCTGGCCAGGGCCAGAACCAAGGGAACACTTTCACACAAAGTCAATCCCACAGCAAAGCCAGTTCTTCCCAACAGGGCAGTTTTATCCCTCCAGTCAGAGATTTAGTCCCTGCAGACACAGCCCTTATATTCTGAGACCCTAAAACCAGTCCCCCTGAAGCAGGACTCAGAGTTCTCCACTTCCAAAGGTCTGGATTCCAAGCAGAAGATGTTTGTAACAAACTAACAATATTCCAAGGGGTGCAATCAATCACCACTCATTTTTACTCCAGAAGAATAAGGACAGGAAAGCAGTCAAAGCTTGAATTTCCCATCTATCCACCACCACCACTACCACTTTTAAAATGGATGAGAGATAAGCTCCTCTGGCCCCCCTGCCAGAGCTTCCTAGGACATCACAAAAATTATCAGGTATTCCTGGTTCTCCTCTGAACATAGCACAGGCAGTATTATGAAGAACAAATATATTGGAAACAATATTCCCACATTCCCTTTAGGAACACGACCTACTGAGAGTGAAGCCACAGCCAGGCTTAGCAGAGTTTGGCACCTGAGTGTGTCCAACAAAGAGACACCACAACAACGACATCAGACACAGGATCTCTGCCTTGCTCAGAAGGTCATTCTGAGACTTCCTCACACAAAAGAATCGTTTTTCACTTCCTGTTCAGTTATACCAACACCACAGAAACACAGGATGGTTTGGGTTGAAAGGGACCTCAAATGCCATCCAGTGCCACCCCCTGCCACGGGCAGGGACACCTTCCACTGTCCCAGGCTGCTCCAAGCCCCAGTGTCCAGCCTGGCCTTGGATACTGCCAGGGATCCAGGGGCAGCCACAGCTTCTCTGGGCACCCTGTGCCAGGGCCTGCCCACCCTCCCAGGGAACAATTCCTTCCCAATATCCCATCTAACCCTACTGTCTGTCAGCATGAAGCCATTCCCTCTTGTCCTGTCACTCCAGGCCCTTGTAATGTCTCTCTCCATCTTTCTTGTCAGCTCCTTCAGGCACTGGAAGGCCTCAATTAGGGTCACCCCAGAGCTGCCCTTCTCCAGGCTGAATTTCTCCAATTCTCCCAGCTTTTCCCCACAGAACTCTTAAGAGCCACCCTTGACAATAAAACAGTATGGTGCCCAAGGAATGCTCCTGAGTGGATCAGCTCCAGCACTTGAATAGCTGATCCCTATCCACTGGGCTTCCTTCCAAGCATAATCCTCACCAGAAAACCCTCCAAGCCAGAAGCAGGAATAAAGACCTTCTCCAGCTGTAGTAAGGTAAGCTGTCTTTGTCACCACAGTAGTGTGTCAGTATCCATCTTAAGGAAAAAATGGGATAAACTAATCACTTCAAACAGTGGAAGCAGCAGCTTCTTTAGAAGACTTTTTTGGGGAGTTACTTCTGGACAATTACAGTTCTTTATCCCATTTCAGAAAAGTTTGTCTCCTTTGGTTCAAAGGGAAAATAAAAATCCCTGTGTTTCTACAGCAGTAGAGACTGACAGCCACAGCCAATACTTTCTGATCTTCATCACTCCCTTCTTCTGACAAAGTTTCCCCCACTACAATGAATTCCAGAAGCCAAAAGAGGCAGCTTGTAGACGAAATAAAACACCCCACAAGAGGGTTTGATCAGAGACAGCCTGGACTCTGCAATGACTTGTTGCCCGGCCCATGAAGAGCCTGTGCAGCAATTCAGCCTCACCTAGAACAACTCTCACTTGATGGTGCAAAGGCCTCCCTGGAGCTGCTTCTCCCGGCAGGCACTTGGGAAAAGCTGGCTCCAGCAGTACTCAGGGCTGTGCTCTTGACCAATTAGTCATACTTCCTCTTGCAATTAGACTCACGCTTCCTGCCAGCACAGGCTGAGGCCTCGGAGCAGCACTTTGCCATGAGCATTAATGGCAGCAGTGACTGTAGCTGGGCTGCTCTCAGCAGCTATGTGCAAAGTGGGCACCTTGTCCTTGCTGTAAACCAAGCTCATCTGGTACCTATTAAAGCCAGTTTTCCTTTATCACACCTACACTGGCCCAAAAAGAAAGAAAAGAGGCATTTGCTCGTCCCGTTGTGCAAACAGCTCTTTTGATGCCTCATTGACTTTGAATTGAGGAAGTCAGTTATACAAAGGTGTGGTGAAATATCAAATCAGAGAGCAGCACTTGACATATAACACTGAAATACAGGCCACAAGGGAAGAAAAGGCTCCAGAAACCTGCACTGGAATACCTGTTTATAAACACTACTGAAGGATTATGGGAATCATATGCTGCCCATTGGCCACTTCAAGATAACCAAGCTCAAGTGGAGCTGGGAAGGAAAAAAAAGTCAACTCTTGCAGTAGAGACATTGAAACCAAAACAAGTTGCTGGTTACAGACAATATTTACAGTCAAGTAAACAAGGCTCTCACTACTCCTGTTTACTGAGTTCTCCCTCTCCTCCATGATGCCCAAGGTACCCCTGGGGCACTGATAAACACCCAACTGACCTTGCCCTCAACTGGCAGAAATACAAGGTTCTTCTCACAAAAGGGAAACTGAGGCACAACACTTCACTGTGTATTTGTTCAGTTTTATAGTTTTCATGATCCTTTAGCCAGCTCTGGAGATAATATTTATCAGCAGGGGTCATCTATTCTGTTTATGAGCACACTGCTCATTCCTAGTCTCTCTTACCAAAAGCCACAAAGTTTTGATGGGAAACCTTGATTTTGTCTCTACTCCAGTATTTCACCAAAATGAACTCAGCAGTACATGGAATAACAGCTCCACCTCGTCAGGAGAGCAAACCAAGGAATTACTTGCTCCTTCCAACGAATTAACAGCCAAATTCTAAAATTCCTTATGCGACACTTCTGCTCTCAAGAGCCTTCAGGCATGAAGCTCTTCTTATTAGAGACCAACACGCTGCGAAATTAATACTTTGTGCAAATATTCCAGGAACAGAGAGAGCTCTGTGCTTGAGGAGGCTGAAACTGGCTTGCCACGATGATCCCCTTGGGATGCTCAACCAACACACTCAGGGAAATGATGGAAGATGAGCAGGGAATTTTGTTAAAATGACCTTAAAAGTCACACCTTATCGTCTTTGGAGAAGATTTCAAATAAGGAAGTTAAATTCTCATTAATGAGGCCTAATCCTGCCAGAAAGGTCCTTAACTAGCCTTCCCTAACAAGGAGCACCCAACAATAAGGGTCCTCCATTTGAGATATTCCCCTATACATCTCCAAACCGCTCCACAGCAGTTAAGGGAACCTGAGGAGATGAACAACTCATCCATTCAGGCAAAATACGCTGGAACAATCCTCTCATTTGGGCTGAAAATGCTGAACGAGAAAGTTCAGTGCCCCTCTGATGCACCACACAGCAGAACAGTGCTGAAAAAGCCATTTAAAATCAACTGTCCAGGTCTTCTTGAACAGGACATGTTAAAACCAGGCTACTTTAGTGTTGTGATTAAATGGCTACTGCCACTTAGGAAAACTTTCCCATTTACAACTGCACTGATCCAATCCCACTGAATCTAAATCAGACATTGCAACTGATGGTATGAATTTAAGGGGTTTGAGCATCAAATGGACCTCAAGGAGGAAAAGTCACAGGTAAGGGGACAGAAGAACAGGGAACAGCTCACCTTCTTGTCTCTGGTCCTTACTTCCCCATAGAAATCTAGGGCTTCTTGAGCCCTTAAAAACTTGCCTCGATGCAACAAATATGCACAAATCATTACACCAGTTCGTCCCTTTCCAGCTTTACAGTGGATTGCTGCCACATGATTGTCATCTTCACTTAGCCACTGGTCAAGATCTTCACAAAAAGGTTTGATGAGCTCCAGCTGTGGTGGGTTATGGTCTTCAAAAGGGTACTGTGCAACTGCAGGGAGAAGGAGGAGTTTATCAGAATCTCGAAAGGTAAAGCAAGCTCAGACAGGTCACCTTTGTGACAAGCACGTAAAAATTAAGTTAATCAACATACCCCCCATCTTACATACAGATATGCATTTTTAATTCCAGTATTATTCAGCATGTCATAAGCACTGTAGCCATTTCTCCAGTAATCCATAAGGAAGCATCCTGCTCCATGAATCAACTAGTTCACACCTCTATTGAATTGAGCGGCACAGGCTCTGTAACATGAATTTTCTAGAATTTAAGAGCGTGCCAGCACACATAATAACCTTGTGAAAATCCATTACTCCAGCAATAATTAAACTACCTGCTGAGAGAGAACAAGGCCAGACCTCAGTCATTGAGCAGACAACACGAATTTTGCTGAGAAATTATGAACACGGTTCGGTCTGCATTGGGAACAAACTCTCAGAATTTGCTCAAAGAAACTGTGAAACAAAAACCTGCCATCTCCATATTTCAAAAACAGCAATCAGGAGAGAAATCTCAGGTAAGGCTCTGGCAATATTCATGGGGCACTGAACAATGTTGTCCTTTCTTATACGGGTGTATTCACACACACTTTTCTCCATCTAGAGATAGAATGAATTTCAAGCGATGCAGGAAGTGGAAGGAAACTGAAGAGAGCAACAAATAAGCAGAAAAGTACCCAAAGCTCTCCCATCTCAGATCAGATGAGGGACAATGTCACCCTGACCAGCAGAACTACACACAGTGTTCTGCTTTCAGCAGAACAGCACTTGATGGAGTGCACCCCAGATCCCCACCAACAGCCTTGGGATCTGATAAACACAACTCTGGTTCACTTCAAAATTCTCAGCTAGAAACACCATTTCCTTTTCTGGGCTAAAAATGAATACATTTCATTTTTTGGCAAGGGGCTGTATTGGTTTCGTAAGCACTAGTCCGTAGTCACTCACGCAAGGCTCCTTTTGATGAATCCCCAAGGACTCCAAGAGCAGAAGTGAAGGATGAAGTTATGGAACTGCTAAAGGACTGCAGCACAAGTCCAAAGCCTTTTGGAAGGACCCACAAGGACAGGTTATCCTCTCACAGTACAGACTGCCCACTTCACTTCCCAGAACAAACAGGGAAGCAGATAACGTGAATAGTCTTTGCTTAACAAGGCAACAAAGGTTCACAAACATGAACACACAGTAATAAACTCTTCCACATGGAAGATCCAAAGGCTCCTCAAATGATCCCCAAACTTTTATATGATTTTAAAGATGGAATTTATTTAGAAATCCCTAAGAAAAGAAGCTGCAAAAATGCTGCAAATTTGTCTGTACAGCTTTGAGTCTATCACAGCTACAGCCAGCAAAGTTCCCATCAAAAATAGGCGTAAACAGCCTGAAAAATCCCAAGTCACAGGATGCTGAAGATGCTCTCCTAGCTTTGGAATCAAAGGCAAACCTTGTGGTAATTTCTTCAAAGCTGGAATGAGAAGATGAAACGGGTGCCCTGGGATGGTGTGAGGGATTAAGAGAAAGGGAACATTAAGCTGCACAGTTTTGAGCAGGTCCTTGAGAAGATGCTTTTCCTCCACGGATTTTGACTCCTTACACTGGAGCACACATCAGGGAGAATGGTCCTGGTTACTCTCTCCAAGCCCCTACCCGTTGCAACAAAAATCCCAGAGCACATAGAAGAGTTAAAACAAAAAGGAAAAGTCTGTGGCAAAGCAGAAGGCCATTCCAACACGGAAGGACTTCAGAAACTGGAAAAATCCTGGACACAAAGCTAGTGCCCAAAGAAGATGAAGAGCTTTCAATGTGTGGGGTTTAATGGGATGCAGGATCATCCTGAGTGAACAATGAACTACTCTGATGTTTCATGCTCAG
The DNA here is from genome assembly GCF_008360975.1 of Lichenostomus cassidix. Taxonomy (NCBI): domain Eukaryota; kingdom Metazoa; phylum Chordata; class Aves; order Passeriformes; family Meliphagidae; genus Lichenostomus; species Lichenostomus cassidix. The sequence goes on from NC_139487.1 coordinate 32,946,900, forward strand.
TGTACAAATCAGAAGTTCCCTTTGCAATCACTCCACTTTAGGAGATTTTTCAAGTAGAACTTTTGTTCCTCTGCTAAGAGAAGTCCTGAGTCACCGATTTGGTTATCTGAGGTTAACTAATTCGGGGATAAAAATTAAAAAATACAACACGTCTTGTGCAGAGGAGCTGTGAAAGGTGCTGTCACAAACAGCATTTGGGGCTGGGATTGACAGCACAGGGAGCTGAGCACCCCCGTATCAAAAAGCAGAAATTAAAGCAAACATATGTTCTGGCCATATTAGAACACGTCCTCTTCTCTCCTTACCCAAAGCACTGCTCAAGTAGATCCTAAAATACTTTTTTTCTGGCTGGTGTGTATGGAGTGAGGTTTCAGGGCACTGTCATTCAGCATCATAACAGCAAATCAGAAGCAGTGACACCTTCAGCAAGACAGTTTCAGTCCTTCTATATTCAGGCATTAAAGCAGCCAATTACATATTGGTCATGTTCTAAACCCCTCTTCATAACTAGGATGGCTTAAAATAATAATAATGAAAAACAGAAGTTGAGCCATTGCTATGATGTAGAACAGCTCAGTGAGGTAAAATATTGTTTATCTCCTACAGACCCATAGGCACAAGCACTCCTCATCTGAAGCATAGGAACTACAAGCTCTACTACTGAGCCAAGAGATGCTCCTCTGCCCAAAGAATAAAGGTAAATCTGCATTGATTTATTTATTACCTGGGGAGATAATACTGACACAACAGGTATGTCAGTATCCAGTCACTGAGGACCTGCTCAGAAGATTCCCCACTGATTTTGGTAGCTCTGCAAAGTCACTAAGACCCAAATCATCTCTAAGAGGCATCGCATGGGAATTAATTTTTTTTTTTTTTTAGCATCTGAAGGTTCTGCCAGATCTTCCAAAAGTTGCTTTATACACATAGTGATAGCTGCTTAAGTGTTCACCATTTTCATCCTTCATGAAGACCAGACTCCTCTGAGCCTCACATGTAAATTGTACAAGAGTTTGTACCTCACTGAACTGAAACTTCTGTGTAACCCATTCCGCAGAAATTTCTGCCACTGCAGACTTTTTATTAGATCTTGATCTTTAACTGTCAGGAACACATTTTTTGAAAGCACCAAGAATATAGCAAGTTTTTCCAGTGACTCAAAGCAATCTGACATCATTCCTTGTGCCCAGATCTCCTACATGACTATTCATCAGCTCCTCCTTTAGGCCTCCATTCAGTGAGGTTTAAAGAGAACACATATTAGGCAGTAAAAACATACCTCTGCAGTTAAATTTGGCGGTGTCATAATGTCTTTCAGCACATCTGAAAAAGAAAAATAGACAAGAGTTCAAGACAAGTCTCTGAGGCACTCCCAGCATCTCTCACACCCAGAAAAATCAGCATGCCCATCACCTTTATGATTTAAAACTAGAGGCTACACACAGAAAAACTGTTTTGCTGCAGATTGCTCACTAAAATATGGGTTGTTTTACTGAAAGGCAAACACTTACCCTCTGGTAATTGTAGTCCATTGCTATGTTTTAGTCAGTGTGACTCAATTCATGCAAGTAATGCAATGTATTATTGCTTTCTAACCCTGTGCATGAACAGCTCCAGCCACTGGAGCAGCTTTGTGCTCCCAAACACAAGGAGAGGAGACAGCTGTGACCTTGCTCCAGGGATTCTGAACTCAGAACACAGGTCAAGGTGCCTCAGCAGCAGTGATGGGGATCACAGGGACATTGCAGAACGACCACAAGCCCCACTGAATATTAGCACAAACTTCTATCAAGCAGAGATTGTGACACTGCTCTGCCACTTGGCACGGATTCTTGAATTCCAGTGAACCCTGAAGGCCAGTCAGCCACTTTCCCCCTCACAGATGTGCAAAATGGCACATTTCTGAAGGCTCTGGAGTTGCATCAGTCTCCCACCACTCAGAGACCCTCTGCAGCTAGGCAGAAGCACAGCAAACCACACTGCACTTGCCTTGCCCAGGGACAAACATCAGTGCAAGACAGAAGCAACCCCTCAGCTGGGCTCTGAACCAGCCAAGACAGCACACTAAGGAACAACCAGACCAGATCTTGGATAAGGGGAAAGAAGGCAAGAGTGGATACCCTCGAGAATTTTCCTTGGAGCTGCTCCATGCAGGGAGGATGATGTGAGTGGAAGCGCAGTTCAGAAAGGAAAATTGACAACAATCCTGCCGAGATCAGCTTGGATGGGGACCTGAGCAACCTGATTAGTGAATGGCATGCCTGCCCATGGCAGGGGGCTGGAACGAGACGATTTTTAAGGTCCTCCCAACCCAAATCATTCTGGGATTCTATGAAAGAGGGCACCAAGTTGAAACACAACTTCTGGAGTCATTTCAGTAGACAAATCACACCTAGATCTTCAGTTCTGATTATAGCCTGTTCCCTTCACAGGATTCCAATACCTACACCAGTTTCAGGACTGGTACGAACTCATCTCCCCTCACCAGGTATGTTATGACTGCAGCCTTTGGAGCCATAGAGCTTAGTTGACACTTTCAGCCACGCAAACTTTGGGGCTGCCCTTTGTGTGAGTGTAACTGCAACCTCTCAGTGCTGCCCTGAGCCCTGCCCATGACACAGACACAGGCAGGGCCACAGGCAGATCTGCTGGGGCTGCACATGCTCTCAGTGCTTCCCTTTCCCTAAGTTCCAGAGTCTTCTCAGCTCTACCCTCCGCTAGAGAAAAGAGCCTGGCAGCTTTCACAGCTCCAATCACATTGCTGACACTTTCTCTGGGTCAGAAGTGACCAGGTTAAGCTGGCAGAAGGGACTTACAAAAGCATTATCTGCACTTGAGCCTTTGAGGAGAAAGGCTGGATGCAGGATGTACATCCAAGGGGGATGGAGGAGCCATAGCACAGGAACTTTGGAAGCTGTTGGGAGGCAAAGCAGTGAACACAAAGCATCTCAGCCAGTAGAGTTTCCTGCTTCCTTTTAAAGAAACACCCAGATCAAATGGGGAGTAAGAGATGAAAATCTTCAAAACATTTTAAAAAATCCACATATGGGCAGAAAAAACATCGAATTTTGAACTCTGAGAGAGTATCATCGAGTAGAATACCATGAGGGATAAAAAAATAATTTTGTTCATACCAAGGATAGAAACTGAGCACAAAACATGGTCATGTCCCTCTCTCTGCCCTCTTCTGGGAGCTGAACACAACCAGTGCACAGCTCCAGGCTCAGCTGCACTAAATTTACGTGTATTTGCAGCAGAAATCCCACCCACACACACTTTGGGGGTGCTGGGGGGGGGGGGGCCTTAACACTTCAAATGCTTTTATGGCATTTTTAAACACTATTATAGCTGGAATAGAGTCAGATCTCCACATGAAACCTGAATATTGTTTTGTGTTTTGGGGCTAAGGAGTGGCTTGGCCTGTTCTAGTAATCCTCTCTAGGATTAAATTTCAATTGTTTAAATTAAGGAGAGTACCGAAGAAATAGCAAAGGTTTAAAGGAACACAGGAGAGATGCAACACAAACAAGAAGAAAAATGGAACTGCTCAAACTGCTGGGAAGTTAAAAGGCAAGATGTGAGGATGGAGCATAACTGACATAATTTCAGAAAAATCTTTAAATCTTTTTAGATAGAACTGCTCAATACACACATTATTATCAACTTCATGGAACAGCTACCTTAAGGGAACTCAAATCCCATGACAGATTCTGAAATAATTCTGACTATAATCACGTAACTCCTTTCAACTCCCACCTCCTCCTTTGAAACACAGACAATAGATCATTATTTACAAAGGATCAGCTTAATCTGAAGACATGAAGTTCTCTGGAATACCTGATGGATGCAATTTTTTCCCATCTCCTGACCAAACATTGCTGCAATTCACCTGATGGTATTTTCTGTGTATAAATTTTGCCTCCATGAAGACTAAGAGACAACCTGGCCTCTCCAGACAGGGATAAACAGTTTTATCCTCTAAAAGTTTTCATCTAAGGATGAATAAAGTAATTCTAGGCAGTTTCATTTGTGATTGTTTTACAGTTAGCAACAAGGAAATAAATTTTTATATAAAAGAACATGGAGACAAAAACCTTTGGCACACCTGGACAAGTTTTTTCCACAGCTGAAAACAAACAGAGTAGCAACAGAAATGTCAAATGCATTTGTCTCATGACTGTTCTTCTCACTTACAAACTGTAAAGCTCTTCCCGTGCAGGGCTGGGGGACTGAGTTGTGCTTTTTTTCAGTTAAATGAGGCTGCTGGCAGACAGCAAAGTGGAAACTTAGCAAGTAGCTCCTCTTGGAGGTGCTTGAAAAGATACTCCTCACTCTTACTCAAATCCTCCTTTCTGAGCAAGTTTACACCAGCTGCCTCTGGTTGTTACCTGCCCCCTCCTGAGCCACGCAGGAAACAAGGGGCTCAGCAAACCCAGACCCTGTCAGGGACACCAGAGCCACCCTTCCCAGCAGGTGACAGCTGGACTTGGCCCCAGGCAGCAGCAGGACATTGAGTTTAGCTGCCCCTGCTCTGCTGGGCTCCCCAAAACAAGCAGGAGCTGCCAGGAGGCTTTGGGGGGATTGATTAACTAGGGTAGTTTGATTTTAAATGATCCAGATCTCCAGTGCTGAGCTCCAGAGGACTCCAAAGGAAAAGAGCCAGGAATTAACCCTTCTACCTGAACCTACAGACAAGGAGCCATCAGTTTTTCTGGGAAGCACTGTCCTTTCCACCCAGAAATTTCACCCATCTAGTAAAAAAAAAAAAAAAACATTCTCAAAAGCTCCTAAGGTGGAAAATATCACCTTGCTACTGAACTCTATGAAAAGTGGCTAATTGACTCTTATTTATGTATCTTTTTCTGTCCCATCCTACCCCAGAACAACTTCAATGACCACTCTAAGATTCCTCAGCTTCTACTCACTGTCACTTCTCTCCAATATCAGGAAACAGAGCTGACTGATGCATAATAATTTAGCTAACTTAGAAGCAGATTTAAATCCTTCTTTTTCAATATTTATCTTAATGAGTGACAGATTACAATGTCATGCATTAACTGGATTTCAGTACTACAGCAATTTTTCTATTATTTGCAGATATTTAGAAACATGTTGATAAAAAAAAAATAAAGCTTTAACAGTTCAGAGAATCAATCTTCATCTTAGATTTCTAGGGAAAAAATGAGGGGTAGGAAAACCATGACTCTTCCACATCAGCTGACATCACCAAATCCTTTACACAAATGAAATTAGACTAAGCTCACATGTAAATTTGATGAAGGAACAGTAACCAGGAAAAATAACCAAACAAAACAAAACCAGAAAACTCCTGTAACAATAACAGCTTTGTGCACAACTAAATTTTCAGAGGAAAACATTACACTCAGAGAAGTGAGAAACCCCCATCAATTGCTCCAACAGCTTTTTCAAAGTAATAAACAGGGACAAACAAGACTGAGGAAGCAAACAGAGCCTGGGTACCAATGCAGTTTGATTTTAAAAAAGATTAAAAAAAAAAAAAAAAATCAGGAAAATATTCATTTGGCAATTGGACATTAATACATGAACAGAAAACCTGCTGTGAATTATTTTTCACTTTTTAATCACATGGTCCAAGCTCCAGATGGGCTGGATGCCAAGTCATTTAAAAGCGTTCAAGTAACATGAATACACACCAGCATTTCATTTAACCTCACTCAGCTCCACTAAATGAAGTACCAGTGCTCTCAATCAGGCTTAATTGTTTTAAGAAATGTGCAAAACATCTCCAGCTCTGCTTCAGGACAGCACCAAGCCACTCACACTCCTAAGCTATTTTTAGAAGTCATTATTTTAGAGAATGCATCTTTAAGAGCATACTTACAGATTGTATATCTTGTAATGGTTTTTATGCTTTGAATCCAAAAACCTTCAAGAGAAAAAAAAAAGCAGGTATTAATATACATTGCACTAATGTTGACCTTAACTTGCAGCATCTTTAAAGCACTACCCAGTATGTGCAGCTCTGCATTCCCAGTTCCAGCCCTGCAGTGCCCCAAAAACCAAGGAGGCAGAGTGTTGGAAACCTCACTCATCCAGATAATCCAGCAGCATGGATAACACCACTAATGCAACTAAGGAAACCAAGGTCTGGCCTGAAACATTTATTGCATATGGACTGATTTTCTGATTCCTAGAACACCTGCAGATCACTGTAAGAAGCTGAGGAAGGGTTGATTATTTTGAAGCAGAAAGGACTGATTACACCAGGTATCTAAACTCTTTCCATTTCATCGTCTATGCAAAGTATTTTGCCATGATGAAGAAAAGCAGTTAAAATAACTCTTGTGTTCCACTTTGAGCCAGAATCATTCATTTTAATCCAAGTTTTTTTATTATTTGCCACTGAAGTCTGTCCCCAATGATATTCTGGGTGCTGGAAGGAGAACCACTACACTTTTTCACACTCATTTCATTTCCATGCTCACTTTGGAATACAAACTTCCCATCAAAGCCTCAGTGAGCCAAACTGCAAACATGATTCATCAGAATTGCTGTGATTATATATGATGTGTCACCTGGCAATGTGCAAGAAGAAATAACATGCAAATGTTTACACTTAACATCATCAACAGTGTGTATCTGCACATCAGCCAGAAGGAATTTAATTAGCCATGACAGAACACGCTGTTCAAATTGAAAAGAAACACTAGCTGCTAAAATCCTGGAAAGCTCAAGCAAAAACAAGCTCCAGTTATCAGTCATAATATTCCAGAAGAACCTAGAACAGCTCTGTGGTTAAAATGGGAACAGATGTGAGCGTTCCTTGTGCAGTGCCGAGTGTGAGATTCCAAATGCATCAGGAGAATATATTCCATGACTCCCACTAGTGACCCAGGTTGGCAGCCTGGGAGAGCCATCAGGAAGATGGTGGACATGAGCATTTGTTTCAGGAGATGTTCCTGCCTGTTAACACAAACCCAAGAGAGAGGAGAGCTGCCTCTACTTTCCCAAGAATATCCACACAGTGGAGTATAAGCTTCCATGTCAGGAGTTTAAGGACAAAATCCCATCCAAAACCTCTCCAAGTGTCAGTCACAGGGGACAGCCAGCAGTCCAGGTTTTACTTCTCATACAGCATTAGCCTGGAATTTGTCAGGATACCAGCTAGGCAGAAAAAGCCTGCTGCTGGATCCTGGCTCAATACCAATTGCTCAGGAGCTTGAGCACCTTGAATTTCTGCATAAAAAGCATTTGGAAAAAAAAATCCTCAATAAAAAGATGTCTGGAGCAGATGAGGACTGCAACATGCAGAATGCTGCATTATCACATTTTATTCTCGTTCAAAAAGAGGAGGAAACATATATAACAATACTTGAGCATCCAGTTGCCTGCAGCCACTTAATTTACATCTTTATCTTAATTTGGTTGATGATGCTTTTAGGTGATCACTGCTCCTTTTGACCAGTGTTTATGGACAGCTTACTAATTATATAGGCATTCAAGTACTAAAATCTAATTTACAGATATCTACCTACTCAACCACTAAAATGTATTTTCATTCATTCAGAAGCTACTGAAATCAATGCTGTGAATGGAAGAGGGCCTTCAAAGACCCTCTTGATATTGGATTATTGATATTTATTTGGATTATTCCCACATTAGATGGGATATTGGGAAGGAATTGTTCCCTGGCAGGGTGGGCAGGCCCTGGCACAGGGTGCCCAGAGAAGCTGTGGCTGCCCCTGGATCCCTGGCAGTGTCCAAGGCCAGGTTGGACATTGGGGCTTGGAGCAGCCTGGGACAGTGGAAGGTGTCCCTTCCAACACCAGGAGGTGGAATGAGATGATCTTTAAATTCCTTCCAACCTAAACCATTCTATGATGTATTCAAAGTCCAGCCTTTGCCCCTGTCCCACAATTTTCAAAGGTGGAGCTCACCAGGGGCTGGATATTTCATCAGCTTCATGAAAAGATGCCTCTAACTGCTGGGAAAGAAAACTGGCTGGAGAGGGGGCGTTTGTGGCTTGGGAGGGACCTCAGAGCCCATCCAGAGCCACCCCTTGCCATGGCAGGGACACCTCCCACTGTCCCAGGCTGCTCCAAGCCCCAGTGTCCAACCTGGCCTTGGACACTGCCAGGGATCCGGGGCAGCCACAGCTTCTCCAAGCAATGCTTTCTCGTGTGGAACCACAGGATTAGAGAACACAACTTCAGGTCTCTGATAACAGTCCCAGGTCACTCACACATACACACACACTCCACAAGCATCTCCTGCTTGCTGCACTGAACCTCAGCGACCTCTCCAGCTCCGGAGAAGTGATGACTTCTCACTAAGGCATCAGGGAACGTGGTAACTTCCCCCAGCCAGGTCAGACCCTGGCTCTTACACTTTCAGTGCTATTTGTGGATGGTGATTTTCGTCATGACAGTTGAACATGCAAAACCAAAACCCTCTTGAGCCCAGCTGACTGCAGCTGTGCAGGGAACCACTGTCTCCACACCACTGACTGTCAGGTGAGGGTGATGAGTCCTCCCAGTGTGGGAACTAAGGAGCTCAACTCACTTCTGTAACAACCTGGATGCAATCCCCAGCAAAATTCCCGCAGCACCAGCTCTGCCTGTGAGCAACTACAGTCATGGAATCCCACAAGGGTTTGGGCTGGAAGGGACCTCAAAGCCCATCCAGTGCAACCCTCAGCCATGGGCAGGGACACCTTCCACTGTCCCAGGCTGCTCCAAGCCCCAATGTCCAACCTGGCCTTGGACACTGCCAGGGATCCAGGGGCAGCCACAGCTTCTCTGGGCACCCTGTGCCAGGGCCTGCCCACCCTGCCAGGGAGCAACTCCTTCCCAATATCCCATCTATTCCTGCCCCCTGCCAGTCTGAACTCATTACCCCTCATCCTGTCCCTCCAGTTCCTGTGGCAGGGTCTCTCTCCAGCTTCCCTCTATCACTTCAGACCCTGGAAGGAGCTGTGAGGTCTCCACACAACCTTCTCCTCTCCAGGCTGAGCAGCCCCAGCTCTCCCAGCCTGGCTCCACAGGGGAGGTGCTCCAGAGCCATCAGCAACTTGGTGCCTCCTCTGGACTTGCAACAACAGTTCCTTGTCCTTCTTAAGTTGGAGGCACCAGAACTGCCCACAGAATTCCAGGTGGGGTCTCACCTGAGCAAAGGGGCACAGGGGCAGAATCTCCCCTGCCCTGCTGCCCACGCTGGGGCTCAGCCCAGGGCACAGGGGTTTCTGGGTCCCAGCTCTCACCAAAGCACCCCCAGCTCCTTCTCCAGGGCTGCTCCAGCTGTACGTCCCCAGTCTGGATTGATCCTGGGAGTTGCCCAGGTGCAGGACTTGCACTCTGCTTTGCTGGACTCCATGAGGTTGGCATGGACTCAGCCCTGTCCAGGTCGCTCCTTGCCCAGACACACCCAACTCCTACCTTCCCTGAAAATCTTCCTGCATCATCCCACAGCCCCAAAGGCCAAGTTTCCCATGGAGCTAGAGAACTCACGACTTCAAATAAAGTCCAAAGCATGATGGCTTCACAAAAACCACAACTTTTAATTCTAAACCCACAGACTTTTGGCAGCTTCTACCAAGTGTTTAGTTTTGAATGCAACCCCTCACACTCTCCAGGTAGGGCTTTATCTCAGTGAATTACAACAGTGTTGCTACAACACTCCCCACCTTTTCCTCAGTTGTAGCCAGCAATTCAGAGTAAAGGACTTTCTTTGATGTTGAAAATGACAACCTATAGGGGTTTTTGCCATCAGTAACAGATTTTAGGGGATCCTTTCTCCTTGTCCGTAATTATTGAACACTACCAAACATAAAAACCTTTCTCTAAAGTCACCTATAATTACTATTTTAAATCAAATTTACTTACCAAGCACTAAATTTATCAATTTAAGAAAGGATAAGGGCAAACTTATCCTGAAATACCACCAGCTATCTGATGAAACTCTTAACACTGAAAAGAGGCATGGATTGATGTCTTTCTGTAAGTAAATAACCTTTTTTATTCCAACATAACTAACTGAAATCAATTTTTCACACTAAGAAAGCAGATTATATGCATTTGAAATCAAACCAAACAGCAGCCTGGCCATTTTTTGTTGTTTCCAACATTTTTCAGGAAAGCTATTAAGGCAACATCTACAAGATGCAAAAAAAATCTCACAATGTCTACAAGTCAGAACACACATCCATTCCTCAGCAGAACATAAATGAGTGCAGAAAAGAATACTCAAGTTTTGTAAGTTAAGGAACAGAAAAATCAAGCCTTACCTTACTACATCATCAATGTTGTTCCGGTACACTCCTTCAAGCCTCTCTGCAGGAAAGCCCATAGCAATTATGTTTGGATAAATATCTGAATATACAAGTCATGGAAATATTCATAAAGCATGTGAAATGTCTGCAACAGCATTAAATGGACATTACTCAAATGTGTCACTGGACCCAAATCAGAGCAACAACTCCAACAGACTCCACACAAGAGACAGGAATGTGCAGATCTGAAAAGGATTCTATACCTTGCTTATGAAAAACACCCCAACAATTACCCACTTCTGAACCAATATTCTCATTTCTTATTCTGAACTACCTGCAATTCACTTGCCAAAAGCAATCCAGGATAGAAGAATTTAGGAAAAGTACCTCTTAGCCAAACAAATCAATGCTAAGGAAAAAGGGTAAATAAGAAAATTTTAAGTTTACATCTAGAGTTGATGTAGTAAGGAATTCACAACTGCTAGAAAATTACTGGTATTTATTTTCCCTGTGGTGAAATGATATATGGATTTTTTTTAAACACAATTCCAGAAAAGAAAGTCCTCCCAGGTTTAAAGCATTATTAGAAATGATAATGTAGTGAAAAAGCTCTGCTGAAAAGCGAACCAGAAATGAAAGCAGCAGCTCGAAACAGCCCCTACCCTGCCACATTAACATACTCCTCCTCAAACTAATTTTAGAAGGAGCAAGAACAAAGCATGATATGTTTGAAGTTGGCCCTGCTTTAAAAAGGGGGGCTGGAGGAGGTGATTTCCAGAGGGCCCTCTCAGCCTAAATTATCCCACCCTTTTAAGACTCATTTTTATTTTCATGGTCAAAATATAACAAAGCTCCAAAGAATAATCACATCAGAATGGGAGACACTGCATCAACTCCCAAGATATTAAAATTCCAGTTACTTGTACACGAAGCAAAGCCTGAAGTAGGACACAAGCTACTTTACTCCACCCTTGCAAAAATTCCCACAAGTCCTCAGAGCAGAGCAGCACAGACCAAGTTCTGCATTGACACCATTAACTGCAAGGCTTCAGAAAAACATTAGGAACTGAATACACGGAAATAACGTTTTGTACTCTCAAAAAAAAAAAAAGAATTAGCATTTACTGTGTTGTAATCCAAGTATTAATAGACATTGGTCTGCTTGGGCCATTCAACAGATGATTTGTACAGACAATGAGAAAAATATGAAAGCTTTGGAGTAAGCCAGATAAATATTTGTAGCTGCCTTAAATACAGACATTGAAATGGGTTTGCACCTGGTTTCCAGTTTATTCTGTACTTGCCCAAACACTAAAAAAACATATATTGGGGGGAAAAAACGCCCAAACATTAAAGTGCTTAACTTACAGAGCTTGGGATAACCTCACATCACAAACTTTGAATTTCCCTCTGATTGTGTTTTACTCAGCAAGTAGTTCACACCTCTTTAATTAACAAAAGGTGCTATATAATTAGCAACGTCTTCACTATTTTATCAGTCACTCCTCGCCATAAGCAGAAGAAATTGGTTCTGTATCACATCAACTGTGAATTACCTGGCTAATACACTCCCTCCATCACTCCCTCCTCCTTCCCAGTTTCAACCTGATTCCTCCCTACTCCCCATTCCAGCATTTATCCTCCAAGGTATCTCCCTGTGCACCCTTCTCTGAGCAGCAGGGCTACATAAATTACCAGGGCAAAATAATCCAGTATATCCGTCTGCTTTTCACAGCACTTCTCCCTAGAAGACAAGCCCTCATGCTGGCAACAGGGGGGAAATAATTTCATTTTGACACATCAAAACGAAACTCAGTTTCAGCTACAGTATCACCCATGGGATAGATGCCCAAACTTCACCAAATTACCCTTGTTCACAATTTCTACATGTTTTCAGGCACTGCAGCCTGTGGTTGATGTTCAGATGCTTCTCCTCTCTGAGGTGCTGAGACAGGAGAAAATTTCCAGGATTCCCAGCTGGTGGAAGATGGTAGAGAGGCAGAAACACACCCCGGGCCAAAGGAACAGAACATCTCAACAGGAGCGTTCCCAGCCTGCTCACACACCGCTCCAAACACGCAGGCAGAGGGAGATAAAACGTTCCAAAATAACCGGGGCAGTCCCAGGCGTGAATCCCGCCCGGCTCCCAGCTCTCCCTGCTCCCCTCCCTCACTCAAGGGCGACACTCAGGGTGCAGGCACAGCTCAGCGACAGTCCTGCTTCCCAACAGCGGCAGCACTGGCTCACAGAGTCCAGCAGGCTGGGAAAGACCTCTAGGATCAGCGAGCCCAACCTCTGACTGATCATCACCTTGCCAAGCAGCAATCACTAGGAATGGTTAAGCTTTTCTATGCGTTGCCCCCGAAGTGCTCCAGGCCAGGCTGGATGGGGCTTGGAGCAACCTGGAATAGTGGGAGGTATCCCTGCCCAAGGCAGGGGGTGGCACTGGATGAGTTTTAAGGTCCCTTAAACCATTCCATGATTTTTTGACCATTAAAATTTTTATTTTTTAAATCAAAAGTGGGAATTGCAAAAGGTGTTAATATGCCAGTAAGGGAAGACAATGCAAAAATACTTCAAATAAGGTGTTGAGGGGAAATATAAATCTATTTACTAAGGCCACCTCAACAAGAGGAAGAACTTCTTTCCTGGGAGGGTGACAGAGCACTGGAATAGCTGCCCAGGGAGGCTGTGCAGTCTCCCTCTCTGGAGGCATTCCAAGCCCACCTGGAAGTGTTCCTGTGTCACCTGCTGCAGGTGACCCTGCCTGGACAGGGGGTTGGACTGGATCATCTCCAGAGGTCCCTTCAACCCCAGCTGCTCTGTGAGCCTGTGATGCAGATTCACTGGAAGTGTTTTGTGTGCTCTGGGGCTTTGCAACCTGACAGCACAAAACCCCAAGTGTTGCTCAAAATCAAATATCCCACAGCGAAGCTAGTAGGGAAGAAGGCTTGTTTCTGGAAAAACACAATTATTTTTTTAAAGAGGCAAGCCAATGTCTCCCCCACCTAAATATAATCGTCCTGAAGCACCTCAGTGATTATCTCAAAGCATTAGACTGGAATGCAGCTCCCAGGCACTGCTGACTCATGCTGGTGTCTGCACAGGGCTGGTGCCAAAGGACACGGCCCCAGCGACGCCCTTCCAGGCACCAGGCTGCATCTGCTCCCAAGGAAAGCATGGAACAGCTATGACAAACCCATTCTTACTGCTGGGAAGAAGAATTTTGAGTCTTTTCAATACATGCTCCTGACAGCACGGTGAAGAGATACAGAACCATCAAATATCCTGAGCTGGAAGGGACTCACAGAGATCACTGAGTCCAACTCCTGGCCCTGCATAAACACCCCAACAATTCCAGCCTGTCCCTGAGCACATTGTCCAAACACCGCTGAAGCTCTGGCAGCCTTCATGTGTTGCTTTGAAGTTCTTTTGGTGCATCAAACTAAAGAATGCCTTTGCTTTAAGGAGTACTCTAAGATGGAAGAACAGAGTGGAAGTGGTGCTGCTGTTTGCACAGATGAATTAAATCTCTGAGCAGAAATAGGAGTTTAATCACTTAATTGGAAAAGCTGCCATAAAAGCCAACTTCTTCCACCCATCCTGTGAAAAGACACCCCAAGATCTGCAGCAAGTGAAGAGGATGGTTGTTCCTGCATCCCTCCCAGCTTGTTGTTATGCCCATGCTGGGGAATGAAACTCGTCTTCAGGGACAGGGACAGCCCATGATCACTGCAAGGACCAGTTCAGGAGCAACCATCCACTGAGCATCACCTTCAGCAAGCTCTGCTCTCACCAGCCACGCTCAACACTTCACAGACACCCCTTTTCACACCTCACTTCGTTTAACATTGATTTCCAAAGCTGAAATTGAGATATTCACTACCAAGATAAGATTTCTTACACAGGAGCTTGGGAAGCTGGGCTTCCATTCAAGGAAAGAACTCTGAGTCATCATGAAATTGCTAATCATACTGCTAATTTTAGAAATCTGGGAAAACTGATCATTTAAAACACGCAATGAGTTCATTATCAATTTCAAGCTTTTTTTTTTTTGCTAAGACAGGCAAACAAAAATGGAAAAAGCCTCAGTCATTTACTAAGGCTGTTCAACACATGCAAAAACAAAGTCAACCAAAGTAGTGTAACTACCAAAATTTCATAGAATCATATGATATGCTAAGTTGGAAGGAACCCACAAGGATCCACAAGGATTTGAAACATGCTTTTTAAACAGCAAAACATAAACCCCAGTGCATTTTGCCAAAGTAGCTCTTTCCTAAGATACTCATTCCCCAAAATGGTTCCAACAGTTTTTGAAGTTCTCATTCCTTTCTCAGTCTTGTAAACCTGGAGGCTGAGATTTTATTTAGTGCTGATAATGAAAAAAAAAAATTACCCTGGACAGTCATGATCATAGAACCACAAATCTCCTGAGTTGGAAGAGATCCCCAAGGATCATCCAGTCCAACCCCTGGCCCTGCACAGACACTCCAACAATGCCCTGGCAGTGCTGTCCAAAGGCTCCTGGAGCTCTGGCAGCCTCAGGCTGTGCCCATTCCCTGGGGAGCCTGGGCAGTGCCAGCACCCTCTGGGGGAAGAACCTTTCCTGATCTCCAGTCTGACCTGCCCTGGCCCAGCTCCAGCCATTCCCTGGGTCCTGTCCCTGTCACAGAGAGCAGAGATTGGAGCTGCAGCCCCTGGTGAGATCTGACCTCAGTCTCCTCCAGCTGAACAAACCCAGTGGCCCCTGCTGCTCCTCATGTGGCCCCTCCAGACCCTTCACCATGCCCATGTTCATCCCCTGGTCACTCTCTAGCAGCTTTAGCTCTTTTCTGTACTCTGGTGCCCCATGACACACAACAGCAAAATACCAGAACACCGTCCTCTACTCAAGTTCTTATCATCAGCTACAAAACCCCAGCTTCCAAAGGAGCCAAGGCAACACTGGGCTGTGCCCAAAGAACCTTAAAATCCCAACAGCTGATTATCTGCAACATCACCCAATGCCACAAGGATGCTTCGTCAATATTGAAACCAGACCAATGCAAATAATCCATGAGCCACTTCAGAAATGCCTTTGCTCTAATGCTGCTCACAGATTGAACAAAACACTGTTCTCAAAGCCTGAAATCATTCCCACATTGCTGAAGATGACAGTCTTTCCAGTTGCTATGAGAAAAATCCTGGATCATTATGTAAATCAGCTGTTATAATCACTTTCAAAAATAGATGTCTACATATTCACATTATGCCAAGACCAAATTAAAGAATATGCAGTATACACTTGCAATTTTTTACATACATGGAGATATAAAAGTAAATTACTCATGTTGGTCCTGTTACTGATGTTACTTACAAATTCAGACTTTTTTCTAATAATGGAAGGTGGCCAAAAAAGCATAGCAAAATATTTACCCATTCTTAATTCTTAAACAGTCACAAGGAAGCTGCAAAAACTGACAGCTGCAGCTTTTCCTGCAATGATCAACATGGTCAATTAGTAACTATAACATCATCAGAATGCCTAAGTGATTTTATGAACTCCTATTTTTCCAAGTATTTAAGCCCTGATCCTCACTCCACTCATTAAGGTGGCTACAACAGGAAAACAAAGAGCAAATGACCTCATCTCCTATTTCATAAGCAGGCCGGAGCATGCAATGCTCCAGAACTTACACACAGCTTTACCTTTTACACCCAACACTAAGACAGGTTTCACATCAAAACACACATGAAAAAGAACTTTAAAACTCATAGCCCTTTGCAATTTTACAAATACTTACCACATACAAGGGCCAGGAACAACAGGGGAAGGGGGGATGGCTTCCCCCCTGACAGAGTAGGTTTATATTGGATATTGGAAAGGAACTGTTCGCTGGCAGGGTGGGCAGGCCCTGGCACAGGGTGCCCAGAGAAGCTGTGGCTGCCCCTGGATCCCTGGCAGTGTCCAAGGCCAGGTTGGACATTGGGGCTTGGAGCAGCCTGGGACAGTGGGAGGTGTCCCTGCCCATGGCAGGGGGTGGAACAGGATCATCTTTCAGGTTCCTTCCAGCCCAAACCACTCAGATTCTGTGAATCAAAGGTTTCAGGAAGACCTACCAAGCATTAGACTTCATCCTTCTTTAGAAAGGAAATTTCAAGCAAGCTGAGTGTTCCTAAAGCTGTGAATGATGGGACTGTTCAAGTTGTGCTTTGGAGCTAAAAATTTACTGTACACCCTGAACCTGACACCTGCAAATAAAACAGCAGCCCATTTTTCCCAACCCTCAGCTTCCAGCTCCCAAATAGCAGTTTTATTTAACAAAGAACAGACTTAAACGGAGGAATCTACAGCCTGAAAAAAGCTCCACAACTGCCAGGAATGCTAATTTTCACTTCCAGTTCAGGCAGGGGAGGCTTGTCCTTGCTTTAATCTGCTCCCCAACAGCCCACTCCTCATCTGCTGCCAACTCTGCTCCATGTCACCCATCACCCTCCTGCCTGCCAGGGGACCCAGCCTCCAGCTCGGGGTGGCCAAGCTGTCACTGCCAAGGCCCGTTTGACAGCGACGCCCAGGAGCAGAGGCACGGCGTGGCTCTGCAGGCTCCCTAAGTTGCTTTGTTGTCTGAATTTGCCCGCAGTTTTCAGGAACTCTGGCTGCAGGACCCGTGTGAGGCACTCCGGTGGCGCAGCTGGGCCTGCCAGCGGTGACACGTTCCCCTGGTGACCTCCAGCCCTTTAACTCCAGCTCAACCAAGTCCACAGAGCAACAGCAAGGGAGAAAAAACCAGCACTGTTCTTACTGTTCAACAGCTTGACAGCCTGGAGCTACGGGGAGAGTGTTACAAGAAGTGTCCACACTCCATCCTCAAACAGATTTAAGAGCCCTGACAAATGGCCAAGCTCTTATTAGTGCCATTTTCTTGACAGCATCCCAACAACAAAAAAGAAAATGACATAGGAAAATACACCCAGACAAACCTAGAAGAATTTCCTAACATACACGCCATTTAAGCAGTACCCATGAGTGCCTTTTTTGTTTAGTAAGCAGCATTTCCATTAGCCAGCATGAAATGCAAAATAAGTTTAGTATTTTTCTGTGAGCCTGGATCATCAGGAAGTATAGAGGAAATGAACAGGAAGAAAGTTCTTCAGAGCAAAGGAGGATTCCTTGTAGCCAGCCAGCTGCACTTGTCAACTCTACCATCTGTGCCTTGAAGAACAAGGAAAGGGACCAACTTAGATGTGGGCTGAAACATTTTACGATTTAGAAGAAATGCATTTAACCCCTTGATGTTCTGTATTCCAACAAGGACTCTCTTTTCCCACCATTTTTTAGTGTTTTAAGCTTTCAGCCTGTAATTTAAAAGCAGCAACCTAGATAAGGAAAAACTGCAACTCCTTCACATCCAGGAGACAAACCTGTCCACAAGAAGTCATGGGGCTGACAACAGGTATGGAGGGGAACTCAAATTCCCACAGGACAAAGAAATAAATCAGAAGATGCCTCAAGAGGATACTGCCAGGTTGTCTCCATCCATAACTCACTTCTGGACCTGCTTATTACATTGCATTTGGGATGTAATCCCAGAGCAAGAGTCTCTCCCTTCATATGTGAGGTGTAGGAAATGTGTCCTGGAGCTCTCACCCATATGAAGGCTTTGCTGAGGAGCCAATGGGGTCACATTAAGATTGGGGAAAAAACCCCATAGACCTCACAGCACAAACAGAAAAAATTGTAACAAAAGCATGAAAGATGATAGCTGCTCTAGAGAAACGCTTGTTCTGACAAACGCTGAGAAAAAGGCACCTTAAACCTCCATTTCAAAATGGTTTGGGATCATAAATAAAGACACAAAAGCATGCAGAGAGTAAAGGAAATATGAGCTCTTGTGTAGAGCTGCAAGAAGCATCTGGACAATGCTCTCAGGCATAGGGTGGGATTGTTGGGGTGTCCTGTGCAAGGCCAGGAGCTGGACTTTGAAGTTTCTTGTGAATCTGTTTCAACTCATAAAATCCCTCTAAAACAGCTGACAATATTAAAGGACACAGAAAAGCTGCCCTTCCCATTCAGAAAAAGCTAAGAGCAAACAAGACCATAACCATTGATACATCAGACTCTGTATTATTGATATCAAGTTTGACAGAACTCTTCAGCTGCCAAATCAAGAGATTGGGCTTCAACTCCCTAACTCAACCTCAAGTTCAGACATACAGCACAGCCTACAATCCCAACAAATTTCCAGAGGGAAAGATGCAGTCATCCAGTTCAGAGGGTTCTTTTGTTTCTGCTCACATTTTGGAAGATGCCACCTTTCCATACCCAGCCTAGCATCCCAATAAGATGCAGCAACACATGGAGGCCCAACGACAATGATACAGAATCCCAGGATCACTGAGACTGGAAAACACCTCTGGGATCATCAAATCCAACCTGGATCTCCACCGTGTCACCCAAACCCAGAGCATTGGGTACCACATCCAGACATCCAGATGTACACATGAGAGAAGACATGGACTGAGCACATCCTCTCCAGAGGGACCAATGCCTGTGAGAAGCTTGACAGTCACATCTCAGATTGATATTTTAAAGTGACAAATTGACCTGTTTTAACCCCCAGTCCAACTCAACACGAGCTCTTTCAGGCAGAGGTAGGAGATGTCACCCTTTGTGTGTTCCCAGCACACCACTCCACTTTGCAGGATCGCCCTGAACCAAGCACCACTGTGTACTTAAGCATGTCCTAACCTCAAACACCCCCAGAAAAACACAAGAATTTTATTCAATAAAGACAAGCCAGCACAGAAGAGTCACTACTTTGATATTTACTGACAGGAAGTGAAAAATGGCTCAGACTCAACTTTTTGCAAGCCTGAAAGAACATCCAAAACTTTCAGAGACAAGGGAATTTAAAATAGCTATTGGGTTGGACGACAAATACAGCACACTAAAAACCTTCATAAAACGGAAACTACAAAAAGTAGGGTTTGCATGGATTTATCAAACCTTGATCCCTTGTGGGGAGTGGATCAAAAGAAGATAAAGGTGAGTGGCAAAACAAGACACAAGGCTATTCTAATAAACCATTCCTCAACCAGTAAACCCCAAGTAGATAATTTTATCCTAATGAGATCTAGTGTTTCCCTCCTCTAAATGTTAGCATAAAAAAGGGCATTACTTCTCTAGCTCACCCACACAAGAAATTAAAGAACACAAAATACACAACTCTTCAGTTGTAGCCCAATATATATACCCAAGCAATGCAATGAATTAAGCAAAGGCCTCTAAGAAAATTGATCATGCAATTAAAAGCTATTATACTACAGCTCCACAAAGGCAGAATTAAGTTTATAAAGACGTTTCTTATGCACTTCTCTACAAAAAACTGGATATTAAGCAGTTTTTCTGCACTGCTGCACGCTGGGGCTGTGGAGCTGGGAGTTCATCTTCAAAGGGAACAATGCCAGCTTTTGCAATAGTCATCATCCCAAACACAGAACAGTTGAGTTTAATTTTTTTAGCTGCACAGTCAATTACCATTTGAATCACAGAGCCACTACTTGAGTTACATTGCCTAAAAATCGTTATTAAGATAACCTAGATTTATGCAGCATGATACAGGGCCTAATTGCACAATTATTTACTTCCATTCTACAAAACTGCCTCTTTTTTTCCCAGGGCCTCACAGGAGAGACAGCAAACAAGGCAGATGATGACAGGAGCAAAGAGGATGCTGGCTTGAATTAGAAACTGGAACAAGGATTTGTTTACATCTGGAATATCAACCTGGGCCTAAGACACATCCAAAAACTAACAGAACCCAAAGGAGAGTCAACCACCCACAAATAATCCATGTTTCAGAAGACATCCTGCTCTACAGGGCCATGCATTTCCAAATAAATTCCCTTCTTATAGCCCTGTGAGAGACCAATCTGATTTTTATTTATGCCTCAACATATGTCATATGTGGGGTAAAGAAAAACTACCTTAGGGTACATTCTGGGAGTTTTTGTATGAAAATGATCAGGACCAAGCTCCTGTTATTACAACCAAAGAAGTCCCGTTTACTGCTACCGAATTAGCCAAGTTAAAAAGAGATTTTAGCCCACACCCCCAGGAATCTGAAACAGAATTTGTTTGGAAAAGTCTCTGAGTGGAGGAGATCAAATCCTTCTCAGTGAAAAGGAAGCTCAAGAGTACTGGGGTCCCGGAGTTGTCCTTACTACTGGAGACCACCGAGCCCCATGGTCCCTAACCCAGAGAGCAGCTTTCTGGGCTGGAAGTTTAAATCCCTTGGGAAGAGGTGACCCCCTAGCTATAGAAAGCACCACAGATGAATTAGTAGAGAGTGTCCAAAAGGCAGCATGCATTCAAATGATGTATGACCATAAGCTAACCGCGTTACAAGAATCACCTATGATGCTGCCAGTAGATGCTGAACCCATTAGTAAGAGGGCTTCCAGATTCTGTGAAACCAATGACAATACAATTACAAGGAAAAATACAGGCTTTGGCCCCACTGGAGAGTTGCTGCTGCCTTGAACAGTACCACCGCCTTCCCTGCAGGAGATACCACTGCCTGGCAAGGCAAGGTATGGACCTGGGGAGAGGTAGCTCAGGAATTGATTGATTTTGGACAGAAGTATGGTCCAGTAAAACCAACAGTCAGCAGGCCAGAAACTTGTAGAGTGGGACATGCTCAATTTAGTCCAAGAACTTCACCCAGGGTTTCCTCCCGTTCCGAGCAGAGTGGGCAGAAGTGTCCACTCATGAGACAAGCAATTTGATCACAAGGTTTGCAGAAGGGAATTCCAAAAAGGGTGATGGACAGTCTCTCCATGGACCAACTGAACAGGTAGTGTCTGAGTGGCCAGACAAAACAGCTGAGAACCTGGGTACAGAAGAATACAGGAGGAACAGGAACACCCCCCTATTAATCAATCTAGGTGGGGAAGAATGTGTGCAAGACGAACTGAGGCAGGGAAACTAGAAGCTCTGCTTTCCCTGAGTGGGTGGGAGAGCAGAGGCTGGATTTATGTTAGACATAATGGACATTATGTCTCACTGATAATGGACATGGAGGCATCCTACTGATGGCAGCTGCCGGACCCAAGAAACAACTGGGGCTCAGATACCAGCCCTGACTAAACAAGATGCCACCACTTGTGGAGTTATCCCATCCAAATGGCCTTTGCTTGTAGTGAATGCTTTAGGCATGTCACAACCAGTAGCTACTGCTGCAGTTAGTCTTATATTACCAGGTGAAGAAAGTAGCATAATTGTTAACATGGCAATAGGGGACTTCCCTTTAAGCTTACTGGGACTGGATGTTTTGAAGGGGAAAACCTGGCATGACAACCTTGGGCGACAGTGGTCTTTTGGAACCACCAGCCACCAAATTAGGCTGTTGCAGATGGCCCCAAATCTTCCTCCTTCAAAACCAACCAATGTCAAACCCTACCCAGTGCCTTTGGGGGCTCAGGAGGGAATAGCCCCGGTCCTAGAAGATTTGAAAAGGCAGGAAGTTGTCATCCCCACTCACTCAGCTTTCAATTCCCCAGTATGGCCAGTGCAAAAGCCAAATGGGAATTGGAGATTTACTGTAGATTACCGCTGCCTCAATGCTAATACAGACCCCTTAACAGCAGCTGTACCAAACATTGCAGAACTCACAGCCACCCTCCAGGAACAGGCACACAGGGTCATGGCCACTATTGATATTAAAGACATGTTTTTATGGTGCCCTTGCAGCCAGAGGATCGAGATCACTTTGCCTTTACTTGGGGGGGGGGGCAACAATATACCTTCACTAGGCTTCCCCAGGGATATAAGCATTCACCCACCTTAGCTCACCATGCTCTGGCAAAGGAATTGGAAAAGAAACCAGTAGAAGAGGGAGTGAAGGTTTATCAATATATAGATGATATCCTCATAGCAGGTAACCAGAAGGAGGAAGCTGGGACTGCCCAGAATAATATCATTACTCACCTCGAAGATTTAGGGTTAGAAGTCCCTCCAGAGAAAATCCAGACTCCCTCAGGAGAAGTAAAATTTCTAGGAATTTGGTGGAAAGGGGGAATGACATGCATCCCCAGGGATACCCTTTCCTACCTGGAACAGGTTAAAATGCCAGAGACAAAGAAGGAATTACAGCAAGTCCTGGGAATACTTGTATTCTGGAGACAACACATCCCAGATTTCTCTATTGTTGCTCGTCCTCTTTTTAATCTTTTACGCAAAGGCAAACACTGGGAATGGACACCTCTCCATGAGGAAGCCCTGCAGCTGCTAGTGTTTGAGGCAGCCAGTCACCAGGCAATGGGTCCTATTCATCCATCAGACCCTGTGCAAATTGAATGGGGATTTGCTCATCTGGCCTATTCTTTCCTTCTCCCTCTCTTTTCCCCTCTTTGCTCCTTTTTCTGTCCCCCTCGGATAGGAACACTTACCCTTCTTCATCAATAAACAGTTCTCAGATACAATATTGCTGCGTTTGCGCTTCATTTTTTGTCTGAGAAATGCATTAAAAGAATCCTTCCCAAGTCCCCCTTCTAGAGCGGAACGGGACAAGCCCAGAAATCACCATTCCAGTAACTGACAGGAATGCAGAAACTTGGACAGCTTTAATCCCAAAAAACCCTCACCAAAGTGCCAAATCAAAGGAACCCACACCTCCCCTAGGATTTAAGATGAGGCACAGGGCATATCCAGGAATTACTATAAACAACTCCAGGTTATATCCTATTTTCCCCTCTGAAAAAGCCCTGCAATAAATTAACCTTCAATATCCACCCTGCATCAGGCACAGTAAATGAATAAAAATCACACACGGCTCTGAGGTGCTCCGAACTAGGAAGGAGCTGGGCTTTGAAAGGGAGTTAGTTATGAGTAATGACAGTATCTTTGGTCTCTAATGTAATTAAGGGATTTGACAGCTCAGCTGCCTATTCCCTCCCTTCTCTTCCAGTTTGTCAGAACACGACAATTGTCCTTTAAATCATTATACAACAATCATTTTCATGTTCAAACCTGTTGTAGGGGGAAGACTCTGGCTAAGGTACCAGGGTATAATTTGTCAGCTTACGCAGCATTAATATGGCAACAACATTAATCCATTAAAAACATAATTTCATTCAAGGAACTATTCAGCAATTCACAACCAGCAAAAACTTGGTAGACAAAACCTTTACACATAAAATTTCATCTCTGTAGTTGTTACTCCTTGTAGTTTAGTTTTGGCTTTATGCTTTTTAGCATAGGGGGGGCATTAACCCCCTGCATAACATTCTTTCATAGAAAGATGAAACATAACATTCTTTAACATAACACTCTTTCAGCCACGTTATTACTGAACAAATTATATTAATTGCTTCCACAATGAAGTGGATTTAGGTGTCCAAACCAACCTGCAAGGAATAAAATTAAAAAGACTTCTCTTCTGGGAGAAAATTCAGACAATTCTTTACTCCTCTACAGTGTTTTAAGAAATCACTTAGCAAATACTCACTGTCTCTGCAGCAGTCACTGTGCTCCAGAACATTTTAGGAATAGAAGCAAGTTCTTCTAGAAGGTGTCTCAAGTGTAGCACTGGATAGCAACAGGAATTTTGTCCCAAAGAAATCTGCGTGGTCCCAGCCTAGTAGCCACCAAGAGCCAACTAATCTCTGTGCATGTATTACACTGCAGCAGTAACAGCAGTTCCAGTGTTGCATAAGCTCCACACTCAAGGCTACATCCTCTCCCAGGTCAGTGGAAGGCAGATGGAATTATCCTGTGGACAGAAAGGCCTTCCTGACCAGCACAAATTCCTAGAAAGATGCATTTCCAAAATGCACCACCCTTCAAGGCTCCAGCTGGACCCAGCGTTGATGCCTGGCCAACCAACGACACAGAGTAAACAGGTGGGATTTTCAGAAGTCCTCAACAGTGACAGAACTGTCCTCACCCAGCAAACCCCACAAAAGTAAACTCCTCAAGTGCCAACACCTCATCACTCCCAGTGGAATCAAGGAAACTCGGATTTTTCCTTAAAAAGGCAACACTCAAACCCAGTACTGGTCCTAGCAAAGCTGGCACTTAATTCAGAATTACCCCCTCCATGTTTAACAGAAAAGCTTTGGATGTTCTGAAGATTTCACACACTTAACTGAGCTTAAAACCAGACTCCAATCATTAATCACTTTGGCTGGGCCTTTTCTAAGAGGTCACCATGTAAGAAATACTATGCAGGGTCCACTCATTTCTCTGCCCTCCCTGAGGAGAACACAGAGACACCACTTCAGCAGCTTCTTAAAAGTGTGCACAGGCAGGTATTTTTTAATTTGGAGTTTAGCCTGTGCAAAAAGTCTCCACATGTACTGAAAATTTCTCACGATTCAAGATGAAGCAGTTCCCTAAGAATCCTGCACTACATTTAAACAACTGCAAAGAGACAAGCAGTAGTTTGTGAGGGCTTCTTCTAAGTCCCTTTCTGAACACCAGCAGTGAAAAAGCAGGGCTGGGTGACTCTGGATGGGATTGAACACACAGCACCTGCTGGAGTGGTGGGGTTTGAGGGCTTCGGCTGTCAAACACCACTGTCCACACAACTATGGCAATATGTCACAGGGTTTGAGGGTTTCTGGGTTGTGAGGAACAGTAAGTGACCTAGCCCACATCTAACCCCAGGAGAGAAAATGTATGAACATATTTGCAGCAATCACCACCTTCCTTTCTCCATCTGGACAATTTAAAACCCTTTATCCTTGCTAAGTGCAGAAAGAGCAATTTTCCTGGGATCAAATACATCCTGTAACAAGCAGGGAACTGAAACGCTGATGAGTCCCCAGCCAGCAGGGCTGCTGGAGTGCTCTCTATGCAAACAGACTTCTAAGATGAATTCAGAGCAAAACTGGCACTAATCTTGTCCAAACCCCAACATCATCCCAGGCTCCAGAAACAAAATGAGTCTGTCAGGCTCTAAACACTGCTAAGTAACATGGTTTACTTCAGAACAAAGAAATACTTTACCACCAATAAAATGCATTGCCAGTTGGTCTCTTCTAGCTTCTTCTAAACCCTCCCTGTGCTTGTGTGCAAGACAAACTTGTTACAAAACCTCTACCAAACTTCAATTTTAAAATGAGACCAAGTCTTTTAAACAAATGGCATTTCCAACTCGGGCTCTATTTTTAAACACGGTATGGACCTCATTCCACTAATTCTTTTTTTTTTTTTTCCTGGAAGCTGAGCCATTTTGAGTCAAGTCCCATAATTTAAAATTTCATTAAAAATGCAAAGAGCTTTAGGACTGCAAATAGCATAAAGCAGTGACAGATTCTAAGCAGCTTCCTCCCGCAATTCCAGCATTCTCTGCCTTTCATTCCACGAGACAAACGACGTGTGAGACGTGTAAACTGCACCAACATCTCATCTCGCCTGAATATTGCTGCAGTTTGTACCACTATGTAGGTCACGAGCTCCACATGCTTCAGTCAAGCCCTGGGCTCAACCTAGCTGTCCGTTTTTGCCCCTACCAGAAGGCCTGGGGACATGAGACAAAGTTTAACCAAAGCTAGGACAGGCACTAGAAGCAGTTACACGATTTTTTCCCACTGCAGTCCCAAACAGTTAAGCCACTTGCTAAACTCAGTTACACACAGAGCTCTTAAGACACAGGCAACCCATGCACTGTTGCATGGAAGTGTTTTCTCTCTGCTGTTCCCTGCAGTAAAGGGGGCATCACCAAGCTTCACAATATAAGAAATAACACAGAGTGCCTCAGCAAACATTCTGGCACTTACAGCATCAAGAAATGCAACCGTCAGAGAAGAAAGCCATTAATCCAAACTCTCCTTCTCATTCATATGCACCAAAAAGCATCCAGTACTGCAGAAATTAAACAGAATCCCAGATAAATCAGAAATAAATATCCGAAGTATTAAACATCTGATATCATGTCTCTAACTTTAAGACCCTTTCTTGTTCTAAGTTAAAAATATTTTTTCCAAGGTGTGCATAAAAACTGCTCAGAGAGAACATGTGATTAGATGAAAAGTACTATCAGTGTGGTTTTTAAAGACACCAAGGCCCATTTTCATACTCAGCACTGATTTTGGGAAGATGCTCTCTCCCTTTGCTGAAATCCCACATTACACACACAAGAACTCTTAACTAAATCCTCAGGAACTGAAAGCTCCAAGCACAATGTCCTGTACTGTACATACACCTAGATCCCTTCTAAAAGTATCTGACACAGCCCAACCAAGGATTTTGGCACTCCAATACCTCCCCCAGCCTGCCTTCAGCACCCAGCAACTCCTGCAAGGCCTCAGGACAATATCCATGACCAAAAGCCTCTGTCCACATGAGACACCAAGACAAGAACCCTCCCTCAGAGATGGGCAGGAGAAAGGGCAGAGCACAGAACACAGGCACCTCACCTGCATTCACTGCAACTCCTTTCACTCTCCAGCTCCCAAAGCCCAGGTAAGCACCAGCTGCTGAGTGTTCTGGAGCTGCAGGAGGAATCTAGACCTCCATTTCCCATATCCCAGGCAAATGCCCAAATTACTGGGCTGCCCAGCTCCTGGCTGCCTTTCCCTTTTAGCTGGACAGAGGCAGCTACCCTGAACTAACCAGGCATCTTTAACACCTGGTGCTCCTGCCATGCCTTGCTGAACAGCTCACTTGGCCTTCAAGTTTTCTCTTTTTCCCCCTAGTATCACATGGCTGGAGAGCTAAATCCCTGGCTATGGGTCTAAGAAATACATTTCCCAGCCACCAGGAACGGTGAGCAACAATTCCATTGCAGCCCCGCAAAAAAGATGCCAGAACAAGAATTTTAAAAAATCAACTTTCACTCCTGCAGCAACATCAGCCTTCAAGCAAAGTCATGGCACTGCACAGGCAGAAATCTTCATTCATTAATTATCTGTTCAAAATGTGCAGCTACAATAAAAAAGGCTTCTTCCTAAGATATTTTTTGATATCATTAAGGAAACCAAACCATTTTTACCATAAATTTCACGGTAGAACTGCAGCCAGCTGCTCCTTTTAGAAAAGCCAGCCTAAGCCCAGTGTAATGGCCTGCTTTTTTAACACAAAATTCTAAGAACAAAAATTTAAAAATAAGCCATAAATTCAATTTGACACATCATCACCAACCTTGAGCAAGAAAGTCGAGGTTCAGCATCCACTAATTTTCTTGCTGGGAGCATATGATCACACAAAGATGTGTTTGGGTCAAAATATCTCTCCCTACCAAGGGCACGTCTGGGCAAAGACACCTAAAACACCAAACTCTTCAACTGGGAAGTCAAAACCTTCTGGTTTTGCCACCATTTAACTCTTTTCACAACCCCAACAGCCAACAAAACTACCAAGTGCAAACACTTAAAAATCCAGGCCTAAAAGTATTTTTATAACAAACAGAATGCAGGAATAATGAACCAGAACTACTGCATTTTTAACTAAAATATAAGCAGCCACTTGCTGAAGTCCAGAACCTTTCAGTCTGTTTTAAAGCCACCAAAATTTTAGGCCAAGGCTCAATGCAAAAGCAAGAGCTCTGTGCTAGCTACAGCTTTTATCAGCTTTGATCCTGCTCAAAAACTGGATTTATTTGGAGCACTTGCTCAGACACGAATGTAATTGCTCCAAAACCCAATAAATTTCCCCCTAATCCTGATGCAGAACAGAAACATCTCTCCGTAGGTAGAAGTCCAGCTCTGAGCACTACTGTCAATATTCATTTTCCCAACCTCTAAGCAAAGTTCTTGCCCCAAAATCTCTCCCACAGCACCAATCTTACCCCACCACGGAGCAAGACCCTGCCCACAGCAGAGCCCTTACCCACCATGAACCCTGCAGGGCATTCCAAGCCAAACATCTGCCTGATGCTGCTCCAGCACATCTGCTCTAAAGGCCACCAAAACTACACACCGGGTTTTGCCTCATTAGCCGTAATTGCACGCTAATTACTTATTCCAGAATAAGTATTCTATACAATCCTCCTCGATGAGGCCCGATGTGCTCTCGTTTGTGACATCCTCGTGCAGTTCACCAGGAAAAATTGTGGCGTTTGGCTTGCTTTTTTTTTTTTTTTTAATTTGGAAAGAAGGATTGCCACCTCTTGTCATGGAGAGCCTTGCTGCATCCTAAGGTAGAGCTCTGCCTTAGCGGAGGGCTGGAAATCAGGGCAGAGGACACAGGCTTCGACTGAAGCAACCCGAGGAAAGGCACAGGCCTGCCATGATTATATTCCCAATTCAAGACGAGTTACTAAATTAAAAAAAAAATACATATATAAAGCTCTGCAGACGCAAATCACGGCGGGCCGGGCGCATTTGCTGCGTGAGCCCAAAAACCAACAGAGCCGGAGATAAGCGGCTGCTCCGGAGCCGGCTGGGGCTCCGGGGCCGGGGGGGGCAGAGCCCCTCGGGGGGGCCGCGGGCCGGCCGGCAAGGAGCGCTGGCGTTAATCCTGGAGCTCCCGTTAATCTGCCGGGCCCGGACAAAAGGCAGCCGAGGCGGCGGCGGCGGGGGAGGGCGCGGCGGCCCGGGCGAGCCCCGGCGGCGGAGCGGCCGCGGGCAGCGCGTTAGGTAACGCCGCGCGGGTCTGATGCAATCGCGGGACGTGCGGGAGCAGGAGCGGGAGGAGGATACAGGTCAGGTCCAGGTCGAAGCCATCCTCCTGGTATCGCCTTTTGTTCCTGCTGACGATCTCTTTGATGATGGCGGTCATGTCTGGCAGCCGGGGGCCGCTCCGGGGCAGCGCGCAGGGCCCGGGCGGCGGCCGCGAGGCACCACCGGCCAGCCCCGGGCGCTGATGCTCCGGCGGCTCAGCCCCGGGCGGGCCCGGCTCCCGGCGGCGGCACCGGCTGCTGCTCCCTCCTCCTCCTTCTCCTCCTCCTCCTCCTCCGAGCGCGTCGGGAGCCGCGCCGAGCC
The DNA here is from genome assembly GCF_008360975.1 of Lichenostomus cassidix. Lineage (NCBI taxonomy): Eukaryota > Metazoa > Chordata > Aves > Passeriformes > Meliphagidae > Lichenostomus > Lichenostomus cassidix. The sequence continues at coordinate 32,976,058 of NC_139487.1, forward strand.
CCTGCGGGCGGTGCCGCCGCCGCCGCCGTGTTTGGGGCGAGCGCGGCGGCGGCGGGGGGAGCAGCTCTGCGGCGCTCCGGGCCCCGGCAATGGTGACAGCGGCGCGGGGCGCGCCCCCGGCCCGGCCCCGCTCCGCTCCCCGCCCCGGGGGCCGGGCGGTCGCTCCCTCGGCGCTTCCCGGCGGCGGCTCCTCAGGGCGGCACGGCCGCGCTCATCCCCCGGCCCGCAGCGCTCGCCGGCGCGGGGCGCCCATCATGGCCGCGGCTTCCGAGAGAGAGACGGCGGGCGGCGCCGCCACGCCCACGCGATGCGTCCGCCAACAAACAAAGTAGTCCCTCCCACCCCGCCACCGGAGAAGCGGCGAAGCGGCGGACCGGAGTTACCGGAGGACCGGCTCGCACTGCGCGTGCCGTCCTCACCCCTTCGCTCGGCGGCGCCCCCTAGATCCCCGGAGCTCACGAAGAGGGGGTTAGCGGCGGGCGGAGGGATACAGGCGGTAAAGGGAGGCAGCGGCGGTGCTGCGGCTCGGATCACGTGGGCGCTGGCGGCGGCGCCTCCCCCGCGGGCGGAAGTGGCCGTGAGGGGCCGTGAGGGGCTGGGCTGAGCCCTCCGAGACCCCCAGCCTCCTGGAGCCCCGGGCTGCCGCCCGCTCGCCTCTCCTCCTTCTTCTGCTGAGCTGGGCGGGAAGAAGGCAAGGGGAAGAACGCGTTCGGTGCGGCCCCGCGGGGAAAGGGAACTGGGGGGGCGGTCAGCCCAGCGTCTTGAGGGGGTTCGTCGTCCTCCCCTCACGCCCCCTGGGGTTGGCGTGAAGCGGAGAAGACGCGGTGAGCGAGCGCCTGTCGCCCCCTGCAGCCACCGGCCACGGAGGGAAGGAGGGTTTGGGCCACCTGCTGCCCTCGGAATCAGAATTATTGAGGCTGGAAAAGCCCTCCCAGCCCATGGAGTCCCAGCTGTGCCCAATGCCCACCTTGTCCCCAGCCCAGAGCACTCAGTGCCACCTCCAGGCCTTCCTTGGACACCTGCAGGCATGGGGACTGCAAAGCTCCCTGGGCAGCCCCTGCCAAGGCCTGAGCACCCTTTCCATGCAGAAATTCCTGCTGCTGTCCTCGGGCAACCAAGCTCGGGGACAGGGACATGACGGTCCGTCCAGGTCAGACCGGTTGGCTCAGCAGCTCGTGATATTTCCATGGGGCTTTCTGTCCTACTCCATCCCCTTCCCAGACTGATCACAATTATCCTGGCAGGGAGAAAGTTGTGTCTGTAAACCTCTAAATCAACCCTTACAACCCTTTAAAACGTTAGGGGATGAACCCCGTTGGACAAGGCTCTTCACACTCTAAGAGGAGAACTCCTATACATTTTTGGGAATTAGTAGTGTTAATGTTTTGCAGGAAAATGACCATCAGGTAGCCTGGTGCAGCCTGAGCTCCTGGATATGAACACTGGTATCAGTTTCCATCTTCCTCATTGTTTGTTAAGCTTTTTTGGGATCTGTTTTGTGATACTGTTTTCCTTTTCTGTGCAGAGAGGTGAGATATTAGGTTAGTAAGGCAACAAAAACTAGAATTTTAAGGCAGCTTGAAATGTAGGACTTCTGTAAAGCTTCAGGAGTGGAATCTGTTGGAGATCAGCATCTACTGTACAGTAAGAAGAGAGACACCATGGAAAAGACCAGCCTGAGAGCACGAGGAGAATCCATCCCCTTCTTGCCAGGAAAAGCAGGGTATACCAGGCATGTATCCCCCTAAAAAACAAATCCACCTCAAATGTTTTTGTGGCTGTCAGGGAAAGACATCTTGCTGAACGCACTTTGTGTATGAACAATGAATGTAAATAATAAATAAATAGTTATTCCAGTGTCTTGCTGGATCCTTAAACACTTCTGAGAGGTGCTGGAGTCCGTGGATGGCTGGCACAGGAAGAGGAGCAGGAAGTGGGGGCAAAAAGCTCTGCTTTGCCTTTAAGGGCTCAAAATAAACTGGAACATCAGGTGGAGGGATTTCCTGGGCTGCTGCAGCCTCCAGTCTTTGCAAATGCTGTATTATATAATTCCTTTCAGAAACGTATCAAGTTGCATCTTAAGATCTTCTGCCACCATTATTCCCACTGGGAAGCTGTTCCCAGAACCTTCTCCTGGTTTTCAGGCTAAATATATTTGGGACTGGTCTGCATGCATGTATTCTTGTGCCAACACTGGTCTCAAACAGCACTGTCCCAGGCACAAAGATGCTCTTGGCCACTGCTGGACTGTGTTGAGCTCCCCTCCATTTCCACACTCCCCCTTTCCTCCAGCTGCAAATCCAAAACTGATAAAACTGTGGTGCCCCTGGATCCCTGGAAGTGTCCAAGGCCAGGTTGGACGAGGCTTGGAGCAACCTGGGACAGTGGCAGGTGTCCCTGCCTGTGGCAGGAGGTTGGAATGAGATGGATTGAAGTTCCTACCCATCCACACTCGTTCTGTGTCCGAGTTTTAACTTGTGTTCCCACCTTCTGGATCTGTCCTTTGGTGGGAAGTGTTTCCCATGATCCAAGGCTCACCGAATGCTTGGGGACAGAGCTGCCACAAACACATTCTTCCTCAGTACAAACCCATGATTCCCATGATTTCCTTTCCAGACAGTCCATTTCACTGGAGCCACATACTGAAAGCCCATGTGACTTCTGGAAAGGAGGAATCAGTCATAATCCTGATCATAATCCCCAATATTTTGAAAAATCAGAACCCAATCTACACCTTCTGCATCACCACGACCCTGGCTGGCTCCTGAAAAATTGCACCTCTCCACATCTTTTCAAAGTATTTTTCAACGGGATTTTTTTCACCACCACAGCAGTGACAAAATGTAGGTTTCGAGCTGCTTTTTCTTTTGTGTGTGTGTTTGAATTTCTCCTTAATTGCAGCAAAACAGATGTCACTTTCTTTTCAGGAGTGGGAAGAAAACCAGAAGAGTTCTAAATATTATCTTCCAGGAATGAATGAACACAATGGTCCACATGAACTGAAAAACAGAAATGTCCAGAAGATTATAATCTTATTTACCATCAAGGACTGGAGGAGCAGCATGAAAGGGAAGACTTGCCTCATCAAATCCAAGTCGTTTCTTCCATGAAGAAATTCCTGCTCATGTCCCACCTGAACCTCCCCTAGCACAGCTTGAGGCCATTTCCTCTTGCCCTGTTGCTGGAAAACCTTGCCACAGGAGCAGAAGGGCTGAAGAGAAATTGCCAAAACTTTGGGTCGATTACAGCTATTGCAGAGATCCTTTCATTTTAACCTTTTTCCCGGACATTCTTCTTTTACTACATGTATGTGTTAGATATGTTTTATATAGGTTATACATATATATATATGTAAATTATATATACATCTATATAAAATATATGTTTGCATGTTTTATAGATATTATGTATTACTTTATACTTCTGTTAACATGATGTATATGTTTATACATATCTATATATAATATTACATTATACGAATTTTTCATATTAGTGGGGAAAAAGTGGAGTTGCTATTGTCATGACACGCAAGCTGCGGCCCCGGCGAGTGTGGTTGATGCCTCCCGGCCCCGCTCCGCTCCGCTGCCGCTCATCCCGGGCTCATCCCGGGCTCATCCCGAGCCGTTCCCGGGCTCATCCCGGCCCTTCCCGGGCTCATCCCGGCCCTTCCCGGGCTCATCCCGGCCATCCGGGCCGGAGCGCCATCAGCCGGGGGGCGGAGCCTTCGCCGGAACCTTCGCGCAGGGCAGCGGGCGCCGCACGGACGGAGGAAGCGCCGGACGCGCCGCCGCTGCTGGGCCCTGGGTGCCGCCGCCGGCTTCTGCTCCGCTTCTCCCTCCTGCTCTTTCTCCTCCTCTCCTTCCTCCTCCTCCTCCTCCTCCTGCTCGTCCTGCTCGTCCCGCCCCGCGTCCCGGAGAGCGGCCGCACGGTGAGTGGCCTGGCGGCAGAGCGGGGCTGGCGCGCTGTAGCTGCCGGGCGGCGGGAAGGTCACGGGCGGCGCGGCGCGGCCCTGCCCGGGGCAGCCGTGACGGGGCTGCCCGGCACTGGCGGGGGTCCCCGCGCTGGGCCGGGCCCTGCGGGGATCTCCGGGCCGCGGGCAGGCCAGGGTTTCCCGGCAGCGCCTCAGTGTTCCCTCGGAGCGGAACAGAAACTGGCGCCGCTGCCGCTTTTGGTTTCCCTTTTAGCGCCGGTACAGGCAGAGCAGAGCCGCAGCGGGCCCCGAGTGAAGTGTCCTCTCCTCAGGACAAATGAACGCTGATTTCCTACGGGATTGAGCGTTTGTGTGTTATCAGGCATGGACCAGCGAGGTTATGCTTCAATTTCCCTCCTGTTCAGGCTTTTCCTTACGGTTGGCGCTCAGGACATGGGTTGCATAAGAAGGAGGTTTCTGCATTGGGTTTTTGGGGAGGCTTTTTCCTTGTTCAGTGACTGTAGAGCCCTTTTATTTTAATACATCAGCCTGACGAGGACACGCAGAATTCTCCAGGTCTGGAGTACTTGCTTAGATCCCTAAGCAGGCAAATGTCACTTGGTTTCCAGGCAGGTGGACAGTGACACACTGGATTTTTAACTGCCTAAACAGGGAATGAAGAGTTAAAAACCCTCCAAACCCAGTGGTTTCAGTGATCCGAACTGGGATACAGCAGAGAGGTGTTGATGGCTGTTGGTCAGTGTGAAGTGGTGCTTCTCCTGATTCCAGCCTCAGTGGAATTCCACATTCCAGAGTCAGTGGTGTGGCAGTGTCTTGAGTTGAACACGGGCTTGGCATAACACAAGAAGAGGAATACAGGGATAATTTGGCTGTGGGTGCTGCAGCTTTGCCCTGGGGAGGGGGAATCCAGGGATAAGTTGGCTGTGGGTGCTGCAGCTTTGCCCTGGCTGCCAGCTTAGTTTGGAGACTGGCCAGGGAGTGTTAGGAGCTGCCAGGGGAATTGCTGCTGGTTTTGCCCTTGCACCAGGAAAATGGGGCAGTGCACAAGGACTGATTTGAGGATTGTCAAGCAGATCACCCCCACCAGCTGAGGAGGAAGTGGACCCTGATTTTACAACTAATTTTTCCAGTGTTTTAGGAAAGTCCTTTCCTCTGTGTCTTTTGTTCCCAAGATTGAAGGTGCTGTGCTCTCTGGGCTTGGCTGTTGCAGCAGTCAGGGTTTTCTCTGGATAGCTGTGTGCCACATCCAGCATTTTCAGGTTTCCAGGGATATTAATAACTCACCATACATCCTGCCAGGTGCAGGCTCCAGCTCTCAACCTCATTTTAATCAAATACAAATCGTTGATTGCTCCTTAATGTGGCAGTCGGGTGCCTTTCCTGTGAACTTCCTCTTAGGGAAAAGACCTCTCTGGTTCAATAATGGAGTTCCCTGGCTCCAGGATTCAGTATTCTTGGGTCAGTAGCATTCCCAAAATATCACTCTTAATGGGAATGTAATGTTTGTGCCCACAGAATCCCAGAATGGGTTGGGTTAAGAAGGACCTTAAATCCCATCCAGTGCCACCCCTGCCATGGCAGGGACACCTTCCACTGTCCCAGGCTGCTCCAAGCCCCAGTGTCCAACCTGGCCTTGGACACTGCCAGGGATCCAGGGGCAGCCACAGCTTCTCTGGGCACCCTGTGCCAGGGCCTGCCCACCCTGCCAGGGAACAATTCCTTCCCAATATCCCATCCATCCCTGCCCTCTGGCAGTGGGAAATCGCCATTCCCTCTCATCCTGTCCCTCCATGCCCTTGTCCAAAATCCCCGGGAAACAGCTTTTATCAAACAATGTTCAAACACAAGGCAGATGGTTTTTCCGCTCTAATTTTCTTCCCTTCTCTCCCTCCCTGTGCTTCCCTTTCCCCTCAGGTCTGGCAAGGAGGATGGTGCACACCGAGGCGTTCTCACGGCCCCTCAGCCGCAACGAGGTGGTGGGGCTGATCTTCCGTCTGACCATCTTTGGGGCTGTCACCTATTTCACCATCAAATGGATGGTGGATGCCATTGACCCCACCAGGAAGCAGAAGGTGGAAGCTCAGAAGCAGGTAGGGTTCCATTCTGCAGCATTTCCGTGGGATATTGCAGAAGGTGCTGATGGGAAGCTGAAGTCTTTTAATCAGCCTCAGGGTTTAGGCTGTTGGTCTTTTCGGTGGTTATGTTTTATAACAAATTACAGTCTATAACAAATGACAATTTTATAACTAGTTACAGTTTCTAGTCAGAAGTGGTGGCAAAACTGTTGGTCTGGAGGCTGCTGTTGGCTCTGATTTTCAGCAAGTCTGTGGTCCTGGTGCCTTTTCTGCTTGTGACAGCTTTGCTTAGCAGCAGTGGCCTTAAACCATGCTCTCATCAGTCTCTTGGTTGCTTTTGAAAACCTTGAGCAGAGATAACTTAGTTCTTAACTTAAAAGATAACTTAAAAGCTCTGCATTTATGGCATCTTAATGGCAGAGTCCCCCACCAGCAGTCAAAATGCCCTGGAAAGAGGAGGGAAAAAATGGAAAGTCTCCCTCCTTATCTTGAACTAGAGCAATTTGTGCTCTGGGAAAAGCTTCAGGGGCCTTTCAGAACCAAAAGTTAAAGGCTTGCTTTGGAAATGTGGCAGCTTTTTTTGTTTGGTTTCTGACTGACAAGAATTTCACAGGCTTTGAGCAACCTAAATCTGTGCTGGGTAGTTTTCCTTTGATAAAGAACTTTTTAGTTGAAAAACAGCTTTCCATGGTTTTCCAATGGGTGTCAGTGCCAGCTGTTATCTAAGAGGCTGCACTATCTCAAAACCTTGTTGGATTTACTGCAAGTTTGAATAGAAAGAGAAACTGAATTGTGCAAGTGTGTTCACACAATGGATGACTTTCCCTTGTAAATTAGGAAAAACCCACTGAATACATATTAGAAATTGACTGGCTTCTGGGAATTTAAAAATACATTCATCTCCCCTTGATTCCTGGAAAAATATATTAATCTCTCCAACTGCTGTGGAAACTTGAGGAGCACATTTTGTGTTTTAAGGTTTGGTTTGGTTGTTTTTTGGGTCAGAAGAGATGAGTTGTGGATTTGGGCATGTGAGGGCCCCAACATTTGTTTGCTGGGAATTGAGACATCTGACTTGGTTTCACTCCAGTGACAACAAAGTCATGAGGAAACAGCAGAACCTTAAAACAAGATCTAACCTCTTAGGGAGAAGTTTTTCAAACCACAAACAGCAGTTCTTTAAAAACGCTAATTTTTGAGTGAAGCATTCAGTTTCTTTCCCTTGATTTTCTTGGTGTTTGGTTTCCCCCAGGCTGAGAAGCTGATGAAGCAAATAGGAGTGAAGAATGTCAAGCTGACTGAGTATGAGATGAGCATTGCTGCCCACCTGGTGGACCCACTCAGCATGCATGTAAGCAACTCCCCTGCTCCTCAGACCTGGAAAATTTGCCTTTGCCTCTGGATTACATGATTCACACATCTCTGGAAATACACAAGAAATATTCCTCTGATTTAAAACTAAAACTGCACCATTGAGAAGAGAGGTTTTAAACACTTCTCTCTTTTATTTTCAAGGTGCTACTTTACTGTTTTTCCTTGGCAGGATCAACGCTGATCATTCCCAACACTGTTTTTTCCTTCTAGGTCACCTGGAGTGATATTGCAGGCTTAGATGATGTCATCACAGATTTGAAAGACACTGTCATTTTGCCCATCAAGAAGAAATACTTGTTTGAGAATTCCAGGCTCTTACAACCCCCAAAAGGTAGGAAGGGAATGTCATGGATTTATATCTTGGTATTTAAAAAAATAAAAGGTGCAGTTCCTCAGAAAGGGAAGAGGAAGTGGCTTGCTAGGCCAAAGTACACCATTAGGGCTGATGCCAGGGAAAACCCTCAGATTTCCCCTGTTCACCTGCTTTGCTGAAAAAGTTTCATCTTAATAATGAAGCAATAGTTGGGTTTTGGTTACTGATGGTCCATTTTGGTGAGCTAATCACAGAATCATGAAATGATTTGGCTTGGAAGGGACCTTAAGCCCATCTTGTTCCACCCCTGCCATGGCAGGGACACCTTCCACTGTCCCAGGCTGCTCCAAGCCCCAATGTCCAGCCTGGCCTTGGACACTGCCAGGGATCCAGGGGCAGCCACAGCTTCTCTGGGCACCCTGTGCCAGGGCCTGCCCACCCTGCCAGGGAACAGTTCCTTCCCAATATCCCATCTATCCCTGCCCTCTGGCAGTGGGAAGCCATTCCCCCTTGTCCTGGCACTCCAGGCCCTTGTAATCCATGTATCCTGCATTTTTAAATGCCTAAATTAACTTTTTTTTTTCTCCTTAAACTCCATGTTGTCCTTTGTCAGAGTTGAGCTCTAACTCTGCTCTACAGCTTTGACACTCTTAGAAATTCCCATCATTCCCATCATCAGACAGACTTTTTCTCTGGACGTCTCTTGATTTTCTCTGGAATTGAGTTACAGAATGTTGAGGCAGGGAGGAAACTGTCAGGTGGCAGATTAATTTTCCAGCAGTAAAACAGAAGCTGGACTCTGCTGAAATCCTTACAGCCATGTTTGTTGTATGTTACTGAAAAAAAACCAACAAAAACCCAACCAGAATTTAAACCTGAAATGTTGGACAAAACCCCCAAGTTGTCTTTATTGCTTTCTTCCCTGGAATATTGATTTTTGGAGCTCTTAATTACTGCCTGGATCTGCGGTCACCTCAGTCCTGTGTCCCAAGGGATGGAAAATGCAGCACTTTGGTAGCTGGTTTAGTTTTTCCAGGCTACTTTCTGTGTAAGTCACAAACTGAAGCTGTCTGGAAAATTACATGAATGCCATGATCTAATAAGCTGAAGGAAAAAATGACTTTTTTATTTATCTTTTCAAAGCAGACTTTCCATCTAGGCTAGCTCCCCAGTTTTATGAGTGGCTTGTGCTGTATATTAATAGGAAGTCACTGCTTCAGAGAAATGATGTTTTCTGGTCATCACTCACATAAACAGAGAAAAAAACCTTAATAATTCTCTTGTGTTTTGGGCTTTTTTGACTGAATGTTGCTCTTTAAATTGTTTTCTTTACAACTCTGCTAGAAAAACACTCCTGTGAATTCTTGCACTGTGACAGCTTTAAAAATAATACAAGATGTCATGTTTAATTGTGGGTAATTTGTTTAAAATGTCTGTGGGGTCTGTTGTGTGATGGATTTTTCCTTTTCTCAATCCTCTGTGCTAAGTTTTATTAGCAGGACTGAAAGGAATTGTAAACGAGGCTTGTCAGATGCTGACAGGAAATAAATAGGGGGTTAATTTTATGTAACCTTTACAATCCTGGGAATGGAATAAAATGGAATCATGGAATGGTTGGGGTTGGAAGGAACCTTAAAGATCATGTTCCACCCCCTGCCATGGGCAGGGGCATTAGACCAGTCATCTTTCAAATGTCTCCTCTCAGTTCCACCATGCCTGTCTTTAGGTATTTTGAGCTGTAATAGGGATTATCTTTAAAAACTCTGATTTGATGGAATAGTGTTTCCTTGTTTTGGTTTCTTACCTTTTAAGACCAGGACCAAACATGAGCCTGGACACCCCTAGGCCTGTCCTACCAAAGCAATAACACAGTGAATTTTCCAGGAGTCCTTCTCTACGGCCCCCCTGGATGTGGGAAAACCCTGATTGCCAAAGCTACAGCCAAGGAAGCCGGGTGTAGGTTCATCAACCTCCAGCCCTCCACGCTGACGGATAAATGGTATGGAGAATCCCAAAAACTGGCTGCTGCTGTCTTCTCCCTGGCCATAAAGCTCCAGCCATCCATCATCTTTATTGATGAAATAGGTAAAAATCTCTTTTTTTATCTGTAGCTATAGCAGAGTGACATTAAACTGTAGGTTTGATGATGTATAGATCTGCTGTCATCTTGTCCTTAAAAAGAGTGAAGGTTCAGGAAGAGAAATAGGATTGGAGAAAGGAGAAAAGTAAGAGAAATAGGATTGTAAAGGAATGGTGGCACGTTAGGAAAAACAGTGTCTTTTTTCCTGGTGGTAGTGGAGGAATTTACAAGTAGAACAAATTCCTGCTTTATTTTTGGTTCATGAGGAAACCCATCACCAAATACTCTTCAGTGCTTCTGCCGTCAGGGCACATAATGGGAAATAAAATATGGGTTTTGGAGAGCTGTGGAATAGTAGTTTCATAAGGCTGAAGAAGGAGGAGGGGCAGCTGCTTTGCATTAATCCAGGCAGGTGAAAATTTGGAGCACAAGATTTGAGGCGATCTCCTGTGATCAGTGCACCCTTGTGTGGTGTCATTTAAATGGCCTCAGGAACAGGGCAGGTTCCACTTTGCTGCTTTCACTCTTGGCTGCACTCCTCGTTTGCTGACAAGGGTTATAAAGAATGCATTTGTAAGATAAGAGAAGAGCCCAGGTGTGCCCATGAGGGATTGGATTGGATTGGATAGGGAGTGACCTGCTTCCCTCCTTGGGCACAGATTCCTTCCTGCGGAACCGATCCAGCACCGACCACGAGGCCACAGCCATGATGAAAGCCCAGTTCATGAGTCTGTGGGATGGGCTGGACACCGACTACAACTGCCAGGTGAGTCCTCAGGGTGCTGGGAGAAGGGATGGGATTCCCTCTGCTGGGATATTGTGCATGGAGCTGCTTGGGAACAGTGACAGTGCTTGGAGCAGGGATTGCCCAAAGCTTCTTTACCTGTCAGTGATTCCCAGCACATTATGGGAATGAGGGGAGTTGTATCCACAGATCATTGTTCTTCCTGAGAAGATTGGCTTTGTGCTTATTTTGGTTTTAATCAAGAAGTGGCATTTTCAGATGGGATGGGCTTTAAGGTCCTTTCCAACCCAAACCATTCTGGCATTCTGGGATTCTAAATTACTTGAAGTTAGCAAAAAGCCTGCATGGCATGGTTCTGAACTGTCTCCTGGCATGAGCTTCTTGAAGCCTTTAAAAGGGATATTTAGTCTCCAAGAAGAAACTTTTCAGCCTTTTTAATGTGTATCTTTCCATAAATAACCAATGCACTGACATCCAATAGTTCTTGCTGTGTAAAATCTGCTTTTCCTCCTCTCTCAAGCTTGTGCTAAAGATGTTTTTGAGCTGATTTTGCCCAAAATGAGAATATATAAACTGAGGAGGTTTAAAGCTTCCCATTAGTCAAAAGCCAGTGGTATGAACCCTTCACTGGAACCCAGTATCATTTTCCAAGCACAATGAATTACCTTTTTCCCCAATACACTGACAATTCCTTGGAGCAAATGAAATTATTCATTCCCGGCAGTGAGACAGCAAAATTTGGCTTTTGTAAGAAAAACAAGAATCCCAAATGCTTGGAGGAAATGGTAAGGAAGCATTGAGGTGGATGTTATTTATCCATGTGTTGATTCCACCTGGAAGCCACGATCATCTGTGGGCTAAACCTGCTGAGACTCCATGGATCTGGAGTCTGGCAGGAACTCGAGGCCTTTTGGCTGAAAATAATGTGCCTTTTGGCTGAAAATAATGCCCAGAGGAGTGTGGATGATCCCTGAGCCAACAATCCCAGTGCCTCTAGGTGGCAGGGTGACTCTGCCGGGCCAGTGTTCCTGGAGCTGCTGTGCCTGGAGAAAAGGCCAGGAGCAGTCAGGAAAACCCTGCATCTGAGATTAATCACCCTGACGTTTTTCACTCTCCTGGCTGGCTGTTTACCATGTACATAGAGTAACAAATGGGGAAACAAGGCTGCTGTGAATGGGGAGCAAATTTGTTCTGGAATTAAGAACTGGAGTGCTCCAGGGAGGTAAACACTGTCCTGGTGTTGGACTTGGCTTGGACACCTTTAACCCACTGCTGCCCAGTGTACCTGTAGGTCGTGGAAGGCTTTCTTTAGTGCATAAAACAATGAAGACACCGTTTGAGCTCCTATGAAAGCTGCAAGGTGAACTCATTGCCTTGCTGGTCTCCTGGAATATGTCCCTGCCCATGGAGGGCTTGGAACAAGATGACCTTTGAGGTCCTTTCCAACCCAAACCTTACATAATTTTTTTTCAGCACAGCACAAAGCCACCACATTTTTAAATACCCTCCTGGAACATCTCCTTTCAAATTCCACCAGGAACTAAAAGTGACATCACAAGCAGAAGTTTTAAGTTCCTTCTTAGGGTTTGAACTTTCAAGCTGGACTCATGTAGAAATCTCCCCCCAGGTGGTATTTGTGGTACCAGGGCTCTCTGCAGCTGCCCTTAATGAGATCACTACCAGGAAACCTTTATGTAACTTCTTTAAACGTTGATGCTGTTGATAAAGTAGGGGAGATCCCATGGCTGGTGCTGAAATTCCCAGTCTGTGGATGTTTCCCAGCCCTGGTTTCAGTGGTGTCTGTTGGTGTCACACAGGTGATTGTGATGGGAGCCACCAACCGGCCCCAGGACCTGGACTCTGCCATCATGAGGAGGATGCCCACCCGCTTCCACATCAACCAGCCTGTAAGTCCTGCCTGCCCTGCCCCATCAGCCAGGAAATCCACTCCTCTGGGGTTGTTCTTCCAGGAAATACTGCATTCTGCTGATTTGGTTGTAGGGTTTTTTGCAGCATGTCTGTAACTTGGCTTTTTAAGGTCAAGTTTTGATCCTTTGGGTCTTTTATCTGAAACAATACCATGAGCTTCCCACCCCTCCTCTTCTCCTCTGGGAATGGAGCTGTTTGGATGCTGCACACTGGGAAGGGCTTGTTTTTAATTGTGTTCTGCTCATGCCTTTCCACTGCAGACAATGTGGAAAACCAGGTTTGTTCTGCTTGTGATGGGCTTGGAATGAGATGGTCTTTAAGGACCCAAACCATTCCATGGTTCTGTGATTTATGCCACTGTAATTAAGATCTTTATCAATTAGGCAGCTGTCACAAGGTTGTCCTTAGTCCCAGTGTTGCTCTTGCCAGCCTTTACCAGGTATTTAAGTTGCCTTTGAGCTCTTGCTGACGTCACCACACATTTTTGTGTCAGTGTTATCAGTTCAGTCGTGCCTGTCAGAATTCCCTTCTGGCTACAGAAATAGTTATCCATCTTTTGCTGAAACTTAGAGACAAAACTGGAGGAGTGAAACTCTTACTGATTGTGCAAGAGAGGAGTTGTGTTCCCAGGCCTGTGTTGGAACTGCCTTTCACTCCGTGAGGGCGGATCCCTTTGGGAACACCATTTATAACCTGGGAATTGCTGTTCTTCCATACCTGTTCCACAAGCTCCATCTCCAACTGTTCCTTGAGTTAGTAGGGAGCAAGGATGTGAATTTGAGTACTTTCTTTTGTCTTTCTATCAAACCCTGGTGTTAGAAGGATGAATTATGCATATTCAATATGCAATATTACGGATATTACAGGGTTTGGCTCCCTCTCCCAGCATCAGAGTTAGCACAGGAGATGCCATTTAGGGAACAGATTTTCCTTACCCCACTACAGCCCTATCATGAACTTACTGCTTCTCTCTCATTTTTATGTTTTGTGATCAACCCAGATTGGCCCTGACACTTATTGAAGGTGGAATAATTGATGTGCTGTGGATTGGGAACAGGCATGGGCAGGACTGAAAGCCTTGCAGATTTTATGACTGAGTTTGAGATGAAAAGGCCCCAAATTACTCATAAAAATTACCTGCAAAGCTGAAGGAAATGGAAGAAGTGGATTTTTGGGACAGACTAGCAACTGTTCAGCTGCCAGATAATCTATGGGGGAATTTTCCCCCTTGTTAATGATGTAAGTGAGGTTTGGCAGGCACAAAACCCAGTCTTGGTTGCCTGTGTTTGCCCTTCCTAGGAAGGATCTGCTCAGGACTCAGCTGATTCTTCAGTAACCTCCTCTCACACAGTGTGTGATTTATCTGGCTTCGAATTTCCCTGTGGAACTGGACTTGCCATCGGGGAGGTTTCCTCAGTGTGTCTCATATGTCCTGGGTGAGGGAGCAGCTGGTGTGGCTGAACTGAAGAGACTGAAAGCCCTGGGATAATCCCATGTGTTTGTTTTTGTCCTCTGGTAACTTCCATCTCTTCTGTTTCAGGCTCTGAAGCAAAGAGAGGCGATCTTGAAGCTGATTTTGAAGAATGAAAATGTGAGTAGCCCCCTGTTAGTGGCTCATTGCTGCATTACTGCCAGCAGTGCAGCTCTGGCCTTGCAGAATGCATGGTTGATAATTGCCTGCCTTGCAGTGAGGCTGAGATGATCTGCCAGGGCATTTCTGGTGAGAACTTGGGAATCTTTTGTGGGTTTAGGTGTGGCCTTGCACTAAAGCCCTGCAGTTGGCTCCTTTGTGAGCAGGAGCCTCAGCAGAGCACCAGCCTTGGGTTGTGTGGTGAATCACCACCTCTGAGCAGAATTACTCCATTTCTCTGTCTCCATTTGCTTGTTCTGTAACAAGAGAAGAGATTTCTCTCTCTAAAGAGGACGAAGGTGAATCATGTTTGGATCAGGGAAGAAAATTTGAAGCCCTCATGAAGCAGGGAGAAGATGCTACTCTTTAACTCTTTCTTGGCTGAAGTCAAGAAAGGAGGAATGACTTTTTTTTTTGACAGTGCTGCTTTTGATCCATAATTCAAATTTGCTTTAGAGGAGAGGGGAAGGAGTAGGTGTGAGCACACCTGGAAGTGTTTGTGGGATATGGGATCCCTGTCATCAGAGCTTCCTCCCAGATTTAGTCAGCAGCACTAATTGCCTTCAAGTTAATGTTGCAAAGTGTCTCTTGGCTGATGTCTAACCTGAAAAATATAATTTATTTGTAAAAACAAGTTAAAGTTTTTGAAGAGGTCTAAAAATAGCAGCTCAGCAGTATCTGTCAGGGAATCACAGCCACACAAATAAGTTTTTCAGGGAGACAAAAAAAACAGCCTGTATTGGTTTAGCCCACAGGAGGAGGAATTAGATCTCTCAAGCCCAGCTTGTTTTCAGCCAGGGTGACAAACTTCACATGGCAGGGAGGGTTCTGCCCTCTTTTCCTTGCCTGCCTTAAACCATGGAATAATTTCCCTCCTGGAAGAAGTCATTGCAGAATTTCAGCCTTTTGTTAGACTGGCTTGGCTTTAACTTTTTGAAAAGGAAATACTGATGCCCATGGTGGGAAAGGAATCAGAAATTCCATAAAGAGATGGAATAAATGTGGGGTCTTGGCTGGCAAGAGCTCAGCCTGACCCAGTGCACTGAGTTAGACACATGATTTTGCCTCTGAATCCCCCAGTGTGAGGCTGTATAAAGCAGGAGCAGGTGTCCAGAGAACAGAGTTTTTAGAAACTTGTGTAGGCACCTGGAGAAAAGGGTCACTATTCCTGGGATCCAGTTTTTGCCAGGCAGATCCCTACAGGAGCATGGTTAGTATAGGATATACCAACGGGATGGTTGGGGTTTGCATGGGGTTTTTTAACCAATGGCAGAGTTTGATGAGCTGAAACATCAGTTTCCTTTAATGGCATGAACCCCTTGGAGGGTTCAAAGAGTAAGGGAATAATTCAGCTCCCCAAAAATGTCAAACGAAGATAATCTTAGAGCGGGTAGAAACACTTGGAGGTGACTTGCTTGTTGTGGTGACCGCAGCCAGTGGCTTTGCAGTGTCCCTGCCCTGACCCCGTGGTTTCCCCCAGGTGGACAGGCACGTGGATCTGCTGCAGGTGGCCAAGGAGACCGACGGCTTCTCGGGCAGCGACCTGAAGGAGATGTGCCGTGACGCGGCGCTGCTCTGCGTGCGGGAGTACGTCAACAACGCCTGCGAGGAGGACGTGTACGTGGGGCCCTGCTGCACACTCACAGCTCTGTGTCCCCTGCCTGCACCTGGGCATGGCTACAGGGTCACACACAGCACGAGGGTCCCGTTTTCCTGCCCAATTGCCGCTACACCACCATCCCCCCCTCCTTCTCCCACAGCTCAGTTACTCAGTTTTGGCTTCGAAAATGAGTGGTTGTCCCAAGGTGCCAAGGGGGAGGTGGCCTGAGCCAGCAAGTCCTGCTGCTGCTCTGCTTGGTGCCAGGTTTCTGTGCTGGTGACATGATGCTGTGATGACCCTCTGGTATCTGCCACACCTGCAGCAACCCCTGTGTGCATTCAGGGGCTGGAGTGTGTACAGGGAAGGGAACAGAGCTGGGAAGGGGCTGGAGCACCAGGAGAGGCTGAGGGAGCTGGGAAAGGAGCTCAGCCTGGAGCAAAGGAGGCTCAGGGGGACCTTGTGGCTCTGCACAACTCCTGCCAGGAGGGGACAGCCAGGGGGTCAGGCTGTGCTCCAGGGAACAGGGACAGGACAAGGGGAAACGGCCTCAGGCTGGGCAGGGGAGGCTCAGCTTGGACAGCAGCAGGAATTTCTGCATGGAAAGGGTGCTCAGGCCTTGGCAGGGGCTGCCCAGGGAGCTTTGCAGTCCCCATGCCTGCAGGTGTCCAAGGAAGGCCTGGAGGTGGCACTGAGTGCTCTGGGCTGGGGACAAGGTGGGCATTGGGCACAGCTGGGACTCCATGGGCTGGGAGGGCTTTTCCAGCCTCAGGGATCCTGGGATTCCAGTGCAATGCTGGATCCATGTGAGAGCTCCTGTTCCCAGGGAGAGCTGCTGGCTGTTGGCACAGCTGTCACAGCCCCTGAACGCTCACCTGGCTGTTCCTCTCTTCCCCAGGCATGATGAAGATGAGATCCGGCCCGTGCAGCAGCAGGATCTCCACAGGGCCATCGAGAAGATGAGGAAATCCAAGGATGTCTCCATGCAGAATCTGGCCATGGAGATCGTGTTTGATTAAGACAAAAGAGTGTGTTTGCAGTTCTGATGTGATTTAGTTTGACTTCTGTAATCAGTTAGCAAAACCAATGTCAGGGGGCGGGAGTGGGGGTGGCAGAGGGAGTTCTGTTCCTGGAATCGTTTTTATACAACAACCTCTAAGTTATTGCAATTCCGACTGGAAGTGTGAGCACAGATCATGAGTGGAACAATTCAGCCCAGACCAAGAGCTGTGCCTGGGTGTTGTCCCACAGGGATCCCCTTGGAGCCTTACAGCAAGAGTGGGTGGTCCTGGGGCCAGGGGACAGGACCCGACACGGGCTGCGTGTGTACAGATGGGTGTGTGAGTGTAGGACCTGTACATAGCCACACTTTTTTTTATATATAGACATAATCTGTAGATAACTTGAGTATGGAAAATCTTTTCTACTTCCTGAAGCAAACCAAATCAGAAGCTGTATAGGTGAAAGATTCCTCGATACTCAGTTCACGTTCACTTCTACCTTTTAGCAGCAAATGCCAGGATAGAAACTGCTTCTAGGACAGAGCAACATTTGAAATGCTACTGATTCTTCTTCCACATGACCACTTGAAATCTGGTGCCATTTAGTAAAGATAGTAAACTACTGTGTAAAAATGTTTGAATACTTTTAATTTTTTATGAATTCTGCTTTCGGAGGCTTTTTAAATGAAGGCTGGTTTTATTTTTGGGTTTCCCTTGCTGTGAGCAGTCCGAGTAGAATCCCACCTGCTCTTTCCTAAAGCCCCACATCCTCTCAGCTCTAAAGCCATGGCTTTCTGAGCTCCTGTGCACTTGTCCCACGGACTTGCTGCTCCCTCAGTGTCTGGAAGCCCCACTGTGGCACCCTCCCCTGAAGTGTCACAGCCCTGAGGCACGGGGTGGGGGGACAACGACATTGTGTGATGTTTGACTCTGTCACATGCTCAGATCTGTGAATTTGAAGAGGAGGGAATGGGTTTGGGGTTTATTAATGTGGTTTAGCAACGTGCTGTCCTTGCTGGTACCAGTTCTGGTGAATTCTTGTAATGTTCTGTCATGATAAAGGCCAAGGGTTACAAATGTGAGTGGCAAAAATGTTTGGTTTTTTTTGGTGAAGTTGTTGTCAGATATAGTCAAGAACTTGTGTTTTTCTCGTGTAATTCTATGAATTGTGCACCAATTGACCCCAAATCTGTAAAGGGAATTGTTCAAAGCCCAGGGGTGGGATGCTGTGTCACAGCTCTGCTGCCTGTGACGGGAGGCAGAGAATGATGTAAAACCAAATGGACTGCAAAGGAAAATAAAGCGATATAAGAGGGCTGGAGCCCTGCCACCACACCGTGTCAGGGGCTGGTGACAATGTCCCTCCAGCTCAGCCTGCTCCCTGCTGTCCTGCTCTCTGCAATGCTGGGGGGGTGATGCAGCAGGGCTGAGTTTGTCCCAATTTAATCTTAAAACCAAATGACAGGGGGTTAAAAATAATTGAATAATTGCTTAGACTTCTTCCCTGTATGAAAAAGCAATGGGACATGCACAGTGGTCTAACACAAGGATGTAGGAATTTAGGCACAGCAGAAATGCTGGACTATAGAAATGGGAAAAGTGGGATATGGGATGCTAATGCCACAAGTCACATTAGTGCCAGGGCTGAGGGCTGGGTGTCCAGTGCTGGCTCTGGGTCAGCCTGTGATCAAGGAATGAGTCCAAAGGAGGCACCAGCATGAGCAGAGGGATGGAGCAGCTCTGCTGGGAGGAAAGGCTGGGAGAGATGGGATTGTTTAGCCTGGAGAGGAGAAGCTCTGGGGTGAACAAATTGTGGCCTTGCAGGGCCTGAAGGAGCTACAGGAAACATGGAGAGGGACTGGGGACAAGGGATGGAGTGACAGGACCCAGGGAATGGCTTCCCAGTGCCAGAGGGCAGGGATGGATGGGATATTGGGAAGGAATTGTTCCCTGGCAGGGTGGGCAGGCCCTGGCACAGGGTGCCCAGAGCAGCTGTGGCTGCCCCTGGATCCCTGGCAGTGTCCAAGGCCAGGTTGGACATTGGGGCTTGGAGCAGCCTGGGACAGTGGGAGGTGTCCCTGCCATGGCAGGGGTGGCACTGGGTGGGTTTTGAGGTCCCTTCCAACACAAACCATTCCATGATTCCCTGAGTAACCTTAAATCTGCCAACAGTGCTACTTACTGGAATCCCTGAGAAGGCTGGAATGACGCCTGGGCTGGGGAAGTTCTCTGGCTGCTCCATGTGTTCAGGGCCTGCTCTCACCCTGCTGCTCTCCCAGCTTCTCTCGGGGGTTTTTACACTAAGACATGCCAGGCTGGGAAAGCTCCTCCTGCCCCTCCTGCCTTTTTTCAGGCTGCTTCTTAATTGGCTTTAACTGAGTGTGAAGTGTGTCCTCAGGGGAGTTTTAATGTCACACGGAGGGAGGGCAAGGGAGCAGGGACAACCCCGGGGGCAGCCTCTGGTCACTGCTTGAGCTCTGATCTCCTGCCTGTGTCTCCAAAATCCTGGCTCTTGGCACTGCTGGCCGGAGCTGCCTTTCCCTGCTGCCCATAACTCATCACCGCAGGCGCCAGGGGCTGATTGAAGAGTTGCAAGGAGTAATTTCTGATTGCTCCTGGGGGCAGTTACTGCAGCTGCAATTTCCACTCCTCCAAGAGCTCCTCCATACTTGTCCACTCTTGTTGCTGCTTTGAGAGGCCTTGTCAAAGCACAAACCCTCTGGCAGCTTCCTCGAAAGGCTGGGGGAGCAGCGTGGTTTGGAATGTGGCTGCTTTCATTCCATGGCTCCAGTGGCTTGGTCCAACCCTCAGTACCTGATCCTGCCTCTCTGAAGGGGGATGAGCCTGATCCCTCCCTCTGCTCTCCCACAGCTCCAGGGCCAGCTGCTCAAGCCCAGCATTGCCGAGGCTGAGCGAGTCTCCAGCAAAATTCTACCCAAAAATCACCAAGTGAGAGCGACTGCCACATATAAATATTTATTTCTACTAAAAGTGAGTGTTTCATAGCAGAGTATCAAGTTCAGAATATATTAAATCATGAGATGCATCAGAGGAGGTACAAATTCCAGTCTCATGTCTTTAATAAATAGACTATAAAACCCCCAGTCCATGTGTTTTGATCAGAGGTAATAAGGACACTACTCTAGTTTAAAGGGATAATACAACAGCTGTGTTTTGCTGTGACCACCTGGATTTACAGGGTGGCTTTTTCAATGCTGGATTGTTGTATGGTGAGCAGCAACAGTGCTGTTTCATTCCTTAAAAATCCTAAATGGGAATATTGCTTTTGGCTTCCAGGTCCCTGCCAGAGGGCCTGAGTGGATGAGGCTGGTGCTGGTATGCTGTCAGCTCCCACAGAGGCTGCAGCATTTTCCTTGGGGTAAAACACTGCTTTGCTCCACAACATTTAAAAAATTACTTAAAAAGCTACCCCAAAGGACTTTCTGCAAGGATATCTTGCAGTCATGGATGAAGGCTTGGCTGCTGTGCCCTGGCCACAGCAGGTCTTAGCTCACAGTATCCTGCACGACAAGCGGGAGCAGGTTGGTTTTGCTGAGCACGGATCCATCTCTAATAAAAACTGGAGCACAAGGAGAGAGGAATGCTGGTTCCTGTTCATTGGGAACACATCCCAGCCGTCCTGGGGCAGGTGCTAAAGAAGGCCAGGGGCAAAAGTCATGGAGTGAGGTCGTTGCTGTAATCAACAAGTGCTTGGCTGTTTTCCTCTGCTGAAACCTCCCAGCCGCGGAGGCAACGCGGGATCAGCGCTGTCCCTGGACGTGTCTGGCCACAGGCAGAGCCCGAGGCTCCCGCAGTGCCCGGGGAAGCTCCGCTGTTGTGTCACTGCTCAGTCCCCTCGGAGGCCACCGCGGGAGCGGCGAGTCAGCGGAAAAGCCTCGGCACGGCGCAAAGTCCACGGCAGGATGAGGGTGGGGAAGGAGATAAAGTCTGGAGTAACTTTCCACAGCCAGAGCTGGGAGCAGCACCGTGGCTCTGGCTCAGCACCAGCACCCCACCGGGCTGGGGAGGGGGATCCAGGGGCTTTCCTGCCATCCTCTGGCTGTCCCCAGCAGTCCCATCCCGCAGACACAGGGTAAATCAGGGCACATGGACCCACACAGGTGTGGATGAGGACAGGAGCTTTAGCCTCCCCTCAGCTGGGTCACCAGACCCACCTCGTAGTGTGTCTTTGCTGTTTTGCCTTGGATTTGCCTCTGGGATGGGAGGAGTGTGAGCAGAGGGGAGGGGGATCCGATCTTGCCAGGTGGGAGGGCACCTGAAAGCACTGTGACAGCATCCCTGACATTTCCTTGCTGTCCAGAGCATTCTCAGGGATCTCAGGGCCTTATGGTGCCTCCAAGAACAGGCTGAAGAGCTGAACTTGGAGCACCAGGAGCACTCAGCCTAGGATTTGTTTGACCAGAGAGGTCAAGCAGGAGAAAGGAAGCAAGGAAGCAGTGAAGAATTGGCTCAGCCACAAGAAGCTGGTGGCGGTCACGGCTAATTTTAAAAAATCCTTTTAAAAAAGGGCATTAAAAAATCTTCTGCTGTTTACTAGCAAAAACTGTCAAAGGCACCACGTGGAAAGGCACTTCTTCATTTCTGCTCCACGCAGGGCACAGGCAGGATTTATCCTGGTCCGAGGTCCCCTCTCTGCACTGGGAGCTGCTGCATGGCCCTGGCAGCACCCCAACAATCCTGGGAATGGAAGGCCTGCTCCCCATCCCTTCCAGCTCCGTCGGGACACTCCCAGCAGCTTTAGGGGGAGAAGGATCAGGCTCAAAGTATTTCTGATTGGTAAAAACCACTCTGACCCAGGCAGGAAAATCCCACTGTCAGAGCATTGGAAATGCCAAGTAAGTGATCTGTATCATAGGGAATCAATCAATCATTGCTCACTCTTAATACAGGTATTTCTGGGGAGGAGGAATTAATTCTTTTTTTCCAGTGACTGGTAGTATGAGGTGAGGACTTTCCAGGCTTTGGGGGCCATGAAGCCATCGGGGGGGTTTTCCCCTTCCCGAGCAAGCTTCCTCATGCGTGTTCCTGAGATGAAGTCAAAGTCATCATGCCTGTGCAAAACAGAGACAGGTGACATCAGCACAGCTGGCCCGAGTTATCCCCCCAAGGGCTTCCCATCCCAGAGGAGCTGGAGTGTCCACAACACTCCTCCCCAGCTGTGGGAGGCTGTGTTCCTACTGCCACTCAGCCCCCAGCCTATGCTGCTTGTTTTCCCTGGTGCCATCTTTAGTTTCATGGGGGACAGCTGGGGACAGCTCTTGGAGGGGAATGCGCATGGCTTTCCCAGGTTCTCCCTCCATTCCTCTCCCCTGGAAAGCTGTGAGCCCAAGGAAACCACAATGTTGTTGCTGCATTACCTTTTGGGGTCATAGAAATCCATGGCTTTTTTGAGCTTGTTGTAGGCAGCCACGCGGAAGGGGATGATCTCCACGGAGGTGAGGCCGGGGGCCATGCCCAGCACCTTCCCGCCGTGCGTGGGCTCGTACAGGTCCTGCTTGGTGTCAGGGTGCGGCATTCCCGCCGGATCGCGCCCCACGATGTAGAAGTTGGCCCCTGCCACCATCCGGGCTCTGCAGTGCCACTGCACCTGCAGGGAGGGACACAGACTGAGGGCTGGGGGAAAGGGAGGTCCTGGGATCTCTATGGGAATTGGGCTGGTTCCAATCTGGCAGCAAACAGAGGTCTTAGTTTGAATTTTGAAAGTGCAAAGACGGTGCCCCACGGCACATGCAAGGGGAGGTTCAGCATCTGCCCCTTTCACCCTACTGATTTAGGGACAAGTGGCAGAAAACATTTCTGCCCAACAGAAGAAGGTGAAGCCTGTTTCTACACCTTCTCCCCAGCTCTCCACAGCCCAGGAGAGGATGGAGCCCATGCAGCTGAGCTCTGCAGGGAGATATTGCAGCAGCAAGGGAGCCAAGAGCAAGGCAGCAGCTCCATCTCCCTTCCTGGGGTTTTCCAGGGCTGCACAAGCTGGGAGCACAATCCCTATGGTCAGGCTTCCCACCCTGCCCTGGTGAGCAGCCAAGGGCTACGTTACCTCCGTGGGGCCGGCGTAGAGCATGGGAGAGGGGAAGATGGCCACGATGGTGGACTTGGGGTCCAGGACTTGCTCCTCCAGCACGGCCGCGTGCTGCTTCATGCGCCACTCCAGAGGGACATCATCGTCCTTGGTCCAGCCCCCCAGGGGGTGCAGCAGGAGCACGGGGTTCTTGTAGCCCCTCTCCAGGAGCTGGCGCCGCGTATCCTGCATGAGCAGGGCATGCCCGTTGTGCACCGGGTTGCGCAGCTGGAAGGCAAAGACGGCATCTGGAAGGGAAAGATCAGAGGGTTACAGGTGTCATTTCCACCCTCTGAGCTTCTGCACAGCCACAAGAGACCTGTGTGTGTCCTGTCTCCACAGGAGCGAGGCCTTAAACACCTCAGCTGAGTGTTTCAGACACATACATCACCCTACCAGGGTTATTTTGATTGCAAGCCCTTCCTTTGGGGCTGATTTCAGCCCTATCAGCTCTCCTACAATGTTTGTGCACACACTTCCACTGAATTCCCCAATGTCTTAAGTGACCTGTCACCTCCCCTGGCTCAGTGGCACCTTCAGGAGGGCCAACGCTCTTTCCCCAAAGTGAAGGTGGGTGTCTGACCCTTGCCAGCCTGCTGGGACCATGTTGGATAGAGCTTGGAGCAAGCTGGGACAGTGGAAGGTGTCCCTGCCCACGGCATGGGGTGGAATGGGATGAGCTTTAAGGTCCTTCCAACCCAAAGCATTCTGGGATTCTATGGGACAGGGAGCTGGGAGAAGACACCTGAGCTGTCCCCCAGGTGTGAAGGCCAAGAAAGTCAGTGCAGAAAGAGAGGCTCTGACATGCTAGGGGGGATGTGAGCAGGATGCTCAGCACTTCCCAGCCCCCTGAGGACACAGATCACAGATCACACACTGTCCTAAGCAAGGAGACCCTGCACCACTTTTCATGCCATGCCCTGGGTCCCCCTTACTGCTCACCCCCTCAAACAGCCCTGTTTCAAGAGCATCCAGAGATGACCTGGAAAGCGCTGTGAGCTTGAGAGCAAGTCATGGATCACAGCAAGCTCCTGGTGCCAGGTGGGGCACAAAGAGCTCTGTCACCAGTCTAACCAGGGCACTCACCAGCGTTCATTTCCCTGAACTTCTGCTTGAGAGCCTGCGGGGTCAGGCGGTACTGGTCCAGCCCGTCATTCCATTTGATCTTCTCCAGGACCTGGAGGTCTCCCCCAACCAGCCAGTCTCCACTCTCCATCACCATCTGGGAATTACACACACCTTCAGTGCATAGGGGACAGCCAGCTCCTCCTTTTCCCTCTCAGTCTCCTTTGAAAAGTGTGAGGCTCAACTCCATTGTAGGATGACCTTCCCTTCTTGTAGGTGGAAAACATCACCACAGTGACCATGTGAACATCATGAGCAGCAAAACCTCACCAAGGGGACACCAGCCACCCAGTGCCCACCCAGCTGAGTGCTGAGCTCCCCTTTGGCAGCCAGGAGTCACAAGACCTTCCTCCACCTCACTCTCTGCTCTTTCCTCCTTGGAATACGCAGGAGGAACAAGCCTGTTGCAAGGCGAGCACATGTTGCTGATGAATTAAACAAGGTAACTTAAGGGAGGGGAAAAGAACTAACACAGCTGTAGCCTTTTTAAGCAGAAAGCTCAAGTCACTGGGTGAAACCCGGGGCTCTCCCTTTCTGAGGGATGATGTTCCTTGTACTGCCACAGACTAAGTGGGAAGAGAGGAGCTATGAAAATATAACAGCCCTGTCGGCTGCCTGCATGGAAGAGCCAAACTGAGGAGAATTAACTCGTGAGCCTAAAAATTCAGTCCTGCCTGCTTGGGAAGTGATGCTTCCCAGCAAGGAGCTGGGCTGGAAGCACAGACAGGAAACCCATCGCCCTCAACACCTTGGGAAGGCTCCCTTCTCCAGCCCCTGCCGAGTTTCCCCGCCCAGGCCGGGCTGCCCACGGCGGAGAGGGGCCGAGCCCACCTGGATGTGCGGGTGGCGCGGGCAGGTGGTGCCCCAGACGCGGGCGCAGCGCTCCTCCTTCCTGTGCGGGAAGAACTCGGGGCTGCGCAGCACCGCGACCCGGCGGCCCTGGAAGCTGAGCGCCAGCGCCGAGCTGCCCTCCAGCCGCTGCTTGTCCTCCGAGCTCACCGGCAGCACGATCGGGATGCTCAGGTTCACCACGCCGTCTGCCAGGAGAGAGGCAGCAGTTTAGCACCCTCCAGCCGCTGCTCGTCCTGCACCAACAAGAATTTTAACCGAGCCCCGGGCACTGGGAATGCAGTAAACAGGGGTTTTCGTGGAAATTTAGTCATTGCAGCAGTTTGCTTTGCACTGCTAATCAACAGCGGTGTTAGTGGAATATAAAAGCTCCTTGTCTTAAGGCCAGAGATGTCTCCAAGATGTCTGGAGCATCTCTACTCCCTGCACTCTCCCTGTACCTGGTTCTTCTCCGTTAGCTTGTTGGAAAGGTGAAAAATCTAAATGTGCTTGGAAAATGCAGCCCTGGATATAACTCCTCCTTCCTCCTCCATCAGAACCTATATGGAAATGGCTCCAGTCTGGTGTTCCCTGGAGCACCTCATTCCCTGCACACCTCCTGGGCTGCCTTACAACAGGGAGAACACCACCACACTTTGCTCCTTTGGGGTTTTTTTCTGGACATCTCTATACTGCTGCTCCTCCTCCTTTACATCTCTGCACTGTCCATGTTTAATCTGTTTTCTGTGTGAGTCTGTAAGTGCACATGCAGTTTCTAAATTCAGTGTTGTCCCTAAATAGCTTGAAATAATGCAAGTTTTATCCCCACTCTCCCAGTTTCTCAGTATTCCACTAAGGTACTCCCACTTCTCCTTGGATATCTTGATGTTAATGCAGAGGAATTGGTCTGTTCCATGGGTTTCCAGTCACAAACAAATCACTGATTCAATTTGTTCTGACCTGACTGAAATCAGTTTGGACCCTTGAGAATCTTAATTTGAGGATTTTGGCTATGATATAGATTTTTACTTTAATCTTTAATAAAATATTTGCATTGACTTTAAATTCACTACTGGGTATCATTCATCTGCCAGGCAGCAATTTTCATAAATAATTGTAATTATATTCACATGGGATCCAATCAATACCAACTTCATACATTTAAATCATATCAATAATTATCAGCCAATTAAGTCAGCACAGGAAAAAAAAGCTGGATTATGAAACCAACAAACGATACTGAAAGTGAGGATCTTCAGGCTCCATTTCCAAATGCAGGATGGAGAGGTAACAAAGATCACTCCAGCGAAGGTAATTACAAAATTACACAACTGGGATTTTTGTGCAGACTGGTCCATAGGACACAGGGTGTGTCAGGCCACGTCATAACTGCCTGGATCATAAACAGGCCATGGCTGTAATAATTTTCTTTTTTATTTTTTTAGTAAATCCCAAGAAATTATAGCCAAAAAAAAATCTCAATTGGAGTAATTAGTGCAGAGCCTGAGAACAGTTCCATACATACCAGCTACCGAGCGCCTCTTTCCTGGGAGAACACAAACACAATTAAGATAATTAACACTCAGGGGCACGTTACCAAACCAATTCAAGACTCAAAGCATTTAAAAGCTTGGCCAAGCACTGCCTGACCACAGGCAGGGCTCCTGCTGCCGTGGCCATGGTCCTCCAGGGTGCCACCCCAGCCTCACCCAGCCAGCACGGCTGGGTGCTGTACCGAGTGTGGTACAACACCTCCACTGTCACTGCCACTGCCACTGCTCCTGACACAGCCACAGCTCCCTGTGATTCCTGCAGATCCACAAAGCACATCAACCACCTGCTGGGACACCCAGGTGGCATTTACTGCAGAGCAGTGGCTTGAACAAGTGCACCCCAACAATCCCGGGAGCCAAGCTGTCACCCACCCCAGGGCACAAGGGCTGGGCTGATGACTCTGGGAAGAGCAGACTCTGCCCCCTCTCTGGCAGGGCCACACCCCAGCCTCAGCACCAGGAGATGGAACCCTCCACCAGGTGCACTTGGGGTGTTCTCCTCCCTGCCCAGATGTCACCCCGAGGGCCTGGCCACACAGATGTGAAGTTTAGAGACCCCCTGGAGACAGGGAGCACCAGCACTGATGTTGCTACACAGACCTTGCTCCGGAGAGCTCATCCCTCTGCAAAGCTGCTGTCCTGGGCTTTGTCTCTGCTCCCCACAGAGCTCTACAAACACTGAACCCACAAACCTCAGAGGAGCTGTGCTCAGGGATGGCAGCAGGTTTGGGGGGAACCCCAAAACCAGATATGCTCTGAGAGGAGCCTCTGGCACGAAGTACGGAGCTCTGGAGCAACGTGGCCATCCCAGGGTGCTCTGCAGCCTCGTCAGGCACAACAGGCAGCTCAAAGACCACACAAGAGGCTCTGATAACAGGGGCATGTGCTTCTGAACACTGTTTGCACACTGGGCAGGAGGTGAAAGGCTGCGACGTGTCTGGGAGCTGAGCCCCCACACAGACACTCCTGCAGTGCAAAGTGAGCAGTCCTGAGCTTTGCCTCTGCTGCACAGTGCCCAAGTCTGAGTAACAGCAGCAACTCACTGCCCTGGGTGACCACAGAACCTTTTAGGAGGCAGGAAAGACTCAAAGGGACTTGCTCACCCAGATCCCTGAGAGCAGAGATCACTGCCAGGTCTATGAACCCCAAAGTGAGCACCCCAAGTGCAGGTGAAATCACAGCAAACAGCATCCACAGCTGAGAAATGGGGTGGAAACAGCTGTGCCCCAGTCTCAGCTGTGGATGGCCATTACCTGAGCATTTTCCACCCTTTCCAGGGATGCAGCAGCTCTAACATGCTGCTAACACACGGAGAAATCAGATTTACTTCAAGTTACTGTGTTGGATAAGGAGCAAAATGGGGTGGGGAAGCAAAACCAGGCTCTGCTCCTGTTTCCAAGGAGCAGCTGCCTTCTCCTTCCACCCCAAGCTCAGCCTGGCAGCCTCCCTGCTTCCTTGGCTCTGCATCTCTATTTACCCTGGTAGAGCCAAGCACAAAAAGAGCCACACAACAACTGAAGGTTTGAGCAGCACTGTGTGAGATGTCAGAGCTGTGAGCCAGGGCTGTGCCCACAGCACAGAGACCTTGGGCACCTTCAGGAGCCCTGGTGTGTGACAGCAGGGAGGACAGGAGGACACAGGGGATCCGTACCGTTGAGCAGGGTGCCAAAGTGCAGCACTTGCAGGTACTCTGCCTCCCGCATGAATCCTGTCAGAGGAGTGGCCCAGCCTTCGCTCAGCACCTGCACCCACTGCAGATCCAGCTGCAAAACAAACCCAGATGGGTCACAGTCCTGTCACACGCCTGTCACCACGTCATGCTCAGAGGTTGCTTTTCCTTCCCTTCTGCTGAAACAGCATTTTCAGTTTTGTTTTGCTTCAAATTCAGGAAGTTTGTTAGGGGGAGAAAGATACAGGGAATGTAGCTTGGGGCTTCTTAAGCCAGACTCACACACTTTCTTGGAATTTAGAATCATGGAATGGTTTGGGTTGAAAGGGACCTCAAATCCCATCCAGTGCCACCCCTGCCATGGCAGGGACACCTCCCATTATCCCAGGCTGTTCCAAGCCCCAGTGTCCAGCCTGGCCTTGGACACTGCCAGGGATCCAGGGGCAGCCACAGCTTCTCTGGGCACCCTGTGCCAGGGCCTGCCCACCCTGCCAGGGAACAATCCCTTCCCAATATCCCATCTCTCCCTGTCCTCTGGCAGTTTTAACCCTCCTCTGGAAGCAGAGGAGACTGACAGCCCTGGCTTCCCTACAGCACAGTGTGGAGATATGGCAGAAAATAGCTGAAGATCAGGATCCCACCTCAGCTTGCTATAAACCACAGCCACAAAAGGTCAGTGCCATCAGAGGAACACAGACCCCTCTGGCAATATCCTCCTCAATGCTTCTACTCTTGGAACATCCAGATAATGCCAGAACCTGTGTGTGACAGTACCTTGGTGATTTCCACGGCTGGCAGCTTCTCTGCCTCAGCCTGGACACTGCTGAGTTTATTCTCAGGCACAAACAGCTCCAGAACATCCTTGATTGAGCCTTGAGGCACGATGTTCTGAAAGGCAGAGACAGGCAGCACTTGTAACACAAGTGCCTGGTTTTTACAGGCACACCAAAAAGGCAATGTCCCAGAGCAGGTTTCCAAAGCTGGCAGTGATGGTGACATCAAGGTGACCCACCTGTGCTTGGAGGAGCTCCACGACCTGCTGGATACACTCAGACACCGATGCAATGTTTGTTTTCAGCACCAGCTCAGGAGCTTCGGGCTTCTCATATTCTGAGTCAATCCCCGTGAATCCTACGGACAATTAACCCCCAAATTAAATTTACTTAACAGAATACTCAGCGCCTCAGAGCCAACAACGCTGTACAAACAACCAGGGGGCATTCAACCATGCTGGGTACGAGTGACACTTGTGACAGTAAGATTAGGGGAACAGGTTTCTCTTGTGCGCTACAAAAGGCCTTTAGAAACCCACCTGTTGGGACAAGGTATCCAAAGCTTTGGAAAGCAAAAGGCAAAATAAGATCTCACTCCCCCATACCTTTGATCTCTCCAGCTCTTGCCTTTTTGTACAGGCCCTTCACATCTCTGCTTTCACAAATATTAAGAGGAGCATCTACAAAGATTTCAAAGAAAGGAAGTCCAGCTGCTTCATGAATTTTCCGTGCATTTTGACGATCCTGTTAGAAGAGAGATGGGAAAAAATCCGAGTTGCAGCAAAACAAAACCCCTGGAATTTAACACAGGTAAACTCATCTCTCTTACAGATGTATTAAATTTACACTAGTTCTAATAAAGGTTTTTCATCTCACTTCCCTGCTTTTCTTTAAAGATACTTCAAAAACATTGCAAAAATCTACCACTTTGATCTGTTTTCAGCTTTTCCCATGCAAAACCTCAAGATCTTTTTGTTAGGCAGGACAGCAGAACTTTAGATCTGTCCTGTGTTGCAATGGTGGGACTTGATGATCTTAGAGGTCTTTTCCAACCGTAATGACTCTGTGATTCTATGAAGAAAGGAACTGCTTGTATCAGCCTGATAACAGCAGCTATGGAAGTGAAAATAGCAATCAAATCTTCTTCCAAAAGAGCAGCGACAGCTCTAGGACAGGTTGCTGCTTCTGTGACTCCTTTCTGCCTCTGAGGAGTTCCTAGCAGGGGGATCTTAAGCTGCTCTTAGCTTTCCATCAATGTGAAACACTGCATTTATTCAATGGGGTCACTGCCCTCCAAAAATTGATCACACATGGTTGCGTGTTGGTGTTGTTATACAAAAGAAGCCAAAGGAAGCATCCGATGGTGGATTTAGGAAATCCTCTCCATAACCCTCTCAGGTGAGATGAAGCTGAGGAGAGAGCAGGCTGTGGTGAGGGGAGTTTACCTTTGTGAAGGGGGAGATGAAGCTGGTGATGCAGACGAGCCCGGCGTCGGCGAAGAGCCGCGCCACCTCGGCGATGCGCCGGATGTTCTCCTCGCGGTCCTGCGCCGAGAAGCCCAGGTTCTTGTTCAAGCCGTGCCGCACGTTGTCGCCGTCCAGGGAGTAGCAGGGGATGCCATGAGCCACCAGGTACTCTTCCAGAGCAAAGCCAATGGTGGTTTTGCCAGCTCCAGAAAGGCCTGGGGGAGGCAGAAAAGTCAGGGGTCAGGTTTGAGGTCAAAAGAGTGAAAACAAGAGCCCAACTGGGACACTGCTGGCAAAACTCCTTCTCTCTGAAGTTCCCTACCTCATTCTTTCCTAAAGGAAGTTGTATTTGACTTTCACAGAGCCCTTTTAAACCTTTCTTATTGAAGGGGTGGCATTAATATCACGGGAAAAGCAGCTACAGCCCAACATCAGGAGGGGTCCAACACCACAGTGCCTCTGGTTGGGCTGTGCTGGGACACACAGGTACCAGGAGAAGTTTGAAAGGATGGTGTTGCATCCAGGTCTCTCAGCATCTTCCTCTTCCTCCCTCTCCTCCCACTGTGAAGAGCCAACTGCTTTCCGATTCTCAGCCCAGGGAGAGGCTCTAGCTGCAACCACGAGGGCTGGGACAGGCTCCAGCACAATGGCCCCTCACCACCTCCTTCTCTAGGTGTGTATTTCAAAGGATAATCATCAGCCAGGCATGCTCAAACCTTTCAGACACAAGATTTTTCAGTAATATTCCAAAAAGGAAGGAAATTGCCTTGAGTAGGGTTTTTGGCTTCAGAAATTATCTAAAAGGAGATTGGGCACTTCAAAATTGAGGAGGAGAACAAAAGACAAACGTGCTTTAATCCAACATCTACCACCTAAGGTGACAGCAAGGCAGATCAGAATGGCTTTACAAATCCTTCCAAGCACATCCTTCAACATCCTCCAGCAGCCAAAGAAAATGCCAATATTTAACAAGCAAAGGAACAACTGGACAACAGAGCTGTCTAGATATTAGAAATGAGAAAAGCAATTGTAATTTCTGGCAGCACCTAATCCCCAAACAACAAGTTTATATTTCAAGGCAGAAGAGAAGGGCAACAAAACAAGTGCAACAGATTGCTTCCAGCGTGACTCTGTGGCTGGGAGCATTTATTCTCCATACAAGGTGACTGCCTCGTGCTGCCTCAAACCCAGCAAACCTACGTGTCCCAGTAAACCTCCCACCGCTCCTGAATGAAAACATCCGCGTTTTGGACAACCCTGGGTACGTTCTGCTGCCAAAGACCGATTGGATTTGAGCCAAGGCTTCCTCAGCTGCACGCTTGGGAACAACAAGTGCTACCCCGAGGGCCTCTGACATGTTCAAAGGAGCCTGATAACAGCCGGGAAATCCATAAAAACATTAGTTATGGGCAGCAGCTGCCAGGGAGAACATCTTGCTGCGCCAGCACTGCGTGTCTGCGTTTCCCACGTGGGGATGTTTTGCAATTCCCGGTTCGCAGGGAATGCTGACATTTCCTGCAGATCCCAAATCCCACCTCCCAGCCATTCTCATGGAGTTTCACAGGTGAGGCCACGCTTTCACACCCAGACAAAAGTACCTGTGAGCCAAACCGTGCAGCCTCGGAATCCTCCCCTGGTGCCGACAACTTGTCCTCTCTTACTCCTGCTGACATGATGGGCTTGGTAAACCACGTTGGTGGATCTCTGAGGAAACAAAGCAGAACAAAGCACTTCTGTTACCTTTGCTGCTCTCAGGGCAGAAGGAAATCTCTGCTGGGACAAATAAGTGGGAGAGAAATGCAAATTCTGTAATGAGCCAGCACGGTGAACTCTGGGGTTTTGGTGTGAGTTGGATTTCTGCCTCAGCAGCAGAGACTGATTTTTTGGAGGCTCTCTGCCTCTGCCCAGCGTGTTTTTGGTGGTGACACCTTCATGCCAGCAGGGAGAAGGTGACTGACTGTGGTGCAGGAGTACTGCCAGGTGACTGATCCCCGCTGGGCAGAGCCACCCTCCCTGCCTTCTCCACAGTTTCAAACACAGACAGACTCACCTATTATTTTAATCAGGCTTGCAAAACAAGAGCCACTTCAGGTGCTAATTTAGTGGCTTTGTAACACAAGAACTGAAGCTGGGGCAGGAGCAGCACCCAGCTGGGCACATGGTGGAATGGGAGGCCAAGGAAAAAACCCCTGACCCCATACTATATATATATATATATATATATATATATGTAGAGAGAGAGAAGGTTGCATGGAGACCTCACAGAACCTTCCAGTATCTGAAGGAGCCAACAGTGAAGCCAGAGAGGGACTGTTCATCAGAGTGACAGGACAAGGGGAATGGGTTCAAACTGGAAGAGATGAAATTTAGGTTAGTTATACAGAAGAAATTCTTCCCTGTGAGGATGGTGAGGCCCTGGCACAGGGTGCCCAGAGAAGCTGTGGCTGCCCCTGGATCCCTGGCAGTGTCCAAGGCCAGGTTGGACACTGGGGCTTGGAGCAGCCTGGGACAGTGGAAGGTGTCCCTGCCATGGCAGGGGTGGGACTGGATGGGCTTTGAGATCCCTTCCAACCCAAACCTAGTCCGTGCTTCTATAAAAATCCCAAAACATCTCTAGACCTGCCCCTGAAAAAGTGAGTGAACACTACACATCCTGTGACTCAGAGAAGAAAAGATAAATAGCTCAAGATTTGGGTCTTGTGATTTGCTCAGTTTTGTTGCCTTTTGTGGTTTTTTTTGTTTTGCAGGGCATTGTCAAAAGTTTTATCATTTTGAGCTCAGAAAGGTGAGAGCACCACCATGGATTAATTTTCTCCCCCCACCAGGAATTCAGGCTGTGTCCTGCAGGAGATGAGCCACGATAACATCCATGCCTCGGGAAGATGCAGGATCTGACACATTCCTGTGTGGCTGATGTAAGGAGATTGTTCTAAGTACAGGTTGCTGTGCCATAAACCTGCCCTGTGTGAGCATCCCAGAGATGTTATTTTGCACACTGGCATCTTCAGGAGCTTGGGAAAGCACCACTGAGGGCATTTTTGCAGCTCAGCAACACTGTCACACCTCTCCTACCTGCCAGGAGCTCCTCAGATTTTTCTGCTCTGGTAAAAAACTTCCTGGGAAACTCTTCCTAACCCTGAGCAACTGGATGGCTGGGCTGGGAGCTTGCTTGGTTGGGAATGGGTTCTTCAGTGGGAAAGACTAACTTCCCACCCCATCAGCCACCAGCTGGGATGTGGTTTGGGAAGCCAGAGTTGCAGTGTGGTGGAAGGGAGTGAAGGCACCAGGAAAACTGATCATTAATGGCCTGAGAGCAAATCCTGGAAAGATTTTTGCCTGGGAAGAACATATCCTGCAAGATGCTTGGGAGATAGAAGGAAGCAGTGGTTGGGGTTTAATCAGATGCAGGGCTTTCCTACTGATTTGATTCTCAGCATTTTAACCCTGTCACTGCAAATCAAACATATTTAAGTAGATAATCCAATTATCTTCACAACACTTATGCCTGGGCCCTATGGTGGGGACAATTTAGGACACTGGTGAGCCAGTCTTGGAATAGTCTGGGTCAAGGAAAAGAGGTTTTGGAGAGGAACTTCTGCCTTATAATTCAGCCCCAGAAAAGGATCCAAAGAAGGCAATAAATGTCCCAGCAGCATCTCCAAAGAAGGGCCATGCAGCCCCTGCCAGACAGATGGTTAAAGGTGACACTGCCATGCTCTCCCCACTCCTTGGAAATCTGCTGTTTGGCCCTGTCTGGATGAACTCAGTGCTCAGCCCACCCTGCCTTACCTCATCCAGGAAATGAGAAAAAGATAAACACATTGCTTCAAATCTTGGACTGAGGCTGCAGCAGGCCAAAAAACCAAACCTTAACTCTGCTTTTGGTCTTCTCTCCTACTGAACCCTTCCATGAGGCTGCCAAACAGGGAGGCACCAAGATCTTGGCTGTCTTTAGGATCAGGCTTGACTGAGCTAACTGTCAAGTGTCTCCTGGCTCCTTTCCAAAGGAAGCCAGGAGGTCCCCCTGAGCCTCCTTTTCTCCAGGCTGAGCCCCCTTCCCAGCTCCCTGAGCTGCTCCTCATAAGAACTCTTGCCCAGCTCTGCTGCCCTTCTAGGTTTAGGGCTGTCCCAAAAAATTGCATGGATGTTTTGCCATCTTCCACTAAAAATTCAAGTATCAACTCTGGCCCTCAGGGCAGCACCTCCTGCTGTCTCCACATCCCCACTTCTTTAACCAGCACCTCCACAGCCACGTCATGAACGAGACCAGGGTGAGAACCAAGTGCGAGTGCCACATCCCACAGATGAAGGGTGGAAATGAAGGACAGATGGGAACTGAGCAGGACATCTGAGAACTCCCCTGAGTGAGAGCACACAACCCTTGCTCAGCCACCCACAGGAAGCAGAGCTCTCCGATGCTGCAGAAGATGTGTCACCAGAAAGCCACGCTGGCCATCGCAGTGGCCATTCAGGTCCAAGCCTGCGTCCATATTGTGCCCTCAATTCACCCCTGCCTGCTGCAGCTGGCACAGACACGGACCTGGAAGCTGTCCAGGAGGCACAGCTCACGGCAGGCTGCAGCAGCATCCTGCTTTGGAGAGGGACTCACTCCTGGAAGCACAGCTCACGCCAGCAGAGCGAGGCTGGGGAGCACAGCGCTGCGAAGGGCACGTTACTCACACGGCCGACTCACTCAGCACCAGGACCAGCATCCAGCTGGCAGCGCTCAGGGCCCTGGGGAAACCCTGACCCAACAGCCAGGGCAGGGTCAGGACTCCCCCAGCTGCCTTTTTATTTATAGGGCAAGCTCCCAGCACCAGGAATATGATTCATTTTTTTCCAGTCAAGCGTTTTGCACACACCCTATTTCGGTACCGCAGCCTGGACATGTCTCCAGGAAGGAAAAATTAGATCAAAATAAAAATAGAGGCTTTTGAAATGTTTTCAGCTGATCCTATTTGCAAATGGTAAAATGGGCTTTTAAAATGACAGAATGATCAAGAAAGCTTTCACTTGCACAGGCAAGCAGTGGGATCAAGCACATGGGGGGGTTATTGGGGTGTCCTGTGCAGGGTCAGGAATTGGACTCGATCTTTGTGGGTCCCTTCCAGCTCCAGGGATTCTGTGATTCTGAGTTTGAGGTCAAACACTTGCCTAAGCCTTGGGAGAGTGAGCTAACCTATCATTAAAATCCCCTCCCAACTCCTGCCAGCATACTGAAAAAAAAATTAAGAAAAATATTTGTTTCCTTACAGTTGCATGTGATGTATAAAAATTAAATTTATCAAATTTTTTCTTAAAAACTTATTTTCTTCTCTCAGGGCTGCTCTGGCCAAAGGGTGATACTGTATCCATGAGTAACCAGGGGGGAAATCCTCCTGTGAAAGAGTCATTTGCTGAAGAAGAGCAAAACTGATACTCCAAAGAAAAGGAAGAAAGGGAAAAAGGGGGGTTTGCCTGTGGAAGCAATGATTTGATTATGATCATATTGAAGAACAATGGAGAAACCTTGGCATGTCTTACATCCCAACTCAGTCCATTAAATGAATATTTGGGGGAAGTCCATGGGTTTTGGGTTACAGGAGCTAAGGCAGAAAATGCTTTAAAACCAGTCCCATTGTTTCCCTAGGGAAAACCCCACCAAGATGGAGTCACCCTGGAAATTTTGCCTGTTTAACCTCTCAGAAGGCAGGCCCAGATGGGGAAGTGGGACCTTGCAAGCACCTTTTGTACTGCCAACCTTCCTACTTGCCCTGCTGGTGTCCCTGCTGTGCCACCACCTCCCTGGTGTCCCTGCTGTGCCACCATGGGACACCCTGGTGTCCCATGCTGGTGTCCCTCCCACGTTCCCTGCACACGGGATGAGTCTCCTTTCCTAACACCTGCAATGAGCAGGAATGAGGTTGTGTTCTCTCTCCAGACTGAGCCCAGCAGGGCAGTGCCATGTCACCAAACCCCCTGCTGAGGCTGAGGGGCTGCCAGCATTCCCTGTGCCAGGCAGGATGCTGGGCTGGGATCCCTCTCTCCACGCCGTGCTCTGAATAAAGCCCAGCAGGCTCAGTCTCTCCTTGGCACCCCACGCCTGCTCCTTCTGGCATCTCCCCTCAGCCCCTGGGCCCTGCCAGGAACGTAACACAGAAAACCTTCAGGAGAGCAGCAGAGCCATCCCAGTTCCCCGAAACAAGCAGCCTTTCAGGCTGGAGACAGACAGTTGGAGGTGCCAAACCCCGCTAACACACGAGGTTTTCAAGCTGCTGTTAAGCTGAAGTGGTGTTTTGTTAAGCCACAAGAATTTCGGAGCTCTTAGAGAGAGCTTGTTTGCTGATGGCAGCTCAAATATTTTTCTCTTGGCATAGATTCGTGTAGTGTGGATTGTCACAACCAAATTTTATACAACCCTGGCACAAAAAGAAGAGAAAAAAAAAAAAAACCAGAATCAGGCTCATCTTCCAGTGACTTCACGAATCAGAGGCTGATTTCCACGCTGAATCCAAATCAGCAGTTGGGTACTGAAATCTGCCTCTCTGAAGGCTCCCAGCTCAGGCGTTTCCTTATCTCGGAATGAGATGATGTCACTACTCTAATTTCCTCGATGCAGAAAGGCTAGTGAGTCATCCTGTGCTCCTACATTTTTGGGATAAACTTGCAAGGCCAGGACAGATGTTATAAAAACAATCTCCCCGTCTTCATTCCCCAAATCACAAGGGACAGCTGCAGGGGCAACGAATATTTAACAAATAAAGCACTTTGTCAGACACTGACAAAAAGAACAATTTAAACACAAAATCCCTCCATGGTTGCCCAATTTTTAATATTTAGAGCAGTTCTGCTACATGATCTCCCCCAGATGAAATCACCTGAGCAGTTGAGCCTCTGCTCCTTTTGCAAACAATGGGTTTGACATTGCAGAACTGCCTTGGTTTGGTGCCTGCCAGGAAAACCACCCAGAACACACAGCCCCGCTTCTCTACCTTCTCCTGGAGAAAAGGATCTGGTTACAGAAATGGGAAACTGCACATCAGCCCCTCAGATTCCAGGGAGAAGAGGAAAAGAGGGCAAAGGTAGAGATTCTGACTACACATTTAACTTCAGTATCAAAAAGGTTTCCAGGTAGGAATTGCATCCATATGTAAATAATTCCCCCCTGCCCCTGAATACGAGATTCAGGAATTTAATTAGTGGGTTGTGGTTCTCTATGGTAAATATGGCACTGAACATACCCCACCTCCTGCCGTGGCAGGACAGGCATCCTATCTCTGAAAACATGCCAGGATTCCTGCCCCAAGGACCATGGAAAGGAAAGCCTGGAGTGCAGTGCCAGGAGACCGTCGGCTGAGCTGAACTGTCAGACACAACCACAACCACAGGCTGTGCTGAGCAGAGACACCAGGTGGGTCCAGCTGGCCAACAGGTCAGCTCCAGCCATGGACCTCCAGCCAGTGTGTCAGAGCCT
Organism: Lichenostomus cassidix; assembly: GCF_008360975.1. Lineage (NCBI taxonomy): Eukaryota > Metazoa > Chordata > Aves > Passeriformes > Meliphagidae > Lichenostomus > Lichenostomus cassidix. The sequence goes on from NC_139487.1 coordinate 33,013,682, forward strand.
TGTCCCACTCTGCCAAAACCATTCCTCTGACAGCTTCACACATTGGTTCAACAAACTCAGCCCATCTCAGATCTAATAATCAGATAATCATAAGATATCCCCTTTTAACATGTCCAACATATCCCTCTCAGGAAAGAAATCCTGTACCTTTAGAGAAGCTCCAGCGGTTCCATAAGCAGTGGAAGCTACAGAGGATCTGTGTTTCAAGCAGCTTCATCAGGTTTTAAAATACATCTATTTCTGAGCCCAGGGAAGGGAACAGAGCTGGGAAGGGGCTGGAGCCCCAGGAGAGGCTGAGGGAGCTGGGAAAGGAGCTCAGCCTGGAGCAAAGGAGGCTCAGGGGGACCTTGTGGCTCTGCACAACTCCTGCCAGGAGGGGACAGCCAGGGGGTCAGGCTGTGCTCCCAGGGAACAAGGACAGGACAAGGGGAAACAGCCTCAGGCTGGGCCAGAGGAGGCTCAGCTTGGACAGCAGCAGGAATTTCTGCATGGAAAGGGTGCTCAGGCCTTGGCAGGAGCTGCCCAGGGAGCTTTGCAGTCCCCATGCCTGCAGGTGTCCAGGGAAGGCCTGGAGGTGGCACTGAGTGCTCTGGGCTGGGGACAAGGTGGGCATTGGGCACAGCTGGGACTCCATGGGCTGGGAGGGCTTTTCCAGCCCCATCGAAACTTTGATTCTGTAAAAGAACTCATCCTCCTCTGAGGCTTCTCCTCTACAGGACCTGGTGGCAGCCTGAGGAAAGGGAAAAGCTGGACTCAAGCCCAGGCTGGTGGGGTCCCAGTGCCATGGCCACACAGTGCCTCTCCCTGCCTCAGGTTGGATGTCCAGCCTTGAACCCTGTGTCTTGAGCCCCATGTGCTTGACTTTGCAATGGTTGATGGTCACCAGCAGGCCACAGGACACCTCTCTCCACCTCAGCATCTTTTTTAGGGTTTGCAAAGTGCAAAAGCAGCAGCAGGAAGGAGCACAGGGGAACTTGGCCAGAACCACCAGTCAGGACAAGGTTAAATGGGGGAACTTTGCCTGTCGGGCCAAAAGTTCACTTGGCTGGAAAAAATAATTATGATGAATTCATGGAAGGAAAGGTCATCAAGGACTATCAGGAAGAAAGGCACAGCCTCTGGTGTCTCAGGTCATAAATCAGTGCAAAGAGGGGACAAGGCACTGTAGCGTCCCAGCCATAAACTCATTCCTGGCTTCCTCAAAAGCTCATGCAAACTCCCACCATCTCTCACAGGGTGGCATCATCCCAAATATTACAACCATGAAAGAGCAGTGGAGAATAAGGCCAAGAGCTGATGAAGACTTGAGCTCCCACAGTATTTAAGATATAAAAATGACACATGCTTGAAGAGCAGCTCCCCTGAGCTTCAGGCTGCACCTCTGAGAGCTCAACACTCCTCACATCCATCCCCAGGGCCTCAGATCAGCTTCCCAGAGATGCAATGAGCTGCCCCAGCCATGGCTGGGGGGACTCATCCAGCATCATGCCCAGAAGCAGGTACCCAGCTCAGATCCCCACAGCAGCCCTCTAAAAAACCTCTCCTCTAAAATGACTTTTTTCCCTCTCTTCCCACGCTCACTGGCAACACAACCTAATGATCTTCCCATCAGAAGGGCTGGGCAGGGTGAAAAATGAACCTCCCACCAGACCACACTTTTTTTGCACCACAATGGGAAGCTAAAAACCAGTTTGATACTGAAGAAGACATTTTGTTCTGCCAGAGAGGCCGCAAAAACCACCAGGTCAGAAAGTCTTGGAAATGTAGGTACAGACGGTTGTTTTCCAGCAATGCACAGAAAAGCTCATCTCAACATCCCAAGAAGTGCTGCATCTAACAAAAAAATAAAATCAAACCTATGTAAACCAGCTCCTTCCTCAAGTTCTGCTCTCCAAACATATTTTGGCACGCACTCAGCAGACAAAACTTTTGACAGCTGTAACTGAGCCAAGCTGTAAGCAAAGGAGCAAAGACCACTCTGGGAGGGACAGAAAGCAGTGCTAGCAAGGAACCACCAGCCCCACAGGCAAATCCCAACTTCCCAGCATCCCATGGCATGACGCACACCCAGGGCTTTTTTTGCATCCCCGCTTTTGTTAATGATACACTCCGTGTAAATTTTCCCTTGGAAATGATTAAGCTGTGAAACCATTAAGGAGCTATTCCTCACTCCCTTCAGCTGTGACACCCTACTCACACCAACAGCAAATTCATAAATGGCAACCTGAATTACACAGCCTTGCATTTAATGGATTTTTAAGAAGCAAAGTGCATGAGCAGCATGACCAAAGTACAAGTTCAAGCATTAACACAGGCCCTGCACACCACTTATCTTTTGGGGGCATGTACAGCTCAAAGTTTATCTAAAACACCTGGTTTCAGATAGGCAAGGGTTTTTCATTTCTAAAGGCACCCTCCAAGATCAACATCAGCCCAGTTAAAAAAAAAAACCAAACAACAACAAAAAAAAAAAAGTATGCCAGTGTTTGTCTTGAAAATCCTCCAGGAAAACAAAATCCCTGTGGCCTAAATCTGAGCTGCAGCTGCAGTGCACATGTCTGGGTAGTGTGGGGTCTTCAGCATCATTTGCTGATTTACTAAATGCTCTTGCAGGGGCTACCCAAGGAGGGCATTCTGTGTTATTCTGTGTTATTCTAATAGCAAAGGGCTTCAGAAGAAATTGGGAGAAAAGGGGAGAGAGTTATAACTAACAAGACAACAAAAGTTGATCACCTCACCTTTTCATGGTGTTCGAAGAAAAGAGATATAAAGGAAACAAAGTAATAGAAAAATAACCAAGAAATCCTCAGCATGTGATGAGCAGCTGGAAAACAATTACCTTTGCATGTCACGGTGCAATGAGCTGGGCACTGTGTTCCACAAAATAAATCATGCTGTAAGAACAAGGTTGTGACTTGCTGGATAAAAAATGAGTTTTATAAAATTCACTTTCTTGAGTGACTCAGCCCACACAAATTCCCTGAAATCAGGGCTCTGCTGCTCTGCCCCCTGGGCAGAGTCACTGGGATGAGCTACTCAGAACCGCTTTGAAAATAAACATCTTTAAAGACGTTCGAGGCAATAGTTAAGAGTAAGTGTGAGAGGAGATGAATGCATGGTTTGGGTGTTTTAGTAAGCTTTTCCTTTTATGTTGCTTTGCAATTAAATTGATGAAGATGTGCACCTGTTCCTGCTCTGCCTGGGATATCGCTCAGTCCGTGTGAACTCTGCCCTGCAGCTCCTCTTTTTTTCAACATGAGAGTAGTTTTCGGGCAAAGAAACTAAGCCTCTCTCCTCAGGGTTGACATCTGATCTTGTGGGTTTGTTGCTCCTCTTTAAATAAATTTAAATAAGCCCGCATCATTTGCACCTAAGCCCTGCACAAACACAACCGAGCCAGCAGCAGTTACAGCTCTGTGACCCGCCGGGCTGCAGGAGCACATCCCGGTGCAAGCCAGGGATGCCACATCAGCTGGATCCCTGGAGATGCTGCCGCGACACCAGGCAGGTGACACAGCTGTAACACTTCCCCTGAAAAGCACAGTTTCAATACTGGGCTCTCACTCTGCCCTAAGCATCTGCAGGGGCATCCCAAGAGAAACTCCGCTCGCAGGGGGCAGGACTCCCGACGCCTCCATCCCATGGGATACGCCGAGCTGCACTTTCCACACAGCCCTGGGGACACAAGCCACGCAGGCAGTCACCCTGCCAGGGCAGGGCCGTGCCTGTGGCTCTGGGCTCTGTGGCAAGCCTCCCCAGAGCACACTGCACCATCTGTGTGCTCCTGTTATGGGAACGGCTCGGCGGGCAGAGCGAACGGGCGGCGGAAATACCGGCGGCGCCGCAGGTGTGCGGAGAGCGAGCTGCTCTTTTGCCAGAGCTCAAAGAAGCCCTGAAAGCCACGCTGTGCAAGAGCCCACACAATAAACAAGGGCAGGCCCGCAGCTCCACCTCCCTTGCAGCAATCCCTTCACGGTGAGCTTGCTCCCGAGAGCAGGGCTTTGCCACTGAGGCACACAGGAGAGCTGTGTGAGGAACACTGAGCCTTTAAGGTCATCATTACAGAGCCGCCTTCTCCCCAGAAAGTCAGTCCTGAAACTGGCCAGGAATAAATGCTTTCTGTCAGTGGACACTGAGAACAGGAGGACACCGCCTGGCACGTAGAGAGCTTCATGCCTCTTGCAGTGTCATGAGCAGAAATGAAGGAAGCACAAAGCATTTCCATATTAACAGCCAAAGGGAGATTCCTGCACACCAAGAGTCTGGTCTTCACCCAAGTCAGAATTAAGGCGATGTGTTCATTTCTAAGGAAAACACGTGCAGAAGCAAAACAAAAAAAAAAAAAAAGTTTTCTTCTTTGCACCTTACCATAACCTTCAATTTATAAATGGCTGTGCAATCAAAGCATCCTCAAACCAGCCTCAAACTCCAGAGAGCGTTCAGGCTGAGTTTAGGATTTAAATACTGGGCTTCTAGTTATTCAATTTCCAAGATGAGAAGCACTGTCAAATAATATAGTGGTCCACCACACATCAGCTGGCACTGCTGTGCCTTTCAAAAACTGACAGCTGATCAACAACACCTGCAAAACCCAGCTCTGCCATACCCTCAGACAGCGAATAAAGCTGGTAACATCCAGCCTCACAAAACGTGGTCTGTGGGAGAGATTAACACACCACCCACATCATGAAACTGTGGGAAAACTGAGGTTTTATTAGCAACAAGGATTTTTAGGAGTAATAAAGATTCATGTTACTGGGAGAAGGAAGAATTTGGATTAAGAAAGGGGCAAAAGAAGGATGATGCTGCATCAATAGGGATCTCCATAGGATAAATTATTGCATCTTCATTTTAAAATGGAACACCTTTGACTGCTGCAGCTAAAAAAGGTGTAATGAAAAACTGTCTGTGTGTACAAAAAAAGGTCAAAGGAGCCTGAACAAAGTGAAATTCCTTATCCCAGGCCTTTGATACCGACTGGAAATGGCTGAAATCAAGAAGCTGCTGAAGTTGCAGTTAGGAGAGAGAACTTCCTTTACACTCTTTTGAACCACATCTTCCTGGCAAGGGGCAGGAAGATCAGTAATGGGACATCACCGTTTCATCACGACTCCCCAAACCTCTTGCAATTAGTGAAATCATGCCTCTTCTCACTCCATCAGATACCTGGCAGATAAGTGCACAAAAATCCGCCTACAGTTGTCAAGCTGATAGCATCTGTTTTGACAGCCATGGCACAAAGGTCAGCCACAAACTTGCTTATAAAGGTCATTTTTCCAACCCAGGGTGGAGGCAAAGGAGAGGGATTAATCTGGAAGTTCAGTAATGCCTCTCCTGTCACAGCAATAAACAGAACTCCCATACACAGCTCACGGCTCACACCTCCCCTGCCTGAAATAATCCCCAAACCGCAGGTTTTTACGTTTCCAAGAACACCCTGCCGCACAGGCGCGCTTTGTCCCGCGTGGTTTCGGGTGCATTCCTCCCCGGACAGATTACCAGTGTGTTCAAAACGCATCAAATCCATCGGAAAAGTTTATGGCAAACTAAAAAAGAAATCAAATCAACCAGCAAAAAGCAGCCTGAGAGACTTACGTCAAGATTTCTTCTGGTTCTGATTTAAAACCTGGAAAACGTACTCACAGCCAGAGGGACCCAGACCTCCCATCCCAAATCCGAGGAGTAAGGGAGGGCAGCTGGCAAGCGGAACACGATGTCTGGCTGCGGCTGTGATTTGCAATTTTAATTTCTAACTGAACTGCGCCCTGACTACGATTACTTTTCTTTGCTGCGGGTGTTACACAGCGCTGGCTCTGCAGCGATGCTGAGAGCCTGCCAGTGGTGGTGGCTGCTCACCAACTCTTTCGCCGGGTGGGACCGGGGCAGGGGACACCCAAAAAGCCGAGGGAGACAGGCGCTCAGCCTTGTCGCTGCCTCCACCTTGGGCCCCGGCTGGAGGGGATCCGTGGGGACCGAAGTCGGCACAGCGGGACAGGTGCGGGCTGTGGCCGAACGCCAGCGGAGGGATGCGCGGACCGCCCGGCCAGAGCGTTCATCCCCATCACCCCAAAGTGACGGGCTGGCGCCCCAGCAGGAACGCCTCGGCTCCCGAGGATCCCCGCGCGGGGCAAAGCGCCGGGAATTCGGGACAGGGATCCGCAGAGCTTCCCGGCCCCCCGCCCGCCCCCCGTGGCGTCCCTACCGTGTGCTCGCGGCTCGACATGGTGCAGCGGCGGCGGCGGCGGGGCCGGGCGCGCCGGGGCTATAAGGGCTGCGGGACACGTAGCGCGGCCCTGGGCCGGCCCCTCTCGCCCTGCGCCCGCCTCCGCCACCGCCTCCTCCGGCCCGGCCCCCGAGGGGAGCGGGCAGGGCGCTCCGGGCCGGGGGGACGCGGCGCGCACCCCGCCAAGGAGGCGGCAGCGCGGGCACGGCGCGCCCCGAGGGAGCCGCCCGCAGCAAAGTGCTCAGAAATGAACCGCCTGCGGCTCTCCCGCCGCGGCCGGGCTCGGGGACAGGGAGGAGGAACAGCACCCCACACGACACTGCAGGGAGAAAAAGCACCTCCAGAGGATGATGATAATAATAATAATGATGATGATGTCTGAAACCAAGCGGTGCTGGAGGCTAGCCCCTGAGGGTTTGGCCAAAATACCAAAAAAGGTTGAGGGGAAACCCAGGGGAGCCTCCCAGCAAACAAGGTGCAGCAGGTGGGGGGAGCAGAAACGCCGTGCCTGACAGCTTCGCCACAAATCCTCTAGTTTTCTACTGCTGGAAAAGCTCAGATCCCAGAACTCTGCTGAAACAGAGCACTGGTGAAACCAGATCCCAGAACTCTGCTGAAACAGGCAATGTCCTGGTGGAGGGAAACTCCAGTACAACCTTGGGATGGCACAAGAGCCAAGGACAGAGGAAGAAATGACCCCTTGGATGTGTAATTCTGCACCAGAGGGTGCATGGTCCCATCCAGCATGGCACTTGACCTCCTGGACCACTGCCTCCTGATCCATACCCATCCATCCATGGATCCATCCCAGGGCTACATGGATGGCTGTGCAAACTGTGCTGCCTCTCCTCTAGGAGGAGATACCTCACTTCTCATTGTGCCCACAAGAGCAAGTGCTCTCTGCAGGTCCAACATGCTGAGCCTACTTTGAGCAGCTCCTAGGACCTGTTCAGCACACGATCACCAGCAAACAAAAAAAATACTCCTGTTTCACTTCTGTCCTTCACTCCAGCAGAGTTTAAAATCATTGAAGCTGTGACTGAGCCTTGAGTGAAGCTCCTTGATGGAAAGGGAAAAAGGTGGCAGGATTTTGCAAAACTCCCCGAGGGTCATTCTCCGGATGAACACATAAAACAGAAAATGGGAAACCCCAAGGCAGCAGGGAAAGCATAAATGGGGTTCCTCAAATGAGGTCTTGCTGAAGGAACAGCAGGGCCCACTGTGGGAAAACATGGAGGTGAAGGAACGGGGCTGCAAGGAGGCAACAGTACCTGTTCAACCAACTCCTGAAGCCAGGCAGCTATTAGAGTGTGATCAGCTATCAACTGAGCTAATCCCCACTGTAATTCCAGTTAAACCCATGGCATTACATTCAGGATTAACTCAGCTAAATAATACCAGGGTCGCTTTTTAGCATCACTCATTCTGTGCTTTTCCTCATATTGTTTTCATCAATTAAGGGCACATTAAATTTCTGCCATAGCAAGGCTGGAAAAACAGGGCAAGAAGCCTGAACATGATATCCATTGGAAAAGTCCATCCTGGTACATTTAAATTCACATCCCAACACCCTTTCCATGTTACTTTGCTTTTTTATACCTTCAGTAAAGAAGAAGGGTGGAAAAGGTGCCCAACAGACCAAGGCAAGCAGGGAAATACATTTACTGAAGAACAAGGAGCAGCACAAAGAGGTTTGTGAAGAAGAAAAGGCAGAAAGACAGGCTTCTTTAACAACAGACCACTGTAAACCATCCTGGCCTAACACAACTGCTTTTAGAGAGCACATTTTTGAAGGAAAACAACTTTTTTTTTTCCATTAAAAATGAGCTGCAGAAAGGGAGAGACAGAAAACTAGTGCTACGATGTAACAGAACAATTAGCATCCAGAGCATGTGACACCTCCATGTTTCCCCGAGACACCTATCAGTGAGATAGAAAATGAGTCAACATTATCTCCATTTGTTGCATCACTCTTCACTTCTAACTTCATCAAAGTTATTTCCCTTCTAGGAATTAAATTGGCCGCTCATAACTGCCTGAGAATTTGAGCAAATAATATTTTGGGGTATAAAAGATCCAAGGGTTTTTCACCTATTTTTCCCCAAGCACAGTGCAAAGAATGGCACAAACTTCTGTTACATGAAGCTATAATAACTAAATATATTTGGCTATTGCCACAAGTTTTAATTTGTGTGGGCATTTCAAGAAAGTAACTGATGAAACAGAATCAGAAACAAAGGGAAAAAAACATCTAGTTGCTTACCTCAAGGGACATGCAAATTATCAACACTCAATTTTCATTAAAGAACTTCTTGGGCTATTGAACAAGAGCTTCAGCCTCACACAGCCAGGAAAAGCAGCAGCATCCCAGAAAAGCAGGAACTGTGGCTACCCCTGGATCCCTGGGGCTTGGAGCAGCCTAGGACAGAGGAAGGTGTGTCTGCCCATGGCAGGGGTGGCACTGGATGATCTTTAAGGTCCCTTCCAACCCAAACCACTCTGTGATTCTGTGATTACAGGGAATATTTGTGGGGATTTTCACTCTGGTTCCAGCATCTGAGACTTTTGTTCCTCTCCTTACTGGGAAGGACACAAAAAAGTTATGCCCTTACTGCCTGCCCTTGTGCACATGGATTCAGCACTTTCCTGCAAAATCTGTACTGCCCTGACACCCCAGTCTCAAAGAGACAATAAATCCCTGGACAAAAAGATCTTTTAGGAGCCCGTTGTGCAACCTGTTACACTAACAGAGAGTAAAATCTGTATATAACTCCCCCAAACAGGCCCAACAAGCAGCTGCTTGTGAGGCATTTTCTCCATCCATCTTCCCCGTTCCAAATCCCCTTCTTAGCCAAAATTCCTATGCCAGCATTACCCAAGAAATTACCCCAAAGCACAAACACTCACGTGAATGTTCACAAGCTGGCCATGACCAGTGTGATAACGTCACCAACACCTCTTGCCACCTACAAGGTGGCAGAGGTGGAAATTAAGAGGTCACATCCTGTTTGCTGAGGGATCAGCCCCAGAAGTGCTGCAGCCTCTGGGCAAGTGTCGTGGAAGGAGAGGGCTGTGCCTTGCAGTGCTCTCCCACCTGGCAGAAAAAATGGGGAGGTCACTGTCTCTGACTTTGCACACTCTGAAATCCTTGCAGGAATTCCCCTATTTGATGGCTTCTAGGTGGAAAAGCATTCCACTACTCCCTGCACTCAAAACCATTCCACTACTGCTGCCTCTGCTCTTGTTTATTTGCTTTCCTAGCACTGAAGAACCTGCAGATGAAGGTTCAATGCCTTGCTTGGATTTTCAAGTGATGGAGACACAGTTGTCATCTTTAGCACCATTTCTTCTAAGATTCTCTGGCTTTGTTTTTCCAAAGTGCCAAGGGAGGCTATCACCCAGTTAATGGAACATTCTTCAGTCAGTGGGAGTGTGACAAATTCCGCTCTCCCTGTCCCCAGTGCGTTAGGATCGGTCCCTTTGAAATCTGAATATTCCCCAACTGAACACACGTAACACCTGTGGCATCAACCTGCAGAGATACTGAACTGCCCCAACAAGCACTTCCAGCTAATCCACCTCACCTCTCACCCAGGGCTTTGCACAAAGGGGGCTGAATTCCATGTATAAGTCAGGTGTGGATCTGCAGCCTTAAAGCCTCACCTGGGAGATGTCAAACCAGAAGTAAGCTATGAAAGGAAAGCACAGATTGCTGGAAGCACCAGAGATACAAGGTGGTAGGGCATTATTTCCTGGAGTGAGCAATTAGGACTTTGAGAGCGGGAAACGTTCTTTCCTTTCCTTGTTCTGTGATTCAAATGCACAGGGTCACCTCCAACTTTCAGAAAGCTGCTTGAGAGAAACAAGAGCTCCAGAAGTGACAAGAAATCAGCTGCTGAAGCTGAATGGCAACACCCACTGCTACTGGGGACTGCCACAGCCAGCCAGAAACCAAGTTCAAAACCAGTTTGCCAGGATTTCACAAGGGGAGAGATGAGCCCAAGCCAGGAACAAGCTCTGCACCTACATGGGTCTTCTCATAGTGCTGCCAAGCTCACTTGGAACAACCCAGAGCTGGGCTTGCCAGGTTGGGGTTTTAATGCCCCAGTGACACAACCACTCCTGCTCCCCAGCAGGATCTTGCTTTCCCACACCCCCTCTGGGCTGTGCTGACAGTTCTGAATGTTCCCAGTGCAACTGGTCCAGCCATGGGGATGGCATCCCACACATAGCAGATCCCCATAATCACCAGGGAAATGGTAAAAATGCAAAATATACAATCCCACAGCTGCTTATGTCACTTTCTTTTTCAGAGTGGGTACAAACTCAGGAACAGTGTGTCCTGCTCTCCAAGCATTGTCCAACACAGAATCCCAGGATGAGTCAGGCTGAAGAGAACACAGTGGGACATCTGGTGCCACCTCCCTGCTCCAGCAGGGCCATCCCAGAGCACAGGGCACAGCACTGTGCCCACCCAGCTCTGCAATATCCCCAGGGAGGAGACTGCAGAGCCTCTGGGCACAGTCTGTTCAGGGCTCAGGCAATACCCAGGGAAGAAGTTCAGGTGGAACTTCCTGGGCATCAGCTTAAGCCCACCAGATCTGTAAACTAAATTCTGACAGGGGTTCTTGATTTTTCTCACCTCTTGATTCTTATTTTTCTTTTTCTGTATTCATATTTCACTCTTTCCCTTTGCCTGTCTTTATAAACCTTTGAGGTTTCCCTGCCAGCCCCACAGAGCATTCCCAGCTCCCACTTGCAGGCAGACCTCACACTCTCCTTCTGTTTGCACATCACAGCTGCAAGATATAAAATATATAAGATATAAAATATATATCCCTACCAGGGCCTGGACAACACTCTACAAGGAAAGGAATATTGACTTTACAAATATCTTTGGCAGCAAAACAAAAGATTCTTATTTTGTAGTGTGTCATATTGCAATAATGACATTTATTTATTGAGTGTAATTATCTACTATAGGTCTGTTGCCTTTGCCCTGTGCAATTTCTTATCCCTACCACAGACTTTGACCCATATCCCTACCTTGTTCCTTTTACAACACCAGAATAAAGATCCCAGCTCCTGAAAGGTTTTCAGATTCACTTTCCCTACAGTAAACTGGGAACTCAGGAAGTCAGATTAGAAGCCACGTATGTCTTCTCCTAATAGCAGGCTGGCAGAAAAAAAGGCCAAAATACCTACAAAGATACCAGGCTGGCTAAAACTGCCACCAGGGCAGTCATGGTTAAAGAGATAAGTTAAGGAAGGGGCAATCTAAAATCCAGCCTCTCCAGGGCCAGGCAGTGCTAGAGCTGGACAAGCACAGGCAGGTAGGGAAGTCAGCTCCTATCACATTTTGAAGTGTAATTTCATCCTAATCCTTTCACAAAGCAGCCAGCTGTGTGTGACAGCAGCTCCTACCCATCACTCCTTCCATCTCCAGACACTTATGAACAGGAGCACTAAACACTTTTCCCACCAGCACAGGAAAACCCCACAGTCCCCACCTGTTTTCACTCCTGTGCAAAACAGATTTAGGATCTGCAATACACTGCTAGATTTTAGCACTTTTCCTTCCCCCTGCACCATTTCCTAGTGGGATTTGTCACACAGATTTCCAGACAAGCTGTCTGACCGTAAGATAAATGACTGTTCATCCAGAAACCATGTGAAGGGAAACTTTTTCTGGTTTGTGAATTCAGTTTCAATTCTGCTATTTTTAGAGTAATCCAGAGAAGCCTTTTTACCACTCTCATAGAAGAGCCATTGATAAGTATGGGCATTAAGCTCTAAAAAAATCAGGGTGCCATTTACTAATTGTGACACGTGTTGGGTGCATTATTCAAACACTGATTTTCATACAATGGCCTGGGTTGGAAAGGACCTTAAAGATCATCCAGTTCTACCCCTTGCCATGGCAGGGACACCTCCCACTGTCCCAGGCTGCTCCAAGCCCCAATGTCCAACCTGGCCTTGGACACTGCCAGGGATCCAGGGGCAGCCACAGTTCTTGTGGGCAAAGTGGCCCAATAACCATGATAAAGTTAGAAACTCCTGAAAGATCTCCACTGCCATACAGGATGGAAACAACTCCTCCTTTAACAGGAAAGCTGTCTCCTCCAGCTCAGTTCTCTGCTCTGCAGGCTGCATGTGAGAGCTTAAGAAGTAGGTCACATGAGCCTCTGAAATTCCCTGTCTTGCCTCATCCAGCTGGAAGTTCCAAGCACACCCCTGGATTTGACTTTAACATCCAACTCCAGCCCTGTGCCCAAAGCTGGGTTGATCAACAGATGCAGCACCTCCTGGGGAAAGAAAAAGACAAGGAAGGAAGGAATCTGAACTTACCCAGAACCCATTTGATTCACCACCTGTTTCCTGCTTGAGCAGGGGCATGGAACACAGGGGCAGAGGACAGTCAGGCCATGGCAAACTGGGAGTGGCATTTCCTCCAGTTCTGCCTGGAAAGGATGGAGATGGAGACAGGGGACATCTGCTCCACGGGAACAGTGGAGAATCCATCTCACCTGACCTCAAACTCAGGAGAAGTGAGGTAAAGGGGAACCTCCTGATTATCCCCAGGGATAACCAACCCCTGTAAACCCGAACATCTTTGGTGGGTTCAGGGCAGAGCCTGCATTCCCAGAGCCTGTAGAGGAAATATATGCCATTCCTTGCCATCCCAAGGCCCACGAGGGCTAAAGAACAGCCTGATAATTCTGGGGTTCTGTGAGATGAAATCTGAATCCCAAAGGCTTTCCTGCAAAGCCAAGTCCCAGCAGCACTTTGCATATGCTTCATGCTTGAAAGGGCTGGGAGCACGAGGCCCTGGGGAAGCAGAGCTGGATAATAAAAGCAGCAGACATGCAGGTAAATAGAGAAATGCAGGATATAATTAGTGACACCCTTTATATTGCAACAAAACAAATTTGTTCTACACAATTCCAAGTGCCAGGAAAGACATGTGGCACCCAGTGAGAAGGTTCTGCAGTAGAAGATGGGAATCAGAGCACAAAACCTCCACAGGACCACAGAAAACAGCCCTTAACCAACCAAATAAATATAAAAACCTCACTGGCCTAATGATTAACCTTCCAAAGAAAAGAGGTGGGGAGATCTCCCTCCAAGCAGTGAGCTGTTTGTTAGACCTCATCTGGAAAACCAAGTACAATTGTGGTCACTTAACTTCAAAAGAACTGAAGTGAAACAAGACCCAGCCCACACAAGAAATAAGTCAGGTGAGCAGGAGAGATGAAGAGGCACCAACTCATCAGATCTGGCAAAGCAAAGGCTGAAATGAGATGCAGGTGGCATCTCCAGAGGGATCAGGCATGTCAGTGACTGTCAGGATACAGAATAGGGAGACAAAGGGCAAGTATAACGTTACTCATACTTTACATTACCAAAGGACTTCAAGTCTCTCTTCTGGCACATAAACCAGGAACTGGAGCTTAGGGGGTTGGGTTTTTTACTTTGATAGGAGGGTGAGGCTGAACATAACCTGGCTGTGTGCACTTGCAGCCCAGAAAGCCAACCCTGTCCTGGCTGATCCAGCACAAAGATGCAATCAGAGAGGATTAAGAGCCACCTCCCTGTGCTTTGGACAGAACTATCGGATTGTTTGAAAATATTCCCTCTACCTCATCCCTTGCATATTTATTCTAACAACCCAATTACTCGTTTCAAACTACCATAATTAAAAAATAGAGGATCCCACACATTCATAAATATTAGAATGAAAAGTTGTTCCAATTTTCAGAGGTACTTTTAGGCAACCAAAATCCTCAGAGAGAAGCAAATAGCATTAATAGCAAGAAGGAGCAATACATCATACACAGAGGACATCACTGGGATGCTATTTTGTATGAGGGAAGTGTGAAATAAAAACCTAGAAAAGTTTACCTAGAAATAAAAACCTAGAAAAGAATTATCATTTCATTCCTTTTCAAGTTGACAGCACAGCCTCACCTTGAATAGTGTGTGCAAGTCTGGCCCAGGAAATGTATTTATAGGCACAGGGTAAAACCAAGCCAAAAAACCAAGTAGCAATGAGAAGAACAGAATGATTTCAGCACAAGTAATAAATAAGCAAGATAAGCCCTTCCCATGTGGGGAAAAGAAAATCAAAGTCACAAGTAGCACAAGTGGGATGCAGAGAGGTCAAGTGTTTAACTCCTTTCCCAGTAAAAGTGCTCCAAGCAATGGGCTGAATTGCTGGTGTTGAGGGAAACACAACACTGAAACAAGATTTGTATCACAAGAACTGCTCCAGAACACATGCCAAGCTTCACCATTTGCATATGGTAACTAACTCTGCTAACTGAGAATGTTGCAAGCTATCACTGTTCTCAAATCACAGCTCCTGGAACAGTGGTTGAAATTCAAGTCTACCAGGAGGCTCCCACGAGAGGAGCTAGACCTTCCCAGAGCTCCAGCTCAGCTCTGGCATCCACCACATCCCATTGCCAAGCAAATGACGAAGTAACAAAATGGTTTGGGTGAGAAGGGACCTCAAAGCCCATCCAGTGCCATCCCTGCCATGGCAGGGACACCTTCCACTGTCCCAGGCTGCTCCAAGCCCCAGTGTCCAGCCTGGCCTTGGACACTGCCAGGGATCCAGGGGCAGCCACAGCTTCTCTGGGCACCCTGTGCCAGGGCCTGCCCACCCTGCCAGGGAACAATTCTTTCCCAATATCCCATCCAGCCCTGCCCTCTGGCAGTGGGAAGCCATTCCTCCTTGTCCTGTCACTCCAGGCCCTTGTAAAATCTCTCTCCATTTCCCTTTCAGGCTCCCTTCAGGCTCTGCAAGGCCACAATGAGGTCACCCCAGAGCTTCTCCTCTCCAGGCTGAACAATCCCAGCTCTCCCAGCAGAGCTGCTCCATCCCTCTGCTCATGCTGGTGCCTCCTCTGCACTCTCCAGCACTCCAGGTCCCTCCTGTGCTGGGGCAGCTCTGCAGGTGATGTCCCACCTGAGCACATGGGCAGAATCCTGGCTTTGGGTTAGGAAAGCACCAGGAGAGCCATGGAGGAGAAATTCCTTAAGAGAAATATACCAAGCTACACACAAATCTACTTTCCTCAGCCCAAAACCCCCCTGTAGCCACAATCAGGAGTGTATGGGGAATGTTTGCTCTGTCCCTATGCATTTGCTCAAGGCATCATGTCCCACCAAAAGCCAGAGGTCACCAGGCTGAAGGACCTGCAGCCTAATCCCACCCGGATCTTCTTTCTGGAGCGCTTCTCAGGATCACCTGGGCACCTTCTATTTCTGGAACAGGTTCAGGATTTGTAATCACATCCAGGTCACTGGTGTGGAAAAGCCTGCAGAGCATTTCTGACCCCTAAATGAACAATACAAAATTCACCTCGTTCCTTCCATACTATTCCTTCCACAATAATCCCTTTCCTAAAGGCCAGGGATTTGTTTCTGTTAACTCAACACAGTAAGAACTGTACTCTAACCTTTCAGCAGAATGCCAGGAAAACAATGTTCCCTTTAAGCCCTTTCTCAAAGGAACTGTTAAATTAAACAAATAAATGAATCCACCACCATAAACCCCACATGCTGTTAAGTCTCAGACTCCTCTATCCTAATTATACGTATTGAAAGAAGCTGGAGCAATAAAATAGCTGTAAATGCAATTATCTATATATAATCTTTATTTTCCACTTCTGGAAGCAAACGAGGGAGGGAATAAAGTCACACGGCCTTTACAAACATCTCCCTGTATCAGATCTGGAAGCAGCACCCAGCTCTGGCCTGGCATGTATTGCACAGCCAAGAAAAACCCTCTTCAAAAACATTACCAACATCAGAAACACAGCAATTTAGAAATAGTTTTCTACTTACTGGACAACAAATCCTGAGAAATCAGGCAGAAAACCAGCACTCAGCAGCTGAACTGGATACAAAGGAGTTGCTGAGTCTTCATGAAGATGAATTTGAAGGTGGCAGCATGTCAAAGCCAAAATGCACCCACACCCCCAGCAGGCAAAGCAACCCAGAACACAGGCAGGAGTTGAAAACCAAGAAACACACTGCACACAAGGCCAAGAGCAGCCTCCCCAGCTCCTGACTGCAGGTGATGGAGGTGCAGCTGGCCCTGAGACAGCACATTCACAGCAGGAGGAAGGCTGGGAAGAAAAAACCTCCCCAGGACTCAGTGTTCTGACTTCTCCCTGGCTCACAAGATGGGTTCACCAAGGAACTGGCACTTGGGAGTGACTCTTCTCAGGGTACTGCCTGACAACCCTTTGGAGGACACGAGACATTCACTACAGTCCAGTCAGGTCAGGAGAAGTGATCTATAATTTAAAACCCATGAAAGCAAGAATTTAGCAATTTAAAGATAAGGCATTATTCCTGCCTCAGCAGCACCTGATAATACTTACTTTTGAAGAGTTGGACAACAAACAATTCTTTAATATATTATAGACCCCAAAAACAGGGAGAGAAGGAAATGGATGGTTGGTGATCATGTTCCCCACCTTGAAGGTTCTATTGGTGTCTTACTTTGAGGGGCATTTCACTCCTTTGCATGTGACTGTACAGTTTGGAGGGCTTTTCCCTGTTTTTAACAAAACCTCCTCAATTGTTTTCTACTTCCAGCTGTCTTACAGACTAGTAAATCTTCATATAAAATGCAGAAGCAGCCCATAATCAAAGATGATGCCATTCCAGCCACCACACCCTTTCTGCGTCTGCAAAAACCTCATCAGGAAATTGTTGCTGTTTTTTAAACCAGGGCTCCTGGAAACAAAGTCCCCTCAAAATGTGACTGTAAAAACCTAATTAAGCCATTTTCTATTAACCATCTGATGACTTAAAATAATCAGAGACACCAACACAAGTAACAGCAACCTCCCAAATGTATTTTGAAGCAAAACACAGCCATGATACCAAAGATCGTGTCATTATTGCTGCTCAGAAAACAGAGATGAAAAAAGTGTGCAGTTTTATTTCACAGCACTAAAATTCCACAGGTTCTCCAAATTCATCCAGTTAGTACCAGATCATTACAAATCTGCATTTGACAGCTTGACACTAACCAGGACAACCGTTCTTACTAGACAAAAAATTCACTTGCCAAAAAGATTCCACATTTAACAAATTAAAATGTACTCCACATGTATTGAAGGCCAGCATCCAAGAACACTGTTGGTGTTTTCCCACCATTGAAAGCTTCCAGTTTTAGAAAGGCTGCAGAGAGAGTCCTTGGCAGGTGACTGAGACAAGTCCTCCAGAGCCACAGGAAAGAGGAGCACTGTTTGTCTTGCAGGACTTCTGCAGGATGTGGGAATGTGCACTGCCAGGAGATGTGGCAGCTGATAAAACACTGCACACTAAGCTTGTGCCCAACTTTGTAGAAGTTTTTTGATGCATTTTAGTTTTCTTTTTTAAGTATCTAAACAAGTGTCTATGTTGATTAGATAAAAGGATCAGAGTGAAATCCCCTCCCCAGTGCTAAGAACTAGAGTAAGTGCCTGGAGTATTTACATGTCCCAACACTTCTATAGTGCTACAATGGTGCAAAGTTTCCACACCAAGCCTCTAATTCTGCCAAAGGAGTGAGTCAGAGCATCCTCTAAACACAGGTCAGAGCCCCACCAGCACATTTTCCCTTCCAGTTAATTGCTGAAAGCCACTGAAGAGAGATCTGTTACACTGGGGGTACAACAGACCTGTACTCCAAGGTGAAACAGGGAACGGCTTCTGAGGAATCATCCATAGAATTTAAACAGACACCCAACCTGCTAATGCACAAACAAAGGGTACTGCACAATAGAAGGAATTATTTGGTTCCTGCACCTCATGTGGCACACACTCAAAAAAAGCAGTCAAGTGCAATGTATTCCCTCACAAGAAAGAAGGACATATCTTTTAACAAACATGGTGTCTTATGATCAGTCTTGTTGAACTGACAACAGAATCCTCCATTCATCTGCCATAGCCAGGCTTTCATCCCTTCTGTTCATGAATCATCACTGACTCACAGAAAAAAAAATATTTATTCAAAGGTGGATTTTCTCACTCTCCTATCTGCTATTTCCAAACTTAACTGTCTTTAAACAAAGGCTCATTTCTTTGTGGCCTGACTCAAATGTTGCAATGAGCTCCTACCTGGGATCTGTCACAACCACTACCATCAGTTGACTTAGTCTCAAAGTAGGATCATGTTAGAAAGGAGACATGCAAAGGTGATCGAGCAGCAACGTCATATGCAGAGGCTGCCAATTACCCTGACCTATACTGCTCTGGCTGTTGCAGCACTGAACTCCTCCCTAACCATTTCACCAGCTTCAGACAGAGCTGCAGATTTAACACAGCCAAGTGCTGAAATATTTGAATCAGTATCTTCAGTGATGTCTTGGTCTCTGTGGCAAGTGGTGCACTAATCAAACAAGGCCCTACAACCACAGCTAGGGAAATGCCCTTAACAGCAGCAAAAACCATGTGTTTAATTGCTCCTTAACTTACAGGTAGGTAAACCTGAAGTGCTTTTATACAAGGCATGTTAAGAAGAAAAAAGTGACAAAAGGCTGAGTCCTCAATAAAAAAAAAAAAAACCAAAAAAAAAAGCACTAGGTGTAACTCCTCAACTTGGATTTTGGCTTGCTTTCTTTTGTTTTTGCAGCAGTTAAGTTCCCAGTTCTAAGGGTGAGCCTCCAAAAAGGACTTATCAGGTCCACTGTAGACATTTATACCCTCAAATGCTGCAGGCTATGCTGTGGTAATCACTTACTCCAACTCTTCACCTCCTGCCCAGGAAACACAGCAAAATAAACCTCACTTTACAGGGTGAGCTCTGGGACACTCAGAGGGTGAGAGTGCACACTCCAGAAGCTACCAGCACCATAAATCCACACCCTCATCTGCTTTGGGGCAACTTGGTCAAACAGCCATTCCCTTGCAGATGATGAAGGAATTTTTAATCTGACTTAATTCAGACATTTCTCATCAGTTATCTTCAGTTTTCCTTTCACTGCCACACTGCAGAACTTCAATGTACTTCCCAGCTTTCAGAAACAGGGGAACCTACTTAGAGTGCAGTTGCCTTAGAAGACCATCAGTCCTTTTAGGCAATTCATCCCTTTAAACCCAGCTGCATTTCAAAAACAAGGTGGCACATCAAATGTGTAAGACCTATGTAAGTGGCAGCAGGTTTGGTGCCTTAAAGTTAACAGAAGTCAAGTCTCAGCCCAATCTTAATACAGTTCAAAAACCCGGATTTAGAGTTAGCAACAATTCCATTTCAAGCAGGAGGCTAGAGACATCAGAGGTGCTTTCCAGCCAGAGATGGTAGGAAAACTGTCACCACTTGGCCAGGACCAAGATGGTCAGAGCCATGGAACAGCCTAACCTGAATGCCCCACCCCAAATAACACCAGAAATGGATGGTGTTAGTGAAAGGACACTCCAGATTATTCAGAGAACAACTGCTGCATGTCCCAGAGCACCTTAAAGGAAGAGTGAGTACTTTCTATTACCTCACTTATTTTTCTTTTTTTCCTCTACTTCTTTCAAAGATAATTTACTTACCCTGGAGACTAACTTGCTATGCAGGATGGGCTGATGATGACTTTAGGGACTTTTAATTCCTTGCCCCTTTTCAAGCAGGTGATGCAGGCAGGACCTCCTCCTGCTTTAAAATGCCCAAAAAAAGATGGTGCTGTCCAGGCAGAAGTTATGCAGCTGTGGAGAACTACTTACCCTCTCCCTTCTAGAAGCTTGGGAAAAAGATCAAAAAAAGGTTTGAAGTATTTCATGCGTGGCACAGGAAAACAGCAGCTAGAAACACAGGCAGCACAAAGCAATACTGAATCAGTCCAACCACCTTCAGATTCAGTAAAATGGACGCTGCCCCAGCTCTTAAATCCATCTGTGGCCCATGACCAATGAAATCAGCTTATTTGTACATATAAACACACAGGTACTTGTGTCTTGCATCACACATTTGTTACAACTTCCCTGTCACAGCAGTTGTTTCAGCAGCTCTGCTTATGCAACAGAGAATCAGTGCACTGAGCTGAGCCAACCCCCTGAATCTGCAAGGTTAGAAAGTCAACACAGCAGCAGCAAATCATCCAAAGTACTTGTTCCCCACACCCGTGGAACTGAACCCAGACCAATCTGAAGAACATCGGCGCCGTTCCGTTCCCTCACAGCTCATCGACAGCAGTGACGTTGACTTTGGGCAGTTCGCACTCCTCTTTGAAGTGGCAGTTTTCCAGGATGTCCTTGTAGTAGTCCTTGAGGTCCGCGTAGGTGGAGATGGTGTCGTTGGAGTGATGGAAGGCCATGAGCTTCTCGTTGAGCAGCAGCTGCACCTGGTACTCGTGGCGGGAGGCGTTCACGTGGTCGCAGTGGTAGAGCACGAACACCAGGTTGGCTGCGTAAGGCACGATGCGGCCGCTGCGGAACTTCCGCTGCGCGTGCCTGGCAAAGTTGTCGGCCAGGAGAGGCTCGTCGTCTTTGAAGTAGCCCATCAGGGCAAGCAGGGGCTGCAGGGTCTCTGCGTGCCCGACTTGGACAATCAAAGGTGAAGAAATGGGTTTGGAACTGCGAAAGAAAAGAAGCAAAAGGGATGAGCAAGAGCCTGTGCTTTAAAGCAAAATGCCAACACATTGCGCAGCTGCCAGCAACCACAGCTAAAGGACATGTCAGTAACACACATGAATTTGTGTTACTCCTGAGAAAAACCTGTTTGGGAATTGGCCTGTGTTACAGATATTTTAAATGCAGCTTCCTAAATTTTGTCCAAGTTTTGATCCAAGGCCAACACAGTGAAATTCCACACGGCCAAGTGCCAGGTCCTGCCCTGGGGTGACCCCAAGCCCTGCAGCTACAGGCTGGGGCAGAGGGGCTGGAAAGGGCCTGTGGGGAAAGGCCCTGGGGGTGCTGTGCCAGCAGCTGGACAGGAGCCCAGGGGGCCCAGAGGGGCACAAGGCCAATGGCTCCTCGGCTGTGACAGCCATGGGGTGGCCACAGGCCCCAGGGTAGGACCTGTCCCCTGTGCTGGCCCTGCTGAGGGACCTGAAGGGCTTTGTCTGGTTCTGAGCCCTCTCAGCCAGAGAGCCCGGGAGTGTATCTAGGAAGGGATTTTGGGAAGGGGGTGGAGGTCTCATACATAGTCAAGCCCTTCACTAGACGTGAGAGAGTCTCCCTCAAATCATCGGGAGCATTTACCCAATTTAGTCTGAAGTCAGTGATCCAGTCATGCAGGAAAACAGTTGTCCTCCAGTTTATCAGTCCAAATGACCAGCAGGAATACTGCTATTACTAACCCTGAGGGCACCAAGCAGCCCAAAAGATGCTCTCTCAGTACAAAGGTCAGCAAACCAAGCCACTCACTTGTATCATGAATGATGATAGTTTATGTAACAAAAGGTTGCACACTGCTCAGCCAAAGGGGAGATAAGAGCTGGCTTGCTGTGCCAGGGTGCACCAGCCAAGAAGAAAATCTGACTCTTGCTCCAGAGAAAGATGATGGCTTTTGGGGACCGTTTCCAAGTGACCTAGATCACTTGATCTAGCACATGTTTAGCTTTCAGGAGACGTGTTGATTGGCCTGAAAAGGAGGCGTTTCTGCCACTCCAACCCAAAGCAATGGAAAAATGGTTAACTGGGAGACTTGCCTGTGGATTGGAACTCTGAACAGCTCAGCAGGAATTCAGTGCTGGCCCAGGATGGGCCCTATCAGCTCACTGTAGGCATGGTGCTTGGGCAGCCTGACACACACCTTGTGTTGTGCTCCTGGTGAGCCTGAGACCTTCTGACTCCACTCCTCAGACCCTCCTCATAGGTAAAACATCCCTTAAAAAATATCTCCAAACCCTGCCACTGTTTCCTATTCAAAAGAAGCAGCATTCAAACCACAGAAAGGTTCTCTGTGGAGGACAGGATATTTTTTTCTACCTATGCCTTTGTTGCACCAACAGTTGTACATTCACCACACTCTTCGAGCTCCTCCAAAATCAGTGTTTCTGCCTATGTTCTTTCCTTGCTATTTATGACCCCTTCACTCATTTTAAAATTGTAAAGCTTTTGGATCCTTGAACATCTTTTTTTCCCCCCTTCCCTCTCTTATCCATTTGACCAGTTCATGTATATCCTCCACCTTCACACACACCTGCAGGGAAGTACTTTTACGTTTCAGGACACATTCACATCCCTTCTGTCACAGCTGCAAGACACAGATGTCTAAGCAAGGAGACAGGCAAGGACACTCCTTTCACCTCCTGAAATTTCCAGCTCAGGAATATCTTGGGCTAAATGTGGCTTCTAGGTCATGAATCATTCCTTTGCCAAATCTCTCCTTAAATCCACATGCATTTCTAGCACACACAACATCCTGTGGCAAGGAGTTGCACAGCTTCACACACTGCTCTTAATTTTTTCTATTTGTCAATGCTATGTCTCAATCAATCCTTTCTACTTCTACTTCCTTTCTATTCCTTTGCAATAGTTTTCTTTCCAAGTTGAGAAATCCTTAGTCCTTCCACAATTTTCCAAAATATCCCCTTAGATCAGAGTATTAGAATGCACAACAGTCAAGAACCACAGGCAACATAACAAATCCATGCTAAACCTGTGAGCTGTTTCCTTGATTCCTGATACCCAGCATAGAATCATGGAATGGGTTGGATTGGGAGGGACCTTAAAGATCATCTCATTCCAACCCCCTGCCATGCCTGGTCCATAGACCAGGCTGCTCCAAACCCCATTTGTTTGAAGTTTGAGATATCTCCAGACAGCTACAGCCTCATAACTCAGCTCCTGAGCAATAAGCTCCCCCAGATTCTATCCAACAGGTGATAAGATAATTTTTCCTGGGCAGATTACTTGACAGCTCTGCAGTTTTCCAGCCCAGTCAGTCTCACCAAGTCCTTTCACAATCTTCCTAACACAAACAATCTTACTTATCTTGAATAAAACTGCCTCATTTGCAATGCCACTGAACTTGTCACCTCTTTTTGCTGAGTCATTTACAACATCCCAAGCAGGTCAGCTCTTTCCAGCTCTATCTCTGCTAGGAAAAAGAAAATCAATCAGCTGCTTCCCTTTCTTGTAATTTTATCAATTTTTTCCCCCATATAAGGACCTTCCCCCTTAACCCCATCTGCTTGATTTCTTTAGATAAGGTAACCTGCTGAGAAAGAGGTTTGGCAATCATGACTGTAGCTACCAGATCACCCTATTTTATATTTGCTCATCTTTCCGGAGAGCTCCAAGAGGAATGTTTTCCTTTCAAAGAGCCATCCTAACACTTCTCAGGTGTATCATATTGGTCAAGGTGCTCAGCAGTCTGCAGCATTATTTCTACAAGACTGGCCTGGAATTCTGATTCTCTCCTGGAGCTGCTTTTTAAATTTTTCCCTCATTTAATTATTTGGATTTTCATGTAATCCCAGCTGCATGGTGGTCTGTGTTTCATTAACTGAGAAGGAAGCTGGGAATGTAAACATGCTGCTAGAATCTCCAAAACAACTTTACATGGGCATTACTGATTCCACAGGGAGTGGATTTCACATCCCCCCACCCAGAAGAGGCTTCAGAAACAAGACAAAAAAAAAAAACCACAACCCCAAAAAACAACATTCTGGCTATCAATGCTGGCTTTAAGCAAAGTTTGGCTTTACTTTCCAGCTGATGCTAAACAGGAATGTTGAAATGGAAGTAAATTACAAAGAAAACAGAAAAAAAAATCATAAAAAACCCAGCAAGACATATGTTTGCAAAGCAGGAAAAAAATTACAGCATAGACAATTTTTTTAAGAACAAGGAAAGAAGCAACAAAAGAAGGACTAAACAAGGTGCTCAATCTCAGCATAACTTGAGTTTTTCCTTCACCTGCTTTAGTCTCATGAAATGTCACACCAACAGGCCATACCACCTTAGGAGGCAAAACAAACCTCTCCCACTCAGAGCTATCCCACTGGATTAGTTTAATGAGGATTAAAACTGCTTCCTGATACAACACAATCATGAGTTCTCCACAACCTCTAACACAGCATGCCAGCTCCCCCAGCATCAGACATCCCAGACTGCTCCAGCACTCCCTGTCCAGTCTCCAGCTCAGATGTGGTATCCAGCAATGATAATAAAAATGGCCATCAAGGTTAAACAGCAATATTCTTAATCATGGGGAAAATAATGACAGATCAGCTCTTCAGAGAATACACACAGGCAAAGGTTAACACTGCCTCCGCATTTCTGAGAAAGGCAGAGACAAAACAAGCAACAGAACGCTGATAAACAGTAGCCCAGGCTAATAAAATATTAAATGGCAGGCCTGATGTTTCCGCACTCAATTTGCCTCACAATCGATCAATGACTCAGCATCATGTTGGAAGCATCAAAGTTCTCAGCATCATACTCTGGCAATTGCTAATGATCTTTGAATTCACTTGTCCCCTCCCTTTTATTTACTTGTACATGGCTTGGGAAAGCCCACTGAGGAAATCTCATAGCCAACTCTGAAGGGGGATGAAGGGACTGTGGGTAAAACTGTGCCAGAAAATATTAGGAGCTTGTTTGAAAGTGATTGGTTTCATATTCATTTCATGGGGCACTTCCAAGTGAGCAGAAGGGGCTCTCAGTAGGCAGAGCACAAGCAGGGTTCATTGGAGAGATGTGTCAGCTCCTGAACTGCCAAAAAACAAAAGGGTTTTTATGGGGTGTTTATAACCTCTTAAGTATATCTGACCACAGATGAAAAGGATGAATTCAGCAGCACAGCCCCAAAAGCCAAGTCTCACCATGGGGAAAAAAAAAGCATCATGGAGAAGCACAGATATGGGATTTATCATCCAGGCAAATTCTAGTTCTCCTGGATCCCGGCAGGTTTGGGTTTAACCCTAAATCTTTTGTGTCAGCTCACCCATCCTCAAGAGCAGATCATTCCTAGTCTTTCCAGGACTACTGGCAGTTCACTTTCCATATGGAAAAAGTGCACCTTCTTTTAACCAAAGTGTATTTCCTAAGCACTGATAGGACTTCCAGTTAGAGACAACCCAAACCACAAGAAATTGTGGGGTAAGAAGAAACATTTCCTGCTGCAAAGGTTAACTGACCAACCCTCAAACCACATGTAAAAATCCCTCTGACAACTGCAAAGAAGTTTTAACAAGCAAGCTTTGACTACATTGTCCCTTTTCTCCCTAATAAAAAAGCCAGGACAAAGGACTGCAAAAGCTGTTTTCAGATTTCCCATTTCCCCTTGTGATTTCTTTCAGGCAAAAAGAAAAGCTGGGCAGACCCTAAACATACCAGAAAGCAGCAGAGATCAGGGAACTCAGTGGTGGGATTCAGAGGGCAGCAGAAATATTTAATAGTGGTGATGCTCAGAGGGTTACTACCAGAGGGGGGAAAAAAAAAGCTAAAATAAGAAAACCCCTGTCAAATAGTATTAAGCCCTCATATGCTAAAACTTCCACAGCCAATCATTTCCAGAATCAGCACCAACACAACAAAATGCCCCATTAATACTGACAAGATAAAATTTTCTTTATTTTGCAACCAGAAACCAGCTCACTCATGACAAAAGCAAACGTGAAAAGCTGACTGACAACACAAAACTCATTAAAAACCCTGATTAGAACACTCTTAACCAGTCCTGCAAGACTTAATTACTCAGAGCTAATTAGGCTTCATTGTGTTTGACTGCAGAGCTGCTGCACTTTCAAAGGCTCTTTGCTGGCTGATCCCACCTCTCCCATAGTTTCAAACCTCAGAGGTGACATGCATTACTGCAGCAGCACCACACTGATGCTCAATGTTGATCCATCACAATGACTCAAAACCAAACGAAGAGGTTGATACCACTTGTCAAACCCTTCCTGCCCAAGGTAGACATTAGTCAGACCACTCCATTTGTCTGTTACTTTCCTGGGTACTGTTTCATTTGGGTTTTTCATTCTTACATACAACAGTATGACTCTATAAAAGCTGCTGAGATACTTTTTCAGTTCAATCCTGAGCAAGCATGTATTAAGTAATTAATATGAGATTAAGGACATCATGGAGAGTCTGAAAGGCACAAGAAACACTTTAAATCTCTAGCTCTGGGCAGACAGATGAACAGGCACATTCCCAGGAGAGATGCTCTGTGCTGCCCAGCTCTCTGAGAGAAGTCAGCAAACACACACACTTGAAAAACACAGACACAGGGATGCTGCTGAACACAAGATTGCTGGAGAATTTCACACCTCTGGCTTCCCCAAAAGCACCCTTTAGTCGTGTCAGAAGTTCCACCTTTGAAAGACAGAGCAATCAAAGCTAACCATACACTGTAATACAGAGCAGCTGATTGAGACAATAACTGTTTATTAATGAACACCATCCCAGCAGCAGTGAAGGGTTTTTAATAGAAGAATTGACTGTTTTGAGTATGAGCAAAAGGGGATTTTCAATCTAATTATTTCACTGCTACTGCACACACAGAAGCCTTTTACTCAGTTCCCTTTGTACATACTATAAAAAGAGTTTTGAACTGTGACGTGTTTTTAGATCATCCATTATATTCCTTTGTACTGAGTCACAGCTTTGGAAGGAGCGATTAGGGCACAGCAGTGAATGACTCCTGAAAGGTCACCAATTGTGCTGGGAAGTCAGCTGCAAAGAGGGAGGCAAATTACACGGAACAATAAAAACTACCAGTAAATTGCCATATTAGCCTACTTACCATAGAGCTCTGTGGTATAACTCACAAAGATCACCTTCACTTGGATCTTGAATCATATTCAAATTAGTCTTTAATACCTGCTTACTTTCTCAGAGGAAACCACCACCAAATATCCTGCAATGCACATGTGCAGCTGGGCTGGTGTTACCAACACACTGTAAAAACTGGGGTGGCTGCACAAGGATGCCTCCCTGTTTCCAGAGCCTTATGGTAATCCATTTGGACAGTACAAGCAATAACAGGTATTTCATAATCTCTTTCACAAGCAGGAAGGGCAGACTTACTAAATATTTGAAGCTAGAAAAAGAAAAAGGCAGTCTAAAACAGCTTTAGTGAATAGCTGATATGCTTACACTGTGCCACAACTGATTTGCAAATCCACCTCTGCCCAGGTGTGCAGCTGCAAAGGTTTTTAAAATCAGATGAGCAGCTTCATATTGCATTAACTACCAAAATACCTGGATTTCTCATCAACACACACAGAGTTCCTGTTAGCAGAATACTCTTCACTAAACTGCTGGGGAAAATCAGCAGGGAAAAGTAATTCTCCACCAGCTTCTCTGGCTATTTTTTATCCCTAGCAGGCAGACTTGGGAAAAACACAGTTCTTAGTCCATAAATCACTTTCTAATTGTGAAGACATAAGACAACTGCCCAACTATGCTATTTCTGTACAGCAAATCACATGGGCTTTGTATGCAGCAAGTGAAACTTTTAACCAAAGTGTATTTCCTAAGTGAAAATGTTTTCATTTTATATACATCTCTTGTGACACGTTTTTTTTTGGTAATTAAGGAAATTTGAATGGAAGAGAGAGTCCTGGCCCCCAACCTCTACCTAGAAATGTGATCATGACACTTCCTCACAGACTGGTAAGGAGGAACATGGTCCTGAAAGTCCCATTAAGCCTATGGTAAGGTCTAAGGGAATAGATGCTTTCTACTGAAGAATTAGCCTTTGTAAGACATTTATACTTCATTGCTACTGGGGGTGCAGAAGAACAAGGCCCATGCACTAGGCTGACAGGAGGTGGTCATTAATACAACTACTGACAAACTCCACATCAGACCCAAGCTCCTGAACAGATATTCCACCTTTCCACCAGCTCTCTGGATGGGGGCAGTTGCCAAAAGCAATCACAGAGTAAAAATCCCTTTTACAGCTTTATAGCAAGACCTAAACAGAAGAGACTATTGCTAGTTTAAACACAAGAGTTATACTGGAATTCAGATGATAAAAGATCCTAAAGACTTTTGCATTGCAAATTGAATGTGGGACTAATTAGCAATAGGTATTTATAACCACCTTCCTCATATAATTAAGGATAGACTAACCAGCAGGAGGGGTTTTCCACCCAAGAAATAAAAGCAAACTTTGATAAGGCATCTAAGTTTGGTGAGCAGACTGCAAGGTCAACAATCACTTCATGGAAGAAACTGGGTTACAGTGAAATCAAAAGAGAAACCTTGCCTTTATTGTAACTGAGAATGAAAATGGGACAAAGCTATTGAACATAAATATGTAAAGTACACTACAGAAATACAGCACTGTCAACTCTGCTCTCCACTGCCAAGCCTGGAGCAGAACAGGTAATGCAGATCCCTCAGCTTCTTCCCAGATGAGAAATGATTCCCTTTCTACTTCTGGATAGTCCCATCTAAGCTTTCCAAAAAGTAAAGAGATCTTGGAGCAAAGATAATGTCCTGGAAGCAAATTGCTGCTTCTTAAATATTCAGAGCAAGCAGTCAGTTCCAAATCAATATTAAACACTGTAAAACTCAAACAACAGTCAATTGAAAGACATCACATCCTCACAAAAATTCACTGTCTGAGTAAGAAACTGATGCAAAAATACTTAACTTGCTGCCTTGAAGTTGACCATCACCAGAAAAAGAAGAGACTGGCATATTTTTTTAACTTCTATGTCCTCTTGTTTTCATTTGTACTCTCACACTGCAACAGGATGTCTCTCTCCATAGATGAAGAAGAGCTAAATCTCTGTCTCTAGATGAAACAGGATTAGCTGCACCTCCACTCCCTAGATCCCAAGAGACTTCCAAGCTGTTCCAATACAGAGGCTGGGGTAGATGCCCACATCCTCTCCAGGGTTACCCAACCCAGCTTATTCCCACATCTCCAGTGCTTTACGACTGCCACCTTCTGTTGTGGAAGGGAGTAACACTCCTGTGGCTCTCGGCTCCCTCGGCTTTCCGCTTCCTGTTTAGGATGATGCTCATCCTCAAGACTGCTCACACGGCTTGGAATTTTGCAAGATTTAGCGTCCTGATCCCCTCTCCCATAGCAAAACAACACGAGAGCCTCAGGGATTGCAACTGAACTTCCACTGCCAATGCTGAAAGACAGCATGAAGTTACCACAGTCCTTGGGAGCTCAGCCTCAGACACTTGCCCTTCCCACCTCTCAGTTTAGCAACTGCTGATTCAGCTCCAAATAAATCAGAAATCTCCTTTCAACTGTATCTCCTTTCAACTACAGTTTTGGGGCTTTTAAGATTGTTATTACTAAACTTACAGGGATATTTTCTATACAGTTGAGGCACACAGCTGCAATTAGTGCATATAATGTGAGGCCTGAAAGGCTGTCACAGTTCAAAGAGGACACTAAAAGGGAACAAAATTGATCACTCTATTTTGATTATACAATGTTATGGCCCTATCCTTGATATCCTGTACTTTTAGAAACATTTCCATACTAATCTGCTAAGGTATTAATTCATGTGACTGATTACTAAACTATGAATTCTGTAATTGTTCAGTTTATATAAGCAAAATGCACACAGGTTCTAAATTAACATTTAAGTAATGCATTATTTTTAACAAGGACATTTTAGGAAAAAAAGCTCATTGTTTTAACTCAGTGTCTCCTCTCAAACTGTGCAGGAACAGAGCACCACTACCACACAGCAGCTGGCTGCCTCTGAAGGCCTGTGTGGATCAGCAAGTTAATAGATGGAAATACATTGTCTGGATACAGGAGCATCAACAAAAATTGAAAAATATACTCTTTGAAGTAATACTGCTCCAGTAAAAATTGTATTTTCTCTGTTGAAATTTTCCTAGCTCTAACTCTCCTAATGTTGCCATTTTTGGAAGTAAAGTACTGAACTTGTATTCACACAAAATCCAGCTCAGGATTGACCACAGAAAGCTCATTCACAAAGCACTGAAGCCTTTTGATTTACCTTTTGCTCTCTTCCACTGCTTTGTCCAAGTGCTGGAAGATATCTTGGAATAAAATGCAGCTGGAGCGACTGTTGATGTCATAGCCATATCCTCTCTTCCAGTACTGTTTCAGGTCATTCAGGTATTCCAGCACCTGAAGACAGAGGTCACAGGTTTTTATTATTGAACTAAGGGAAAACAAAAAGCTCACAGCCTGGAGCAACGACACAAAAACCACCCCAAACAATCCCCAACATCAAGGCTCCAGTTGAAACCACTTCAGCATAAAACCAGACAACAGATCAGACCAAAGAGCCACCAAATTCAGTCTCTAGATACCCTCAGGCAGGTGAGGTGCTGCACATCACAAGACAACCATTATCCACTGCTTTTTTAGCACTTTTGAGTTTGCCTCTGGCTCATCATTCTTCCCACAGAATCCATCCCACATCTTTAAATCAGCTTGCCTGTTTTCACGCTCCAGAGATGTGCACACATCTCAGACAGAACTGTGCCTTGGAATTATGCAAGAGCATACAGTGCTCTCCTCGTTCTCTGTTCCTTTCCTGACAATTCCTGGCATCAAAGTAATTTCCCACCTCCCTGCTGAGTTATTTATAACTACACTGAACAGGGCAGGTCTCAGCAGAAGTCCACAGTGACCCTGATAGTCTTAGAGAGGAGACCATTTATTCCTAACTGCCCACCCTTTAGTCAACTACCTCCCTATGCAAAGGTCTTCCCTCTTTCCCAGGAGGGCAAATTTCCTTAAGAACCTTGGGGTAGTCTTACTGAACATTAAAAGTTATATCAAATGATTTTGAAAGAAGAGGAACAAACATTTGCTTCATTCATCTGGGTTCTACTGGGTTTTAACAGGCATTTTTTTGGTTTAGAGATCTGATAGTCCATAAAACCAAATAAAAGGAGTCTTACAATGGTTTAGGATGGAAGATCATTTAAGACCATCTCATTCCAAACCCCATGCCACAGGCAGGGACACCAGGTTATTCCAAGCCCCACATACCTTGGCATCTTCTTCACTGAAGAGTGAACACCATGGGGAGGTCACATTCTTTATAGCCAGCTCATATGAGCAGGTGAGAAAAGCCACTTGAACAAGGTCTGCAACAAATCCAGCAAACAAGCCAGAGATAAACCATTGCTCCACAACCAGCAACTTCCTCTCAACTTACCTCTAAAATGAATTACAATTACTGTTTGGCAATGCAAACAATGAAATCCAATAAATAATTACCAGGAAAAAGGCCGAGCACCAAAAATAAGCAGCTTAATGGATTTATTGCAAAAAATCCGAACTTTGGCCGGCAAGCTCTTCACATGTCATCATTACAAGGGGCAAACAAGAGCATTTCACAATCAATGCTGCACATCTGCTGATGTGTTACAGGTGTCAGCTGCTGGTGCTGCCTCACTACCACAAAGGACAGAAGAGTCAAGATGGGGAAGATGTGAGGTTTTGGACAAATCTCCCTCCACATCAGTAGCTGAGTATGAGCAGCACCAGGCTGAACTTTGTTTCCAGCATGTCCCTAAAGCTGCCATCTCAACAGTAACACTTATTTTGTGGGGGTTTTCCCACCACCTGACCACACAGGGAAACCCAGCACTTCTATTCTGGTCAGGTGAAGAACACAGACATACAAGTCTGCTTCTCCTGAGGTCTTTTATGTGCTTGAGTTGTAATGGGTTTCACCTTCAGAAAGCAGAATTTAAAGAAAAACACTCAAATCCCTCCAAAGCCAGGTAAAGCTGATTTCATCTACAGGAAGGATGTTTTCAAACATATTTTTCTTCTGAGCACTAACCAACAATCATTCATTACTGCAACACCAACACAGACTTACAGCCTCATGCACTTAATTACAGACTGCATCTCCAATTCACAGGCACTTTAAATTACCTACTTTGCATAAATACACATCTTGGAAGCCATTCTTAGCCAGACTTGGAGCCAAAGCCACCTGTACCAGGAACTCCTTACCTGCATTTAGCTCCTCCACTGGCATGCACAAGGCACTGGCGACTTTCTCCAGGACCTTCTTCATCTCAGGCCCCTGTTTGAAGGCATTCACCTGGCACATGGCTGCATCATTCTCCTCCACCAGGACTACAAACTTGGCACAGTGATCAAAGAACCGCATCAAGGAGTCATTAACTTCAACCTCCACCTCTGAAAGAAAGCATGGGCATCAGGGGAGGCACCACCATCTCCAGGGGTTGCAGGGCATGGCCATCCTAACACCCTCTAAGGGACAGTCTGCCTATCATGGACACATCTCCACGGAGGGGACACAGGGTCCCCCCTAACCTGGGCATGGGGGATTTGGGACTGGTCCTGTGGCTACCCTCATCCCCTCTGGGAGCATCAGGGGCTCCCCATCAAGGAGGGTGTGGGATTCTTCCAGCCACCCAGGAAGGACACAGGAGCCCCTCAAGGAGGTCATGGTGCTCCCTCAGCGTTGGATCGAGGCTCTGCCAGCCCTCAGGGAGGGCACAGGAGTCCCTCAGCATGGGCACAGGACTCTGCCAGACCCTCTTTGAGGGCACAGGAATCCCTCAGGGAGGGTGTGAGGCACCCCCATCCCCTTTAGGAGAGCTGACAATCCCTCAGAGAAGGCTAGGGACTGTCCCAGTCCCTCAGGGAGGACACAGGAGTCCCTCAGTCTCTCAGGACACATGGGTCCCCCTCACGGAACAGTGGGGGCCCGTCCAGGAGAGCCAGGATTCCCTCAGAGAGAGTGGGGGACACCCCCAGCCCTGTCAGGGAGGGCACGGGACTCCCTCAGGGAGGGTGTAGAACACCCGTAGCCCTTTGGGAAGGCCAGGGAGCTTCTGCAGCCCCTCAGGAAACACAGGGAGCTTCCTCGGGAAAGGTGTGACACTCTCCCAGGGAAGGGATGGATGCCCCAGACTCACCGTCGCCGCCGAAGTCGAGGGTGGGCCCGAGGCCGCGGCGGAAGGCGGCCCCGCTCTGCAGGCAGCGGTGCTTGGAGCTGCTGGCCAGCTCCAGGCGGCGGCGGGCGGCGAAGAGCGCGGGGAAGCGGGCAGCCATGCGCCGGGCCAGCAGCTCCATGTCGCGCCGACCCTGCGGCGCCAGCCGCCCGTCCAGGCTCTCCTCGTACCACATGGGCCAGTCGGCCAGCGCGGCGGCGGCGGGGCAGGCGGTGGCCTCCGCGGGTCGGCGGAGCAGCCGGGCATGCAGGTCGCCCAGCCGGCGGACCTGCCCGGCCGTGGGGTAGCGAGTGCCGTGCCGGAGCACGGCGCGGAGCTGCAGCGGAGTGCAGGAGGCGGGCAGCGAGCCGCCCGCCTCGGGACCCAGCGACAGCGGGTCGAGTATCAGGTGCGGGTTCACCTCTTCGTAGCGGGACTTGGTGCCGAAGTAGGCGCTCAGCCCCGCGCTCGCCGGCGGCAGGACGAGGAGCAGCAGGAGGACAGCTGTCTCCCAGCGAGGTGCCATGGCTGCGACTGCGCGGCTGCCGCAGGAAGAGGCGGAGCGCGGCCGGCTCTTCACGGCTTCACCCGCGCCCGGGACCGCCCCGGCCCGGCTCCGCCCGGCCCCTCACGGCCCGGCCCGGCCCTCTCAACTTCGCCCACCCCTTGACGCCTTCGCCTGCTTCCGCGTGGCTCCTCGCGGCGTCGCTCGTGCCTTCACGGCTTCCCCGGCTCCACCACAGCTTCAACCGAGTCCTCCCGGCTTCTCCAGTCCCCTCACGGCTTCATTCACTCCATCACAGCTTCCCCAGGCCCCTCCCGGCTTCGCCCGCCCAGCCCGGGACCCTCGTACCTTGGTGAGGCCGCGGTGGGAGCCCTGAGCGGAGCCGTGAGCTGTCTGACCTAGTTTTGCATCTGCTTTGCCTCTGTGGAGCCTCACTGACTTCATGGAGCTCAATGAAAACATAAAAGTCAATACACAGACACGAAGGGAATGGTTTAATTCCTCTGTACAGGCAGAACAACTGGATCGGCTGCAGTAGGGAAAGAGGGTCTGAGACAATGTACATTTTCTTTCTCTGTGTATAAAACTCAGAGCAAACCCCATGAAGCTGATGGGCTCAGGACAAGGTCACCCTCTTCTTGGCTGTCAGTGTCCAAGATGTGCTGGTTCTGAAAAATTTAAAATTGCTCCTCTTTCTTCTCTGCTGTTGCACAATGTATTGTCAACTCTAAGGTTTACTATTACCAAGAATCTACCTTGGTAACAGAATGTGCTGCTGTTTCTTGGAATCCTGTTTTAGAAAATCTATATGTTGACATAAAGTAATAGCAGAAACTTGCTAACAAATCCCTACTGTGTTTTATTTATCAAAGTAGTCTAATCAGCATTTAAATTAGCTAAATATTACCACCACTTCAATCAAAACCCTGGACCTAGGCCATGCTGGGAGTTGAGCAAGTGGGGATGTGGAAACAAACTGTAAAACTATCTCTGTTTCTCAGAGCTCTGTGAAAACTTCAGCCATGATGTGCATATCTACATCATTAGAGAAGCTTTAGCTTAGATAGATTTTTAAAGTCAGTACACTGTTTCTTCTTGCTTCTTCATGGCAGAAATTCATCCCCAACCAGTAACACTACCAGGAGCTGCAGCTACCCTCAGAACTCACTTTGTCCTCCAATATGGGTGACCAAAGCCAAGAATGGTCTTTCATGGCTTTTTTGGCTCTTTTTTTTGCTAAAAAACACTTGGATTGCACTCAAAGTAAGGTCCTGATGCTGTGAGGGGATTGCAGGTGGCTGCTGCAGGGGTTGGCAGTGTGGAGCGTGTGGGTTTTTCCATTGAAACATACAATATCCTGTTTTGGAAGGGACACACATAGATCATCAAATCATGTAATCACAGAATCTTTTAGGTGGGAAAAGCCCTCCCAGCCCATGGAGTCCCAGCTGTGCCCAATGCCCACCTTGTCCCCAGCCCAGAGCACTCAGTGCCACCTCCAGGCCTTCCTTGGGACACCTGCAGGCATGGGGACTGCAGAGCTCCCTGGGCAGCCCCTGCCGAGGCCTGAGCACCCTTTCCATGCAGAAATTCCTGCTGCTGTCCAAGCTGAGCCTGCCCTGGCCCAGCCTGAGGCCGTTTCCCCTTGTCCTGTCCCTTCTTCCCTGGGAAAACAGCCTGAGCTCTCCCCCAACTCTCCCCTCCTGTCAGAGAGTTGCAGAGGATGATAAAGCCACCCCTGAGCCTCCTTAAAGGAGTCTAACTCCTTTTGACACAGTTTTCGTGTTCCCAGCAAGAGCAGGTAGAAATAAGCAACCGTGGAAACACGAGTGGGAGCACGAAGTTTGCAGCCAGGCTATTGGTTTGCAGCCAGTGCAGCCACCAGTACTGGTTATAATCACAGGATCCCAGAATGGGTCAGGTTGGAAGGGACCACAGTGGGCACCTCCCTGCCTCAGAGCACAGGGCACAAGAGTGTGTCCACACAGCTCTGGAATATCCCCAGGGAGGAGACTCCACAGCCTCTCTGGACAATCTGTTCAGGGCTGGCAGTGCCCAGGGAAGAAGTTCTGCCTCCTGTGCAGGGGGAACTTCCTAGGCATCAGTTCCTGCCGTTCCTCTGCTGCCATTGCTGGGCCCCTGGTGCAGAGCCTGGGCCCTGCTCAGAGCCCTCTGCAGACACTCAATCACATAATGCTGGCACCACTGGCAGCATGGAATGATGACATTGTAATGACCTATCCAGAAAAGCTTAGAGAGGCTTAGAAGAACAAAGAATAAAAAGAGGCATCCTGTGGAAAAGCCTGTGCAGTGCAGTGGTGACACATCGGGTTATAAAACAGTTTGGGCAAAATCATAAACAAAACATCCCCAGTGCTGATTATACACATTTTCAAGTAAAGCCTCATCACTGAATAGATACCAGCTTGTACCTAAGGAACCAGACTTATCTGTAGGAGCAGCAAGCTCATGGTTAACAAAAACATCTCCAGTCTCGGCTGAAAGGCTGAGCTTTTGGTCTGCAGCACATCCTGGGGAGATCTGTGTTTTATAGAGAGTCAGGCTTTACCCCCTGCCTCCATAGTCAGGCTATTGCTTCTGCAGGTGAGAGTTTCCAGTGAATAAATGATTTTTCGTGATCTATTTAGTCCACTAGTGAAATTCTGTTGGAAAGTGTGTACCTCACCTGTCCCTCACCTCCTCAGTATCCAAAAGAAAGTGTTAATGCAATGGTGTGCTAAGGCTCAAATAGGGTAGGAAAATACTTTAATGCTGAGAGAGAAAGGGGAAAGAAGATATGGGAATAAGAGGTTTAAACCTTCTAGGCAAAGTTATGGGCTCTCTGTTAGAGCAGGACAGTGCAATTAACTGTCTCCCAGGGACTCTGTGCAGAGCTACTTGGTCCATTTCCTGTGGCTTATTTTATTTACATTAGACATGTCTACCACAAATCGCTTCTAGCATATCACTTCATCTTTTGTAACAAAACCAGCATGAGACTACCTACATTTACACAACAACCACATTGCCATTTTCACCCTCCACAAGTATTGTGATGTTCTTTTTTGGTCCTTGTTGTATCTTTATTATATCTGAATTAGAAGCCAAAACCATTTACAAACATGCTTGCTCCAAATGCAACATTGTCAGATTGTTCTGTCTTCCGTTCTCCTCTACTGTTTTTGTTTCTTTCTGCCTCGGGTCTGGTGATGCTGAGCGCGGTTAGTTCATGACTCACATTTCCATTCAGCAATATTCTTCTGTTCTTTTGCAGTGCAATCAAATAGTTCTGTCCTGAATAATTTCCTTGTTTCTACTTCATCTATGGATTTTCCATAGAGGTGCATCAATTTCCAAACTGAGCTGAAGCCCCTGGATGGCAGCCTGGGTAGAGGGTGCTGGTGGAAGTGTCCGAGCGTCAGAAACTGAGCAGGGAAGCATGGAGTGCTCAGGGATGCACCCTGGGCTGATCCAGTTGGGGACCCCAGAGACACTCTCCCCCTTGTGAGCCTCTGTCAGGCACAGAATCTGCCTGATCCCAAAATCTAATCCACATTTTTCAGCCCAAATTGCTGTCACCCAGCACGTGAACAGCAGTGCCACAATCCTCTCCTCACAAACTTGGTGTTTTGGGGAGCATCAGGAGGGTTTAGGGATCATCCTGCCTGGAGGGGCAGACACACCCCCTCCTTCCACTGGCAAAGGCTTAATAAGGAGGGAAACTGAGACTGTTCCAGTTTCACCTAGGAGAGTGCAAATGAGTTTGTGTGTTAATTGGGAGCAGGTGGAATGGAGCCATGTGACCCTGGGAAACCAGATAAAAGCCAGGGCTTGGAGGAAGGCTGGGGCTTTGGTGGTTCCCCCCCGGATGCTGCAAGATGAGGGGTGCTGGTAGGTTGGTGAGCCTGGCTCTCTTTGGGGAGGTTACTGGGTTACTGGGGAGAAGGTGGGTGTTTGGGGTAGAAAATGAGGTGATGTCTGAGCCTGGAGCTGGTTATAGCCCTCTGCTGCACTGGGAGCTTCCTGTGAGATGCTGAGTCTTGGCACAGGCTTTCCTGAGCAGGGATGCTACCGGAAAGAAGGAAGGTGTTTTAATAAGGAGCCTGGGCTCTGGGGATGGCATGCTCTGAGAATGGGCTAGTCACTGGGGTGTGTTGTGGTGGGGACCTCGAGGGACCCACCTGAAATCTGCTGTCCATCTCCACAGCTCTCCCCATGGCCTCTCCCAAGATGAGTTGAGGGATTGGACCATGAAACCCTCCAGATATTGCTGTCCTGCAGCCAGAAATGATCCTCTGTGGTGAGAGGGAAGGAGCTGCAGGTATAGCCCTGTATCCTGCTGGCTGTCCCTGCCTGAAGGCTATGGTATAGAGCCTTCCTGGTGCTGGCCGTGTGTGTGTCTGCCATTGCTTTCCCCTACAGCCTGGGCACTCTGGCTGCTGTCACCTGGGGTCACTCGGGCTAATCAGCCTTCTAGCAATGGATGGGTGATAATCTGGTGACATTATGTGGGAACCTCCTCACCTCAGTTTCCTTCCCAGGGGTCCAAGGAGATGTGACCCAAGGGATGGAGCTTGAGGACACAGACTGCGGCCACACCGACATCTCGGACCTCCTTGCAGTGGCAGCCTGGATCTAGGGACAGGGAGGAGCTCAGGTTGGGCACAGCAGTGGCTTGATAAAAGCGTGCCTGCAACCTCAGTTCAGTTATTTCAGACTGAAAGAGCCCTAGCTCCTGGCATTGCCTTGCTCTGGGAAGCCTCCATGGAGCAGGGCTAGGCTCATGTGATGCCACACAGATGCCAACAGTGACTTCAGCTGGTGGCCTGGGGCAGCCAGTGGGCACAGCAGAGCCCCAGGACCCACAGCAGGGGTCTGAGGGCGCCCTCAGAGCTCGGGGTGAGCCAGCTGCCAGAGCCCCTGCCACCTCCCAGGTATGGCTGTACCCTCCTTGCCTCCCCACCGCTGCTTCTGGCCCCTCTGCAGGGGCTGTAGGGGTGCAGGTGGCACCCACCCAACTGGTCTGACCCCAAGGGGCTCCTGGGGTTGCTCAGGTCCCACCTGATGTCCCAGCATGGACACTGATGGATGCTCACTCCAGGAGCCCCAGTGCAGCAGGGCAGGTGGTGGTCTCTGCTCTACCAACACAAGGGACAGCGAGCTGGGCTGAGCTGCACCCTGGCACTGTGTGGGTGCTGCCTGCCCTGACACCTGAGGGGCTCTGGGGCACCATCCTGCCTGGGAAAGCTGCTCTGTTGGTGGATGCTGTGTTGGCCCAGGCTCCAGGAAATGGGTCTGGACTTCTGGATGCAGTCCTCACATTACTGCCTACCACTGCAACAGTTCTTGCTGTCCACAATAAGCAGGTGCTGGCTTTCTTCCTTCCCTTGGGGGAGTCAGGGGGTCCTGCTGTCACCCCGGGGAAGCAGTGTGAGCTGCCATCCACCCCTGCACAGCTGATGTCCACTGAAACCTCCCCAGCTTAGATCACAGCTCCCAGCCCGGCAGGTCTCACCCTGACTGGAAGGAGCTCCACAGCTGCTGGTGTCATCCTAGAGTTTGAGCAGATGTTTGTGATAGAAGAATCCAGGCACAGCAAGCCCAGGACAGCATTACTGGGACTCATTCCTAGAGGACCTCCAGGGCCCACCCCTGCCAGCCCAGGCTCTGTGCCTCCCCCACACTCCACAAACCCTGCTCCAGAGAATGGCTCTGAGCCTGGACACCACACTGCCTCCACCGGTGAGACATCTCCATCCTGCCTGCCAACTTCTCCTGGAGCTGGACATGCAGTGAGCTCCCTGCTCAGCTCCCAGACACTGGCTGTGCCCACAGCAGTGGTCCTCAATGCCCAGTCTGTGTCCAGGGGCTTCATTGCTTCCCAGCACTCCTCCACAGCCACGGAGCATCTCCCTGCAGCCACCAGAGAGTTCTTCAGCCCAGCTGAGCTGATGATGGAGGGCACACCTGACTCCACAGGGATGAGACCCCATGCATCCCACCCCTCCAGGCTCTGCGGTTCGCAGAGCGCTGCTGCGCCGAGAGGAAAGCCAAAGCGCCGCGCTGCCGATGCGGGGAGCGCCGGTGAGCGTGGAGAGCTACTCCCGGGGCAGCCTGGGCTGAGACTGAGTCTGGGACTGGGACTGGGACCGGGGCCGCGGCTCGGGGCTCGGGGCTGGGGCCGGCGCTGTCCAGAGGCAGCGGTGCTGGCTGTGCAGCTCCTCCTTCTGCGCCTTGCGGGGCTGGGGCAGCAGCGGCGCCGGAGGTTGCTGCGGCGCCTGGAGAGACGCTTGGGGAACCAGCTGCTGCTACCTGGGCCGGTGGAAAGAGCTTCACGAGGGTTTTAAAGCAATGTTGAAAACTCAAGCAATAAAATTTTTCTGGTTTGGCTTTTTTTTTTTCTTTTTTTTAAGTTCAGCTTTACATTTATTGTAAATATTTTCTTCATTAGTTGCTTGGTTGTTCTACTCATTGTATTGAATTAACATATCATTGCAGTACTACTACATTACTGTTGATTTAGTCTTCTTTTAAATCTTTTACTATCTATCTGATAGTGAACTAAAGGTTGCAGGGCTGGGGCTGAATCACCAAGGCATAGGAGACAAAAAGCCGCCAGGGTGTGGAATAAGGACCTTGGGACTGGAGTCAGGCCCAAAGTGATGTGGAGCAGTGGAAATGAAGGGGCTGGAGCTGGATAAATGCCATGGGAGGAGAGGATGGAGCTGCAGCTCAGGGGCTGCAGGAGATGCCTGGGGGTTTGCTAGCCCCAGCCTGGTGGCAGCAAGCACGGTGTGAGGGTGTGGGGCTCCTGGGCTCTGAGGGCTGCAGGGCCTGGGAATCAGCCCAAGGGCAGCTTTTGGGATGGGGAAGCAGGAGACCATTGGCCATTGCCAGCCCCAGTGGCTATTCCCAGCCCCTGGTGCTGTTTGGGCAAGTCCTGGGGGTGAGACCCAGGGGCAGGGGGGGAAGGTACATGCTGGGGTTCAGGCCTCATGTGTCCCCAAAGTTGGGATCCCATGGGGGTGGGTGTGACAGCTCCTGGAGACATTGAAGTGATGCCTGTGACTGATTTGTGGCTTTATCAACAGCCCCAGGAGTGAGAAGCTGGAGCAGCTTTTAGCTGAGGAGCAGAGCTGAGGCAGCAGAGCTGGAGAAGATGCAATAATGGTAGGGCTGGGGGTGAAACCCCTGAGGGGCTGGGATAGGGACTGTGTACTGGAGTGAGGGTTGTCAGGCTGAGTCTGGGATATGGGTTCAGGAGCTGAGCTGGAAGCACTCAGAGCTGGAGTTAAACCAAAGATGCTGCCATGAGAAGCAGGAGCAGCCTTATGTGGCAGTGCTGGGAAGATGTGGAGCTGGAAGAGAAAGAGAAGAGCTGGCAGTGAAATAAAGCTTGACCTGAAATCACTGGGGCTGGGATGGGGACTAAAAATGGGATAGAAGCTGAACAGCTGGTTAAAGGACTGTAAGGTTGCATCTAAAAGTCTGGTTGCTCTGAGCTACTGACTCTGTGAAGGGCTTGGAAGGGCTGAGTGTCAAATCCCAGTAGAGCTGTGGTAATTGATTGTAATTGAAAGCAGCATAGAAACTGTAAAGCTGTAAAATGAACTGTGGGATTAGAGTTGAAATAAAGGAGGGATGTCATGCTGACTGTGGGCAAGGGTTAAAATTGTGAGGCTAGACAGAGAAGAACTGTGGCAAGAGCAAGCAAAAATCAGCATAGGCTCAGAGCTGAAGAGGGGGCATGAGAGGCCCTCTGGGAAAAGGGCATTCCTGGCATCCCCAGGGTAGCTAGTGGGTGCCCTGGCTGGCTCTGCATTGGGTGGCCCTCTCTGTGAGGAGAGGGCAGGGTCTTTGCTGTTGGTCTTTTGCCGTTGAGCTCCTTTGGCTGCCTTTGGCTGCCTGGAGAGAGGGGCAACCCTGTAAGGAAGGTGAGAGCCCCTGTCTCCACACCTGAGAGGGTAAACAGCTCTCCTGGCCCCCAGCCCCCCCTGTAAGCAGGGGCACTGGGCCTTTTCACTGGTCTCGGCAGCATTCTGCCTAGTCTGCTGGCCCCTGGCCAGTCTGATCCCCTGTACTCGGGGCGCGTCACGGCCTCTGTCCCCGTGCCACCCCTGAAGCTCCTCAGGGTGACAAGGCCCCTCCTTGTCCTCCCCAATGAGCAGGGGTGAGGCCCGAGGCTTTCGCCTTCTGTTCAGCAGTGGGGATGGTTCCTTTGGCCCGGTGACTGCCCAGAGCTTGCTCCCCCTTCCGGGACTGCCTTCCTCTCCCCTGTGTCCCCCTGTGTGTAGCTGGTGTGCATGAGCGAGCATGGCTGTGCTTTAGACTCCCTTTAGAAGTAGGCCAGCCTAGCTTAGGCTTCCCAGGAGGGAAAGGAGCTGTGTGCAGGCACTGGGCTGAAGGAACCCTCGCCATGGCCGGGTGGGAGGGGAAAGGCTCAGGCCTTGGCCCTGCTTGCCGAGGACAGCACCGAGCCGCTTAATGGCAGCATGGGCACGCTGACCCACCTGTAGCCAGGGGCTGGGTCTCTCCTCTGCTGCGCGGCTGCCAGTCCTGACGGCACCGAGCCGCTTAGTGGTAGCGTGGGCATGGTGAGCCGCCTGTAGCCAGGGCCCGGGTCTCTGCCTGTGCTGCGCGGCTGGCTGTCCTGCAGGTGACTGATCTGCTAGTGTGCCATGGCCTTGTAGTCTGGGCACGTGTCACGATTTTGTGGAGCCCCTTGTCCCCAGGAGCGGCCCTGGGTCCCTGTAACTCAGGGCTGGAGAGGCTGCTCTAGGCAGGTGACAGGAACGAGAGCGCTCCGTGGCGCTTTGTTGGGAGTGCCGGGCCACGGGGGACGGCCCCGTAAGTGGGGTTCTGTGCGTCCCCAGGCCTCGGCGGGCAGTTGGAGGGACCCCCTGTAATCAGGCGGGTATCCCTGGTCCCGGCCTTTTAGGGGCCTGGGGCCAGGAGTCACGGGGGGCCGGGCGTGTGCCCTCCCTGTCCTCGGGGCTGGGCTCCCGGCCCCTGGGCCTTAGGCCGTGTTCTTGGACTGGCTTAACTGACAAGTGTCGAGTGTCGAGTATCAGTTCCTGTCACCGTGGGGGAAGGCCGAGCTCTGTGGCCCCCCGGGTGTCGACCGGCCTGTAAGCAGGCTTGCGTGTCTGGGAGCCTCGGTGCTCCCTCAGCCGGCAGCCTAGGTGGGGATTAGCCCCCTGCAACCGGAGAGGAGAAGGAGCCCCCTCCGCAGGCCTCGGGGCCCAGAGCCGGTGCTCTGGAGTCCCGGGCACTTTACAGTCCAGGCAGCGGCCGGAGGCCCCTGTAAGCAGGGCTAGCAGCCTCTTTGGCCGCTGCTGTGTGTGCCCAGCTTCGTTTGCCCAGAGGGCCTCGCTCCCAGCGCAGGATGGCACTGCGCCGGACGTCGCGATGGTGAGCCGAGCTGAAGCTGGGGGCTTTTGTGGAGCTGGGGCAGAGAGCTGGTGTCTGTGGGTGGTGGCTCGAGGACCTCCCCGTGGGGCTGCTGGGTGGCTATTCCCCTCAGGCGTGGGAGCCGGAGCCTTTCGGTGCTGAGTGTCTCGTCTGTCAGCAGAAGCCGTGGGAGGATGAGGCGAGAGCCAGCGAGGTGAGAGCTGTGACATCGAGCTCAAGAGTAGAATGGCGAGGTCAAGAGTAGAACAGCAAGCTGAAGAGTAGAACAGCGAGCTGAAGAGTAGAACAGCGAGGCAAGGTGAGTGCAGCAGCGACCTGGAGGTGAAGAAGGGGGCACGAGAGGCCCTCTGAGCAAAGGCCATAGCTGCCATGCCCAGGGCACCCTCTTTGTGTCCCGGCTGGCTCCGTGCTGGGCAACCTCCGTCTAAGAAAGAGGGGCAAGTCTCAAAGCCTACAGAGCCTTTTTTCTGCTCTACAGTTTTTAACTGATTTTCTATCTCTATTCCAGCCCCAGTGATTTCAGCTCCAGACCCACAAGCTTTATTGCACTGCCAGCTCTGCTCTTCCAGCTCCACGTCCGCATTTCTCCAGCACCGCCACCTCAAGCCACTCCAGGTCCAAATGGCAGGATCTTGGTCTTGGCTCCAGCTCAGCTACAATTCAGCTGCAGCCATACAGTCTCTAAACCTTCCCCAGAGTCACTAGACCAGCCCTACTTTGATTTCACCTCCAATCTGGCAGTCTCTGACCCAGCCCCACAGTCAGTATGATATCACCAGCATGATTTCAGCTCCAAACCCATAGCCCCATTTTTCAGTGCAACAATTTCTATTCAATTTTCAGTCCCAATCCCAATCCTAATGTCATTATCACAGCCATACAGTTTTCAGACTCAGCCCTACAAAGCCTAGCACAGACACAGTTAAT
Source organism: Lichenostomus cassidix (assembly GCF_008360975.1). Lineage (NCBI taxonomy): Eukaryota > Metazoa > Chordata > Aves > Passeriformes > Meliphagidae > Lichenostomus > Lichenostomus cassidix. The sequence goes on from NC_139487.1 coordinate 33,057,571, forward strand.
AGCACAGCACTAGCACGATTTGAGACGCAATCTAATGGCGCCTTTTTTACCATGAAACTTTCCATTCCCTTTTCAGTCGCAGTCCCAGCCCCACAATCAATATCACAGCCCTACACTGATGTCAGCTCAAAGCCTACAGAGCCCTTGTCAGCCCTACAGTTTCTACATCATTTTCAGTCCCCATCCTAGCCCCAGTGATTTCAGCTCCAGACCCACAAGCGTTATTGCACCGCCAGCTCTGCTTTTCCAGCTCCACATTTCTCCAGCACTGCCACCTCAAGCTGCTCCAGGTCCAAACGGCAGGATCTTGGTCGTGGCTCCATCCCAGCAACAACTTGGCTCCAGCCCTACAGTCTCTAACTCTGCCCCAGATTCACTCTCCCAGTTTTACAGTGACTTCAGCTCCAGCCCCACAGCCTCTACCGCAGCCCCATAGGCAGTATGACACGATTCCATCCCCAATCCCACAGCCCCTTTTCCAACTCTACAGTTACTATCTCATTGGCAGTCACACCATAGCCCCTCCGTGGTTTCAACCACAGGTCTACTGTGGCTATCACAGACCCAGTCAACAGGCTGGCACTACAAGGATTTCAGGTGCAATCGCAATCCCTTTTTTGCCTCTACACTTCCTATCCCATTTTCAGTCACAATCCCAGCCCCAGTGATTTCACCTTCAACCCTACGTTTTCTACTCCTGCCCCAGTGATTTCAGCTCCAGACCCACAAGCTTTATTGCACCGCCAGCTCTGCTCTTCCAGCTCCACGTCCGCATTTCTCCAGCACTTCCACCTCAAGCCGCTCCAGGTCCAAACAGCAGGATTGTCATCTTGGCTCCCACTCTAGAATCCAGATTCCAAGCCCAGCCCGGCAATCTTTATTCCAGTTCCAGCCCTTTAGTTTGTGTCCCTTCTTACAGTCACTTCCCAACTTGAACAGTGACTCCAGCTCCAGCACTGCAGTCCACATCCCAGTCCCAGTGATTTCAGCTCCGGTCCCACAAGCTTTATTTCACTGCCAGCTCTTCTCTTTCTCTTCCAGCTCCACATCTTCCCAGCACTGCCACATAAGGCTGTTCATTCTTCTCAGAGCAGCATCTTTGGTTTAACTCCAGCTCTGAGTGCTTCCAGCTCAGCTCCTGAACCCATATCCCAGACTCAGCCTGACAACCCTCACTCCAGCTCCACAGTCCCTATCCCAGCCCCTCAGGGGTTTCACCCCCAGCCCTACCATTATTGCATCTTCTCCAGCTCTGCTGCCTCAGCTCTGCTCCTCAGCTTCCTACTGCTCCAGCTAAAAGCTGCTCCTGCTTCTCACTCCAGCCCGGGGCTGTTGATAAAGCCACAAATCAGTCACAGGCATCACTTCAATGTCTCCAGGAGCTGTCACACCCACCCCCATGGGATCCCAACTTTGGGGACACATGAGGCCTGAACCCCAGCATGTACCTTCCCCCCCTGCCCCTGGGTCTCACCCCCAGCACTTGCCCAAATTGCACACCCCAGATATATAGTAAAAGACTGAAAAGAAGACTAAATCTATAAAAACGTAGTACTACAAGGATATGCTAATGCAATAAAACGAGTAGAACAACCAAGTAACTGCTGTAGAAAAAATGACTTAGAAATAAAAGTAAAGCAAAACTAAGAAAAAAAAAAAAGCCCATCAGAAAAATTTTATTGCTTAGGTTTTCAACATTACTCGAATGCCAAAAACACTCGTGAAGCATTTTTCCCCAGCCTGGGTAGCGGCAGCTGATTCCCCAAGCGTCGCTCCAGGCGCCGCAGCAACCTCCGGCGCCGCTGCTGCCCCAGCCCCGCAAGGCGCAGCAGGCAGAACTGGGCACAGCCAGCACCGCTGCCCCTGGACAGCGCCGGCCCCAGCCCCGAGCCGCGGCCCCGGTCCCACTCCCAGTCCCGGCCCAGGCTGCCCCGGGAGTAGCTCTCCACGCTCACCGGCGCTCCCCGCAGCGGCAGCGCGGCGCTCTGTCTCTCCTCTGGGCGCAGCAGCGCTCTGCGAACCGCGCAGTCTCCCCTCAGCCGCCACTCGCACCCTCACCGCCGCCCAACTCCAGGGGGCGCACCTCTGTGCACGCTATTTATGCCCCCGCCAGGGCAAGCCCAGCCAATCACAGCCCGAGGCGGCGCCGGCCCCGCCAATCCCAGCCCGCCCCGTTCCCGCCACGCTCGGCTCCGCGACCCCCGCTGTTCCCTCAGCGCTCCCGCCGCCGCTCCGGGGGTCGATCCCAACCCTCCCCGCCGTCCCGCCCCGACCCGTTTCTCTGGGAGAACTCCCGGCCGGGACGAGAACGGGGAGCTCCCGCCCGCCCTCCCCGGGCTCCAGCAGCACCTGCCGGGACTGTGGCAGCAGCGGGAGCGGCGCTCAGGCGAACGGCGGGACGCGGCCGGGCTGAGGGCTGAGCTTGGCGGGACCGCGCCCGGAATGAAAGGGCGGCTGTGATTGGGCGGTGCGGAGAAAGGCGGGCTGCGATTGGCCAGTTTCGGAGGCGCTGGCTCAGCCCCACAGCCATGGGGCTGGAGCGGCGATGGGGAGCTGAGAGATGAGGGTGAAGCTTCACAGACCTCGGCCTGAAATAAAGATCCTCTTCTGGTGCCCGAGCAGCTTCAGCTGGCTGTAATGGGGAGATGCAGAGCTGGCAGTGAAAGGAAGCTCTGGGAGATTGGAGATGGAATCACAGGGTAGTTGGCACAGTGACTGGAGGATCTTTATTTCAGGTGTGAACTGCTGTTTTCTCTTTAGCCATGTAACTTGATCAGTCAGTCCTCTCTACCCCATAAGGTTCACCTTCTCCCACCTCAGGTAAGGGATGCAGCTACTCCTCTTCCAAGACCTTCATTGCATTGCTTTCACCCTCTTGTGCTCCCTGCAGCTAATTAGCTCTGCAGCAAGTATGAAGAGGATGGGGAAACCTGGCAGGGGATGTGCAGCTAGACCAGGTTGCTCCAAGCCCTGTCCAGCCATACCTTGGACACTTGCAGAGATCCAGTGGCAGCCACAGCTTCTCTGGGCAACCTGTGCCAGGACCACCCGACCCTCACAGCCAGGAGTTCCTTCCCAATATCCCATCTAACCCTACTCTCTGGCAGTGGGAAGTCATCCCTCTTGTCACTCCAGGCCCTTGCATAGTCTCTCCATCTTCCTTTCAGGCTCCCTTCAGACACTGGAAGGCCACAACAAGGTTACCCCAGAGCTTCTCTTCTCCAGGCTGAACAATCCCAGCTCTCCCAGCCTTTCCTCCCATCCCTCTGCTCATCCTGGTGCCTCCTCTGCACTCTTCAGCAGCTCCAGGTCCCTCCTGTGCTGGGGCAGCTCTGCAGGTCTCTGGGGTCTCACCTGAGCACAGGGGCACAGGGGCAGAATCTCCCCTGCCCTGCTGCCCACGCTGGGGCTCAGCCCAGGGCACTGGGGTTTCTGGGTCCCAGCTCTCACCAAAGCACCCCCAGCTCCTTCTCCAGGGCTGCTCCAGCTGCCATCCCCAGCCTGGATTGATCCCAGAGGTTGTCCTGATCTGGGTGCAGCACCAGCACTTGCTCTGGGTAGTTGTTGTCAGCCTTTGAGCCTGACAGACCCCAAGTAACAGTAAAGTCAGAAGCATGGGAGTGCTGCTGTTGGGACACCCTGGCCTCACGCTGGGTGCCACGTTACCTTTGGGAGTTTTGTGTGCACTTTGCCTCCCATGAGGAGGGTGACCCTCTTCCCCCTGAACTTCCCTGGCACATGCAGTAGCCTGTGTTTGTGCTGAGCAGGCAGAGCTGTGTTGTTGCTGCTGCTGGGTGGGATGGTGGCATCCAGAAGCCTCTGTCGGTTGGCATCACATCTCAGCTCGCCAGAGCAAAGCCATGTCAGCTTTGATGCTTGATCTGGGTACATGCTTTCGTACCCCGGGTGCCAAACGTCTTTAATCTGGGGGCACTGCCGGGTCCCTGTTGCTCCTTTTGAAGTGTGGGCTCTGCAGAGGCACTTTCTGCTCTTCTGGGCTGAATTCAGCTCTCATCCATGCTGTCCTAATGGATAGAGAGGGACCATCTCCTAATATTTTTGGTTCCTATCTGACTTGCATGTCATTCCAGTTTGGGACATGCTAACAGTTGTCACTGGGAGGTCTGTGGTGGCTCCGTGGCGTGGACATCACCCTGCTGGTCCTTCCCTCCCACACTGAAAGGTGGCTGCTTTGGAGCTGCTCAGCATGACCCCCTTGAAGTTGGGGTCGAAGTCTTTCCCAGGCCTGTTTTTTCACCTGGCTTGTTTGCTTAAATGGCCTGTAATTAAGGTAGAGCCACCACCTGACTGCTGATGGGAAAGCCCATTCTCAATTAACCCTAAGCACAACTACATCTCTGTTCTTATGGCTTTCACCACTCGGCTTTCCCACTTAGCACTTGGGCTATGGGTCCTGTTTGCTCATGTGGGAGGCACAGCACTCTCAGGAACCCTCAGCGCTCCATATGCTCCTCCCCTCTGGCACAGCACCGTTTAAACGGGTGTGACACAGCCTGTTCTCCCAGAAAACACAGAAGCCTCTGGGGATCAGAAGTGGTTTGACCTCTTTGCAAGCAGAGTTTCTGGTCTTGCAGTGTGGCTACACTCTGTGTGGGCAACATTGCCAGCATGGCCACCCCATAATTATGTGGTTGCCTTTCTGGAACAGGAGGTTCTTGAGCAGCATGACCCCATGCAGCAAAACATTTGGGCTGTGGAACAGCTTGGAGTTTCAAAACCCCAAAGATAAATTCAGAAAGCCTCAAGATCCAGCCAAACTGGGTTTTCCAAAGGTAAAATTAAATTTAAATACGAGTTTCTTTTTCCACATAAGTAAGAGGAGGACAGAAACTACAGAAAGTGGACCTGTGCTCTATATATGGAAAAGGTACATTTCTGGGTTGTATTTTCACAAAATACAGGCTCAAAGAAGGCTCAAAGATTCAAGCATGCTAAAGGCAAGGGCCTATTCGGAATAGTGAATCATGAAAGAACTGGATGGGACAAGGGGAAATGGCCTCAGGCTGGGCCAGGGGAGGCTCAGCTTGGACAGCAGCAGGAATTTCTGCATGGAAAGGGTGCTCAGGCCTTGGCAGGGGCTGCCCAGGGAGCTTTGCAGTCCCCATGCCTGCAGGTGTCCAAGGAAGGCCTGGAGGTGGCACTGAGTGCTCTGGGCTGGGGACAAGGTGGGCATTGGGCACAGCTGGGACTCCATGGGCTGGGAGGACTTTTCCCACCTCAGTGATCCTGGGATTCTATGAACAGGCAAGACCAATTAATTAATTAATTAATCCAGTGCCATTCTTTTTAGTATGGTTCTGTTAGACAGGAGTTTGGCTTGGATGGCCAAAAAAGACCATCATGAGGAAGTTTGCTGATAGCACAAAGCTTGACAGTGCCCCAGTAGAGAGAACAGGTCAGAGATAGGATGAAGTTTAACAGGGAGAAGTTCTTGCAGCAAGCAGGGACTTCTGCTGCAAACTCATCAGCTGAGAGGGACAAAGGAAGAGAAAGGCTTGAACAGGCCAGCAGATCTCCAGGCAGCAGTGAGCCCTCGGTGTGGCACGGCCATATAACGGCAAACAGGAGTTTGAGGCAGGTAAGAAGGGACATTATCAGGAGACAGGGAGAGATTAACAGTCCCCACTGTGGGTCACCACAGCCACCCACGGGCAGGAGTGCAGGGAAGCACTGCTGGGTATTGCACAGCTTATGAGAGGGAACTCAGCTAGCTGCAAACTGGATATGAGTGAACATGGACTGGACATCAGGAGGGTTCTCAGCTTTGAGAAGCAGCCTTCCAGCAGTAAATGACCCAGCTGACCTCAAGATGAATTTAGCAACCTTGGTGAGAGCAAGGAGGTGCTTTGCCTGCCTCTGATGGGCTTGGTGAGATAGGATGTTTCAGTCCTGTGCCCCATTCTCCAACCAGAGGTTCCAGCCTGCAGCACTTTTACAACGCAGTTCTTGCCCAAGACAACAGGGATGTTTTAGTAACAACAATAGTGTGACTTCCCCTGACCAGTGCCATCCGTCCCTGCAGGAAAACAGGGGTGGAAAAGCTCTGAAAGAGCTTCAGAAAAATTCAGTGTCAGGAGCTGGCATGAAACAAATCCAACTGTATCACGCTGTATTCAAAGCCACATCTTGTTAAATCATTCAGGACCAAGGACTGGAAACAGGGGCAGTTTGCCAAGTTATTCAGCAGATGTACAGTCACGGCTGGTCAGCAGCTTTCTAAAATTACCACAGTCATGTAAGACAGATTTTCTTCATGACCAAAGCAGCTTTTTAATAGATTTAGTAAACAAAATGTTGTCTGGTAACATTTCTCCTAATTCTAAGGCAGTAAATTATCCTTGTCATACTGCTTTTCAATTCCTTCTACATTTTCTATTCCTGTTCAGAATTGTTATTTTCTTCAAAAAAATGTTGATTACCCTCATTTACCCTTAGAAGAGCCAAGGCCATGCTAACTTCTATCTGCCAATGGTTGTAAAAGGCTGTTTTACAGGTATTTATTTTAAGAAGTTTGGAGGCAATTTAAGTACTGTTCAAAATTTTTTCTTATCCAGACTAATTAACTTTGTCATTTTTTTTTTCTGCAGGAAGCAACAACTCACTGCTGCTCACTTTGCTTCTCTGAATGCTCTTCACTGCTTTGTTTTATGAAGCTTAGCTTTCATCTCCTCTAGGTTTGAGAGATGGGGAGCCATTAGGAAGCCAAAGAAATTACTGTTCTTGCCAATACACTCACACAAGAGGAGAAGCAAATATCAAGAGTGAACTCCCAGTCCCTTTGTTGTTAAAATGGACAGGTGCTTGTTTTGTCCTTGCCAAAGTCTGCAGACATGACAAAAGTACATCTTGGTTATGGAAGCAAGGGCAATCCATACCAGTTGTCATAGAATCACAGAATTCCAGAACCACTGAACACGGAAAAGCCCTCCCAGCCCATGGAGTCCAAACTGTGCCCGATGCCCACCTTGTCCCCAGCCCAGAGCACTCAGGCCACCTCCAGGCCTTCCCTGGACACCTGCAGGCATGGGGACTGCAAAGCTCCCTGGGCAGCCCCTGCCAAGGCCTGAGCACCCTTTCCATGCAGAAATTCCTGCTGCTGTCCAAGCTGAGCCTCCCCTGGCCCAGCCTGAGGCCGTTTCCCCTTGTCCTGTCCCTGTTCCCTGGAGCACAGCCTGACCCCCCGGCTGTCCCCTCCTGTCAGCAGTTGTGCAGAGCCACAAGGTCCCCCTGAGCCTCCTTTGCTCCAGGCTGAGCTCCTTTCCCAGCTCCCTCAGCCTCTCCTGGGGCTCCAGCCCCTTCCCAGCTCCTGTCCCTTCCCTGGACACTCTCCAGGGCTCTCTGGCTGGGAGGGCTCAGGACCAGACACAGCCCTCGAGGTCCCTCAGCAGGGCCAGCACAGGGGACAGTCACTGCCCTGGGCCTGTGGCCACCCCACGGCTGGCACAGTCTTGTGCCCCACATGGCTCCTGTCCAGCCACTGGCACAGCATCCCCAGGGCCTTTGCCCACAGGCCCTTTCCAGCCCCTCTGCCCCAGCCTGGAGCTGCAGGGCTTGGGGAGACCCCAGGGCAGGACCTGGCACTTGGCCGTGTGGAACCTCAGCCCATGGATCCAGCCTGTCCTGATCCCTCTCCAGAGCTTCCTGCCCTCCAGCAGATCCACACTCCCACCCAACCTGATGCTGTCTGAGCAGTTCCTGAGGGTGCACTTTATAACTCTCACACCAAAATTGGTTTAGTTTCAGCTCTTACATGTTGCACAGTTTTTATGTTTCCCAGGCAGTGTGGGTTGCAAAGAAAGCATATCATCCATTTATACATTTGGAAAGGTTTTTCCCCCCAGCCAAATCCAGGCTGAGGCTGGTGGCAAACAGAGTTTTTGCAGAGGAAAGATGTTGTTTTGCTCCCAGCTCTGCCCAGAGCTCAGCTGATCCTGTGTTTCAGAGCGCAGATTCCAATAACAGGAATGAAGCAGCACGTCAGTCATCAGGCTCTTTCTTTCAGCACTGTTAGCAGTTACAGCACAAAAGGCAAATGAACAGAAAGGCATTCAGCTGGGGCTAGCTGAGTCTTAGTCTTTTGCCTGGAAAATCCTTCACTTCCCCATTGAGGTCTGGAGTAACAAATTCAAAACTTTTGTCTGCTTGCCCCTCTGAATCAGCATGGGTCAGTAACACTGTGAGCTTGGAGAAAGCAAAAGGGAGTTTTAGGCTGGGTTTACCATTCATTAAGGTAAAGTCATTTACTCTCCTTCACACAGATTGAAAAGTGCTGCTCCGGGCAACAGTGCTTGGGGCATGGAGCTGCAGACAGGGAGGGTGGAGAAATGGTGCTGCCATGTCCTGCTTTGGGAATGACTGAGTCTGAAAGCAGAGAGCTATGAAAGTCATCCTATTTTCTTTGTGTATGGAGAATCCAGTCAAACTCAGTATTAAACAATGAATGGCATGTTTTGCCCCTCTTGGAGATTCTTGGTGTTTGCAGAGTCAGTTTGGTTACAGACAGGTCAAAGCCAAGCCTTTCCTGGTAACAACAGGGATGGGACGATGGCTCCTGACCCCAGACTGCAGCTAGAGAGTTCAGGTTGGATTGTGGGGTAGCACACCTTCCATGGAATCACAGAATCATTATGGTTGGAAAAGGCCTCCAAGGTCTCCAAGCCTGGATGGAACACCACCATAATCGCTAAGCCAGCAGCCCTGGGACAGACACTGGGTTTAGGAGGCTTTAGGAACCTCCTTGAAACAGCCCATGAATGAGGGACCAGTGCAATGCTGAATGGAAGAGATAGGAAAGCTTCCTTTGAAGCAAAACAGGGGAAGGTATTACTCAAATTCCTCTAAGTGTTTGGCAGGAAAAACAGTGACCCAGGCAAGTTTTCTGTGTTGTTGTGGCTCAGAAGACAAATCTCTGTTCATGGAAACAAGCTCTCCGTGGGAGGTGCTGCCTGATAACGTGGTCAAAGCCCAGCAGTTTTCTGCTTGCTTTCTGTGGGAGGTTACAAGGGCTGTGCTGGTTTTGTTGAAGGCACTGGGCTGGTCCATTCAGGAGCCTTGAACGCAGGCTTTAGAGTTTCACAAGCAGCAGGGCCTCTTTTTAAATCTGTTTTTATGTCTGGGGAAACAGCGCTGTGTAGAATGGAGTTCTTATTTCTCTTGACTTTCCTGACATCTACCCTGATTGAATGTCTGAGTTTGTTCCACTCCTGTCAGGATAAAATCTCTTCTTTATGGCAGATTTCCCATTCTGGAATTAACTTTTGCAGTTGATACGTTAATGGCGCATGGCTGCTATTGATTTTGTAAAACCTTTTACTTAAAATACCAGCACAATAATTTACTGTGCTTGTCATTGGATCTCCTTTTACTCAGGCACTCCCTGCATTTCTTCAGCTGTGGATGTGAAAGAAGGCTCACTGAAATTTGGCAGGACGTGAGCTGCAGCATTAGTTGTACAAGGTGTTAGTACCCAAACCCATCATTTGGGAAGTTTCAGAGCCTCTCCTCCACAATGGGCTGTTGCACAGGTTCACTACATTAACACAGGTACCTTTGTGGAAAATGTTCTGCAGGAGACCCACAACCCGTGACTGTCGTATAAATTCACCTGTGAACTGATTTTGTGTAAAAGCGAGTCTTATACCCGTTTATCATAATGAAAGGAATTCCTTAAGCACTATGGAAAACAGCCACCTACAATTATCAGTCAGTAATTTCAAATGGCAGTTGCTTTCCTTTCTGACACAGAAAATATATGTCTATGCGTGCAGTAAAGGTTTTTAATGATCACATGCTGCATTAACAGGATAGGAAAATTAATCCCATCCAATATAAAAGTATAAATATCAGTAGCTAAACCAAGATGAATGTGACGTTCCTGGAGAGTGAGTCTATTTTTGGGAAATCACGGGGTTGGAATAAGATTAAAATAAAAAAGAGGTGACACTTGGCTCTTCTAACTAACTGTAAAATATTCCCTTTTCCACTGAGAGGTTGCAGCTTGTTCCTTTCATAAAGCCTCTGGTTTAGCCTCTCTATAATTTCAGCCTGAGAAAAACTTCAGGACTGAAGCAGACCCTCTGACTACAAAGAGTGTAGCGACAGGATAGGGGGAGTAGGTTTAGATCAGGTATTAGGAAGAAATCCTTCCCTGTGAGGGTGCTGAGGCCCTGGCACAGGGTGCCCAGAGAAGCTGTGGCTGCCCCTGGATCCCTGGCAGTGTCCAAGGCCAGGTTGGACATTGGGGCTTGGAGCAGCCTGGGACAGTGGAAGGTGTCCCTGCCCATGGCAGGGGGTGGAATGAGATGGGCTTTGAGGTCTGTTCAAACCCAAACCATTCCAGTATTCTATGGAACCAATATTGCTTATTTTTGCAGAGCAAGTTTACAAAGCATCTCAGCTTGTGGCACTTTTAACATTTCCCCTGAACTCCAGGACTAGTTAAACTTCTCATAAGGTAAAATTCATTCAGTTGGACTTAGCCAAAGCTGTTGTTTATCTCATGGAATATTTTAAAAGCCAATCTGTTCCCTCTGTTGGTGTATTTTTACTCCAGTTTAAATAGACACAGAACAAAACACTTGTGGTCTGTGTGTTTAACGGTCTGTGTGTTTAAAGATCCTGCCCTGCCTGTTCTGGTCCTACCATAACTGATGATGGCAGCCTGAATATCCTTGTGCAGCTTCTGTAGCCATTATAAATCTTCCTGCTAGTGAAGAAAGGTGTTCCTCAGAGTTTATTAAACCAGGAGAAATGCTGATTGCATTTGAAACTATTGCACCATTATATTTTAAGCCCCTATACATTTCACACAAGGAAAACACACTTAGCAAAAACTTGATCCCACTAGCCAGGGTCAGAAGTCTCCTCCTGGAGGTTTTCTGACTCCTGAGAGCACACTGGCTTTTGGCTCCTGAGGCAGCAGCAGAGTCAGGGAGTCCATCCCAGAGTGTGTGGTCGGAACAAGGGCTAATTCATTCCCAGGAATAACTTTGAACTGACACAAAAAGTCAGCACTTCTCCTGGCTCAGGGAAGCCAGCTAATTCTTCCAAGGCCTCAGAGCACATTATTTTTAGCTGGAGATAACCACGGGCTGTTAAACACCCAGAGAAACTGTGAGAAGCCCTGCGGCACCGGGAATGTCCTGCTGCAGCAGCTCTGTGCTCCAAATGGGCCTCCACATCTGACTCTTCATGCCTATTCCTATAGGAACTGCTCTTGCACAACAGCCCCCAGGGCATGGAGATAATAAAGCTGCTGTCACCCAAGCATCAGTGAGGTTTGAAGAAGCCAGAGAAGAGCCTTTATAAGGGTGCAGACACCATATTTATATAAATATATGACTTTGTTTGCTGCTGCCAAGCAGATCAGGGCAGGAGGTAAACCTACCTGTACTCCCTGTGGCTTGGGGAGAAGGGTTCAGGAAATCAAAGGGAGGATTTGGCCCACTGATGTGTTTGGATACAGTAGCTGGCAGATCTTAGGTGGAGAAAAAATGTTCTTTAATCAGTATCTCTTACTTGATCACCATTAACTCTGTTATGCTAATACAGTGTTACTGATTAAAGACCCTGAGCTTCCCTGTAATAGTCCCGAATTACTGTCAGCATAATGAGATTTCCATTTCTAAACGTCCTGTGCATGCCATCCAAATCACATCTGCATTCATGTACATACCCAACAGGAATTATTCTCCCTTCCTGCATCAAAGATACTGCACCACACTCAGCTGGAGCCAGCTTTCCCCTGGTTTAGTGCTCAGCTCAGGACTATTATTATCAGCCCTAGGTTATTACTGCTGTGTATTTAAACAGGACATTTGCAACTCTTGGTGCGTCAGGCAGAGCTCTGAGGGGCATGGGACAGTGGGTGACACTGGATGAACTATTTGTGCTTATTGGTCATGTCTAATATACCCTCCTTGCACCAAGGGTGCTCCTACAGTCATGATATCACACCCAGTAATGGTTAAGGATATCAAGCAAGCTGCTGCTGCAGGAAGAACTGTTTCCAGCCAGGACAGAGGCAACAGACAACAGCAATGTCACCAGAAAAGCAAGGGCAACAAAGAAAATGATGGCCAGGAGGTCTGACAGTGAAGTCACCACACTGGCAGGGGCATCTGCTACTGTGAAAATCCCCAGCTCCAAATGTGGACCCCAGCACATCTAACAAGAGGTGTTTCAGCCACTTACAGCTTGTATTAAGGGTGAGGCTGCTGTGATAACCTGAGCTTTGGGCGACCTTTCATGATGCTATCTCCACAATCTGCATTTTTATCCAAAAAACTCTGCCTGCCAGGGCACCTGGGTGTCACAGCACTGCCCAGGAGAAAGCCCACACCTTGGCCAACTGGAGGGGCTTCAGATTTCATTTTGTTCCAGCTGTCTCACTCCAAGAGCAGAAATATTTTTGCTCTGATTTCTGATGTATTAAACATTTAAAAAATGGTGGTCATTGTTAATGAAATTGAAGCCTTTCCTAACTGTAAGTTACCTGAAAATTGGATCCGAGCTAATACAATTTCAGGGAAACATTCTCTGCTGTGATCTCCGATACCAGCAAGAGGCCAAACACACGTTACATATCCTCTTTTATGCTCTTCACAATATTAGCCCAATTTGCAGAACAAACACATTCAACCCTCAGCCCTCAGGCCGTGACCCGTGAATAACACTGCTAATGGGATTGTGCTCCACACAAAACTCCTGTTGGATTTGATGGGAACTGCTCCACCTCCTGCCTTCTTCCCACACACTCTCCCTCTGCCATCCTCTCTGAAAGGCACCCGCAGCCTGGGAGAGGGAGGTCTGAGCCCCAGCAATGCCTCAGCCACCAAGGTGCTTTGATGCTCGTCCTCACATGGAGAGCCTGATGCCCTAAAGGTTTATTTGATCCTATATATTTATCAGGCTGATAAGAGGATATCTATCTGTTTTATCTGGTATTTTCCTGAAAGGATGAGGGGATCCAGACAGAGGTTTATTCTGGTTTAAAGACAGAATCATAGAATTGGAAGAATTGGAATCACAGAGTTGGGAAGGACCTGCAGGGATCACTGATCCAGCTTCTAGCCCTGCACAGACACCCCAACAATCCCACCCTGGGCATGCCTGGGAGCAGTGGCCAAACACTCCTGGAGCTCTGGCAGCCTCGGGGCTGTGCCCATTCCCTGGGGAGCCTGGGCAGTGCTCCCCAGCACCCTCTGGGGGAAAAATCTTTCCTTACTAACATGTCCTTAATTTCCCTGACCTGCTGTGCAACAGCAGCAGTGTTGGGAAGGGAGCTCTGGAGATCTCCATTCCAAAACAAGTCTATTGCCTGCACTTGATCAGGACAACCAGAATATATTTATTATTATTATTATTACTATCATCATCATCATCATCATCAAAAGAAGCTTGATTTATGGATCTTATGCTAATGTGAGGAATGGAGCTGTCTCGCAGACACAGTAGAACATGAGTTGAACAGGGTAACTGCTAAATCCCCTTAGTAGAGGCTCATGCTGATGTTAGTCCTGTTATCAGAGCTACAGTCACTAGGAACAGGAGTTCGTTTTTAAAATACATATATTTTTCTTCCTTTCGGCTGGTTGGAAAGGCAACTGCTGCCCCTACAGGGAAAACCGAGAAAATCCAACTTGGGAATGAAACTCATGCCCTCCCCGGGTGCCAGCACGACAGAATCCCCAAACGGTTTTTTGGCAATGGGAGCTCCCAAAATCATGTGAGGTGAAGGACAAATAGAGGGTGTAACACGAAAAAGCCTCCAGGATGGATCCCGGGACTGAGCAGGAATGAAAGCTGCCACTGGTGACTGCAAAATCTCTGGGCTCAGCAAAGACCACACAGGGCTTGACTGGGAGCCTCCAGGTATGCTTTTTTCCTGCCCCTTGGGCACCATGGAGGAGTCAAGGTCCAGAGCTCAGTGGTCTGGCACAGGGGGACAGCCAGGTTTTCCTGTGGCCCAGCTTCCACAGCCAGAGAGGAGGAAGCAAATGGCCTCTCCTTCTGCTCAGAGACATCTTGGACACATGTGGGATGAACTCTGCTCGGAGGGGCACAGCTGCACCACAGAAAGCCCCAGCCAGTCCCAAAGAAACAGTTCTTACTCTTAAAAATTGTTATGCCCTTTGCCCCAAGAAATCTGCCTCTTCCCAGGCTCTGCCATGCTGCAAGCTCAGCCCTGAGCACTAGCAAAGCTATTTCCTCGTGTTCTCCCAGGATTTCAGCATGTTGCTTGCAGAATAAACCTGCTGGCAAAGTGAATACAGGGAGCATCCGCTAGGTAATCTTCTCTCTTGAAAGCCTGGGGCTAATCAGGGTTCCCTGAGTCACTGCAGAGACACAGCACTGCTAAAATCCCACCTTGGTGCTGCCGATTTCCCAGAGCAAGGCTTTCTTCTTCTCCTAACTCCTGCCTGGAGAGGTAACTGAGTTTTAATGACTCCATAATTAATGTCTTTTGGGCTGCTGGACCTGCCTGAGCACGCAGGCTCTGTCTGCAGGGAGGAGGATGCAGCAGTGCCGGCTCTGGTCCAGGCTCAGCTGAGCCCTGCTGCTGTGTCCGGAAAACCCTTTTGGGGATAAGCACGGGTTTTCCAAGGAAGCAGGCAGGCTGAGACATGCAGTGTATCAACGATCCACATCCACTTCAACGTTTATTTGATCACAGTTCATGTCGGGGGGTGGGAGGGAACAAAAGCTTTTGGAACCAGCAGCACTGGCATCGTGGGAAAACCCAAGGGCTGCAGCACGTGAGGTGAGTTTCGGTAGGAATTTCAAACCAAATCTGATCCAAACTCCTGCCACAGCGTGAGCACAGAGATAATGGCCCCGTGGAGCTGCTGCTGTAACGCTGCTGTCCCTGTCACCTTGTACCACCTGCGACCCTCGTACAGGGGAGAGGGTGGCACCGTGCCCTCCTCAGTCAGGCTCCTCCTTGTTGACTCAGCGACCGCTCTGCAAAGCACATGCTGGTGTTAAAGGGGGTTGTTAAAAACAGCCTGCTCCATGAACGGGTGCTGAGGAGCAGCGCCAGCCTGGGAGGAACGCCTGGCGAGTTTTGACAAGCCTGGTCGGGAGCAGGCGCTCGCTCCTTGGGAGAGGAGGCAGCGCCGGAGCCAGAGACGGGGGAGGAGAGGCGGTGAGGGGTTTGAAGAGCCATTCTCGGGAAATACAGAACTTTCTGGAAACAGCTTTCTTCCCTAAGAAGGGCAGCAAACCCCGTTAGCAGCCAGGGAAAGAGGGAGGAGAATAACTTCCCGGGATGCTGGAGAAGTGCGTGGCTCGCTGAAGGGGCCGGGAGCGGGGATATCTGCAGCGGGACACCTGGGATCATCAGCTCCATCCCGCTTCCAGCCCCACGGCTCCTCATCATCTCCAGCCCAGTGTGAGCTGCAGCTTTTATCCCACAGCCGTGTGCCAGGATCCTCTGTCACCCCTTCCATTATCCCATGGGAAATGCCTAGGATGGCACTAAAGAAAATGCTGCATGGATCCACTGAAGGCAGGGCATGGGGTGCCCTGGGCTGTCCTGTTTCTCGTCCTGAAGCCCACGGACACGTCCAGTCCCCAGGATCCCGGGGACAGCAGTGGCCAGCCCAGCCGGGACACTCTGCTTCCAGAGGGATGCCCCGGCAAGGCAATGACAGCCTGTGCCTCTGGAAAACCCACCAGTCCCATCCGGAGAACTGCTGGCTTGTTTTCTCCTTGGAATTGTCTTTTCTTCCTCTTTTACCATCTGCCACACTTCTTATTCATTCTTCTCTCTTTTTCTGTTTAAGTGGGGAAATGTTTTTTGCCCTCCCTCCGCTAAGAGTTTCTCCTTTTACTTCCAGTTTTGACGTATTTTCCCCCAAAGACACGTGCTATTTTAATCAGAAGCAATCAGCCATTAAAGCCAGATTAATTAAAGAAATGAGTTTACGTATTTTGCTAATGATCTGAAACAATCTTGCATTTATAATGCTGTTTGTCTGCAACACATCACTGCTTAATACCACTGATCAGAGAGGATGACGCCATCTCACCATTAATCACTGCTTGAATAACAAAGTAGCTGAATCGGAATCTCCTGCACCTTTGGAAACAGGGATTTTGGTCTCTTTTCTCATTTACACTGCAGCTAACAGCCCTGCCCTGCAGTTCCTTAAAGCCACAGCATGTGGATTCACTGTGCTCTTTGCTCGACTCCATTCACCATGTAGTTAATTCTGATTTTTCGCTCTGCGGCTGTGTTCTCAACAGCTCTTGCCACCATCAGGGGACAGGGACAAAGCCCGGTGGGACTCTACACATTGGGAGCAATGACCTCTCTGGCTGTTTCTATTTCTAAGGCTTTAAAAACCATCACAGTCAGTACAACCCCATCAAACATCAGGGTTTGGTGTAAAGTCACTGAATTAGTGATGTCATATGGGATCAAAATGATACCAAAACGACATCACAAAGGCACTGCATTGATGATGCTGTTTGGTGTAAATGGTATCATGGATAAAGACACTAAATATAATAATAATGCAACCCACAGAAATGATGTGATAAATACCATCAGTGAGGAAATGATGGTGTAAATGACAGGTAGAGGGTCACTGCTGCACTGGAAGATGGACCTACGATGAATGTGGTAAGATGAAGGTAATTGAAATTTTATTGAAGTTAGTTTAATATTAGTTCATTAATAAAGTATCAGCATGCTAATTCTCAATGTACTTCTCTAAATAAAAGTATCTCTTCAAGTGGAATATCATTAATTTATGGATTATTTATCAGTGATTGTGGCCTATTAGCATTTCACTGTTGATCCATTCACATGGATTCTGATTAATCAATTTAGTCAAAGCTCCAGCAAGAGAAACCCCCAGCTGAGCTCATCCAGTTCCACCCCTTCCACTGTCCCAGGTCGCTCCCAGCCCCATCCAAGCTGGCCTGGGTGCTGGCACACTCTTGGAATCTCCCCCACACATGGGAATTGATTGTAGCCAGGCAGGAAAGGCTGTTTTCAGGAACAGAAGTGGCTCAGCAGGATTAAGCCCAGGCAGCAGCCCAGAACAGCTATTCCTAAACCTCTGGGATGGCCCTTTGTCATTCCCAACAGGGAGGTCAGGCTCCCTGGGAACCAATTTGCACAGGCTTCAGGTTCACATTATCTGCCAGAAAATGCCCATCCTGGGGGAACAACCCCGGAAAGGGGGGATTTATTGTACGGCTACCCCGAGGGAAGTGTCAACAACATTAATCCTATTAGAGCATTAGTGAGATGGGATGGCAAGAAACGATAGGAAGGAAACAGCGCCCTGCCGAAAAGCAGGAACCCTCTTAAGGGATGTCCCTGTCGTGATGGCATCACACAAGGGGAACAAATGGAAAGGTAAATTGTAATATTTTAATAATTGGGATTTTCAAATCCTTCAAAAGCTCCACTACCCCAAGGGAGAAGCACCAGCACCCCCACAAGCCTTCACTATTTCTAAACGCTTCCTGGTGCATCCAGGCTCATGCAAGCCAGCCTGGTCAACCTGGGAAAAACCAGAACCAAGCTGCTGGTATTAAATCCCCTCACAAATAAATCCCTCCTCTGGGATGAGAGAATCAGAGCTGTCGGTGTCTGGATTTCTCCAGAACCCTTCTCCAAATCCATCCTCTTCTGTCTGCATTTCCCTTCCTAACTACCAAACAGTTTGCACAGGGTGAAAGCTCTTGCCTGGATCCTGAGGTCAGACAAAACTCGTCCACTCTTCAGCAGCGCTGATGAAAATCTGTGAGGAGCTGCAGGTCACAGCAGACCTTTAAATAACTTTCAAGCTGGCTCTAAAGTCAGGTTTTATTACACAAAGAATTTTCTCTCAGAATGGCTCAACTCCATCTTTGGAAAGTGCGGGATTTGACAGCTCTTGCGACAGGACACCATTGCGTTTCACTTGCCCCAGTGCATAAACTACTATTTATTCAAGCTTAATACCTACTTTTGCTTGGTTAATGTCTGCAATCACTTGTTCATCGGGATAAGTCACAAGGTTTTTTTCAGATTTTGTTTTTTGTTCACGTGCCAAGATCAGCAAAACCTGTCTCTTGCTCAGCGCTACTGCGACACACCGGTACATCCAGTCCCTCCCACATGTGTTGTCACCCTCCCAGTGCCTGGGAGAGGGGTAACTGGATGTGTGGCTCTGCTATCTCCACGATCTCCTGGCTGGCAACCACCCTGGCCAGATAACAAATGCCTGAAATATGGGAAAAGTTTTAATCAGACCTTGCGGATCTTCCCACGCTGGGGAACAGCCTTGCAGGGAACCAGGCTCAGCACACACGGGAACCCCTCTGTGGGCAACACGAAATTATTTTGACCTTTTGGCACAGAAAAAACCCCAGGTTTGCATTAGAAGTCAGAATTTGTGAAGCACAATGTTTGAAATGGGTGTTAGAGGAACAAAATTTGAGCCTCTTTTTTCCTGGAGATGGTGACACCCAGAGGTTGCTCCCATCTAAATTGTCCTGTGACTTTATTTTAACTGACATTTTATTTATAGCAGCTGACTTCTCACATCTCCAGCACTGACAAAGAAGGTGAACTGAAGCCCAATGGCCAGTAGAGCTCCTGCAGAGTGAAATAAAGGCAGATATCAGAGTTTGCTCCAACACTGTACACTCTGGTTTTGGGGATCTCAGGACAGGATGTGTTCATCCCAGTCCAAGATCACGAGGGAATTCTCCCCAATACACCATCTAGCCCTGCCCTGTGGCAGTGGGAAGCTGTGCTCCCTTGTCTTGTCACTACATGCTCTTGTGAAAAATCCCTCTCCCTTGTTCTTGTAGATTCTCTTTAGGCACTGGAAGGCTGCCAGATGGATTTAAGAGAACTCACACCCTGCTATACCTCAGCTGTTCTGAGCAAGGCATGCTGATGCCAGAATTTAACATTTTTGGGGCACTACATATGCTCAGAAGGGCTCAGGGTGGCTTCTTCGAGGGCACACCTCAAGGGCTGTGTCCCATTCTGGGCCTCTCATGACAAGAGAGCCCTGGAGGGGCTGGAGAGTGTCCAGGGAACAGAGCTGGGAAGGGGCTGGAGCCCCAGGAGAGGCTGAGGGAGCTGGGAAAGGAGCTCAGCCTAGAGCAGAGGAGGCTCAGGGGGACCTTGTGGCTCTGCACAACTCCTGCCAGGAGGGGACAGCCGGGGGGTCAGGCTGTGCTCCAGGGAACAGGGACAGGACAAGGGGAAACGGCCTCAGGCTGGGCCAGGGGAGGCTCAGCTTGGACAGCAGCAGGAATTTCTGCATGGAAAGGGTGCTCAGGCCTTGGCAGGGGCTGCCCAGGGAGCTTTGCAGTCCCCATGCCTGCAGGTGTCCCAAGGAAGGCCTGGAGGTGGCACTGAGTGCTCTGGGCTGGGGACAAGGTGGGCATTGGGCACAGCTGGGACTCCATGGGCTTTTCCAGCCTCAGGGATTCTGGGATTCTGTCAGCCACAGCGAGCAGCAGTTGCCCCGTTTGCCCCAGGCGGAGCCGGGCAGGATAACCGTGTCTCGCTGCGGAGCAGCAGCGGGCAGGTCTGCGGGCAGGTCTGCGGGCAGCACTCCCACAGGCGGGCCGGGCACAAGATGGCGGCCGGCATGACACGGCGGTCACGTGGCGCGCGGTGCCACCGCCCCGCCCGCGGCCGCCGCACGGGACACGGGGCACGGGACTCGGCACGGCGCCGCCAGCGGGGCACCGCCACGGGCTGCAGCCGCCGCACCGCCCGGGACCGCCCGGCGGCCGCACCGCCCGCCCGCACCGAGCCGCGGCTCCGCACGGTGAGTGAGCGCCGACCCGGCGGCCTCCGGCTCGGCGCAGGCCCGGGGGTGGCGGCGGGACGGGACACCGGCGGTGACAGCGGGGACGCGCCCGCCGCCGCTCCGGAGGGGGACGCGTCCCGGGGGTTTCCGGCGGCTCGTCCCCGCGGCGGCCCCCGCAGCCCCGGGGGATGCGAGCAGAGCTCCGGCCCTCGCAGCACCGGAGGCTCCGGGCGCGCTTGGTGCTGCTCAGCTCGGGGGTCTGACGGAGCTTCGGTCCCGCAGCACGGGGGGAACTGGGCCGCTCGGCCCGCGGGGCGCCGGGGAAGGTGCGGTCTGCTCAGCCCCGGGCAGCTCTGGACCCCCGGCTCTGGGGCTGCAGCCCGGGCTGCCCGGGGGAGCTCTGGGACCCCCAGCCCGGGGGCTGCAGCCATGGGAGCCCACGGGATCTCTGCTCTGCACCCCCAGCCCGGGGACTGCAGCCATGGGAGCCCACGGGATCTCTGCTCTGCACCCCCAGCCCGGGGACTGCAGCCATGGGAGCCCACGGGATCTCTGCTCTGCACCCCCGGCCCGGGGCTGCAGCGTGGGGCACCCAGGGAAGCTCGGAGGGCTGCAGCCCCCTCAGCCCTGGGACCCGGGAGAGGTTCTGTTCTCCTTAGCCTGGTCAGGTGCTGGAGTGGGGGTCTGATCCTCGCAGCTCCGAAGGTCTGGGATCCCCTCAGCTCAGGGAGCCCCCTCACCCTGGGGGTTCTGGTCCCCTCACCCTGGGGAGGTGCGCTGCACGTCCCTCTGCGCCCTGGGGAGCGAGGGCAGGATGCTTCAAGCTCTAAAAGAAGGTAGAGGCAGCCGCTGTGAGTGGGAGCAAATCCACCCTATCCTATCTCACCCCATCTAGGGCTGTGGCGGTGATGTTGGGGCTGTGCTGCCTCCCTGGGACTGAGGTTCGTGGGGTAGCAAGGGGGCGATGGCTTCATCCCCCTCCTGGGGACGAACGTGCCAGGTGAGAAGGAACGGGGCGAGAAGGAGAGATTTCGCCATCACGGGCACCCTGGTAGGAGGGTGTGCTCCCTGTTTGCTCGTGGAATGGCTTGCTGATTGCCCGGCTGCAGTGTTTGGATTTTTCAGGGTGGATAAGGCATGAGGCTGTCGTTGTACTGTGTTCCTCCTGGAGGCCCTGTTTTGATCAGGGTTTCTAATTTATTCTGTCTTGTGTGAAAACCTCATTAAAGAGTGCCTCGGTGCCTTCAGGCACCGTAAATACACGGAGAGAGGATGGGAAGAGAGAGAAAAAGATTATTATTTGTAAAAAATGGGAGCTCTGCCATATTGACATGGTGCTGCTGAAGCTTGCTGATGCAGGCAGCCTCTCTCAGCAGAGCAGCACCGGGATGTCGATGAACATCCTCGTGTCACTCTGGCTGATGGTGCAGCCTGGTGTGACAGCAGGTTTTGTAGTGGTGCCTTCAGACTCCCTTCTCCCAGCTCCACGTGGCTGAAAACACTTTCTTGTTGGCTTCCATGCCCAGCTGTGAACTGGTACAAAACACAGACCGAGTACAAAACACCTGGCAGCTGAAGTCAGTGGAAGCGCTGCTGTGGATCTTGCTGGATTTGGGCTTGGCTATGTTTTTTTGGGGAGCGGATGCTGCATTGGAGTTGCATTCTGGTTGGTTTTGTGTAGTATTTTGTAGGTGTTCCAATTGCTCCAGTTGTGAAGTTGTTCAGAGTTTGGAAGGAGAGGGCAGTCCCCCTGCTTGGTGGCCGATGAAAGATAAAGGCTACTCTTCCAATAGGGGTAATAACCCCCCCTCTAAATCCAGAGAGATTGCTGTGATTTTTCTGAGATTTTGGGCATGTGGAGCAGAGCTAAACTCAGCTCAGATGCCTTTAAACGGTTTGTGATCTGTGCAACAAATGGTGATTTCCAAATTATCACACTTCTTTCTCCTTCCACATTATCAACTTGGGGACAATGTCTCAGTTGTTAATTAGCTTTTAATGTGACACTTATTAATTTAATAAATCCAAATAGGTGGATCATTTTCAGGACTTGGAGGTGTTATGGATATTATTTGACTGCTTGGAGTTAATGGTTAAAAAGAAGTGGTTTGTTGTTTTCCATGCGTCTCGTTGCTTCTCTCAACACTTGTCAATCTTGAATAGGTGCTGCATTTAATTAGATAATTCTTGAGTTCCCTTGAACTGAACTTGTGGAGGGAGAGCCCATGCACTGTGGGTGATGGTGACTTAAAAATTCTTCCTTCTTCTGGTTGCTGCCTCTCTGCATCATTCAACGTTGGTTAATTGGTGCACTAAATATGGGTGGCCTGGGACTTACTCAGGTTTAAAACCAATTTCAGCCTGGCCGTAAGGAATGGTTGCAGAATTAAAGGTTTTTTAATTGGGGCAGCAGGACATCCTGTGAGGAAAAAAAAAAAAAAAGAAGAAGCTCAAAATAATCCAGACCCTTGTTTGGGAAAGGGCCTGTTTGAGGAATAAAATAAATCCATAGAGCACCATGGAAGCCCATGGGAGTGTTGCACACAGGCCTGAAGGCCAGTTTTGTTGGGCATGGCACGAGGTCCCTCTGTCCCGGTGTGGTTTGCAGGGACATGTGTAGGGCAGGAAGGATTTTTAAGGCTGCCCAGCCAGGCAGGTCCAGGCTGTTCTCTGCTGAAGTGGAGCAGAGCACCCGAATGCTATTTCAGTCCTGATTCAAGTGCAGCACATCAAACCCAACTGTACAGGGAAAAAGTGTTCTGAAGCAAAGGTGAGCTTAAAAAGAGCTCCAAAACTTGAGTTTTTAGAGGTTTCTTGGATATGAAGGTTGCAAACTGAGCTCCCATGTACTGTCAGTGTTCTCAAGGGATTTTTGTGTCACTGGAGGGTTTTTGGGCCTCCAGACAGAGGGGCAGAAGCCCTTGGAGGGCTGGTGTTCTGCATGGAAACTCCAGCTTGTAATACATCTTGAATTCCCAAAATGTGTGGCTTCATTAAGTTGATAATTAAGTCCTGTCCCCCTCCTTCCCAAGAACGCTGGGGGAAATGCAGGAGACTGAGGAACATGTGGAACCTACTGGCTTTTTGGGATGCATTCATCCCAGGCATATTTTATTATTTTGAAAATCTGCTTAGAGGAGGCAGTGTTTGGTGCAAGTTACTTGGGTTGGGTTTTCATGGATCAGAAGAGCATCCATCCTAATAAGCCACCAGGTGTAACTGTGTAGTGGGGCTTGGAGGGACATGTCCTTGCCCATGGCAGTGAGGTGGAAAGAAATGGTCTCTGAGGTGCCTTCTAGCCCAAACCATTCTGGGATTCAGTGATTTAAATATCTCTAAAATGTTTGTCTGTATTGCTTCTGGTCCTATCAAAGGGGAGAAACTGCACCCCCCCAAATTCTTGAAAGTACCACACGGGCTTTGTTGTGATAGTCCTTGATCAAGAGCTAATTAGAGAAAAGGAAGTTTAATTTTGGAGACTGTAACATGTTTCTTAAAAAACGCAGTTACTGCTGTTGCTGGGCTTTGCAGTTCACTCATCCATATCAGGGGAGCAAGCCTAGAGTGGGACAGATCTCTTGTTGCTGTTTCTTTCGTGTGCTGCTGCAGTCCTGTCCTGTTGTCCAATTACACATCCATAATCAGAGAAAAACACTAATAAATCTTTATTGGGAAAGCATCTTCCGTAGGTTTTGCCTGGGCTAATTTGCTTAGATTTAAATGCACAACAAAATAAATCTCCCTCTCTAAAAGCCATGATTCTAAAGCTTTTTTTTCTCCCTCGCTTCCCAGCATGGTCTGCCTTATGTCTCCCTAATTTTGAAACTCCTTGGAAGTAGCATTTTCAGTTTCAGTGGGATTAAGGCAAAGCATATTGCCACTTGGAAAAAAAAAGAAAAGACTTCAAGGAGTCTCTGAAGTCCAATAGCTTTGAGTTTTTCTAGTGCAGGAAAACTGGTGGGTTCCTTACCAAGCTGGGGGAGTCACAGGTGTGGCAGCAGAATTCCTCAGGTGTGTCTGCTGGACTGGCTTTTTGGGGTGCTGTGGGCAGTGTCACATCCGTATTGGCTGTGTGGGACAAGGCTTGGGAGTGTCATCCCTGCTCTCTGTGGCTGGGGAACAGCACACAGTGGGGCTGTGTTGTCTAAGCCTTCATCAGAAAAAGCAGGAAGAAACCAGAAGTAAAACTAGCAGAGAGGGTTGTAAATCCTGTCTTAAGGACTGAAACAGCCTTAAATTGCCCCTTCTGAGCAGGTGGATCTGGAGAGGAGAGCTTTCACAGCCTTGGCTTAAGAAGGATTTTTAATAGCTGTCATCTCCTCCTGTCCAGTGCAGCCTACTCCTTTAATTTCCTTGAGTAAAAAAGAGCATTGCAATTGGGAGTGTTTTACAATTTCCCTTGCTGGTCCATTAGTGTATTAGCTTAGCTCCGTGTGTGTTGAATGCCACTAAATGTCACTTGCAAATTTAATGTTGGGAGCACTGAGATTTGTGCTAATTGAATTTAAAGTCTTATACTTGAATTTGTTAAAATGGCAGAGTCAGACAATCGAAATGCTTTAATGGGAGAGTGGAGGAGCACTTGCAAATCTGCTCTTGTTAGTGAATCCAGCAGTGCATTTGTGTAGATGGAAGGGGAGACCCTGAGCAGACAGATCAGGGTTTGATGGGGCTTTACTGTCCCTTTTTATATTGCAGTGTGGTGACAGTTGGCAAAATCCACTGTGTTGAAAGTCTTAATGCTTGACATCTGCTCAGGGTCATTGTTGACACCAACTTAACCTTAAATACTTTAGTAAAAATGGTAAAGATTATAGAGCCTTCCTGTTCCATTTAAATTTCTGCTTCTCCAGCCATTGTTTTAGGCACTGCTGGAGAAAGGTTAATTTGTTGGTCTTCAAACTCAGTTGTCTGTGTCTGTCTTCCGGGGTTTTTATTCAGGACATTAGCAACTTTTGCACCTGAGGGTTTGTTGTTTTGGGAGGAGTTGGAGGAGGGGTGTTTTTTGTTTGGTTGATGTTTACTGTGGGGTTTCTTTGGTTTTTTTCTGTTTAGTTTTCTAGTTTTAATAAACGACAGTCTATTCAAAACCTCTGGCATTTAACACTTCATTCTTAACTTCAACCAAATACCCAAGGGTTGGATGGACAAAAGGAGAAAAGGAGACATTGCTGCTGTGCTTTTTGTGAGTTAAAGTGCTAAAGAAATTACCCTCGATTGGAAAAGAGTCATAAAGAGTGGTCCTTGGCTTTCCAAGCAGTGTAAATCTGTGCCTCCCTAGATAGCACAGTGCTTTTAAGAAGTTTGTCTTGAAACGCTTTCATTATATCTCCTGATACCAGGCTTTGACCTTCTGCCACTGAGCTGGCATCTCAGACGGGCTCCTGGCATGAGCATCTCCTGCCACTTCCAAGTAAAATCTTATCAGGCATTGAAAAGTTTGACTCTGCAGTCGAGCACTGTGCCAGAGCTGTAAAAGCCCTATTTGTACACAAAATGGATTTCTGTTTGCTAGGAGGGCTGGGATAGTGCTTCAGTGACTGCAGGGATGGCTTTGAATCTACCTAGTAGTGAAACAGCTCCATCTAAATCGAGCGTCTCCTCCGCTCTCAGCTCTGCACTTTGTCTTCCCTGTGTCCCTGCGTGGAGTTTTCCGTAGTCAGGTTATATTGCTCTGGAAAACTTGGTCAGGGAAGTTAATTTAAAGCTATTTGAAAAGCTTGAAAATGATTCTGCTGTTAGGATGATGAAAAAGACCTTGAAAGTGCCTTGAGAGCGATTGCTGCTGGAATACCTGCTTGGCCATGCCGGTGGGGAGCTGTTCCCAGAGCCCTTCTGCCAGGGAGCACTCCAAGGGCTCCTCCTTCAGTGCCATAAAAACTGTGGCTGCCCCTGGATCCCTGGCAGTGTCCAAGGCCAGGCTGGACACTGGGGCTTGGAGCAGCCTGGGACAGTGGAAGGTGTCCCTGCCATGGCAGGGGCTGGAATGGGATGAGCTTGAAGGTCCCTTCCAACCCAAACCATCCTGGGACTCTGTGATGCATCAGGGCTCAAAACCCACTTGCTTTAACTGGGAGGGGAAATCCAGCACTGGTGGGTGATTGGGGAGCTCAGGGTGAGCTTTGCCTCTTGGGGAAGGGGCAGCGGCCTGTGGGTGTTGAGTGTCTGGGGAACACAGTTTTAGTGGAATGAAGAAGTGAACAAGATAGAGGAACACACGTTTTAAAGTGCTGAAGTTTGGAGGTGCTCAGCAGAGGCAGTGGGGGGAAGGTGATGTCCAAAGCAAGGCAAGAATGGACAGAAGGGGGTGAGTGCAAGCATGTGAAGATCCCTGCGAAATGACTCGACAGAACTTGTTGTTCCCTTTCCACCCGTGCTTTTGGGATCCACATTTAATGGAATCATGGTTTTATGGAGGCTCTCCACCCTGGGAGAAGCTTGCCTTTGCCAAGAACAATACTCAGTAATGGGCTGGGGGTTCTTATCTACTCTCCATGAAACACTGCAAAAGCCTTATTTTGCAGTAATGAGCAATTACCCGCAAATTAACAAAACCCCTTTTCAGATATTGTCTTTGTTTTTGTGCCTGTGCAATTTCCTAATTCAGTTTTTCTCCCTTTCAAAACATAAATAGATGGGTTATCAAAGGACATTTTAAAAACAAAAACAGAGCTCTAAGGACATTTATCAGAAGGGGATTATTTGGGTTCTGATAGTTTGTTCAGAATTTCTTTGCTTGCAAGAAAATGAGTGTCTGTGCTGAGAAGACACAGACTCATCCAGCCACGTGTCTTGTATCCAAGAATTACAATGTTTTAAGAGGGAATGCCAGAGTTCAGCCACGAGTTCAGGAAGTTTAAGTGGCTGTGAGAATACTTGTGGAGATGACAACCACGGGCAAATCTATGTTACCTCCTCCTCTGAGCAAGACTAACCCCAAAGAAATGTCAGGTTTTTCAGGGTCCTGTTGGGGTTTGAAAATGTCTGAGGAAGTAGACGGGCTGCTCTGGGGAGAGGGGTTCCCACCTCGTGTGGAGTAATATCCTGCAAGCTTGATTCAGTGCCAGGGGGTGAGGGAGGAGGAGAGGGAAGAACCTGAGACCCAGATGATATTGGATAGAGGTGCACCAGATTGATGGAATAAAGGCCATTAGCTGTTTGCTTCTCTGCACCCGGCCAGCTGATTCGATGTCTTTAATGAACTACTCCTTAAATATCTTAACTTCTGATTGCTGCTCCTTAACTCATGGTCCATCAGGGCACAAGTGAATTGAGCAGCATCATTTATAACTTGCCTACAGGGAACGTTCTCTGGCCACATTATCGAGTGGCTGCCCGTCCAAAATCCGTTTATGATTCTTCTTATGGGACTTCTCCTTTGCTAATGTTGTACTTAAAATGCAAACAATCTCTTTTAACCTCTTAACTTTGTAATCCCCCTCACAGTGTCATTGTGCTTTAATGCTGCCCATTTGTAGTTGGATATGAGCAAATGTTTAAAATAATTGTCCTCTCCACAAAAAAAGTTAGTTGGCTTCATACATCGTTTTGTCTTTTGTTTGTTAACTCTCTGGGAATCTTGTTTCCAGGTCCAGAACATCCATTTAGGTTTTTTCAAGGTAAAAGGTCTGAAAACAGACTAGAAATCATAGGGAATGCTGTCTTCCTTCACATGATCCCACTGTTATGGCTGTGTGTTGAAATTCAGCCTGCAGGATGTGATGTCATGCTAATAAATTAATGACTTGTGTTTATTTGAAGATTGGATAATAACCTGGGCATTGGGATAATAACCCAGGGAGCATTTGGCCCTTCTGCTCTGAGCTTCCCAGAAATTGTGATGTGGATAAAGCTTTGCCTGCCTTGTCTTGCTGCCCTTTTCAGCACGAGTGTTTTGGGGTGGGAGCTTTGTATTCATGCAGAAACACCCTGGCACTGTGAGGAGGGGACTTGGACACACGCTCCTGATACAGGCAGCTGTGGGGACACTGAGCTCTCAACCTTTGCAAGGTGAAGGTCCCAAACTCTGGGCTCACAGCTCAGGATGGAACCATTCAATGGTTCTGTGTTCACTGGAGAAGTGCTTGAGTTGCCCAGGCTGGTTTTCACTGGTGTGTTCCTCTCTGAGCGAGTGGTTGTGGTGGCAGGCTGGTGGCTTGTGGCAGGCACAGGCTCCCCACGCTGGCACCCAGGGGAGGTGTGAACACCTCAGACCTGTAAGCTCTGATCCCTATCACCAAGTCCTTGCTTTCAGCTTCAGATTTCATTCCCACAGAAACCAAAGGTTGGGTACATCTGTTCCAAGTGAGCTTTCCAGGCTGATTGAATTCCTGGCTGTCAAAGAGCAGTTTTTTCTTCCCTCACCTTCTCTTTGTATTCCCAGTTTTCATGGTTAAAAGGTGTTCTGTGAGGTTTTGGAGACATGCTCTGTGGTTTGCCTGGCAGGGTAGGGCCTTATCAAGAGGGAAATAACAACACAGAGGGAAACAGCAGCACGGGGAACATCAGTAAACGGGATTCTTCCAGGTCTTGTGTCATATGAAGCATTAATGACATTTTCTGCACCCTGAAGTGGAGCAGCTTCTGCAGTGACTCTGTCAGCTGTGTCAGCATACTTAGCTTGGGACTGATCTGTTGTTGAGTTTTGTTGTTCTTTAAAAATGAGAGGCAGCCGAGGGTCTGCACTAGACTGAAGTGGGTATTGCTTCTGGAACTGACCGGAGGAGACTTGCTGGTGGTGAACAGCCACAGTGACAGGATGTGTGCAGACAGCTGGGAATGCTCAGACTTGCTTGCTTCCCAGTACTGTCCTGGATTAGGGTAGCTGGGCTAGAGCCCAGTGCAGCCTGTGGGGTGTGTTCCAGTGGAACATTTGCACAAAAGGCTGTCCCCTGTGCAGCTAGTGCTGCTGGCTGCTGTCAGAGCTAGCACCATGGGGCCTGTTTGCCTGGGATTGCTGCAGCAATGCTGGAGTGTAGAATGGTGCTGGAGAGTTGCTGCAGCAATGCTGGAATGCAGAATGGTGCTGGAGAGTTCTTGCATCCTTTTGTCTTTGTTTTGCTGATGGTTATGGAGGAGGCCCCACAAACTTCAGCTGAAAGTGAGGAAAAGTCCATTTATTCCTGCAGACGCTGCAAAGTGAAACGTGAAGTATTTGGAGAGCTGAACATGCTGATCCTGCTGTCTTTATAGCCTTAAAAATGGGTGAAGAATTAAAATAAATAAAAAGAGGAATGGTTTCTGCAGTGGCCTCTCTGGAGGCAGTATTACCTTCTTGTGGTTCTGAGGATTTGTTTCCTTTCCCAGTCTGCTTTAAAAACATTTCCTTTTTCATAAAAGCAGTGAATTACTCCATGGACATTTATGTGAAGGGACTTGCTGGGTGCTTAATAACTTACTTATTTTATTTGGGTTGTCCTTTTTAAAAATGAAGTGTTCAAGTCCGGCCTTTAGAAGACAGATTGTCCTGCACGATTGTCTGGAGCGAAGTACCTTTCTGGTTTTAATTGGGGTTTTTATTGCTATGATTTACAGTGGCAGGATGAGGGCAGCACCGTTCCTCCAGTGCCTCAGACAAGTGGGAAGGGAAGGAGAAGGAGCAGAGCTATTCCTTATCTGGGCACTTTCTTAGGTGCTTTACAGAGTTGAGTACTTAAGTAATTCCTCTGTGTAAGTATTGATGTGCAGCAAAGCCACACGGGTTTAAGCACAACATTTAATAGAAGTATTCTCAGTATGACTTTGCAAATATTCTCCCAAGTTCAGCTTGGCACCGCTGGTGCTGCCTCTTGTCATCAGAGTGAGGTGGGTTTGTACAAGGCTCAGAAATGAGCAGGAACAAAATGCAGGAGTGTTGTTCTGGCAGACGTTGTCAAACTTGGATTCTCCTGCCAAGATGTGCAGATGCAGTGAATTTCCTAGAAATTCCAGGGAGGGGATGAAATTGATGTAGCTAGTTTGTAACAACTGCTGATTCAGTCGTTGAAGCATAAACTGGATTTTTAATGTGCTAAAGAAGGACACAGCGCCTGGCTTGGTAAGGTCAGCATCAGAAATTTAGGGGCTGTGTTCATTTTTCTTCTGTATTACAGCTTATGGAGAATATTTTATTTTTTCCTTAATTAAACTGCTTTTGCACTGTCTGTCAGTCCATCTTAAATCCTCTGTAGGAAGACCTGTGTCCGTATCTGGTGCAGGGCTGTGGGACACTGGGACACCCCTCCTGGTGCGGGGCTGAGGGGAGCTGGGAGGATGCTTTGCCACACTTCCTTCCCCTTCCTTTAAGAACCAAAACACCGACCAGAGCTGCAAGGGAGAGGAGGGAGGATCCTCTTCCTGCTGCTTGCCAGAGGACGTGTCTGGCTCGTCCCCAAGCTGGCTATGACGAGCCAGGATCAAACTGAAACTGGAGGCAGCCAAGTGCTGCTCCCGCCCAGGTCATAGGTGTCACCGTGCCGGGTCACTGGGACCTGCTGGCCCTGCAGGACATCCACCTGCATGTTTACACCCCGAAGTGCTGCCAGGATCCCAGTTCCAAGGTCAGCTTTTCCCAGCAGAAATCAGGGATTTTTTCCCAGCAGAAATCCCAGCTGGAGTCAGGGATCAGCATCCCCCAAGGGCTAGGCAGGGCAGAGCAGGGAGGGAGAGCTGGCTGCAATTCCAGCTGGGGGTGGTCCCATTCCAGCAATTAGGGGGGATTAATTGCTTGGCCAGAGCCCAGATGGCTCTTGGAGGGATGGAACAGATTCCTGAGCCTGAGGTGTGTCCAGTTTTGGGGCCTGTGGCTGGGGGGAGGTGGATGCAGGAACCACGTTTTTGCCAGATCCGAGGCCAACTGGCTCGTCAAATCTGCAATAGAAAAGTTTCTTTTGCTGAGGAGTGGAATGTCTTGTACTACTGATATTTCTAGGGACGAGAGAGCTTACATTTCTTGCTCACGTGGGGAACTGAAAGCAGCCCTGGTTTGGGCTGTTCCACGGAAATGGGCACAAACAACCATTTTCAGATGGGTTTGTCTATTGTCATGACTCTGGTGTTTTTATGCAGCACTCCTCTTGGCGTTATGTTGCTGTTACCCCTTTTGAACAAAGCATCTGTGCATTCCAGGGAAGGTCTTTTCTACTGATAGTGACTTCTTGCTTCTGAGCACAGGATTTCTCTGCAGCCCCAGCAGCACTTTTCTATTTTATGGAAGATTTAGCTCAATTTTCTACCCTATCTTCTGTTAATTTTTAGAGGAAATACGTTGCCTTGTTCAGGTCAAATTTGCAAATACATTGGTGGAGCTCAGTTTTTCTCTTTTCTGCGAGTTCAGTGCTTTTGCACCTTTCATAAATCATTTGATGAACTGTTGAAGCTGGAAGAGGCTGTTTGGTGTTTACAGAGCTAATGGAAAACTTGCGTAAGGGATGCTTTACAGGAAATGGCCTCTCAAAAAGAGAAGTAGTGCAAAAGCCAGTGATGTTTTCCTTGTTCCCAGACTTGTTTGGAAGAGATTATTAATCCCTCACATCTGTCCAGGTGCAGCCTTCAGACTCCCAGCTCCATGTTTTTAACAGGATCACAGCAGACAATTCCCCCTCCCTCTCCAATCCAGTATTTTGGTTTCTTCAGGGAACTTGTGTCTCTTACAAAAACCACAGTTTGGTAACAGGGTCTCAGAGTTTACCACAGAAACTGCCAGGAGGAAAAGGGGAAGGCAGCTCCTGCTGAAATACCAAAACCACTGCACAACAAAGTGTAGAAGGGTTGAGGTGGGTGGTGGGAATGGGGGGATGCTGAGTGGTAATGGGTGGGACTCCATCTGAAGGGCTCAGAGTTAAATCACAATCTGATTGTGTTCAAACTGTGTGTTCCCTAGTTGCAGTTCTCAGGACTGAGCTGTGGAATTCCGGGAAAGTGCCCACTGCAGACAAGCCAAGAGAACTTTGCCAGGTGCCAGATCTCAGGCTGAGAGTGTATCTCACAGCTGCCACGGCCAGGTGTGCCTGTCCCAAAGGGCTTTTTCCATGGAGGAGGCAGAGACTTAGCTAGCAGAGTTCTCTCCAAAGCTAACTCTGAAAAGATTTTTTTTTTTTTTAATGTGGAATTGTTTTACCTGTGTACCTATCAAAGCCTGGAGGGTTACCATCCCTTACTATTTGTTTACCTGCACAAGAGGATCATTGCAGCAATGCCTGGAAGAAACAAGGTTAAAAAGCAATTACCGCAGCCAGACAGGGGTGTGTTGTCCAGAAAAAAACCTTTTCCAAGTTAAATACCTTCTCCAAGTTGATGGCTTTTAGGTCAAGACAGAAGGTAGAAAACTTTCAGCATGTGAAACAAATTTCTCCTGCGAACTGTGGGAACCTCTGAAAGTTGAGATAACTTTTGTAGCTGGAAGCTTCAATTTGTTTGATTTATTTTACTTCCTTAGGGCTCAGTTGTACTTGTTTTCTTGAGTTGGTTTATTTGTGGACACACTGTACTGTTCTCCCCCAGGGATGACCCCTCAACTCTAGCAAGTCATCTGCCACTTGTAAATGTTGGTGTTGAGCCTGTTTAAAGTCTCTTCCTGAGATTTAGAGGTTATTTGTAGCAGGTTCAGGGTGTATGGATGGTTAACATACAGCAATTGCCATTCTTGGCTGGTTTCTGGGTTAATTAAACACACACCTGATTGTCACAGGTGTCATCTCATAGCTTTACTTGCAGCAAATGAGTCAAGTGCAAAGCCAGTTTGAATTCCTTGCCCTCAGTTCATTGGTGTGCAGGTGTCTCATTTATTTCAATGGCCACAAGAATCTCTTTTCCCAGGAGACTCAAGTTAGTGTTAAGAGAAGAATGTTCCTGCTGAATTTGGTGTGTGGGGCAGCTGAGGGCAAAGCCTTGCTGGGAATTTGAGGCCTGTGGTCCCTCCCTGAGCACGATGTCCTGGCAGGAGCTTTGCTGCTGACCCACTGTGTTTTACAGCCACGAGGGAATAAAACACTTCCAGCACACAGAGAGCAGATCCTCTGCCTCTGGACACCCAGGGAGCAGGTTCTGGTTGTGGAATTTGGGAGCAAGCTGCACCAGCAGTCACCAGTCACTCCTCTGCAGACCCAGCCCTGCAATTCAGTGCTCCCAGAGGGCGAGTGTGGATTGAATTCCTGTGCCATTACCTGCCTGTGCTGCCTTCCAGCTCCCTCCTGCTTCCCACTGATGGCTGAGGCACCGAGAGAATGGAGAAAAGCAGCACATCAGACAATTTTAGTGTAAGTGGGAAACGCTGCCTCACTTCAGCTCCACTTAACCCCTGGCTCTGAGTGGCTACAAGAGATTTGTGAGATGTGCTTGATACGTTTAAGAAATGAAAAGCCTCACTGTGAGAGAGGGGAGGAAGGAACTGCAGCAGAGCTTCAGGCTGGTGAAGGCACTTCTAGGTGTGCATCCCTTCCTTGCTTTGCTGTCTGAGGTGAAAATGGGCTCTGCAGTAAGAGGAGCTGCTTCAGGAGGAGCTGTGCTTGAAAATGGCCAGTTTGCTGATTTTTCCTTAGCTTTGCTTTCCTGCCTTGTGCAGGACGTGCTGCCCAGGTGTAACTCCTTTGCTCTGATGCACACCTGAGTTGTACTATGTTTTATTTCTGCCTTTGGTTCAAATAACTTGTGAAGGAGCTTCACTGACTCCTGGGTTCATACCACAGGTTTCCTTGCTGAGCCACCACTCTGGAGTCACCTGCTCAAAATTCCTCCTCTTTAGCTGACCCAGCTTGTTCCATCCTCTTCTTTCCCTGTGAAGCAAGAGACAAAAAGGTAGCATTTGTTGTAGTTCCCAAGGATCACGGATTCAGTGAGGCTGGAAAATCCCTCCCAGCCCATGGAGTCCCAGCTGTGCCCAATGCCCACCTTGTCCCCAGCCCAGAGCACTCAGTGCCACCTCCAGGCCTTCCTTGGACACCTGCAGGGATGGGGACTGCAAAGCTCCCTGGGCAGCTCCTGCCAAGGCCTGAGCACCCTTTCCATGCAGAAATTCCTGCTGCTGTCCAAGCTGAGCCTCCCCTGGCTCAGCTATTAGGATGGTGACAGGCTCTGTGTAAGCAGCTTGTGCCTGCGGGAAAGCCACATGAGGAGGTGACACCCATGTGCCAGTACAGATCTTGACTCCAGAAATACTCGGTGTGAGGTGAAGTGTAGCTGTTTTACCAAAACATGAAGTGGATATGTCTCGTTCTTGGTCTTTGCAAGTTTGCTTGCAGCTGTTGTGCCTGTGCCCATCCATTTTTTCCATGCTGCATCAGAAGTTATGACCTAAAAATAAACTGTGCTGTGCAGAGGAGTGGGAAATGAGACAGCACTGCTGATTTCAGGTTTCATTGCTGTGTGTGTGTTCTGTGCTGGGAGGCTTTCTGCTGGTCAGGGAACTCCAGCTGGGCTGAGCAGTGCAGGCTGTCATCACACAGCTGGGACTGAGCTGATGCTCCTCTGCTCTCTGGCCTGCTCTTAATCCAGACCCCAAATTAAAAAAAAAAAAACAAAAAAAAAAAACCACGGGTTTGAAAAAGGCAAAAGGTGGTTAGATTTTCTGTGAGGCGAGGCTAACTCCTGTAAATCTCTGAAAGGGAAGGGAACAGATTGATTTGCTGTGCTGGCATGCTCTGTGGTGGCTTGCAAAGGTCTCTGGTGAGGTGGCCATGAACTGCTCAGTCACCAATTTAAGCTGCTCAAAGGGCACTGCACTGGGGGTTTGCTCTGCCCGTGGCAGACTGATGATTTCACTGGACTAAGCAGGACAGTTGTGCCATTTCACTGGTGTTTGGAGAAGATCTTGAGTGGACAGGGAGGCTGAAGGTCACTCTTGTATCCCAGCCTCTTTGTCTGCTTTAGTGTTGACATTAAATTCATCAGCGCAGGGCAGCTTTTCCTATTGCTCTTTGTGCTTTGGCAGCAAGGACTGAAATCTGTGTTTCAGCTGGAAACTCACCCCAGCTCTGGTGCCTCTTGCAGGATGACTTCTGTGTGTTTCAGAATTAGGCATCCTCTCCCCACAGGTTTGTAAAGAGTGTCTTTGGAGAAGGAGAAGGGAGGGAGCTCCTTTTTAAAGGTGACAGGGCCTTGTGAAACCTGAGGTGCTGTGTGAGCCTTCTGGTGTATGACAAGCCTGCTTTTCTGCTTTCAGAGGTGCAGGACAGTTCTTTACCCTGTTTTTTTCAATTTCTTTTAAACTAAGCCTTGAAGATCTTATGTGACTTGCTGATTTTGGAGTCTGTACCTCAGGAAGTGCACTTGGGTTGGTGTGTTGCCTTTAGGCAAACCAGCTAATTCTGGCACTTAGCATGCCTGGTGTAACTACTTTTCTCCCAGTAAGCAAAGAATGGGAAATAAAGTCTGATTGGTTTAAAATCACACCAGGCAAATTCCATCTTGGAAGGCAGTAGGAGTAAGTGAAGGTCTTTTTTTTTCTGTTTATATTTGGTTAATTCTACTTTTGCAGTAGAATGTAGTCCATTGATTAATTAGGCAGGTTATGGATGTGAGGAACTGGTGCAGAACCAGCTTGTGGTTGGGAATTCCCTGGCAGGGGGAAAACAACTAAACCATATCCCAAGAAAAGCACAGACCTGGAGCTCCAGGATGGTTAGCCTGCAGAGATAGATAAGGAGACAGCACAGGAAAATGCACTAATTGATAACTGCTCCAGAACCAGTAGAGTGGGAGATAGCTGTCCCATGCCATCTCAAAAAAAATTCCCCAAGCACAGCAGCCTGGCCTGAGCACCAGGGTCCAGCACATTTCATTTCCTCTGCTGGAACAGGGATCATGTCTAAACAGCCTTTAAATGAGGAGAGCTTTGAGCTGGAAAATAAGTGGCTGCTTTGCTGCTTTTGGGCAATAACATTCTTAATATTCCTGCCTTCTAGTTCTGTACCCCTGGGATAAGTGGGGCGAGCTGAATTGTGATTGTTGTGTGACTGCTGTGCTCTTGTCTCTGGTGACCAGTGTGGTTGATTCCTCTTGCCTTAAACAGCAGCCTCGCTCAGTGCTTGGAGTAAAGTTGTATTTTAAGGTGGGTATGGCTATTTTAAGACTGGAGGACAGCAGGTGATCTGCAGGCTGGCTGGATTTCACTCCTGCAAGGGAAATTGTGGGCCAGGCTGCGGGGAAATTCCCTTTATTTTAGGGGTGGTTTTCTGGAGCCTGCTTGCTGGGGAAGGCCCCATAAGTTTTGGGTTTCCCTGCTGTACCACCAGCTTTTTCCTACTGCTTAATCAATGATCTACTCTGAAAAAAGTGAGCAAGAGTGAAATGACAGCCTTGCTTCATCCTCAGCCTTGCTGTAACAACCCTTTGCATCCCATTACTGAGAGATTACACTTTCTGCTTGTAGCTCTGCTTTAGCAAAATAGTTTTCATAGCTGGAAAGCCTTAAGGAAAAAAGTTTCTGGCAATATCTGTAGGAGTTGCAGTTCTTTGCTGTGCAAATGCTGAAATCTACATCTTGCTTTAATGTTTCTCAGAGCTAAAATATTTTTGGATAAACAAAGCATTTCACATAGTGTTTAAAGTGCTTAAAGGCAACCTTTAGCCCCGGAGTGGAATGCAGCCATCGGGAGCGTGGCAGCGGGAACAAGGACCTCTAACAGAATTGATGGCCAGGAGTGGGATGGAGTGGGGCAACATGTCATGTCTAAATGTTCATTTTGATTGGCATATCACATTCCAAGCCATTTATTCTATGAAAAATCGCTGGCACCCATAACCATATTATTTTTTATTTATGGAACAGTCTGCAGTAGGTTTTTCTTCCCCAAATTTCCACTGGATATTGCTGGGTAAGCTGGAAATGTGCTGGAAAATCTTAGTATGGCATCTTAGGAATCATGGAGGAACCTACTGAGATAAAGTCTGCTTTGCTTCCAGAGGAGAAACACGTTTCTGGTAGTTGTTGTTTTACAGTAAAGAATTTCTAAAGTCTCTCCCACGTGTTATTGTGGAGGGGGAAGAGTTTTTCCCAACCTGGTGTCTGTGAGAGAGCAAAGCCTCACGGCTTGTTAGGCAGCAGTGTAAACATACCTGCATGGCCTGGGAGCCAGAAGCAGGGATTTCTTTCCACCCCCTGTGGTGGAGAAAAGGGGGGATGGGGCAGGGACTGGGATCCCAGGGAGTGGGCAGTGGCACGTAGGCTCTTCTCTCTGAGGGACGTGTCGTGCTCCTTGCCAGATCATGTTGTGGATACAGAGAGTTTCAGTGGGATCAAGTTGCGGGCAGCAGGGGGAAGCTGAGCAGCTTTTGGGATGAGAGATTCCCAAAGGGTTACTAAATCCGTGCTCAGGAAACTCCTGGAGCTGAAAGTAGCCAAAGCCTCAGGCAGAGCCTTGTCTGGTACAGGTCAGTTCAGCTGCTTTTAAACATTAATTTAACTGATACACCTGAGCAGCTTTGAGGGTTGATTTGTGGGTATTTTTCTTGTTTTCTGTATTTTTGCTTGTTTGGGTTTTTTTTTGTTGTATGAGGCTATATGCTTGGGATGACTGACTTTGAGGGTTGTAATAGTGGAGGCAAACACCAGATTTTTCACTGAGTGATGGCAACACTAAAGGGAGTCTGCAAAAAGTTGTCCCTGAGCTTGGGTGTGCTGATTACTGCTCAGAAGTCCTGTGGGAGTGATACTTTCCCCCTTTTCTCGTTTTTCAGCTTTTCATTGATGAAGTTTTCCTGGGCAGTAAGGTGAATTGCAAAGGTTAAAATGGGATAGCTTCCCACGCACTGCCAGCCTGGAGGTTTGCTGGTCTGATACCAGTGTAATTATTGTGCAAATCTTCACTTTAGATGAGACCCACATATGGATGGAACGATATTTTAAGAGCTCAGAGAAGTCTCCTTTATAAATTTAATTGCCAGCAGCACATTTTTTATCCTCAGAAGGTCTTTTAACTGCTGCAGCAACTTGGGACAAACTGCTTGGGCACACTGTGAGGGGTTTGCTGCTTGAGCAGAACGTGTTCAGGTGGGTTTTTTCTCACTTCAGCAGCGCTCCCAGGGTGCTTCACAGAGCAGGTTGTTTTTAGCCGTCCTGAGAAGTATCCCCTGCCCTCCCTGCGCAGGAGAACCATGGCATCCCTGTGGAATTGGCCGTGCTCCACGTGTCCTTGGAGCAGCAGCAAGGCCGAGCGAGCTCCGTGCCCGTGGTGACGCAGGGCAGCCACAAAGGAGACATTCAGTCACCAGCTCAGGATCGTGTTCCCCGAGGCTGAATAATGCTCTTAACCCTGCTGCAGCTGCAAGAACACCCAACAGACCTGGGCTGGTGCCCTGCTACTTTCCTGGAAGCTCTGCAGGCTGTAAGTGACTCTGGCTCTCTGCTCTGCCTGTTCTCCCTCTGGGATGTGCAGGGAAGCACACCAGCATCCATCCATCCATCCTGGTCTCTCTCCTCCTTCCCAGGCCATCACACCACTGCTCCACAGGAATCATGTTCCATTTAGCAAAGTCTCATCCCTGTAGGAATTGCTCTGATGTTCAAAACTTAGATATCTTTTTTTCCTCAACTCTCTGATCCATGAAGATCTTTTTTCCAGAGCAATTACTGTGCTTTGTGTCTTTGCAATGGCTGGGGCTCAGCTCCTACCTGTCAAAGGTGGGATATATCTGGGATCCTGTTGTTTCAAGGCACTTGCAAAATGGGAAGAGCTAAGTTTAAACTGCTGTGGCTCTTTTCTGCATCAAGTGGAGAACTTGACAGGGAGGCTTTTGGCTGTGAAGCCATGGATTTAAATATAGTGAGAATTCTGGCATTATTTACAGGTCAAGGTGAACCATTTCTGTTCTATACCCTGCCTGTCACGGAGTCCTCAGCTTTCATCCCAACCTCCTGCAGCTCCTACAAAACCAGAATAGGTACCAGTCATTGGAAAGTGGTTCCTGAGATGCCAAACACCAGTTTGATTGGTAAAAAAAGGAATTCGAAGTAGTTCCTGTTGGTAATGGACAACAGGAAGCTTCACTGGTGTCATTGCAGTCCATAACGCTGGTCATTCCCTGAATTCCTTATCTCTAATCTGTCTAAATGATCAGCCCTGGATTCTAATGTGGGTGGGTCTGGCTGTGAACACCCTGACAAGGCCCCAGCTGGGAGTGTTTGCAGTGTGTTTCATGTTATTAATGTTTTCTGACCTAGTCATATCTTGCTTTCTTAGAATTAACCGATCTTAGCTTTTTCTCTTCAAAGCATCTTCGGGTGAACGTGGAAAATTCTGAGCATCTCATGCTTTGGAGATAGCTGAAAATACCAGTGTGTGCCAAGTCACTTCTCAGTGTCCAGGCATCCATGTAGGGCCAGGATTTCTAAGTGTTTCTGGGGCAGTTGGTTCCCTAATGGGTGAGAAGACTCACAGCAACCAGATTTGTGGAGAGGAATGTGTCCTGTAAGGTGTTTTTTGGAAGGATCAGCAACAATAATGTGGGGAGGAGGTCTGAAAGCAGGAATGATTGTCTTGGAACAGGGAAAGAGTCTCCTGCTGCAGAGCTCCGGTGTATTCAGGTCACCATGATACTGCAAGAACTAAGAAAAAGGAATCCCATCAACAAATCCTGCCAATTCACATAATTATGTTGCTGTTGGTAGTGGTAACAACCATTTTTTTCACTCTTGGGACACTAGGAATGAGCTTACAGCGTGCTAGCAGGTCTCCCACCAGCTTTCCATGCCCAAAAGATGGCAGGGATGTTTCTGAGCTGCTTCCCTGAGTTCATCACTGCACTATTTAGTGGTTCCCTAGTGCAGATCTGTCTACTTAAACCAAATGAGGATCATTCCTTCCCTTTCCCAGTGCCATTAGCTGGATGATTTTATTGTCTCTGCAGGAAGAGAGTGGAGACAAGCAACTGTAGATTAGGAACAATTTGCAAAATAGTTCAGTGATTAGCACGCCTGTGGAGATGTTTTTCTGTGTAAGGACTGCATCACAAATTTTACTGGCTCCCTATGTTCAAAGAATTAACTGTGAGGAGGATTAAAATGACATCTTAGACATCAGCTGAATGTCCTCTCAAAACCCCTTACGTTGTCTCTAAATCAATTAATTTGATTTCTTTAATCCACGAGTGAGCTGGGTTGGTGAATTTGTGTGAGAGATCTATTTAGGCTGAATTTCTCCAGAGTATTTTAAGGAGTACTTAAGCTCTGGTGAAATGGTGAAACCAAAAGCTGGTGAAATATGGAAATACCCTGTGCTAGGGTATGAAACGAAGGTGCTGCTCTAGTCATGGAGGTGCCTTTTCCAAGAAGCAGTCTTCAGCTGGTTAATCCAGCTTTCACAGACATTCCTGATCCTGGCTGGTTGTACGGAATAAGAAAATAAGATAAGAGCCTGCTCTTGCTCCTTTTGCCACGGTGCTGCTTGCGTGGATGTGGGAAGTGGGAAGGAGAAGACAGAGGAGAATCCTCAGCTCCAAAGCTTTGCTGCTGAACAGCACAAGGAGTTCTGGAAAGTCTGCAAAAGTGGCCCTCGGCGCTCAGATGTGGGCACTTAACTCTCCTAAATCCTGGTTTGCTTGTAAGTCCACATGGGTAATCAGGATGCATTCACCTGGAAAACATCTGAATATTAACAAAAGGAATCTTGTGCTCTTTCTGGGAATCCTGCAGGTCTCCAGTGGCTGTAACATCTCCAGATGCATTAGTCAGAGATGCAGCTGCCACTGTGAGCCTGCTGCAGGCTGTGCTGGAGACAGTTAGGTCAGGTGCTGGCAAATGGGGAGCCAAGTGAACTTAGCAGTGGTAGAGTTTGGCAGATAACACAAGGAAGTGCTGTGTGTGCCACAGGAAAGATAGGAACGAGCTCTAATCAAACCTTGCCAGGCAGTGCTGCTGTCGGCATGGCTGCTAGTACCCAAACTGTCGGCGTGAATTGCTCCTCCTGTCTTTAAGCAGCCCAGAAAGAATGGTGGATGTGGCAGGAAGCGTGTCCTGCCGGCTCTGTGTGCTCTGCACCGGAGGGAGAGAGGCTGCAGCTGGGAGGGAGCACCTCGGGATTCTCGTGGTGCTCACAGCAAGCTGCTGATTCACTGCTCGCTCATCAAAAACGTGTTTGTGTCTGAGCTCAGGCTGTGCTCGGGCATCCCCGGGATCCCTGGGAACTATCCTTCCTGGAAAAGGGGGCACACAGGGCGTGGAGCTTGCCCTGGCTGGCTTCTCCCTGGGTCAGGCTCTCAGCACACGGGAGGTTTTTGGAGGTTTTTGGCAGATAAGAAAGTGTGACGTGTCTGGGAGGGCTGTTTTTCCGAGACAAGAGCCAGTCACTCTTGGAAACAGGGCCTTCCTGGGATAGCTGATACCTCTCACAGTCCTACAGCAGGCAGGGCAGGAGGCTGGCAAGGCTTTCCCTGGCAGTGTCTGGATGGACAAAAGCTGTTGGACTTCCAGCCTGTGACACACAATCCTCTGGCCTGGAGCTGCAGGCACCTGGTGTCACCCTCCCCACAGCACTTGGGTGGGTTGCTCTTGAAGGTGAGGCAGTAGAAAAACCCAAAAGCAAATGTCCAGGCAATCCTAAAGGTAGCTTAAAAGGAGCCCAAGAACGCAGAATTGCTATGCTTGCAGCTGCTCGCTTCCTGGCAGACAGCTCCTTGGGTTTGGTGCTGCTTCAACAAGCAGAATTGGATTTATTTATCCTCCTGCTTTCTCCCCAGCTTGTATTTGAATGGAAATGTATGACCTGTAGTTTTCTAACTAATGAGAATGGAGCAGGGAAACTATCAGGAAGATCTTCCAGTCTTCCTCCTTTACTCCCCCTCATTACACCTTGTGTGATGCCAGGTCCAGAGCCAGTGTCAGTTCAGCTCCCCTCAAAGAAAACATTGAGGTTTGTTTCTTTATTTGGGGCTCCCTGTGGCAGTGTGTATCCTAAGAGTTTGCTGAATTGCTCTTTTAGTTAAGCAAAGGTGCTCTGGGTGTAGGAGGGTGGTCAGCAGCCCATTTCTGGCAGCTCTGTTCCCCACATTGTTCTGGGGTCATGGTCCAAATCTGGGCCTGTTTGGACACAAGGATATTCTCTCTTCCTGAGTCCTTTGGGAAATACTATTTTTAAAATGCAGCTGTCCCTGGATCCCTGGCAGTGTCCAAGGCCAGGTTGGACATTGGGGCTTGGAGCAGCCTGGGACAGTGGAAGGTGTCCCTGCCATGGCAGGGGTGGCACTGGGTGGGATTTAAGGTTCCTTCCAACCTAAACTGTTCCATGATGCTATGTTAGCATGGTCTTTCCCTGACCTTGAGGTCATCCTCACACTGTAACAACTCCTGATGCTTTAACGAAGGCTTGCTGTTAGCTCTGCCTCTTCAAAGGTCCTTATTTTTATTTGTTTGGTGTTTTTTTTTTTACAGTGACTTTCCTGACTACATAAGAAGCTGCCAGCAGCAGGTCTGAGCTTCAACTCTACTGTTCAAAATGAGCTCCTAACCTGATGCATCAAGTGCTCTGGCTAGAAAAACAATTTCAGGTAAGTCAATGCATCTTGCATTTTTGCGCTTTCAAGCACATGTATTTCGTGGTGGTGTATTCATTCAGGACTTTGTTTACTGTGACCTGAATTGGGGCAGGTTCTTGTTTGGGACGTTTTGGATATTCTACAAACTGTCCAACTCTGCTATTAAAGTGTAAAATCTTAGGGAAAGACAGCCGAAATATCCCTTAGATCAGTCCCTTCTGTGTGCTTGCAGGGAAGGATGATAAGAGCAAAACTTGAAGGTGGAGTTTGTGGATAAATGCTCCCAAAACCCTACTTAGAAGGAAATCTTTGCCCTTCTGGCTGTGGAAACTGGAGTGATACATTGGGTAGACAACCAGCATGGGGGCTGCAGTGTCTATGTTCTGTTCCCAGCTCTGGCTTTGACATGGATAAATGACCTCTAGAGAGAGAATGAATGGGGTGGATGCCCTGTGTTGCTGCTTGTAGTTGTGGTTTTGTCTTTCAGTAATCCTTTGAAGCTGTGTGAGGATTTGCTGAAAGGCATCTCATAAGATTTGCTGTGGTTTTGTTGGGTTTGATCCGTGCTGGAAAGCTCCGTGACTGATTGAAGAGCTAGAGGGGAGGTGTAGTGAGAATCAGAAAATAAAAGTGGAGCTTTTGGTGTAAAGATTCTGAGAAAGAGTGTGTTTTGAAAGGTGTTGTTTGTGTGCAGCCCCAGTGTCCAGCACCTCGGGTGAACCAAGTCCCTCTTGTCTCCCATTCCTCATTGGGAAAGCTGTTGCCTTTTCTCCCAAAATGTTCTGGAATATTAGCGAGCCTGAACTGGCTGATTCTCAGAGGCTGTGGTGGGAGACAGAGCAGAGAAGCAGCTTTCAGTTGTGATTCTTCCTAATGCAGCTGAATTCTCCTTGCAGTGCCCTGAGCACATTTGTCTTTGGAAAAGTTTGGTTTAGCCCCCCTCCTGCAGCTGTCCCAGTGCTGCATCTCTCTGGATCCCAAGGGTTGTAGAATTAAGATGTTCAGTGGCTTTTCCACAGAATCTGTAAGAAATACCACCAGAAATCATGACAAAAATGCTGTGACTAAACATCACCAATGCTGCTGAAATTGAGGGAGCTGATTTTTTTTGCGTGCCACTGGTCAGGTGAATTATAAGCAGGTTTTTGCAGTTGTTGCTCAAAGTTGTTCCGGACAAACTGTAATGAAAAATTCCTACTTTCCCCACCCTTCTTCAACTACACCAATACTGAGAGCAGGAGACACTTTGAGCAAACACCAGAAGCTCCTGTCACTGTATTGATTCAGCTTCTGTTTGCTCTGCATCCAATACACAGCTGTGATGAATAATGCAGTGATCTATTACTTAAAGTTTAATGCAGCTTTAATCGGTGTTGAGCATCAACAGGTGCAGTGCAAGAGGCTGCTCTGCTCTGTGCTAAATGGAAAAGATTCAAACCAGGTGTTGTTGGGTCGATGTTGTGGGGTTGTTCCCTTTGCCCATGGCCGTGACTGTCCCCTGTGCTGGCCCTGCTGAGGGACCTCAAGGGCTGTGTGCAGTTCTGGGCCCTCCTGGCCAGAGAGCCCTGGAGGGGCTGGAGAGTGTCCAGGGCAGGGAACAGAGCTGGGAAGGGGCTGGAGCCCCAGGAGAGGCCGAGGGAGCTGGGAAAGGAGCTCAGCCTGGAGCAAAGGAGGCTCAGGGGGACCTTGTGGCTCTGC
Source organism: Lichenostomus cassidix (assembly GCF_008360975.1). Classification (NCBI taxonomy): domain Eukaryota; kingdom Metazoa; phylum Chordata; class Aves; order Passeriformes; family Meliphagidae; genus Lichenostomus; species Lichenostomus cassidix. The sequence goes on from NC_139487.1 coordinate 33,101,508, forward strand.
ACAACTCCTGCCAGGAGGGGACAGCCAGGGATCAGGCTGTGCTCCAGGGAACAGGGACAGGACAAGGGGAAACAGCCTCAGGCTGGGCCAGGGGAGGCTCAGGGTGGACAGCAGCAGGAATTTCTGCATGGAAAGGGTGCTCAGGCCTTGGCAGGGGCTGCCCAGGGAGCTTTGCAGTCCCCATCCCTGCAGGTGTCCAAGGAAGGCCTGGAGGTGGCACTGAGTGCTCTGGGCTGGGGACAAGGTGGGCATTGGGCACAGCTGGGACTCCATGGGCTGGGAGGAGTAAATAATTTAGGAATAAAATTATTTAGGAGTAAACAGCCTAAATAATTCAGTGGTTCCATGATTCTGTGGAATAACTTGCCATTTATGTGTAGATATTCACTTTGCAGGTGCCTTGGTGTCTGTGACCCCTGGTTTTTCCTGTATTTATCTCAGAGTATGACAACATAACATTCTGTGCTCGTCGGGTCACAGAGCCCGTGGATAACTCTGCTGAGATCCAGGGATCTCGCAGTGTGGAATATCAAGGCACTGCTGTCTCTTCAATGGCTTTTTTTTTTGTTCTTGGTACGAGTATTATTTTTTTAAACAAAGGAAAAACATCCCTTTCGTCAATTGTTCCCTTTGCAGAACTTGAGCCTTAAAATAATCCAGGAAGCCTTTTGTTATATAAATATACTCATCCTCCGGCTTGGCACCGAATGTGCTTGACAGAGCTGCTTGCTGAATTCTGTTTTAAACTTGAATTTCAGTGGCTATGAAGGAGAAACCCTGGGCTCAGAGAGCAAAGCAAACACTGCTGTATAATCACAGTGTAACAGGGGCTGTTTAAAGCAGTGGAAAGCAGTGGTTTGTGCCTGGAACTCAGTTTCTGTGTCTCAGTGATTTTTATATAAGCTTGTTACAGCCAGGTATGCTCATACCTACCAAATTTAGCTCCATGGGAACAGAGCATATGTGCAGGCTTTTGAAAATATTCGTGCTTGTTTGCTCAGGAATAGAATTGTGTATGAAGACAACAATGGAATTGGAATGGTTAACAGTAAATTCCAGTGCAGAACACTCAATAGTGAGATCTCTCAGTTAAGTGGGCAACAGTTGGTTACAGCAGATGTTTAAATAGAAAATGAACAAAAAATCTCCACTAAAAAACCACCCCACAACCCATCAATAACAAAAAACCCCCACCACCCAGTGAATGTCAAATAATCTTTGTTAAAAGTGGTGTCTAGTTTCTGGGTGTTGTCTTGTGCACGTAAAAGCACCTTGAGGGGAATTTATGAATCATGTCCAGGACTGAATGTGACTATAGAGTTTTTCTGTATCCTCTTTAGGCTACACATTCATTGTGGCATTGGCTTTTTAAGTGATACCTTTGGTTTCTTTTGCTGCGAGCCTGAGCTTGAAGCTGCTGCTGACTGAGGAGGTTGGACTCAGTGATCTTGGAGGTCTTTTCCAACCTAAATGGTTTATGATTCCTCCCAACTTTTTCCAGATGCATGCATCCAAACTATCCCAGAGAAGTGGGGTTAGTTGTATGCTGCAGGATCTGCGTGGTGGTTTTGTACAAACACTGAGTCCACAGGTGTGTTTTAAAAGCCAGGAGGGTGGAGAGTGAATCCATGCAATCTCCCAGGAGTACCTAAATCCACTGGGATGTGCTGCTGCCTCCTCCATGGTAATGGAGGGGTAATGCACTAACAGAAGAGAGAAGAGTCCAAGGAGAGAACCTGTGGAGTAATGTGGATTCATGGAATGCTTTGGGTTGGATCAGACCTTAAGGCCCATCCAGTGCCACCCCTGCCATGGGCAGGGACACCTTCCACTGTCCCAGGTTGCTCCAAGCCCTTCCAGCCTGGCCTTGGACACTTCCAGGGATCCAGGGGCAGCTGCAACCTCTCCAGGCAATGACATCTTTAGTGCTTCCAAAACTAAAGGTTTAATGGAATTTTGGAGCAGAGATTGTAGGTTCCCTGTGTTCAATTTGTCAGATCAATCAAATTGAATTTGGGTAGATTTTCTCACAGCTTATTCAATGGCTTGGCTGGTTCTGGGTGCTGTGGATAATTTCCTTCTTGTCTCCTAATTCAGTTTCCTTCAGACATGTAGCTGGTTCCATGTTTCCTGGAAAATGCAAAGGATGTGCTAGCAGGAAATGGCTGCAGTTAATGAAAATAGGCTGTACCTGCTGATGATTAATCCTTATTCTAAAGAGAGAATGTTCCTTCTCCAGCTTTGTGGCCTGAATTAGCAGCTGACTGTTCTTTTGTCCTGAGGCTGGCTCTGAATGACTCCGGGATTGATTCATGGCTAACGGGCCCCACTAATAGGATTTCCTGTGAGGGTGTGTCACCCGTCCTTGCACAGGTTCAAAGGGAAAATGGGTTTTCCCTCCTGTGTTGCATCCTCTGGACTCCTGTTCCTTGGCTTTGGCTTCGTTTTTCTCCCTAACTCTTCTACCTGTGAGGTTGCAGCTGGGATTTGATGGCTGCTGCCATCCCAGCTCCTTTCAAGTGTCACATCATCTGCCCAAGGAATCTGGGGACAGGGCAGGCCGTGTTCCCCTCGGGTTCAAGAATGAACATAAATACATTTAGTGTTTCTCTGAACGGCTTTGAAGCGCAGCACTGCTCTTTTGCAGCTCTTTTTGCTTCCTTTGAAGGCTGAGCAGCCGCTGCTGAACTCGGGGCTGCAGTGCGTGACTGCTCCCTTAGCAGGCAGTTAAAACATCAGCTATTACACTGACGTGCAAATGGTATTTTGTGCTGAAGTCATGCTGGAAATAGTTCAAAATGTCTTGTTTATTTGGATTCATGAGCGGCACGCTGTCTCGCTGAGCTCTAATCTTGTTTGGCTCTCTGGTTCCTTTGCAGTCAGCAGAGCTGTATTCAGATTGAGGGATGCTGAGAGATTTAAGGGACCTCTTGGTCTGCACCCCAGGAGCCACAGACTAAGGGCAGCACCCCTGGCTCTGTGCCTTTTGGGAAGATGGGTTATTCATCAGCTGTTTTCCCCCAGCTTCAGTCCTTAGATGGATGGAACAGGCTCTGTTCCTGTGTTGAATTAGACCCTCTGCTCCTGTGCTCAGGTGAGACCTCACCTGCAGAGCTGCCCCAGCACAGGAGGGACCTGGAGCTGCTGGAGAGAGTGCAGAGGAGGCAGCAGGATGAGCAGAGGGATGGAGCAGCTCTGCTGGGAGGAAAGGCTGGGAGAGCTGAGATTGTTCAGCCTGGAGAGGAGAAGCTCTGGGGTGACCTCACTGTGGCCTTGCAGGGCCTGAAGGAGCTACAGGAAACATGGAGAGAGACTATTTACAAGGGATGGAGGACACAGGGAATGGCTTCCCACTGGCAGAGGGCAGGGATGGATGGGATATTGGGAAGGAATTGTTCCCTGGCAGGGTGGGCAGGCCCTGGCACAGGGTGCCCAGAGAAGCTGTGGCTGCCCCTGGATCCCTGGCAGTGTCCAAGGCCAGGCTGGACACTGGGGCTTGGAGCAGCCTGGAAGGTGGAAGGTGTCCCTGCCCATGGTGGGGAAGTGGAAGGAGATAGTCTTTAAGGTTCCTCCCAACCCAGACCACTCTGGGATTCTATTAAATAGCTCTCTCTTACTGGACAAGCACTGACTCATTCGTTCATTATTTTAATGACAGGCACTTGTTTAAAATGACTCCACAGTTTTGCAGTTTTATTGTTCAGCAGATAATGTGATTATTGGGATTCTTGCACAAGATGTTTTGTTGCAGTTCATTCCTTAAATATTTTTCTCTGTGTTTTCAAGATGCATGAACACAAATAGGTTTTTTCCCTAGCCTGTGCTCCCCTTTCTCTGCTGTCCCCATTCCCAATGAGGAGTTGAAAGGCTGTCAGCAACTGCTTTGACAGATTTCCGTGTACTGCTTAGGAAGACAAAAAGTTACATCTCACATATTTTGCTGTGCAGCAAAGGATGGGTAAAATATTTTGTATTAACATGCTGAGGGATTTTATAGTTGTCACACTGGATGTCTGCTCTGTCACCAGAGTCTTGTGTGACTGTCGCAGCTGTTCAAATCATGGGTGAATCCCAGCTACATCCAGGCAGGCTTAAATACCCTCTTGGCCAGAGCATGCTCCTACCTGCAGGTTCCTCCCTGGCTTTCCCTGCTCTGTGTAGCATCCTCACAGCCATCTCCAGACACTGACACATCACTAAATTCCCCAAGCTTGTCTTGGAAGGTTGAGGCAAATGCAGCCTGGGGAGCTCCCCGAGCCTGTGTGTGCCACATCCAGAAAGGCTGAACGGTGAGGGATGGGCTTTGCACAAAGGCTGTGCCGTTCTTGGGATATGTGGTGCTGGTCCAGACTAGCTGAGGCAGCTCCTTGTGCCCCTGCCCAGGGTGCTGGTGGTCTGTGTCTACCAGCAACGTGCCCTGCCCCAGTGCTCGTTCCCAAATTCAGGGGCAGCACTCGACTTGCTCCTCCTCTTGAGTTTTGGTATGATTTCCTTGCCTGTGTTTTGGTCTCTGTGAAGCTTCTCAGGGAAGGCAGCTGAATACCAAGACACTGTCTGCAGCTCTGCAGTTTTGCTGATCTGTTTGAAGTCCCCAGACAGTCGATCAGGCAAACTTGCTGCTAAATGGATGATCTAATTCCCAGTGAATGCTGTGATCATAAACATTACCCTACATCACAGAAATTACTTGAAAACCAGTGCGTACTCCTCAAGCTGTCAGTTGTCTTTCAGCACCCTCATTGTGCTCTTTCATCTTTAAATGCTTGTGCTGAAACTCAAATAAACTTACCTGTCAGCAGTTGCAGGGATGTCTCTTCTGTCTCCAGCTCCTTTGTAGCTGTAGCTGGCAGTTTAAAAGCTGTTTACAAAAGAGATAAAGCAAGGAGCTCTGTTGTAGCTGCTGTTTCTCTAAATGATTTTTCTCAGTGATATTCAGCACGAGGTTGTGTTGGTGCTTTGTGAGGATTGCTCAAAGTCAGCTCATGAGCTCTCTGCTTATGGGCCGGAGGGTGTCCCTCTACAGTGGGAGAACTGGGTGGAGAAATAGTCTAGAGAGAGGTGACTTCCTGGAAAAAGAATGGAATAGAGCACCCAACAACCTGAGTGCCTGAAGAGTGGCCCCAGCAAAGGAATGCTGTTTCACAGCCCACAAACATGTGGTTTGAATTTTACAAGGGAGAACTCTTTTGAAACCTGAAATTCATAGACTCATAAAATCATTAGGGTTGGAAAAACCTCTGGGATCACTGAGTCCCAGCTGTGCCCAATGCCCACCTTGTCCCCAGCCCAGAGCACTCAGTGCCACCTCCAGGCCTTCCTCAGACACCTGCAGGGATGGGGAGGCCTGACCATCCTTTCCATGGAGAAATTCCTCCTGAAATTCCATGGAATATCCAAGGAAGTCTGTTTCTGGACCTGTTTATTCTCCTCAAGGTGAGGTTCTAGATGCTCATTTTAGTGAAAGCCCAGTTACCATCACAAGTCCTTCCTGTGTGATCCATCCAGCATCCAAAACTGTGCAGTAGGAGTACCTGACAAATTGCCCCAAGGAACAGCTTTATTTTTACACCACAGCCTTGCAAAAAGTAAGTCTAAAAACTAAGAAGATAATTTCTTTAAGTGAGCTTTATCAAACAGCTGATTTTTGATTGAATCCTTCTGCTTCTTGCCTGTGCAAGAGGTACCATCCTTGTAAAAGTCATGCTGAATCTGAAGCTCGTTCTCTCTTTGTCTGTAAAATGACAAAAAAATGCCAATTTTTTTTCATGTTGGTGTGCTGATTTAATTTTACCTGGAGAATTCTGATATTCAGCCATGGTGTGCTTCTCTGTGGTAATTTGAGGTGGAGTGAAAATGAACACTTCAAAGCAATCCTGTGTTGTCATCCTGTGTGTTTGAGGTGCTGAAAGCAGGGGAAAAGAAAAAAAATCTGTGTCCCAGCAGGAGTTTGAGGCTCCAACTCTGCCCCTGGGTGTACTGTGAATATTAATGGCACAGAACTGTGGGGACTGTTTGCACATGAAGAGAGGAAACCAAGGTGTGTTGAGCAGGAGTCAGGTGTGTGCTACAAGGTCAGTGAGGCTGGAGAGCAGCAATTGGTTACTAATAAAAAACCAGTTTTTTTTCTGTGCACTTCCTTAGGGGTCACTTTGCTAGTGCTGCATGAGGAAATAATAAATACTGGTGAGCAAAGTGTGTGTATATGTATTTATTTGATGTTCTTTACCAAAACTAGCTTGAGATGTGTGGAGGAAAGCACATGCACAGCCAGGGATATGGTTAATTCCTTGCTCTGCTGCTCTGGTTGAAGAGAGGTCTTGGAAGCAGCTGTTTTGAGACATTGAGAGGTTACTGCATTTTTCAGGCTCTTTCCTGTCTCTGAAGCCTAATGCTTGTTCCTGCAACACTGGCAGAGTGCAAAAACATTATTAGTTTTGGGTTTTGTTCTGCTCTTGGGAGGCTTTCTTACTAAATTTGGAGGTCATTTCACTGCAAATACATGCAAAGTCAAAGTAGTAAATGAATAAATATTATTAGTGAAGGAACAGAGAACAGAACAAACTACTGTAAAAAAAAAAATTTAAAAATTGTCTTTTTCTCCATGATTCTTCATGTCTTGAATCCTTCATCTCCAAAAAGGAAAAGGTTCAGCAAAGGATGATGAAGGTGATCAAAGGCATGGAGCAGCTGTTGTGTAAAAGGAGATAAATAAACGTTGTGTCTTTAGTGTGGAGAAGAAATGATTGTGAGGGGAGGAAGTGAGGAGAAGAATGTTACGCAAACTGGGAGCTTTGCATCCTCCAAAGAGGATGACTGTACCCAGGCCTTCCTCGCTCAAAAAAACAATGAGCTTATATCAAGGGAAAGTTTTTCTCTTGGTGCTGCACAGTTATGCTGTGGTGTGCCTCGATGTTGCTGGAAGGTGAGAGGTTCAGAGGAGGCTGGATAAAACCCAGCCTACTAAAGGCTGTTGAAGACAGTGTCTCCTGGCTCAGGGAACTGATATTAAAGCAGTGTTGGGAGGAATCCTAGGATGGGTCAGTTAAGGGAGCACAGTGGGACATCTGGTGCCACCTCCCTGCTCCAGCAGGGCCATCCCAGAGCACAGGGCACAGCACTGTGCCCACCCAGCTCTGCAATATCCCCAGGGAGGAGACTGCAGAGCCTCTGGGCACCATGTGCTCAGGGCTGGCAGTGCCCAGGGAAGAAGTTGTGCCTCCTGTGCAGGGGGAGCTCCCTGGGCTCAGTCGCTGCCGTTCCTCTGGTGCCATTGGTGCCCCCGGAGCAGAGGCTGGCCCTGCTCTGAGCTCCCTGCAGCCAGGGCCAGCCAGGCCTGAGGGCTCCTCTCAGCTGGGCTCCTCTGCAGGCTGAGCAGCCCCAGCTCCCTCAGCCTTTGCTGGGCACCGAGATGCTGCAGCCTTGCTGAGCTGTGCAGCCTCTGCTGCCCCAATGCAGGAGCTCCTGTGCTGCTGGGCTGAGGATCCAGAGCTGCACAGCACTGCAGAGCTGCTCCAGGGCTGGGCACAGGGCAGCATCCCTGCCTGCCCTGCTGGCAATGCTCTTCCTGCTGGCCCCAGGATCCCATTGGCCTCCTTGGCCCAGGACACTCTGCTGGCTCAGGGACAGCTCGGTGTCCCCCAGCTCCTTCCCCGCAGAACTGCTCTAGCAGTTCCCCCCCCTGTGCTGATGCTGAGGCTGTTCCTGCCCAGGGGCAGGACCTGCATTCCCCTTGCTGGAGAAGGTAACACTGTCTGTGTTAAACTTTGTGTAGAAACGTGAATTTTCCTTTTGTGAGCAGGTCATAAATAACACCCAGCTGTTGTGTAGCTGCGTAGCACGGGGGCCACAACCTGGAGCAGCAGATGAAATGTGGGATTTCTTGGCTTCCATACTATTTCCTGCTTTTGGTAGGTAATGGGAAACAGGCAAGGAATAGCAAGTGATTCAGGTGATAAAAAGCTGGTGTTCAGGAGCAGGTGATAGCAGCAGTTGTCTTGGCTGATTGGCTGATTCTGTGTTCCCTTTGCAGAACTCTGCAGTCTGGAGCGTGCTGGTAGCTGGGTGGGTTAGGGTGGCAGTGTGCCAGCTGGTGCTGGGGTAATGCTCAGGTTACTGGGATGCACTGGGACAGACGGGCCCCAGCATTCGCTGCACACTCGATTTCCAGCCTGACACAATGTTTGGGTGGAGCTGGAACGCTGGGCTTGCACCCTCACCCAGGGAGGGCCAAGGTTCCTTACGCTGCACGGCACTTTTTACTACAGAGTGGGGGGTTTGCTTGGCTGCCATATGGAGGGACTGAATTTCCCTGGAGATTTTGACGTTCAGCAGCATGTGGGTGTTAGGAGGCTTTGGGAGGTGGAGGAGGATGGAGTTGGAATAATGTCCTTTGAATCAGAGCTGTTTTGATCTGCTAGAGAGAAACTGGCTGTTGTAAAAGGAGGGGAGAAATCCTCAAACATTGGACTACTCCAGGACTGTGTGCAGAGAAGAAAGACTTGGAGCAGGAGATGTTCAGGGATTGATCCTGGTGTGAGTGGGGTGAAAACCCAAGTGTGAGTGAGCACTGACACGCTGCACACACGTGCTCAGCAGCCATACCTGGGAAATGGAAAGGGACTCTTGGTTCAGTGGGCTCTGGCCCAAGGCGTGCATTTGGTGACCTGTGTGATAACTTGCAGAGTAAATTCCAAGTGATTTATCCCTCTTCTGATCTCTCCTGAACTCCGACTGCTCGTGTCTGCTGCTGTCAAGTGGCTGCTTCTCTATTTATGAGCGAGGTGGGAACTACTGACCTGCTTTGCCTCCTCTGAAAGGCAAGTGATTGTTCTTTCTGAGATGGCAAGAGCAGTATTTCTGGATGTGCTTGGACCAAATTTACTGTAAGGAATTGGAAAGTGTAGCTGGTGATGACTGCTGGAAGGGAAAGCGTGTATTTACTGCTCGGTGGCAATAGATTTATAGACAGATAGTTTGGTTTGTAGATAAATATTGTTGCCTCTATTTCTGTAGCCATAAGCAGTAGATTTTAAAGCCTAAACTTTGCTATAATCTCGAGACCTTTTTCCATTTTTTTTCCCCATCCCATCTGCCGAGTTCTTCCCTGGCGGCTGCGGCGTCACGTGGCGCCAGGAGAGCCAAGAGAAGTGACGCATCCTGGTATCCCATGGTAACTCTCCCTTTCCTTCGCTTTTAGCTCGTTTGCTTTGCTCCCTGATAGAATAACCTGCCCGTGGGATTAGATCGCCTCTGCTCACACACTGCTGAAGGTTAGGTCGCAGGGTTCTCAGTCCTGAAATCGGTTTGCACTTGGTAACCCAAATTGCCCTTTGAAAGAGAAACAAAGAGCACAACACAACACAAGGCGACAGCCCCCGCTCCAAACTAACACCAGCCCCCACCAAGCCCAGCAATCTGCAAGATCCCCACCCAAACTTCTCAACGTTCAGGGAGCATCGGTGCGAGTTGACTCTTTGTTTGCCGTTCAGGGAGCTGAAGCTTGTCTGAGAAGTTTCTGCAAACCACAAGAAGTAGATGGGAGCGGAGGTACAGTTCTCACCAAAGCTAAATTTGCAGTTCAGGTCTTGCAGTTCACACAGGTTTTGCTGCTGGAAACTTGTGAGGCTTGCTTTTTTTCCCCACCTCTTTCTTCACCATCCCCCATCAGTTGTTTTTAACCTCTCATTATTGTATGCAGTTACTGCCTGCATCTTCATTAGAAATATCTGACTTATACCCCAAGAAAAGCTCATGGTTTTACATTCAGATATGCTGATATTGTTTAGAATTCTGATTATTTTTTAAAAAATGGATCATTTAATCATAGAATGATAAAATGTCTTGGGCTGGAAGGGACCTCAAATCCCATCCAGTGCCACCCCTGCCATGGGCAGGGACACCTTCCACTGTCCCAGGCTGCTCCAAGCCCCAGTGTCCAGCCTGGCCTTGGACACTGCCAGGGATCCAGGGGCAGCCACAGCTTCTCTGGGCACCCTGTGCCAGGGCCTGCCCACCCTGCCAGGGAACACATAATTGAAACCCGTTTTCTCCTCCGTGTCTGTAACTTTGCTGTATTAAACCAGCCGTGGTACTACTCCCTCAGCCTGAAACTTCTGGCTGCGAACAGAGTACCTCCTCACCAGGTGTAAACAGTGAGCAGAGCCCTTGCAGTGAAAGACCTCAAACCTCTTCTTGCATCCAGTTTCCAAGCTCTCCTGTGCCTGTTTTCTGTGTGCACTGAAGCACAGCTAAAGCAATGTGTGTCTGGTTTAACTCTGCCCTGCCAATTGGATTTTTGCTGTAGGGCAGAGCTGTCACAAACCAAATTTATCCTCGGAGGGGTAAAAAAATAACTTGGTTTTGCTCACACATCGTCCCCGTGTACTGGAGGAGTCTGTGGTGAAGTTTTGCAGCGTGGCAGGATTTGCATTTGCTGTTGCCACAGCTACAAGTGAGCTCACGGCATTTCAGTTCCCTCGCCCAGGGACGAGCAGGAGTTTTCAGAGTGAAGGCACCAGTGCACCGAGATGACTCATCCTGGTGTGTCCGACGGCTTGGGAATCACTTCTTGAATGGGAGAGGATACCGTGGTGTGCGGGGGAGGAGGCACCGAGAGGTAGTCTGAGCAGTTTGGGGCTGCCTGGATTTGGGATGAGCCGTGTGATGTTCGCTGGGAACGGACTGCCGAGCTGTCACCTGATGCACGACATCCCTGCGGGCACCTGGATGTTGGGAAGCACCCCAGGACTCCTCTGATGTGCTTCCTCTGGCTTTGCTCCACACAGGTATTTAGTGCAAATGTCTGTTCTCATCCTAACGGGACTGAATTCCCTTCTGTTCCATTGCAGTTCCGGGCAGTCCATCGTGCTGCCCTGGGTTTGCATGGGGAGTGCTGCTGCCTGGGTAAACCCAAACAATAGCCTGCTTGTGGCAGCTGAAAGTGGTGCTGGAAAAAAGCCCTCTTCTGTAATTGCAGGAAAAAAACAAGCCTGTGTGCAGCAGGAAGCAGCAAGACTCTATTAAGTCATACTTTTAATTTTTTCCCCTGCGTTTTCTGCACCTTATGTGATGATTTAAGCATAAATTGTTCAGGAAAAGTCCTTGGCCTGTCTTTTTGGTTACTGACTGCCTGCATGGCAGGGGGGTTGGGAGATGGTCCTTAAGGTTCCTTCCAACCCAAAGCTTTCCACGATTCTGCAGTTTGGGTGGATATCAGAGGATGGTTACCCTGTAACCAGAGATTTGCCATTGTAACCATTGTAAGTACGTGTGGAGTGCTTAATAAGGAGGTAACTGGATGTACACCTTCATCTAGATAAGACTAAAAAACTTGGAGCTGCTTTGCTGTCAGGTTTCTTCCTTTTCCCAACAAAAGCCTGGCTGGCCTGTGCCTTTCACCTCAGGATTCCCTGCTGCTCACGTTATCAGTGTTTCATAAGCTGCCTGCCATGGCTTTTTCCTGCTGATTCTTACTCTTGAAATGGTGAACAAGCAGCTATTTCCTCTGTGTTATATGCAAAATACTGCTGTGACACTGCTAAAAAGTCCTAGACCTGTGGTCTGAAACAGAGGTTGCAGGAACAGAAAAGCTGGACATGGGAGAGGACTGTGAAATGTGGCCAACTCAATACAGGGATCTGAAACTAAAGGGAGGAACTGAATCTGAAGTGTTGTGAGCAGTGTGTGACACTGTTTTTCCCCAACAAACAGCTGTAACTTGTCGCATAGGTCACTTCCTTGATGTTGTGTCTATCGACCTGGGCTCATTTAAAGATTTTATTACTGCATTTTGTTGGTACTGGCGAGGTTTTGAATTTCTGTGTTTGAAAGTGCTTTTGTATTGATGATGTGCTGAAGTTTGGTTTGTTTTTTTTTTTTCTGTGTTGGAGGCCTTTGTCTGCTGTGACTTTTTATTTTTGGAGCTGTGGGTGTGTAGGTTTATGGATTAAAAAAATAAACCAAGGGAGGGGGAGAGCCCTCCTACCAAAGCCAACTGTGTCCTCAGGAATCAAACTGCAGCTCTGACACAGAGGAAGGAGCAAGGTTTAGGGCAGCACAGATACAAAGTGAAGTCTCCAGAGGATTTCTTTGGAAAGGCAGGAGGGATGATATCCCCAGAGCAGTGCCTTGTCTGAGCTTTAGGTCAAGGGCAGAGGCGTCTGCAGGCTGCACTTTGCCTGCATGTGCACCCTGGAATAGACTCAGAATAGGGGAATTCAGCTTTTATTTGGCAAGGAAATGCCAGGTCCCATGGCAGGTGGAGCAAAACAAGCAACAGATCAAACTGAAGGGCCACTGACCACACAAGGTATAGGAGAGTGTATTATTCAGCTTATGGGAGCCCCATTGGTGTGTGGGGATTTTGTAGGGTGGACAGGGCAGCTAAATTGTGGATTTGTTACTTGGACTGAGGATAATCTGGAAGAAGACTGTAGGCTGTAATACAGCCAAGAGTGCCAGAGTTGTGAGATGCAGGAATAGTGCTTCTCACTGCTTTTTTTGGATGAGGCTGGCCAAGGAAGAAAGGTCAGAATTACTGGGGAAAGCCTTTTGGCACCAGCATGGTGCTGTCTGCAAGTGAAGTTTATCCCTGCAGGCAGCTGCTCGCCCCAGGGACTGGCCAATTTTGGCTTTTGTTGTTTGGTTGTTTGTTTATTTTTTTCTCTTAGTAACTCTCCAAAACACACTCCAGGGTGTCTGGTTGCACCTGAGGGATTACCTTTGTGGGAAGGAGAACAAAAACAAGCACAGCTGCTGTCCTGGAGATCTGCATTTATGCTTCTGCCTGGAAGTTTTGGACTGGTTATGGTTCCTGTGCCACCGTGATGAGCATCTGCAGGTGACACCAGCTGCACACAGAGTCTGGCCTGAGCTGCTGCACTGACTTGTCCACAAGGGTTTTATGGTCTGTACCCCTGGCAGAAGCCAAAGGAATGGATCTGGGCAGGAAAGTTTTTGTGGGACCATGATAATGTATCTGGTTTGGATGCATAAAGATGCAATTAAGGCTTGAGAGAAGTGTTTGGAACACTTGTGGAGAGTTTGGATGGATAAAACAGCCCCGCAGGATCCAACGGAGCCTAGGGAAGTGCTTACACGGAGTGTGTTGGCACAAGGTATTCCCGTGTTCTTTGAGCTCCTTTCACCGTGGAAAGGCAAATTAAAAAGGGGTTTCTGCTGCCCAGTGGATGCTGGTGGAGTATTTATATTGGAAAGTGTTGTTTCCCAGGGGAATCCATGTCCCTTCCATTCTGAGAGGCTTGTTTTCATCTGACATCGTGATGTGATTTAATGCTTCCGGTACAAAAAGTTGACCAGAGGTTTGAAAATAAAAATAGCCCCTCACTCCCAAATCTCAGAATGACTTTTGAACCAGCACAGGCAGGAGAGAGTCTTTGTGTGGATTATTTGTTCTCTTGGGTTTTGAGCTTGTTTTTCTATTGGCCCTAAAAATGTCCAGAGGTTAAAATTAGAATAATAAACATTTTCAAGGGAATTTTCTACGGTCAGCTTTCATTTAGCATTGAAAGCCCTGGGAAGCCTGGTCCATTCTGAGATGCTAAAGACAAAGTGAGTTTTTCCTGTTTCATTTTAGAGCTGCATGATGCATGTGGAAGCTTGAATTTTCCTTTATTTACTGGTGTAGCAAAACCAGTCTTTTGCTGTATTAACAAAAGGTCACACGCCTAACAGCAAGAGCAACTAAGCAAGGGCAATGACTTAGAGGGGGCATATCTTGGTATTGCAAGCATTTAATGAATAATGTAGGTCTTTTGTGCCAAAGTCTTTCTGAATGTGTAACATATTGATCACACAAAGTCCTGCAGCCTCTCTGAGGCAGGCAAGACAGCTGCTGTGCCTGCTTCTGTCACACTGTCCTGTTACACAGTGCATTTGGGGAAGGAGCACTGTTCCTTTTGTCACTAGATGAACGAGCCAAAACTCTACTGGGGTTCCTGTTGGGTGAGTCTGTAATGCAAACCCTGGCTGTGCAGTGTGGGTTTTATAGCTGAACATCATTCATGCCCTGAGTGTGGGTGTGAGGATGTTCCCTGTGCTTCAGTTCCTGCTGTTTTATTCAAGACCACTCCAAAACTGCATCTTGGGGGACAGGTTGTAGCTGCCTCAGGTGATACCCAGGCTCCAGATCTGCTTCTTTGGGGCAGGATGGCTGCCTCTGGACTGATGTGCTATTTCCATGTATAATTATTTCTCTTCATGTGTGTGACCTTGTATTTCTCCAGTTCACTGAAACTTGAGCCAAACGTTCCTTATTCTGCCAGCAGCATCCCAGGCTCCTCGGGGTGGATCTCACAGCAATGTGCTGGACATCCAGCATCCCAGATTCCGTGTTTGTTTGGTTTGTTCTGGGTTTCAATGCCAGGTACAATCTGCTGGCACCTTCCAGCTGTGACTCTTGTAGAGGAGCCACTCTCCTACAGCATGGTGACACAGACAGGGCTGGTGGTGCTTTGCTGGCAGTGAGGAACTGAGTTAGGTTGTAATTAGCAGCCTCTCTTCTTCCCTGCAAGCCCAGAGAGATTCAGTAGTTATTTCTGTGTTTAGTTGGTTCTGCTTTATGGGGTTTTATCCGGTATGAAGCATTAGCTTATGCTGCTCAAGAGAAAAGTCCCATGTAAATGGCGTGCTGAGAGTGCTGCAAGTGTAAAGCAAGTCCTCAACCTCCTCAGGAGGTGATGTTTGGAGATGGTTGGAGATGCTGGTCTAATCTTCATGCACAGAGCTGTAGGAATTTTAAAGACAAAACTGTGAGCTAAGAAAGAAGCTGAACCCCTGTGCAGACCGGGAGATTGCTGCAGGGAATGTCTGTTGTTTCAGGGCCACCTCTTTGTCCACCTATTCGTGGAATCCCAGAACATTTGGGGCTGGAAGGGACCTTAAATCCCATCCAGTGCCACCCCTGCCATGGCAGGGACACCTTCCACTGTCCCAGGCTGCTCCAAGCCCCAATGTCCAACCTGGTCTTGGACACTGCCAGGGATCCAGGGGCAGCCACAGCCTCTCTGGGCACCCTGTGCCAGGGCCTGCCCACCCTGCCAGGGAACAATTCCTTCCCAATATCCCATCCATCCCTGCCCCCTGCCAGTCTGAACTCATTACCCCTCATCCTGTCCCTCCAGTTCCTCTTGCAGGGTCTCTCTCCAGCTTCCCTGTATCCCTTCAGACCCTGGAAAGAGCTGTGAGGTCTCCACACAACCTTCTCTCCAGGCTGAGCAGCCCCAGCTCTCCCAGCCTGGCTCCACAGGGGAGGTGCTCCAGAGCCATCAGCAACTTGGTGCCTCCTCTGCACTCTCCAGCAGCTCCAGATCCCTCCCATGCTGGGGCAGCTCTGCAGGTCTCTGGGGTCTCACCTGAGCACAGGGGCAGAATCTCCCCTGCCCTGCTGCCCACGCTGGGGCTCAGCCCAGGACACAGGGGTTTCTGGGTCCCAGCTCTCACCAAAGCACCCACAGGCCCTTCTCCCAGGGCTGCTCTCAGACACTTCCCTGCCCAACCTTTTGTGTTACACTAAAATCCAGCTTGGTAGCAAGTGGAACAGTTCCTAAAAACCTTCCCAAGCTCCAGGATGAAGCATGGTATGACTTAGAGAGATAGACCCTGCCAAAAAATGCACCTGCTTGGGGCAGGGAGTGGGCCAGCTGAGCCCTAGATGTCCCTTGTGACCCAGGGTGTTGTGGTGCTGCACTTGCTGACACCAGGCTGACGTTGGGAAAACACCCATGGCAAGAAGCCAGAACTAGGGATGGCCTCAAATCCCTGCGAACCAGAGCTTACAGGGAGTCAGTTTCAAACTGCAGTGGTGCCTTTTTTTTGCTGTGTGAAGAGCCCTGGAGCATCCTGGCCCCAGCTCTGCCAGCTGCCACCAAAGCAGAGCCCAGCTGGGCTCTCCCTGTCCCTGCTCAGCCCCCAGTGCTCACTGTATTTGCAGAGACAGGAGAAGGAGGAGGAGGTGTGCTAAACTGAGAACCAGGCAAGGCAAATGGGCTGGCAGTTACAGAGAAACATGTTTTATCAGGAGCTTTTGGACAAAAACTTGATTTTTGCATGGAGTGTTCCCTGCCCCTCCTTTTTAGGGTGAAATATTGATAGATAGGATCAGTTTTGTACTTCTCTCCATTGCTGATGACTCGCACTTGGCCTCTTTTTGCCAGACCACCTCCAGCTGTGGGAACAGGGAATGTTGGAGATTTGAAGAAATTACAACTTTAATTTATCTCTTGGCCTTAAAATTAAAAAACTTTAGTATTTCTGTTGTGTTAAGCCAACAGGAAGTAGTTATCTGCTAAGTTAATGAAGATTTTAGCTTGTAAACATGAATGATATCCATGTCTGACTCTTCTTGCTTTGTTATAATAGAGGATAATCATCCTCTGGTTTTTAGAGGTGTAACAGAGCATATGTGGGGCTGAGGGCTTTTTTAAAGCATTCATCCCAAAGGTGATGTTTGGGGGGAAACGAGGGCAAAAGGGAAGCAAAACTTGAGGGAGATGGAGACTGTAAGGGATCTTCATGGAGTGTGAGTGATGAAACACCTCCTGACTGGTGTGTTCACATTGCCTGTTTCTGGGGTCACTCTCCACCAGGGCAGGAAGGACTTTGCCTTGCCTTTGTTAGAGCACCGTGAGGCTCCTGCCTGCCCTTTGCTCCAGCCTGGGCCAGTTCATCCGAGGGGCAGTGTCACCCCCTGGTGTACTGTCCATTTCTCCCAGTCCTGTGTCACCAGCAAAGTGCTGAGGGCACAACTCCATGCATCCTCCAGTCATCAGCAAAGAGGTTCAACGATTCTGGTTCTCATATCCACCCCTGGGTGTCTGTCCTCCAGCTGGACCTTGTGCCACTGTCTACTACCCGCTGGGCCTGGCTGTTTGGCCAGTTCTCCACCCACCTCACTGCTCTCCTGGCTGCTCCATACTTTGCCAGCTCATCCGAGGGTGTGAGAAGAGCCGCTGTTGAAAGTCTTGCCAAAGCCAGGACAGACAACATCCTCTGCACTCCCTTCACCCAGATTGTTTCATCCTAGGAGGAGGTCAGGCTGGTGAAGTGGGATTTTTTTCCCTTTGTGAGTCCATGCTGACTATTCCTGATCACCCGCTTGTCGTTCAAGTGACTGGAAATGGTTTCCAAAGTTCATCAAGTGTGGCCTCACAGAGACAGCAGCCAGCTCCCTTAGCACTCGTGGGTCCATCCCATCTGGTCCCATGGCATGAAGTATGTCCAGGCTACTGTCCCCTAACCTGATCCTCCTCTAATAAGGATTACAAATCTTCCTTGTCTGGATTTCTCCTGTGGCCTCAGGGGCCTGCAGTTCCCAAAGGCTGGCCTCACTGCCACCCTTCACATGCCCTGCCAGATTCAATTTCTGATGAGTTTTGGCTATCTTAGCCCCATCAGTGTTCTCAAATTCCTCCTGGATCCCCTGTCCCTGCTGTGCACTTTGCATGAGGCTCTGATCAGGAGCTCTGTGCTCCACCATGGAGGCCTCCTGCCCCTCAGCTTGATCAGCTGCCTGTTGGGATGGACTGTTCTTCAGCCTGGAGGAGGTGATCCTTTAATCCCAACTAGCTCTTTTGGGCTCTTTTCTCTCCAAGCCCGTGGGATTCTTCAAGCACACCCCTGAAGGTGATGCTGAAGTCTTTTCTCCTCAAGTCCAGGGCTGTGATGCAGCTTTTCCCCTCAGCTCCTTGCTTTGAGGGTTCTGAACTCTGTGGTCAGTGCAGCCAGAGGCATCCAGGCCTTTGCTTCCCTGACCAGTTCTTGCCTGTCTGTAAGGATGAGATCCACTCCCCTGGGCAGGGACACCTTCCACTACCCCTGGGTTCTCCAAGCCCCATCCAGCCTGGCCTTGGACACTTCCAGGGATGGAGCAGCCACAGCCTCTCCGGATGATCACCCTGCAGGCCCTTCCGTGCCTGTGTGCCCCCCTCGGTGTGTGGGTGCAGGTCCCTTTCCTGGGGTTTCTTTGGACATGCAGCCGTGTGTGTGAGCTGCCAGGGTGGCAGCAGGAATAGCACAGCTCCTGGCAAAACCCCGGGATATGTGAGAACCTCCCTGTTACTGGCTGGATGCAGTATTTCTCTTGGATCATTGTTTCTCTGGCTGTGGTGTCCAAGTCGAGGCTGTGTGTGTAGCTTTAGGGAAAGAAAGGCTTTATTTCTGTCTGATATTCTCCCCTTCTTACGTGTTTCCTACTGTATCCAGTCTCTCCAGAAGGGCTGTGCTGCTCCCTCCTTCTCCTCTGGCTATTTATAACCCCGGTGACGTTGCAGGAGTGTTTGCTTTGGAAGAAATCTCTCTGTCTGAGCCAAACCGAAAGCAAACCTGCAGGAGAAAGCATTCCTTGCTTCTCCTCCTGGGGAGAAGGCAGGCCTGGAGAGTGATAGGGAATTATCACCTGGCAAGGACAGGAAGCCTGCGAAGGTAAACGGCCTTTTTCTGTTTGACTAATCCAGTGACAAACACCCCCAAAACCGCTGAACTTCTCGTTCAGGGGGGCGGAGGCGTGAAGCTCTGGGGTGGTTTTTAGAGAGGAGCTGTGAAATGAGTTGCTGAAAGCCTCCAGGCTGAGGACAATGGCTCTTTAATAATCCAGCAAGACTTGTCTCATCAGCTGCTTGCATGCACAGCATCGCAGCTCAGGGATTGCTGCCTCCCTGCATCAGGTGATGCACAGAGGCTTTTCCTTCTCCTCCCTATCCCCAAATACTGTGATGGCACCGTGGAAGTGATTTCATTAAAGTAAAACTGAATGTCGGCTCGTCTGTAGCTTTCTAAGCCCTTTAGAGCCCTGGCTCTGAAACTTCCCAAGCCTTTCTATTTTTGTTGTGCTTGGTCTGAATCTAAAATGAGGAATTTAGATGACAGTTTTATAAAGGTGTAAACTGAATAGTCTGTATTGTGTTTGTAGGGTAGCTTGCAAAATAAGAGCATTTACTTTTGGTTAAGAGCAGGTTTTCTGATGTCTGAAGCTGCATTTGCTACTTTTTGCTGCTTGGGAGCTGTAGAAGACAGAAAGTAACACTTCAAGGTTTTGAAGTGCTCAGTATGAGGCTGAGCATGTTTGAGCCCTGGATTTTTGCAGAAGTGCCAATCCCTGAGCAAATGTAACAGTCCAGCACAAATAAACAGCCAAGAAAGCAAGTGTACCTCTCTAGAAAGTTCAAGTATTTACCTTCACCGTGCTGTACTCCCTATTTTTAACTCCTAACCAAACTGCATTTTTGTGAACTGTAATTGCAGGGGTAAAACCTCTGGCAGTGATTTTTAGGAAACACAACAGACAGTGAAATTTCTGTGGAAGTGTTTTGGATTGGAGCTCTTTGGTGTGCATGGGGAAGAAACCGATCTATTCTTGCTCTAGGAAATCGTGGGTGCAGCACAATAGGAACCAAGTAAGGTCAACCTTTGGGAGTAGTTAAAGGTCCTTAAAAAGTAACAGGGGTTTCTTTGACTCAAGATCGAGAACATGGGAGGGCTGGTGGTGTACAGAATTTGAGATTCACCCCACTTAACCCCACTTAACTCCTGTGGAATAAGCTCTGGTTATTTCTGAGTTTGGGGAATCCACTGGGAATAACCAGGAGGCAGCAGGGTATCACAGAATTCCAGAATGGATTGGGCTGGAAGGGACCTTAGTCTATCCAGTGCCACCTCCTGCCATGGCAGTGACACCTTCCACTGTCCCAGGCTGCTCCAAGCCCCAGTGTCCAACCTGGCCTTGGACACTGCCAGGGATCCAGGGGCAGCCACAGCTTCTCTGGGCACCCTGTGCCAGGGCCTGCCCACCCTGCCAGGGAACAATTCCTTCCCAATATCCCATCTAACCCTGCCCTCTGGCACTGGGAAGCCATTCTCCCTGGTCCTGGCACTCCATCCCTTGGAAATAGCCCTCTCCATGTTTCCTGTAGCTTCTTTAGGCACTGGAAGGCCACAATGAGGTTCCCTTGTCTGTGCTCCTGGACAGAGTTTTTTGACATTTTGGGGTTTGAAAACACGAATGTACTCTGTGTGTTGTGACTGGTGTCAAGAACAGAAATGCAAGTGCCAGCTCACTAAATGCCAGCCAAAATATGTGTGATGAATGCCAGGGGAAAGGTATTTGGCCATGGCGTGGTTTAGCTGCTCTGTGTCTGCTACTGCATAATATGTTTGTGTTGTAAATACAAGTTTAGTTTAATTAGTGTGTGATGAAGTCCAGACTGAGCAGGTTGCCCAGAGAAGCTGTGGCTGCCCCTGGATCCCTGGCAGTGTCCAAGGCCAGGTTGGACAGTGGGGCTTGGAGCAGCCTGGGACAGTGGAAGGTGTCCCTGCCATGGCAGAGGATGAAACTGGATGATCCCTAATGTCCCTTCCAATCCAAACCATTCCATGATTTCATGCATTTTGTGGTCAAAGCTGCTGAGACTTGGCTTTGGTGGGAGCAGGATGAAGTTCCTTCAGGTCCTTCTTCAAATTCCTGCTTGGAATTGTAGTCAGAGACACATAATTCAGGTGCTTGTACAAAAGTGTCCCTGTGAAAGAAATGAGTTGGGATTTTGTTGAATGCTGATTTTTTTAGGGGATATATATGTCAGAAAGCTGAGTTTTAATGGTCCTGGTGGAAGGACCAGGCTGTTATTTTTCATGCTTATACAGAGCTGATGCTTGACCATCTTTTAGAACAAATTGGACTGGAGGTCAAGGTTATGAAAACAAGGTCTAGCAGACCAAGTTTTTATTGCACTTTGGTCATTGGTAGAGATAAAAGTGCCGTTAGATTTTATCTGAGTTAACACCAAAAGCAGCTTTTGCCTGTGGTGGCATTGGTGCCTGTTCCCTTTTTTGTAGGATGAGATAAGTGGACATATAAACACACTTCCCCAGTAAACCCTTTAAGCCTTTGGGATTAATGGCTCTGGCTTCCTGAGCACAATTTCTTCTTTCCAGCTCTTAATTAAGGTCATCCTTAGAACCCAGGTGCACTTGTGGCCATGGAAGGCACAAGAAGGGGCGTGAGAGTTGGGATGATGGAAATGCACAGCTCACCCGTGTGTAAAGCCCCGACACAGGATACTGGGAATACAACACCCTGCAGCCCTCACCAACAGCTCCTTATCGCTCCTGTCATGTTGTTCTCTTTGCCCTTGGGGCAGCAGAAATGGATATTTGAGTATTGATCCATATCATGCTTATTAATGAGAAAGGGATTGGATAGGTGGGGATGTCAGGGCCGTTTAACCTGTGGGTATTGACTGCCAGCTCCAGAGAGAAAAAAGGAGAGCTGGGGGCTGAGATTAAATGATAATAAAAGATGGTGGTTTTTTTCTAGGCTTTTTGAGTGGAGCGTCTGTCATTCTGGGTATGAGGGAGATGCTCCTGGCAGGAGCAGCAGGTGTAGATCTGGTTTTTGGGAAAACAAATAAACTTCCTGCTGAGGAGCCCCAAGGAGTGGATTTCTCACTGCTTTGTGCTCAGCGTGGCTGTGGTGTGCAAACAAACACTCAGGATGTGGAGACAAAGTTGGTTTATCTTTAACAGGAAAAAGTCCCCTCTACACCCAGGAGCCCTGCTGCTGACCTCCAGCATTGAACACCATCCTGTATTAACTCTTGCTTTGGTTTGTGGAGTTATGGCTGCGTTTATTTTTGGTTGGTTGTGGTTTATTGTTTTGAAATGTTTATTTTGCTCGATGTTTCTAAGGCCTTAAAGAAGCCAGAGCACCTGATGGTGCCAAACTGCTGGTGTACCAAGTTGTGGTGCAAACAGCAAAGGAATTAACTGTTTTGATGGAAAAACCAGTGGGACATCAGACTGTGTACCATTGGAGGATTTGGTCAGGAAACAATCTGTGACAGAAGCCTTTGGGTTGAAATTTTGGGTTTGGAAGAAATAAAAGCAAGTTGGAGTTTTGAGGTGGTTACTTCTTTAATCAGAGGTTTTTAACACAGCTCGGTGATGAGACTTCTGAGAGGACAGAGTAAGTGGATCAGGGAACAGGAGTGCCACTTCCCAAGCTGGGAGTGCTGTCGCTGGATGTGGGATGCAGTCAGTGGGAACGGCACCCTGCCCTGTGAAAAATGTCCTTATTGTTGAGTGGGGGAGTTTGAAAAGGGTGTCCTGGTGGATCTCCAGGGCTTTGGGATCCCACTGCTGCTCCTGCCACCCCTTCTAGAGGTTCAGGAGTAAAAGTTAGGGAGTGCACAAGGAGTGCGTGTGATCCCTCGGAGCTGTCCCAGCCCCGTGCCCGGGGGTTTGTCGGGAACGGGAGTGGGCTGGGAGTGCCGGGGGTCAGCTCAGCCAGGCAGAGCATCCCGAGTTGCAAAACTGCTGCGAGGCCAAAGGACAGCCATGTGTCCAAACAGCAACACGAGGTGTTTCTTAACTCCCTGCTGGAGGAGGAGCAGGGGGAGTTTCCAGCTGATTTTCCAGAGGATTCTGGTTTGCTGCCAGGGTTTAAAATACACCTTCTCTCTTGCACACGTGCTCGAGCACATGATGCTGAAAGTGGAGGAATTCGGCTCAGGGAACTCAGTTCAACTTGCGAGCAGGCTGAGCTTTTTATAGGGAAAGAGGGAGAAGTGTGGTTTCCTGCGGACGTTGCTCTGTGAGTCACACGTTACATGACACAGCATTCCTCCCGGGAAACCTAATTGCTGGAACTGATGAGCACATCAGCGCTCTGGAATCTCCCCTTGTGTGAGCAAACACACCTCGACACTTCACCTGGTGCTTCTGGAAGTCATTCTGATAATACTTCAGAGATTTTAAACTCAGATGTTTCATGGTTTTTAGTTCCTGTCAGAACCCCGTTAACATAAGTACTTTTAGTTTCCAAAGCAACTGTCCGTTAACAGTCTTGTACATAAGAAGCTGTAATGTCTGTTAATGCCATAACACAGATGAAATAATAATTATTATTTTATTACACGTGTAAGAATAAAACTTCACATTATTTCTCCAAGTGTTTAATAGTAGTATTAGCTTTATAGTGCTTCTGTAGCACATTTTTTCTGCTGAATCAGTGACCAGGCCAGGTTACTTGAATGGAAAGAGCCAAAAAGAGTGCTTAGAAGGTTTATTGGGGATGTGTAGGTTTATATTGCTCGTGTGGAGCCATATGGACACATTACACAGTCACAGTGCTGTGCTGGGCACTGTTCAGGGTCACTGTGAGGGCTGTGTGCAGTTCTGGGCCCTCCTGGCCAGAGAGCCCTGGAGGGGCTGGAGTGTCCAGGGCAGGGAACAGAGCTGGGAAGGGGCTGGAACACCAGGAGAGGCTGAGGGAGCTGGGAAAGGAGCTCAGCCTGGAGCAAAGGAGGCTCAGGGGGACCTTGTGGCTCTGCACAACTGCTGCCAGGAGGGGACAGCCGGGGGGTCAGGCTGTGCTCGCGGGGAACAGGGACAGGACAAGGGGAAACGGCCTCAGGCTGGGCCAGGGGAGGCTCAGCTTGGACAGCAGCAGGAATTTCTGCATGGAAAGGGTGCTCAGGCCTTGGCAGGGGCTGCCCAGGGAGCTTTGCAGTCCCCATGCCTGCAGGTGTCCAAGGAAGGCCTGGAGGTGGCACTGAGTGCTCTGGGCTGGGGACAAGGTGGGCATCGGGCACAGCTGGGACTCCATGGGCTGGGAGGGCTTTTCCAGCTTCAGGGATTCTGAGCAGCTTTTTGTTTCTTGCACTAGACTTTAGTTCCCACCTTCAGTGCTGGATTTCATCTGCTAATACCTAATTCCTTTCTGATGGGTGGGGGAAAAGGGGGCTCAGCATAATCTGACTTTTTTGATGTTTAGGCAGATTTAAGCTGTCAAGGCAAGGAAAGCCTTTCCCCGGGCATTTGCAAAGGTGTTCCAAATGCATGTGGTGCTTGAATGATCGAGACACATCAGTACTGGAGCTTGGTAGCTGTTATTGCTCCTCAGTGCCAGCAGTCAGCCTCAAATCTAGTTTTGGTGTCACATTGCTCATGGTCTGGTTGGGAAAGAAGCAACATCTCTGGCCATCTCTGTTCTTCAGGAGTTTTTCGGGTGATAGTCACTCTCCTGTTGAAGCAGGATGAGGGAAGGTAGACATGAAACAGCAACAGCCACTGAACTGAGAGCAGTACTCGCAGATATTCAGTCCTATAGAAAGAAAATTATGTCATCAGCTCAGGCTGTCCTCTCTTTCAGCTCGTAGGCTAAATATGTCCTGGCTGGATTGTGTAGGAGAAAAAAAAAAACAAGCTCTCCTTTGCACGTCCTGTGGCAGAGTTCATTGTGTTTCATTTTATTTGTTTAAGGCTTTACAGGGTGTTATGTTGTATCTGTCTGAACACATACAGTATTTAAATGCACCATGGTTGAAAAGATGTTTCCAAAGTGCACTTTTAATTACCTGTAATACTCGTCAAACTGTCTTCTCTTCTCCCTTCTGGCCCCACCTGACTCGTGGGAGAACAGGGCTGGCTTTGTTGTGTGCCTTGAGGTCACTGAACTCACACAGGCCTGGATCACGGGGGAAAGAATATTGCCGAGATAAGATCTGCTGGAGTAACACAAGAGCATCTCTGTCAAATATGAAGGCATTTATTGTCAGGAGGGAGTTACTGAGTTGGCCTCTGGCCTCACCAGGTGACTTGTGCTGTCCTGGGAGGTGTGTGAGGGCCCAGAGTAGACACGAGTGACATCAGCATAACGAGCAGCCTTTGGCCTGTGGTGTGTCTTCTAATTGAGCTGTAGATTCCTTATAAATACTCTCAGTGGGAGGGATTTATAGGATTGGAACTGGTCTAAGAAATCCTTAGGTAATGAGCAATTAGCAGTTTCACTCCAGAATCCGTGGTGGAAATCGGAGCCACGTTGGGCAGATGCATCTGTTGAGTGTTACTGAGCCCAATTGCTGAGAGACTGCTGGGGAAAAAAAGGCACAGGGAGCTCACTGGTGGCTCATCCACACTTCCCATCTCTCAGATTTGAAATAAAATGGGCTGAGTTGGGCTTGACCGTGGTCCGTTTTTAGGTGTCTAAACTTTGTGGAGGAGCTGATGGTGAACACGTTGTTCCACTGGATCCTTGGCTGTCTCCCTGTATTAGGAACAAGCACTGCTGGGCCATGTCCAGGGGCATGCATCTATTAAAAAACCCCAAAGCAGCTACTTCTTAAAACCACTTGTTTTCTGTGTGACAGGATGAGTGTGGAAGGATTTCTGTGCGCAGCTTCTGAAAATACTTTTTCCACTCTGTGCTTCTTGGATGTGGCTCTGCAGATTCCTCGGTATTCCTGGCAACAGGCTCCCTCTCTTGGGATGGAGCTCAAAAAACCTGATGCTGCTATTTGTTCATGCTGCCGCCTATTTTTCAATTTCCACATTATTTCATTCGTGGAGTGGAAGCAGGCTGCTTCCTACGCCTCTGACTTCACTCCTGGACAGTGTCTCTGTTGGATCCAGCGGACTCGGGAGAGTCCGTGTTCTGCTGGAAAACACTGCCGGCGCTGCTCATCCCATCAGTCTTCCCAACATGTGACTCAGCCTGCTTTGTGTTGTGGTTTGGTACTCAATTACAGCAACTCCTCACTGTCCCAAGGCAGCGGCCAGCAGACATGCTCGGCTCCCTCTCACCTGGGATGCTTTCACCAGCCTTTCCCGCTGGATCTGCGTGCAGGAGGTCCTGACTGCTTCCAGTCCTTGCTGTGGCTTTTGGGATAGAGGCTGGATGCCAGCCCTCGGGCACTGGTGATGCTGCCTGGCTGGGACTCTGCTGCTGCTGGCAGCAGTGGGACGGAGCCAAAAAATTCATGGAAAGCTTGGGGAATCGGTTGTTTTGCTTTGTGTTAGCGTGATGGAACACGACTTTTCTTTTTGGTGGAGGTTTTTTTTTTTCTTTTTTAGGGCAGGACTTAACATCTGGTACTCATATGTATTAGAAAAATCAGCCCTTCCTCCCTGCAGTGACGTTTTCAGCTTTCGAAAGTGGCGCTTAACGAGAGCATTACATGGGTGCAATAGGAATCAACAGACTGAACTTGGGTGATAAACCCATTTCCCCGTGTTTTAGGTGCTGTTTGCCGGTCGAGCAGCACTGCCCGGAGCTGTTGTACCACCCGCGGCCGAGCTGGCACGCCCGGCCGCCTCCTCCTCCTCCTCCTCCTCCTCCTCCTCCTCTTCCTCCTCCCGCCGCGGGCGCTCCGCTCCGTCCCTCCTCTCCCGGCGCTGACGCACTGGCGCGCCCGGGGAAGGAGCGGCGGGAGCTCCATCCCCTCTGGATCTCCGCTCACCGCTCCCGATTTCCCTCCGCAGGCGCTTCCCGAGGGGCTGGCGAGCAGCCGGGAGAGGAGCACTGACGAAGCCCAGCCCGGGGGAAGTTGAGAGGCAACTTTGAAGGCGAAGGAAGTCGGGGCTGGCGAAGGAGCCGCGGGCGCGCTCCGGGAGTGGCCGCGCCGCCGCCGTGTCCCCGTCCTGCTGCCGGGAGCGTCTGGCTGCCAGCTGCGAGAGGAGCAGCCGCTGCTATCTGCTGCTGTCTGCCGCCTCGTTGCCACCGGTGAGTAGCTCTGCTCTCCGGACCATCCCGCTGCAGTGCAAAGGCATGTTTGGCGGCTGCTGCTGGAGGGCGGGGGGCTGCGTTGGGGAAGAGACAGAGGGGCTTGGATGCAGTCAGACCTACAGCACAGCTTTGGGGGAGTCAGTCGGTTGTCTTTTGGCTTGGGTGACTTTTTCTAAAGTGACACTTAACCTTGTGGTTAGTGTCTTGTTTGCTGCTTGGTTTTAATCTTAGTTTCTAGTTTAGCTTAAGGGTTTTTTTTTTACTAGAAGCGAGCCAGGCTGCCAGCATGTGGGACAGCAATGACCTGCCGGTGAGTCCCCCTGGCTTGTCCCCCAGTTTGTGGTAGGGGTGTGTTTCCATCAGGCAGGTTCATCTCCTGCTGGAGCACAGAATCTCCCTGTGGTTTTTGGGTTTGGAGGTTTGTTTGCAGCACACCTGTGGGAGATAACCAGTTACACTCTGTGGCAGTAGCGTTTGCCTTCACAAACTAAAAGCCAGGGACAATCTGCTGTCCCTTTTGCCACCTTGGGCACCTCTGCCCACGCCTGACCTCCTCCTCCACTGCTGTCAAATATCCCCAGGGCGGTTGCAGTGGTTGTATGAAACAGTAAGAGTGAGAAGGTGTTATAGGCTTTCTGTGAGGTTTTAAGGCAGCTGTGCCTGGGCAGTGCCGTGTGACTGTGCCTGCTCCGTGTGACTGTACCTGCTCCATGTGTGTCACCGTGTCACCGCTGCCCAGCAGCGTCAATGCTGCGTTGTACAGGAGGGTGGCCCTGGGTGTGGAGGAGAGCCCAGTGAGTCACAAGGAGAACACAGAAATCCTCTCAGTGAGAGAACTTTACCCATGAGCTGTGCCTTGGATCCGCTGCGGAGTCTTTCCAGGGGCTGTGATCCTATTTGTGCATTTCGGGCACAGCCGCCTTTTCTTCTCATCCTAAACCTCTTTGCAACTCAATGCTTTAATCTGGAAGCTTCCTAATAGATTTAGAGTGATGAGTCAAGTTTTTTTACTCGACTTCTGGGGAAGAAACTAAACCAAACTGCCTGCAGTAGCTCAACTGTGTGTATTTTTTATACATATATCTGTGTATATGCACACACAAGTCTACACACAGAGAAGAGCTACTCCAGGCGTTGGTTTTTAGGCTCTGTGTGTGTAGATGGGCATGTGTGTCTATATAAAAAATGTTTTTTTAAAGCAGGATGGTATGAGCAAGCTTGAAGGAGCATGAATTTCTTCCTGCTCTGTCAAGTAATACCCTGCCTACTTCATTTGCCAGTTGATTTGGTTATGCAGACAAAGGCAGGAAAACAGACCATAACAAAACCACTCTTATCTAAACTAATCTGCTTACAGCACTGTCAGGTAAATCATTAACCTATGGGCCCAGTGCTTGTAAAAGCTGCTAAAGAGGTTTCCTGCCCCTGAAACTCCCATTTCCCAGAAGGTAAGAAGTGAAATTACTTGCAGATCTTGGTTTCACACGTGGGTGTTTGCTGCTGTGGTTTCTGTGCCAGGTAACAAAGTGCTGTAGTCCAGTGGATTAATGGTGGGACAGGACCTGCTCCCTGCAGTCTTTTTCCTAAGAGAGCAGCTCCAGCTAAGGCAGAGGGGAAACACAGCATTTACTTACCTATAAATACTGTCATTCATTAATGAAATGTCATTTCACACGGGTTTATGGCTGATGGGGTGTTTTGCTCAGCAGCTTCATTTCCTGGTATCTTGTGATTCAAATCCATTTGAGCTGGGAAGATTTGCTGTGGGTCCTGCTGTGCTTAATTCCCCACCAGACTTCTGTTTTGGTTGACTTTTGTTTCTGTGGGCACTTAAGAGATGGATTTCTCCGAGGCATTTAATACCTAGGAGTCTGTACAGTGCTGTCTGCATTTGCTTTACGTTTTGATCGATCATGTTGGCAGCGAGTCTGTTTTGTGTGAGTAACTTGAAGCATGGAAAATCTGTAGCACATGGAGGACAGCAGAAGTAGCTTCATTTGTGATGTTTGCAGCCATTGCCTGAACAAAAGAAATAGGGCTCAAGAAGAGCTTAAGCTATTCTAGTTGCCCATATCCAAGAGCATGACTCAAAACTTCCAGCTAAACTCCTCTAAGCTCCCTGAGTTGGCGTTGGAGTTATGCCTTTCTCCCCTAAGCCGGGGCCGTTTTAGGTCCCAAACTTCTCTGCCAAAGGTCTGCCTGGTCCTACAAGGGGATTTTCAGGCATCTCCAGGGAGAAAATGGGTCCAAACAAGACCTTTGGGGGCACAGCTCAGAAGGCTGGACCTCCCTTTGAATAAAAGGCCATGGCAAAGTGCTTTGTGCCGTCCGGCACGGCTCAGCGCCCTGCACAGCCTGTGCTCTGTGTGCCTGCCTTTGCAGCTGCCTGTGAAAGCTCCAAACTGCTCCTGCTGCTCGGGATAAAAGTGCCCTTTTTGCTTGGTTAACTTTACGGCCAGGCTGCACATTAGCTTTTTAAAGCTGCTCTCCCATGTGAGGAGAGAATTCGGGGGTTGTTGTGCATCATGGTTACACCTGAGACCAAGTGCCTGGGGGAGGACATATCCAAACCTGGAGGAGAAGGTGACTCCAGACCTCTTCCCATGAGGTGTGAGCTTGTGGCCAGAGGTCACTGTGCTGGGGACACCTCATCAAGTGCTCCCAAGTGCTGTGTCAGGTGGTGACACTGGATTGCAGAGGGCAGGGTGGTCCCTCCTCCCAGTCCTGGGAGAGCCCAGTACAGGAGCAGATCTACGCTCTGCATCCTTGCTTAAGCCTCTCTCCGTTGAGCTTTTAGGTACAAGAGGTGCTGATTGGGATCTCAGCCAGTTCGGGTGAGCCACGGTCCTTTGGGCAACCAGGTTGCCACTCTGTGTGCAGTCAGAGCCATTGTGGCCACAGGGACAGGGAGAAGGAACACACCTTGGGAGTGACTCTGGTGCACTCACCTCCATCCTGGGCATGACTTTTTGCTCGGAAAATTGCCCTGATGGAGCACTCTGTTGTCTCCAGCTGCTTTCTGCAGCTGTCTGCATGGCAAAGGAGGTGGGGGAAATGACTGGTTAAAAATAGAAAGGCGGATTAGGAAATGTGAGGTATGGTTTCAGCATCCAGCCGGGCTGCTCTCACAACTCGCTGCTGCCACCGAAAGGGGAAGGACTTGTTCGTGCTTGTGTGCCCGTAGAAAACCAGGAAAAGAGCTGGCTTTCCACCATGGAATCACCCAGGCACAGCACAGGAGCAGGGGATGCCTCAGAGAAAAGCTTGTTGAGCTCTGCTGGCACAAGTGTCCAGGTGTGCAGGGGCTGGAATTCAGGAATGCTCCCGTTGGAAAGGCTGGCTTTAATCTTCCAGCTGCAGCCAGGCTCATCTGGGTTAGTCTGCCCACATTAAGGACAAAGCTTTAAGGAGATTTATTCTGCTGTTTGAAATTGTTCTTCTTCTGCTGTTTCGTAGGGAGAGTTCTACTTGGAAAAAAAAACAAAACCAGAAAGCGCTGGGGGCGTGATTTCACTGACTGTGAATGTGTAATGTGACTCTCAGAAGAGACTTTATTTTGCAATAAGTGTGTGAAGTGTCAGCAGAAAGAGTCAACAGACAAGCCAAGGGTAAATAAGTTGTGCTTTGGAAGCTACGGGCTTTTAAATTGTTGCTTTTAGGAAGTGGTCACTGTGCAGTGTTTTGTCACCAATCCTCAGTGGTTATCACTGTTCCTTGTGGTTATCACTGGTCATTTTGATATATTTTCTGTTGCCTTTCCTAAACCAACTGAATTCCCAAAATCCAGTTAGGAAAAGCATTATTTTCTTAGCTGAAAAGTTTGCTTCCTGCTGCTTCTTTGTCTTTGTTCTGGGGGTTTGAGTTTATTTTTATTTGCTTGCTTTATTTTTTTTTAACTCTTTATCAGCCTTGAGAACAGTGTAAGTTCTCCTGCTGCTCCTTGGTTCAGCTCCTGTTGTTGTAGCACTCCCAGCTACACATGGATAGCCAGAGACCCATCCTGTTCAGTGTTCAGAAAGAAATATCCAGGGCATTTCAGATATCCTGGATATCCATCCTAGACGGATCCTAAAAGCCAGGATGCATCCTGTACCAAGCATTCCCTGCACAGGACATAGTGAAGGGACTACAGCAGTTATTCAGCATAGCCAAAGAGTGTTTATCTAATATTTAGTTCAGAAAACCTGCAACATAATGCGTTTCCTGGGCAAACAATTTGAAGACAGACAGCATTGATTCTTTTCAAGGAGCTGTGGATACAAGGTGGAATTCACTATCAAGTCAAAGTTTACCTTTACCTAGAATTATGTTACCTTTTAAAAGTGAATTTAAGAATTGAAGTTACACGTCAACCTCTGAAAAAGAATCCTGAAGATGAGCAGGTAGTTTCACTGTTAAGTTGCAAAACACTTCAGCATGATTTCTCATGAGTTACTGGGCTGCTTTTCATAACCAAGAGTAAAAATTCATAGGTCCCAGTGATAGATATAACACTGTTTTCTTGTAAATTTAAACAATCATTTCAGCAGTCAAGCAGATTTTTCACCACTAAGACTATGGATGCTGTAATACTCGATTTATTTTTTAAAACAATGACGCTGAACTCATTTAACTCCAGTTTATTTGTATTGGAGAAGCTGGTGCTTTGGGATTGTTGGCTATTAAGCATCAAGGATGAGAAGGATTTATTTGGAAGACAACCAGCGAGTGAGTTTTGTTGCAACTTTGATTTCAGTTTCTTAGTCTTTCCAGCTCTGGGTTTTTTCCGTATAATTTCTGACGCCTTTGGTGTTTTGAAATTTTCTCTTTTAATCTCAGCCACCTGCTTTGCTCTGGGGACATTGGTTTGTCTATCTAAACTGGTGAGACCCCACCTAAATCCTGGCATTGTTCAGCTCTCTCAGTGTGTTTGGATGTTTTACTTAGGTTAGAGCAACAAAGAACAGCCCCAGCATCAGCACAGGGTGGGGAGGACCTGCTGGAGCAGCTCTGAGGGGAAGGAGCTGGGGGACACCGAGCTGTCCCTGAGCCAGCAGAGTGTCCTGGGCCAAGGAGGCCAATGGGATCCTGGGGGCAGCAGGAAGAGCATTGCCAGCAGGGCAGGCAGGGATGCTGCCCTGTGCCCAGCCCTGGAGCAGCTCTGCAGTGCTGTGCAGCTCTGGATCCTCAGCCCAGCAGCACAGGAGCTCCTGCATTGGGGCAGCAGAGGCTGCACAGCTCAGCAAGGCTGCAGCATCTCGGTGTCCAGCAAAGGCTGAGGGAGCTGGGGCTGCTCAGCCTGCAGAGGAGCCCAGCTGAGAGGAGCCCTCAGGCCTGGCTGGCCCTGGCTGCAGGGAGCTCAGAGCAGGGCCAGCCTCTGCTCCGGGGGCACCAATGGCACCAGAGGAACGGCAGCGACTGAGCCCAGGGAGCTCCCCCTGCACAGGAGGCACAACTTCTTCCCTGGGCACTGCCAGCCCTGAGCACATGGTGCCCAGAGGCTCTGCAGTCTCCTCCCTGGGGATATTGCAGAGCTGGGTGGGCACAGTGCTGTGCCCTGTGCTCTGGGATGGCCCTGCTGGAGCAGGGAGGTGGCACCACATGTCCCACTGTGCTCCCTTAACTGCCCCATTCTGGGAATCTATGGTCTGACTTTGGCAGACCTCAAGAAGCTTTAATTTGTATTAATACAGTTGCAGAGTGAGAGAGGAGAGATGCTTTAGAGGATCTCTAGTCCTGGTGAACTTGAAATCATGAGAAGTGATATTGCAAAAGTTGAATGAGAAATGAAAGCAACTTTCTGCTGTGTTTGCCTTCACGCATCTCCTTGCAGCTTCAGGAAACAGAAGTGGTGCAGCTGTTTGCTGGCAACAGGATTTTAGAGTGAAGAAGCCCTTCTGGGGAGGTGAGAGTGAACCATCATAGCCCAGAACTGTTTGCCCCTGGTTTAATTTCTGAGCTACTAAATTTACATCAGCAACTCTCTCCCAAAACACTTATTTTAAGTGATAACAATATAACCATATACCAAAGGGACTATTTGCAAACATTTTTCTCTCTGTGTGGTGACCTGGCTTTTACCAGATGTAAAGGGAAAGGTGAGAAAAGAATTGATCTGGTAATTCAGGGTTACTTAAGCTAAAAGCACTGGGTTACTGATTCGGATTTTATCTGGGAGACAAGTGACCCAAGCTCAGACTTTTGTTAATGTTTAATGTTGTGTAACATTCTGCCCAGGCATAATTGAGCCATCAGCACAGGAGAGATCCCGTTGGAAGGGTTTATACTGAGTCATTACAGAGCCTGCTGTGGCTTTCATTTCACTGCAGCCTGAGCTCATGGATGAGCAGGGCCATCATTTCTTTACAGTTCTCAGTTCCTTTCACCCTGATTCTCCTTCTTTTGGGCAGGGAGGAGGATGAGGAGGTGCCACAAAGTTGTCTAAAATACGCTGCCCTCTGTTGCTGGTGGTGGTTTGGCACTTCCGTGGTTTTAGCAGCCTCTCCACTTTCTCCTGATCCTGGTGGTTTTTCACCTGGACTGTTCCACTGGGCTGAGAAGGGTCTGACACGTGGGGCTGGAGGAAAGGAGGGAGGGAGGAGCAGATTTTTCAGAGGTGGAAAGGAAAATCAGGAAGAAAAAAGCCAAAGGGCACAAACACTCCTGCTGATTCTTGACTAAGTCTCAGTTTGAGATGAATGCTCCTGATTTTTCTTCCCGATTTCCCTGATTCTGTGAGATTCCTGCATAATACAGTTTGTCTCCATGCTCTGCTGAGGGATCAGGGGGCTGCATCAATAACCCAGTTTTATGCAGAGCTTTGAAGCAGCTGGGGAGTCCTGTCTACAGGTACCTTTGGAAACAGGTGAGCAGAAGTTGCCTGGAGAGGCTGTGACTGCCCCATGATCCCTGGCAGTGTCCAAGGCCAGGTTGGACACTGGGGCTTGGAGCAGCCTGGGACAGTGGGAGGTGTCCCTGCCATAGCAGGGGTGGCACTGGGTGGGCTTTATCAATTGCAGACCATTCTGGGATTCTGTGCTGTGCCACCCCATTCCAAGTGCTGTGTTTGGTGGAGACCCACCCCAAAATCATCTGATGTTTGTCTTGAGGCTTGATTCTGCCTTTCACCCATCTGGCCTGTCTAAATAATACACGAACTAAAGTGCTTTCTGCTATTTTTAGGCAGTGTAGGCCACAAAGGCAAATATAAATGCAACAGTTCTTAACATCAAACTCCCTTGCCTGCTGCCTGACCCTAAATTCTGTGCCCTCTGTTAGGGGACACAAGTCCCCTTGTCCCCAATGATTTATGCAGCATCTACAATAACAGGGCCTGTTGCTTTTGGACGTGTGTGCATTCATTTTTTATGTCTCTGCCTGCCCTTCATGTTTTATTGAATGCAGAGTGTAAGGAAATTGGTTACTTGGCAAAAACTGCCTTTTAGTGGGCTAAGGAGCTCCAGGTTTCCTGAATTTTGGGCTGGCGCTGTGTCCGCTCTGCTCCCCAGGGGCTGTCCTGCTTCTTCTCAAGAGCTTTCTGAGTATTGATCCTTCCTCCTTGCTCCTCCAGAAAATGAGGAGAGCCTGCAGCCTTGCTGCTGGCAACCTGTCTCCTGCAGATCATGTTTGGAGAGGGCAAGAAATCCCAAAACCAGATGGGAACGTGGTCTCCTTGTGCTGTCCAAGGAGATGATGGCTTTTCTGGGCTGAGATCAGCTGTGTCCCTGAATTTCCATGGTGCCAAATGTGGCATGTCTTACATTTCAGACTGATCCAGAGCAGCACCAGTTTGTCTCAAGATCAGATTAATTCCAGTCCCCACATTGTTTCACTGCAGATGTGAAATCAAACCTACAATTAGACCCTCATTGTCAGTGCTGTTGTGGTGCCACCCAGGGTGAGCTGCATATTTCATCAGGATATCTGCCTCAGTACTTTTATCCCCTCACCCACATGAAATATTTGTGAATTTAGGTTATTTTCAGACCCAGTGAAAGGCTTTTGCAATGCCTGAGGACAGATCATAATATATTTACTTTTAAAAGAGAGTCTCATATTATTTACATCCTGTGCTGTATCTGGTAGCCTCACCCTTACCTCTAGAAACCACACAAGCAAACAAACAAAAAAGACCTAAACAAACCCCAAACTCGAACCTCTGTGACTGTTTAATATCTTCTGGTGTGAACACTCACAGTACTTCATCTTTTTTTCCAGAATACCACTTTTATTTTTTCCACCAGTAGTCATTTCAACATCTCTGTTGCTTGCAGGAGAAGCTCTGGCATTCCTGGAGGATTCATAATGAATTTTCAGGATCTTTCTACATGGAAGATTTTTTTTTTATTTTTGTGATAGTCTCTTATTGAAATGTTCTATTTTATCAGGTTTGGAAGATCTTGGAGATTTACCTAAAAGTTGCATGTCAGAGCACAGCACAAGGGTAGTCCTGTAGAGCAGGTCTGACCGTGGGCTGGGTGGGTAAAGCAGCAGCTGTGGCAACCTGGCCCTTATTTGTTTTGCACTCCGAAAATATTCTGATTGCTGATGTATTCAGGAGACCCATCTGCATTTGCCAGGCTGGAGGGAATGCTGTGGAGTCACGGAGCCTGTCACGAGGTGCCTGGATGGGGTTTTGCCCCTGTCCTGCTCTCAAGGGCTCCTTGTCAGGTCACAGAACCCCAGCATGGTTTGGGTTGGAAGGGACGTTAAAGATTTTTCTCTCATTCTACCCCCTGCCAGGGGACACCTTCCATTCTTCCAGCTTGCTCCAGCCTGTGCCAGGGCCTCCCCACACTCACAGGGAATAATTCCTTCCCAATATCCCATCTAAATCCCTGGATGAATTCCTGCAGTACTAGAACAGCCTGCCTCACCCCTCCTGCACGGAGGAGCCCCTGCACAGCAGAAACATCAGCAGAATTGTTGTTCCCTCGTTTTGTTTGCTTACTCAGGCACACAGCAGGGATATTGGATCCTGCTGGACATCCCTAGGGAATGTGTCTCCTGAGGATTCACCACAGGAAGGGCTTCCCAGCAAGCTCTTGCATGGCTCTGCTGCAGGGAGATGGAAAGGAGCATCACGCTCTCCTGCATAGCTGCTGCTTCATTATCTACTTGGCCATTCCTCCTTTATCTTCAGCCTCAGCAGCTTTTTGCACTACTCTTGCAGTCTCCCATCATTCCCCAGCAGTCACAGAGCCGTGGCTCCCTGGCCATGGATCTCCTGATCCATCTGGCAGAGGAGATAGGTCAGAGTGGGGCTATTTTCAGGCAGCACCTCATCGATGTCCCTGCTCTGCTCTCCTTAATACCTTGCTAATCTGAGCTTCACCCATCTGCTTGCAGAGTGCATGTGACTGCAGATTGAAATCTTTCCTCCTCTCCCTCCCTCCCTCTCCTCTGTTCACACTTATCAACAACAAATAATTAAAGATCCTTAAGCCAGATTCCTCTGGAGCTGGTCGCTTGTGCGATATTTTGCCACAGAAGGGATGGAGGTTGATTTATTTGGGTTCCTTTTTCTGTGGCTAGAAAGAGAACAGAGTCCTGCAGTTCTTGCTGCTGTGACAGGCAGGGCTGGTCCTTGTTGCATGTTAACTCTGTGTGTAACAGCAGCTGTGAAACTCAGGCTTGGTTTTGCAGTGACCCTTCTGAAGCGACAGGCGTCCCTTCATGGATTGAATGGTTAATTCCCCTGGCCACTTCCCATCAAGCAATGCTGACTTTTATTAATTGTTTTTCCAAGGGTGGATGTGGCTTTTCAGTGCCTAAACCAACAGAGATTATCTCAGCAATCGGCTGTGTTTGCTGGGAGCAGCGTGTGGCTGTGCCCGGGGGGAGCTGCAGTTGTGCCGTGCTTGATAAAGCTGGTCATGTTGGGGTGCATCAAGGGAATGAGATCAGATGTTAACCCCTCCTGCCTAATGCACAGCCCAGTGAGAGGAAACACATCTGCTGGAGGGCATCTTCCAGTTTGTAGAGTAAATTTTGGGTTGCCTTCTTTTAGTTAAAAGAAAATGTTTAGCCTGGTGAGGAAAGTTTGCTCGAGGCTGTGCCTCGTGCTGGCAGCCAGACACCCCTCTGTGGCAGGACAAGAGGTATCACATGCCCAGCCATCTCAGGAGGTATCTGATTAAAGTATTTTTTGTTATTTCTGGCTGTGAAGGGTGGACGAAGTGCTGGCTGAGCTCTGCACTCTGTTTTGGGTTGTTTTGCATCAGTTTTATGGGCTGTGGGTGAGTAGTGGATGACAGCGTTCCCCAGGTGGGGAGTTTGGAGGGTGAAATGTTGTTCTCATTGCAAACTGACAGCAAGTAGGGTTAGCTGGGATATTAGGAAGGAATTGTTCTCTGTGAGGGTGGGCAGGCCCTGGCACAGGGTGCCCAGAGAAGCTGTGGCTGCCCCTGGATCGCTGGCAGTGTCCAAGGCCAGGCTGGACATTGGGGCTTGGAGCAGCCTGGGACAGTGGGAGGTGTCCCTGCCCATGGCAGGGGTGGCACTGGGTGGGATTTAAGGTCCCTTCTAACCCAAACCATTCTGGGATTGTGTTCTTAACTGTAGCTTAATTTCCATGGCATGAACACAAGCTGCTCACACTCACCTGGTACCACCGGCTGGGATTCTCTTGTTTGGCTGGAATTACAGGTTACTTTTCAAACTGATTTAATTGTGTGTTCAAATCCTGCCAGTTCAGCATGTGAATGTATTACACAGCCACCCAGTCTTTCCTGTTCAGTGTGCCAGATAGTGGAGAGACTGCCTGCAGAAGAAAGGATGGCTGAGAGCCACTGTGCTGGAGATATTCCCGGGGATCATCCGTAACCGGGTGGCTGATGGACATCTCCATAAAAATGTTAGGACAACGTGACACAGGCACATCTTCTGTGCCTCAAGTGGGCCACTAGAAAAAGAATTTAGAGCTAATTGGATGTGTCTGCAGGAGGAACTTACTTCTGAGGCTTTCAGGTGGTTATTGAAATATTCATAATTTCCAGAACAGTTAGATGGCAAGATCTGAGTTTTTTATCTTTCCTTGTTTCTCCTTCTTTGTGAACCTAATTGATCATAACTTTTGAGCTGAGTGGAATATTAAAAACATATTTTGCAGCCTTGGAACACACTATAATGACTTCAAGTGACTCTGCTTGCAGCCTGGGAAATTGTTTGACCTGTACCTGGTGGTACACATGGTCACCATCGCTGTCAGTGTGGAAGGAAGCATGTTTTCGGTGTTGTTCTGTGATTTTAAATTATCCATCAGTTAAAATTGTAAGGAATGCTTCATGTTTCAGGGAGGACATTTGTGTGTAGCTGTTCTTTGGGTTCAGTGCCCACTTGTTGTCAGCAGCAGGATTTAAGCAGGGTTTGCTGGTGCCACAGGACCATTGGTGGTAGCGGTGTCACATCCAGCATGGATTGGGACCAGCTGAGTAGGAACAGTCGATGGAATGAGTAGGAATAGTCTGACACAGACATAAAGCTGCTTTGCAGCACTGGGGGAGGAATGGCTTGGGTTTCTGGAGTCCAAGTTCTGAAATTTGGAGCTTGTTGAAGCATCACAGTGTGG
Organism: Lichenostomus cassidix; assembly: GCF_008360975.1. Lineage (NCBI taxonomy): Eukaryota > Metazoa > Chordata > Aves > Passeriformes > Meliphagidae > Lichenostomus > Lichenostomus cassidix. The sequence continues at coordinate 33,139,568 of NC_139487.1, forward strand.
CATCCAGTGCCCAAAACACTAGGCAATGAGGAAATTACCTATAAAAGGCAAAAGCCAGGGACCCTTGGAGCAGGGAGCAGAGCTGCTCTGAATTGTTTGACACCCTCTTTGTGGCTGTTGAAGAAGGAGGTGCTGGGTGGCTGGACTGGGGAGGGGAGGATTTGTATTTCCAGCCACACTAGGTTTGCTGGAGCGTGTTTTTGCCATCAAGGCCAAGGCGGATCTCCACTGCAAACAGAGGGATTTGGCTTCCTGTGATGGAGAGTAAAGAAAGTGACTGGAATTGGCAAATAAACCAAGAGGGGTTTTCCTGCTTGTAGGTAACCACAGAATGGAAGATGCCAGGGCAGTTCATCTGCATTGTCAGGAGATCTGGCTCTAGCCAGACACATCCTCCCTGTGCAGGCTGTACACCCCTATGGTTTGGGTTTTTTTCCTTTTTCTTTCCCTTCCTGTGTTTTCTAGACCAACTGTACAATAAAAGCCTTCGTCTCCTGCAGGTACATGTCTTAAAGAGACTTACTTGATTTATGGTGCAACTCTGAACAGGTATTACTGGAAAGAGGAGGACTCTGTGTTCAAAAAGTCAGACTGTTTATACCAGAAGTGATCTTAAATATTTGTGGTGTTCTGTCTTTCAGACCAAGGATCAGTCTGTGTTACATGAAACTAAATTAGTAAAAACAAACCCAGGAATTGTTTTGTTTTCCAAGAGGAATGGCATTGGAAATGAATAATGTTGATGGTTTGTCTTTTGGATGGGTTTATGAAAAGTAACAGCTGAAATGCAGAGAACAGCATCGTGCATGAAAATCTAGAGATATTTACATTTCAGCTCTGGAGGCTTGGAGTCTTTTTGATGTGGGTCTGATGTGTTGGGACTTCAGAAGTAGGATATTTGAAATAAAATATTTATATTGCTAATGAAATATGGAAATATTATTCTAGGCTGAGAATCCTAGCGTGTAAACTTAGTTTTCTTTTGCTTTAGTTACAACCCTGGCAAAGGCAGTTGGGAGGAAGCAACTGTTGTGGTCTGGCTGCTGTCTCATACATGGCCAGTAACAAACCCTAATATTAAAAAAATATGTCAAATAACCGATTTAAGTCTTCAGTGAGGATCTGTTTTCTCTGTGATTTCTGCCAGGTTTCCTTTTCCTCATCTGCATGGCTGGTTTGGCAAATTATACTAAAGTCTGCATTTGAGAGCCACATTACCGTCAGTCACAAGACTGCTCTCAGTTTCCTTGGGCACAACTTCCCTTTCTGTTTCCATGATTTTTTAAATTTTAAATGTGTGCTGCCACTTAGATTCCCAGAGGTTTCCCACAGAGCTGACTTTCTAATAATAAACGGCTTTTAGGTAGTCACTAGAGGTAAAAAACCTCACAGAACACCTGCACTAACCGAGTTAAAATATGGAGCGTGTCACAAATGTTTAGACTCTCCTTATTTTCCTGCTTCCATCCTTCTGCCCTGCCTTGCAGGGGAAAAAAGGCATTTTTTGTGCCTTTGCAGTGTTCCATTCGTTTCCTTTGAAGGCCTTTGTTGTGTGTATCAGTCTGGGGAGGTTTGCCAGTGTTGGGAGGACGGCGAGCATCGCTCTGCAGTAGCGGAGCTGTCTGCGGGGTTGCACGAGGACACGAGGCTCTGTTTGCAGCCCTGCCCTAGCTCTGGCTGACCCAGATCCCCAGGCCTCGCAGGGATGTGTGCTCAGCTGTGCTGGGGACAGCAGCCAGAGCTTGCTGCTGCCCGAGCACAGAGCCACAGACACTCAGGGCTGCTCCTGTCCACACCCCATGTGGGCAAGGGTTGAGCGCGGTGCCCGAGGGGGGTTGGTTGCTTTGGGGGTGCTGGGTGGGTTGGTTCTGCTGGAGGAAGCTGCTGAAGCCTTAAAGATCCTGCTGTCTAAGAAGATTACTCCTAAAATCCAAGAATGGTTTGGATTGGAAGGATCTTAAAGCTCGTCTTGTTCCACCCCCCCCACCTTGGTCAGGGACACCTTCCACAGGTGCTCCAAGCCTGGCCTTGGACACTGCCAGGCATCCAGGGGCAGCCACAGCTTCTCTGGGCACCCTGTGCCAGGGCCTGCCCACCCTACAGGGGAGAAGTTTTTCCTAATATCCAATCTAAACTCATGTTTAAAGATTTGTGATGGTCTGTTAATATTTTCACACACCCCTGTACATTTGGAGTGGGGAGCTGGAATGTGGACTTGCTATTGCAGCTGTTCACAAATAAGCCGGTATTGGTCCCACTTTTGGTGCAGGTATTGAATTGCTTTAGGATTCAGACACTGGGATTGTGGAATGGAGTAAAAAATGGGGTGGGTGCTTGGGTTACCCCTGGAATGGGCAGAGAGGCTCTGGGCCTAGCGTCTGGCTCTGCCTCCTGTGTTTGAGGAGACTTCCCAGGCTGAAATAATTGCAACTTAAACCTGCCCTTCCCTCCTCCCTGCTCCATCCTTTCTGTCCCCAGATCATTGGAAGCAGGATTTCCATCCTGGGAAGACAAAAGCCCTGCTTAGCAACTGCTCCCAGGGTGAGACTGCTGGCCAGGTGAGGCCTCCTCGGGAGTGTTTGCTGCTTCCCATAGCTACTTCCAAGCAAGTAGATGGGAAGATGCTTCCCATCTTCCAAGATGGGAGAGGAAGGGAGTTGAGATGTGGGGCTATAAATCAGAATTATGGAATGGTTTGGGTTGGAAGGGGCCTTAAAGATGATCCAGGTTCAGCTTCTGCCATGGGCAGGGACATCTTGCACTATTCCAGGGTGCTTCAAGCTCTGGTGGAGTCTCATGGAGAGAAGTACCCACTGCTGGTGTTCCCATCTGGAGGTGGGACCTGTTTGGTTATCCAAATGTGCTGCAAGTACTTTTGGTTTTAAATCAAGTCTGAGCTGTGTTCTGAGCTGTTACATGGAGATCTAAGCCCGTGAGTGGACTTTCATTTCCGGGTTTTTTTTTTAAATTCAATTAGGATAGGAAATACACAGTGAGGGTTTTTTGGTTTTTTTTCTTGGTGTCAAGGAGTTTAGAAAAAACAGGGTGCTCAGGGATGTATGTAGTATTCAGGCAGGTCTTTTCTTCTCTCTGAAGCTGTGTCAGTAGCTGTTCAGGGGATGTGGGCGTTGCTTTGCATTTTCATCCCAGCCTCTCTTTTCATAGTAGTAACTCCACTTGCTCTGATTTTCTGTCCACAGCCCAGTGTTTTCCATCTGAGGCTGACCTTGGAAACCTGTCTTGGAGCTCTGTGCAATTTGTGAGCCCACCTGTGCCTCAGTGTTACACTCACAGCTGTTTTATATTTGCATGTTTGTATTCCCAGGGCAAACTCAGCTTTACTGGCCTGTTGTACACTGCCAGCAGTTTCTTGCTTGTTAGTGGTGCAGAAGGGGTGATCCTGGGTTGGAAGCAAGGCTGTCCTGGAGGGAGGGAAACACTGATTGAGCTTGTTAGTGCTACCCAGCACATAATTTGTGGCAGACAGCGCCCTTTCCTTGCAAATTGGTGTGCAGAGGTGCTTGTCAAGTACAGGATGTCCAGTTATTGAGGTGTCAGAGCGTTCTTGTTAGCCATGATAAAATGCCTGGAGAGGAGGTGGCTGTAGCAGTGACTCAGGCTGGGAACAGTTTGTTTTGTGCTCCAAAAACACAGGACAAGAGCTCCCAGCTTTTATTCAGAGCACTCTGTATAACTCCTGCTCACCAGTGGGGTTGGGGGATTCACTGGTGGGCTGGTCTATAAAGCATTAAATCTTCAATGCTTACAGCAGCTGGTTTTTCCTGCTTCTTTGGGTGCACACATTGTCAGTGTGAACCTCAGAGTTTGTTTTCCAAGTGACAGAATATTGTGTCTTCCAGCTGTGCTTTCAAACCTCTCTCATTTAAACTCCTATTTTTCACTGACGGTCGGGTTGTCTCAACTGTTGTGGGCTGTTTGGGAAGGATGCTGAGGGTTGTGAGTGGAACACACCCACTGCCTCTGAAAGGATTTCCTGGCCCCTGGTGAGGAGTTGCTGAAATGACTGGTTATTTGGCTGATTTCTATAGTGACTGTTGCCTTGGCAGCAAAGCTTAGAGAGTAAAAGCACAAACATGGGGAGGGCACGGTTTGATTTGGGAAGACTTAGGTTTTCTTCAGTCAGATTTCAAAGTGCTTTAGGAGGAGGAGTTTGGAGGTTGACAAACTGATTTGGGAGGTGTTTTTTGCTGGTTTAGGTGGATGTGGTTTCGTCTCAGCAGCGTTCATTGTGAGACTTAACAGTTTCTGCTTGCAAGGTGACCCCAGACCTGGGCCTTGTCCTCAGCACGGGAAAGACATGGAGCTTTTAGAGCAGGTGCAGAAGAGGCCATGGAGCTGCTCCAGGGCTGGAGCCCCTCTGGAGCCAGACTGGGAGAGCTGGGAACGTTCACCTGGAGAGAAGAAGCTCCAGGGAGAGCTCAGAGCCCTTCCAGGGCCTAAAGGAGCTCCAGGAGATCTGGAGAGGGACTGGGGACAAGGGATGGAGGGACAGGACCCAGGGAATGGCTTCCCAGTGCCAGGGGGCAGGGATGAATGGGATATTGGGAAGGAATTGTTCCCTGGCAGGGTGGGCAGGCCCTGGCACAGGGTGCCCAGAGAAGCTGTGGCTGCCCCTGGATCCCTGGCAGTGTCCAAGGCCAGGTTGGACATTGGGGCTTGGAGCAGCCTGGGACAGTGGAAGGTGTCCCTGCCATGGCAGGGGGTGGCACTGGATGGGATTTAAGGTCCCTTCCAACCAAAACCCTTCTATGATTTTAAGTATGGAGTAGTAACCAGCTGATGATTTTATGGCTGATGATCTTATCCTTTAACCAAAAAGGTGGATGCTCCCTTCTTTGCTCCTTGTGCCCAGCTGCATCTCAGCAGAAGAAAACACATCTTGATAGGCAGGGTTGTAACAGTGCACCCCCAAATAGTTGTTTAACCTTCTGGGGTGGCCCTGGCCAAGATCTAGATGGAAGTGGTGGTGGGAATTATTCCTATTCTCCATGTTTTGAGTTAGCACTTCAGTGTTTGCTGGTAACAAGGGAAAAAAGGTCATGTAAACACGAAGAGGTGTGACCTGGAGCCCTTGATGAGGTTGTCTCATCCTGCTTGCTCTTGTGTGGGTGTTTTGAGGTACTGGTTTTACACAGCATCATTATCGTGGTGCAGTTGGTATTGTTATGGTAATCATATTGTTATTTATAATTCCTCGTTGGGTTCAGGCTCCTTAATGAGGCAGCTCTGCTGCGAGTGGGGGGAATTTCCAGTCACCCAGCCTAAAGAACTTGTGTCAGAGCTGGGGAGGTTTTTGTGTGCCACATCCTTGTGGCACCACGCTGAGCCTGGGGATGTGGCCTGGCTGCAGCTGACACTGGTCCCCACCTCTGTCTTCAGCTTTTGTGGAGAGGAAAACACCTTTTGTGGAAGGGAGGGGGTCACCGATGGCTGTTAGTCCCCTGTAGTTTCTGCAAAGCTCACCCCATCAAGCTTTATTGGATACACCATAGGGAACGAGGAATTTTTAATGTGACAAGCTGCAAGGTGTGAGTAGAGAAGCTTTTTTGCCTATTCCTCCCCCATTAGACAGGCTGTGAAAAACAGGCTTGAATGATAAGTGGTGTTCAAAATTTTAGTTGGTTTTCCTCATTTTGACTCTCAATGAAGACAGCTCATCTCTATGGCCTGTGTCCTTGGCAGAGGATTACCTTTCCTCCTGTGAGTATAAGTTAGTCTGCTTTTACAAAAGATGCTTGATAGTGATTTACACTCAGCTGGTGTGAGAGCAGCAGGCTGGGATTGCACACTTTGGAACTGATTGTAGTTTTCAGCAGTATTGCCCATACCTGCAGTTTTATTCCCAGACAGGCATTTGGGGTTTCCTCTAAGGCTGCCACGCCAGGTATCCTGGGGTCACAGCTGCGTTTTGGGACTCTGGTGCCAGCATCCGAGTGCTATTTGCAGCTGGCAACAGATTTTTCCGTATGGAGCTCAGAACCTGCTGGCAGCTTTGCATGGAATGTAATCAGGGAATGGTTTAGATTGGAAAAGCCCTCTAAGCTCCTCGAGTCCAACCATTCCGCCAGCACTGCCAAGGCTACCACTGACCCATGTCCCCAAGTGCCACATCTCCAAATGGTTTAAATCCCTCCAGGCAGGGGTGGTGACTCTGCCACTGCCCTGGGCAACCTTTGCCATGGAGACATTTTTCCCAGTGTCCAATCTAAACCTTCCCTGGCAGTGGAGATGTAATTTGAAGGTTGGCTGCAGGCTCCTGATCTGTGTCTGTGGGATTCTGAATCCTTAAGAATGTTGTCAGGTGTGGGCAGGAGGCTGCTGTGTCAGGTTCAGGGATTTGGGAAACTGGGATTCAGGCACTCCAGTGTTGAAAACTGACAAGGTTTAATATTGCCCCACCTCGTGGTGTCCTCAGAGGGCTCTGAGAGGCCCAAAAACCAGGCTGCATTTGGAGCACAAAACTGGGAGAGGCAGCAGTGTGGCTCTGGAACAGCACAGGGAGAGCAGAGCCTGGCTGGGGTAACAGCATTAAAAAATAAAAAACTCTGGGTTTATCAACATCGTGAGGCACCATCCTGGCAAGCAACAAGCCCACAGAGAAGTCTGTTAGGACTGTGTGTTGGGAATTAGTGCTGCCAGAGCCAGGATTTGAGATGAGCACACGGAGACGGGCGGGTGGAGCTGAGCTGCTCCTTGTAGGAGCTTCTAATGTGGGTTACCATGCATAATTCAGGCTGTCCTTTTTCCATGTTCAGAGCTGTGTAACTAAATACTGATTTGCTAAACACAACTTGAATAATGAAGCAATCTGTGGCTTGAAAGCCTTCCTCAGTACTGAAAAAAAAAAAAAAAGGGAGGCAAATAGAGCTATATGCTCACTTCTGCTTTAAAACAACGCAGTTATTCACTGTGGTGGGAGAGTTGTCTTCATCCCTGCTTGCTCCATGGATTTAAATACATGCACATTCCTGGTGTCCCCTGTAAGTGGGAGGTGGCCTGTCCAAAGTACTGCCAGTCCTTCCATCCAGAGCTTTTTCTTTCCTCAACCATCATGGTTCATTCCATGGAAAAACAGATTAAAAACTGCACCTTGTGTTTCTTGCTGAGCTCAGCTCTTAACAGGTCAAGAAATAAATTGATGTGCAGTGTGGTCATGTTTGCATAGGAGTAAAGCTCTCTGTGTGTTCTGAGCCACTTCAACTCCAATCATGCCAGTAGGGTAAATTATTTTGGTTTTCCTCAGTCACAACTTTGCTTCCTTCAATGAAACACAAACACTTGGTAGCTTGTAAGAGGCTAAAAAATATTCTTCCAGCTGATAAAGGCCTGATCTGACTTTTGAAAATATGAAGTAGTTTATTTCCCTGTGCTGTTACTTTCTCACTTCATGTTTATGGTGCTGCAGAAGAGCACATGATCTGTGGGATGGTGGGGCTTCCACTGCTTTCCTCTCCTTGCTCTGGGGATGGTCAGTTTTTGTTGGTTGGTTGGATAAACACTTCAGACCTGGGCATTTGCTGGTGGTGGTCGCTGCCATCACTGCCTTGTTTGCTGCTTGTGGCTCAAAAACTCAGAAATTGATTCCAAGCAAGTAACTTCCGTGTTCTTGTAACTTTTGTACTGGAAGCAATCAGCTTTTCTACGCTGTTTTTGTGATTCATTGGGTATACGAATTTCTTACCTAGTTCCTCTTATTTAAAAAAAAAAGAAAATAATTTTTCTCCTGGTTCCTTTTTTTTGGCTGGTAGAAAACATTTCTTTGAGTTGGAGCAGTATACCCTGGAAAGAGTCAAATTTACCTTAGAGGTGCTGAACACCTGCAAACCTAAATGCTTTGGTTTATTTTCAGGCTAATCTGCTTGATAATTGATTTTCCTGCTGGTGTTTTGGCCCAAAGAGTAATCCTTGCTTGTATACATCAATTATTTGGTGTTGGTGGCTGCATGTGGCACCTGGAGGAGTTCTAGGGTGGGGCTAGAGCAACCTGTTATAGTGGAAGGTGTCCCTGCCTATGGCAGGGGTTGGAATGGGATGAGCTTTAAGGTCCTTTCCAACCCAAATCAGTCTGGGATTTTGTGATTTTATCATTTTTGCCTTGCTGAATGAAAAACAGGCTTCACATCCAATCGCTGATAGCACACATTGCATGAAGGTACCAGTCTGTAAGGGGCAGAAAAGGTTTCTGGCACAGATAATACCTAACATTTGCTCTGTAGCTCCTTAAATCCATGAGTATGATGATGGTAAGAGGAGTTTGGGTGCTGCTTGTTTGGGTGCTGCTTGTGGACTAGAAATAAAGAAATGTAACAAATGGAGAGCAGGAAGGAGGCTTCCCACAGCTGCAAAGTGGTGTTAAATCTTTTAAGAAACCAGCAGTGAGCTCGGGAAGGACAGTGCTGTGTGTACAAGGCTGGAGCTCAAATGTGCTTCTCTTTTCCCTCCAGACTCTGTTGTCCATCCACAGCAGAGCTGCTTTTGTGCAGGAATTTTGGCTTTGGCCATGAACCGCAGGCTGAGCACCATCCTAATGCCTGGTTTTGGGTTTTTCTCCCTCTCCCCAGGAAGAAGAATGCCAACACGAATATGAAGTAGAGCGTTTCCTATGCTGGCGGCAGCGCCCACGCGGTGTCGGCTGGACAGGGACGGGCTCTCGCCTCTGGCCAAACCCATTGCTGGGACAAGATGAAGCCAAGGAGGAGCTTCCCGCCGCGCTGGAGCCGCAGCGGCTGCTGCCCGGTCTGAAGCCCATGTGCCACCGTCCCTGGCGAGATGAAAGAAGTGGTGCTGTGGTCACCCGAGGAGGTGACCAGCTGGCTGACGGACAATGCCGTGCCGGAGTACTGTGAGCCCCTGAAGAGCTTCACTGGGCGGGACCTCATCAACCTGACGGAGGAGGATTTCAAGAAATCCCCTCTGTGCCGGGTGTCTTCCGACAGCGGCCAGCGGCTGTTGAACATGATCGAGGGGCTGAAGATGGCTCACCACATGGAGGCTCACAAGAATGGCCACGCCAACGGGCACGTCCGCTCCGGCGACGCCGCGCGCCAGAACGGCTTTGGCGCCGCACTCAAGCTCAACGGGGTCCCCAATGGCTTCAAGAAGGAGATGATCAAGATCCCAATGCCGGAGCCGGAGCGCTCACAGTATCCCATGGAGTGGGGCAAGACTTTCCTGGCTTTTATTTATGCACTTTTTTGTTTTGTCTTCACCACGGTGACTATCTCAGTGGTTCATGAACGAGTGCCTCCCAAGGAGGTGCAGCCTCCCCTCCCAGATGCATTTTTTGATCGCTTTGATCGGGTGCAATGGGCTTTTTCTATTTGTGAAATCAACGGCATGATCCTTGTAGGACTGTGGTTTGTTCAGTGGCTGCTCTTAAAATACAAGTAAGTAAAACCTTTTCAAAACTTGCGTGCTTCCGGCAGCTTTTGGAGGGCAGGTGCTGGTTTGCACCCAAACAAAATGAAGTTGCTTTGTGATCTTCTTATCTTGGTTTTCAAAGCTGAAATAGGTATCATGCAGTGGGAGCTGCTTGAACAGAAGGCAGGTATCCAAATGTTCCCTGGGAAACTGAGCAATATCCCAGGTCATGTTTGCCTGCCTTAACTTGAACCTTTTTCAGGTGTGAAAAACCATGAATTGGGTGAAATGGTGTTCTGAACTCACTGTTTGTTTGCAGGGAGCACAGCTCATGCTCTTGTGAGGACAGCTGGGAACCAGGATCCAAGGGAACAGCTGGAGCTGTACCAGCACAGGTTTAGGGTAGATATCAGGGAAAGGTTCTTCCCCCAGAGGGTGCTGGCACTGCCCAGGCTCCCCAGGGAATGAGCACAGCCTGAAGCTGCCAGAGCTCCAGGAGCGTTTTGACACTGCCAGGGATGCCCAGGGTGGGGTTGTTGGGGTGTCTGTGCAGGACTAGGAGCTGGATTAATGACCCCTGTGAGTGCCTTCCAGCTCAGGATATTCCATGATTTCAAAGCCAAGGGAAAAAACCTAGAGGAGTTGGGTTAATAGGGCAAAACCATGGATCAAACACCCTGTGGTGGAACTGAGCAGAGGCTGTAGGTGAAGAACAGCAGAATCCTTGGAGATTCAGAAGCAGTGTGATGTGTTTGAGTTGATGATAACAAGTATATGTTGGTGTCGTTGGCAGGTGTGAAGGTCACCCCCCACCCTGTCCCCATTTGCTTTGGTGTGTTTGTTTTTATTTATGTTATAGAATCACAGATCATTTGGGGTTGGAAGGGACCCTAAAGATGATCCCATTCCAACCCCTTGCCGTGGAAAGTCCCCTTTAGATGGGCTTTCTGTGGTGTTAAGGGAAGATACCAGGGAGTCACAGAGCTTGGTTGGTGTATGCACTGATCATGGAATGCTTTGAAGACCAAAATCCCTCTTTTCTGTCCATGAGCAGAGGGATCAAAGTCTGAGAGGCCCAAGCTGTGGCTGAGCAGCAGAAAGGGAAGAGCAGGAGAATGGGAAGAGCAGGAGAGAGGTGCTGGCAGGAACAAGAGCCCAGCGAGGTGGTTTTATCTGGAGGACCTCATTCCTGTGGCTTTGGATGGTGAACACCAAAGGGATGGTGACTCAGTGCTACAGAAAGAGCTGAATCACTTTGGTGGTTATCCCCTCCCTTTGAGAATTAATCCAGGAATAAAGGGAGGGCATTGCTTCCCCATCCCTGGAAGTGGTCAAGGCTGGATGGGGCTTGAAACAGCCTGGAAAGTGTCCCTGCACGTGGCAGGGGTGGCACTGGGTGGTCTGTAAGGTCCTTTCCAGCCCAAACCAGTCTGTAATTCCATGGTTCTAATGCTGTCCATGGCATGGGGTTGGGCTGGTGTCTCTCCAGAAGGCAGGAGCAGGTCTTGGCTGGCTACTCTGCAGTTTCCACTCCAGGGAGCTCGAGGAAGCTGCTGAGGCAGATTAACTTCTCTGGGAAGCGTTCCCAGATGTTGTGGGAGAAGTACAACAGTGCCAGGATTGGCCATGAGGTTCTCTTGTGGGACTGAAGGAACAGCCTGCTCCCTGGTGAGGTCTGCAGAGCCAGAATGGAGTTCTCTGGGCCCGGAGTAAGTGTGGAGGTTGTTCTTGCTGGCTGGCTCTGAGTCTCACACACTCACAAATCCTCTGGAGAAGGGGAAATAGGAGGCTTTTTACATTTAGTTTTTCTTTATATTACAGTGCAGAGCTCTCTCAGACTTTCCTAAGGTAAAACATGCCAAATCCAGCTAAATCAAATGGTAATTTTAATTAAAAAAAGAAACTCAGTGCTCCTTAAAATGCTGCCACTTCTTTGGTCTCTCAGAGTACCATGCTGCTCAGTCTTTAATCCCTGCTCCTCCATTTGCCTTTCTGTTATAAAGAAAAAAGCAGGTTCATGTCTGGTTCTAAAAGCCGCAAGGGTGAGGTCTGAGAGGAAAAACTGCACAGGAGCACCCCTGCCCCAGTGGAATGGTGCCCTCCACACCATCTCAGTCCACTGAGCTTCATTAATAATTATAATTCTTAAATTGCAGCTTTGTCCATGTTTACACCAGGAGAGGGAGGGAAAAAATCTGGAATATCGTGTTACAGCCCTGAGCACTCCAGTGCAAAATGTGTTTACCCTGCAAGAGTTGAAGCTTTCCTGATACATCAAGGCACTCGAGGTGTTACTGATCTGGCACTGCAAAGCCACACTCCTCCCAGAGTGGAGCACTCCAGTTTAATAATTCTGCCAAAAGTGCTGAAAAATTTAAAATTGGCCAATTTTGAGTTTTGAAAGAGCTCAGCTTGATAGGAATATTATTTTTTTAAAAGTGAGCAAAATAGCAACAAGTGAATTCCAGTGCCTGAAGGGAGTCTCCAAGAAAGAAGGCAAAAGACTCTTTAGATGGGCTTGGTGTGAGGACCCAGGGAATGGCTTCCCACTGCCAGAGGGCAGGAATGGATGGGATATTGGGAAGGAATTGTTCCCTGGCAGGGTGGGCAGGCCCTGGCACAGGGTGCCCAGAGAAGCTGTGGCTGCCCCTGGATCCCTGGCAGTGTCCAAGGCCAGGCTGGACACTGGGGCTTGGAGCAGCCTGGGACAGTGGAAGGTGTCCCTGCCATGGCAGGGGTGGCACTGGGTGGGATTTGAGGTCCCTCCAACCCAAGAATCTCAGTCTGGGATTCTGTGAATGCCAGAACCTGCAGCTTGAAATGTCCATAAGTGCAAAGAACAGTGATCTAAAATGAACACACAGGGTCTGTGAACAGTAAAACACAAACGGTGGTTAACTGCTGTAATTGGATTTACCCCTGATTTTTGTAACCCTGGCAGTGATCTCTCCCTAGGATCTCTCCACAGGTGGAGGGATTTGGTGGTCTTTGAGGTGTTTTTAGCTGTTACCAGTGGGGCAGTTTTGGGACTGGCCATCCCTCCTGAGCCCATCCTTTACCCTGGCTTTGCAGAAGCACCTCACAGTACCCCAGATCTGCATCTGGCTTCTCTGTGAACATCAGCCCTCACTAATAAATATCTCTGCAGCTGTGGCTGCTGAGTGCCTTCCCCTGCAGACAGCCTGTCCTACAGCCAGAGCAGCTCTGCATTTTTATTTGGGAGCTTTCCTTGCTGATGTGAATTGCTTCCTTTATAATGCTGCTCAGGAAAGATGTGTTCTCTCACTCCTCTGGGTTACACAGGAGACCCTTTGTAATCACTAAATGTGTGTGTGAGCCGAAATAAACCTTCTCATCCTAGAATGAAAATACTGTAACTTTATCCCCTGCCTGGAATAAGACATTAGTGAGGGCCACAGCTAGTGGAGGGGTGTGGGGCTTGGAATCCCCTTTAATGTCTTCAGCACCCAATCCACACAGGCTTTTGTGTTCTAATCCTTAGATTTCCTGTAATCACCTCCATGGGCTGTGTGAGTTGAGCTGCTCCTGTGTTCCTGGCCTGGAAGGCGTGGGAATACTTGTGGAGCAGTTCAGCATTCCCAGGTATAAGCCCATAGTGTCACGAGTTTACAGAGCGTCAGGAGCAAACAGCTGGTGGTTTGTTTTATTTATCGTTTTGTTTTGTTTACCTTTGCACATTTTCTTTGCCTTATTGTTCCCTGTTTTTTCTCCCTGCCAGGTCTATAATTAGCAGAAGATTTTTCTGTATAGTTGGCACACTGTACCTGTACCGGTGTATTACCATGTATGTGACTACACTCCCAGTACCTGGAATGCATTTCAAGTGTTCTCCAAAGGTAAACTCCTTCTTGCCATACTTTCATCTGCGTGTTTCCCCCTCGTCCTGCTGTTCCCAAAACTGCTTTCTCAGGAAGTGTTTCTAAGGGAGAGGATTCTGCTGCTCCACTCTGCTCTTGTGAGATCCCCACCATGGAATTCTGTGCACAGTTCTGGTGCTCCCAGAATAAGAAGGACATGGAAGTGTTGGAGCAGGTCCAGAGGAAGCCATGAAGTTGCTGAGGGGAGTGGAACCAGGCTGAGAGGGCTGAGGCTGCTCAGCCTGGAGAAGAGAAGGTTGTGTGGAGACCTCACAGCTCTTTCCAGGCTCTGAAGGGATAGAGGGAAGCTGGAGAGAGACCCTGCAACAGGAACTGAGGTGCCAGGACAAGGGGGGAATGGGTTCAGACTGGTAGAGAGCAGGGTTAGCTGGGATCTTGGGAAGGAATTGCTCCCTGGCAGGGTGGGCAGGCCCTGGCACAGGGTGCCCAGAGAAGCTGTGGCTGCCCCTGGATCCCTGGCACTGTCCAAGGCCAGGTTGGACACTGGGGCTTGGAGCAGCCTGGGACAGTGGAAGGTGTCCCTGCCATGGCAGGGGTGGAATGGGATGAGCTTTAAGCCCAAAGCAGCCCAAACCATTCTATGATTTTAGCTTGAGAGCACTGGTTTGGTGTAACAGGGACATCCCTCTGCAGGTCACTGGCTGCCCTAACAGCAGAGATGTTGACAGGTGCAGTGGGGCAGTGCAGGAATTCCCACCCTTTCCAAAGCACTGATCTACACAATTCCTGTGGCATTTTCAACTAATTTGCATGATCAGCATTCTCCTGTCCCCACTGAAGCAATTGAAGGCGTGCAACCTGTGCCATGTGTGAGTCATTAATTTCTAGAGAAATACACACCTCAGTGTGTCAAATCCAGATACAATTTGTGGTTGAAAACAGCCCAGAGAGACTTCCCTAAGGCTGTCTCCTGCACATATTTTTGCAATTCTGTTAGCACAGGGACTTCTCACCTCCTCCCCAATCTTGCACTGCCTCTGAGGGATAAACTGGGCTTGGGAAAGCTGTGGCTGAAACCAGGCTACTAGGACAGAGGTGCTTGGGCAAGACCCTTCTGGTCAGCCTGGAAGGGTAATTCACATGCTCAGGGTGGGGTTGGGACAGGGCTGGTGGTGTTTAATCCATCTCCAGCATTGCTGGAATCCTGGGCCTGACTGCAGTTCCTGGGGCTGCTTGTGCTAGGACTCAGTTTCAGCAGGAGGAAGGGCATAATCACAGCCATGAATCAGGTGGCAGGCTGTAAAATCACCCATGTGCAGGTGGTAAAACCCTGGCTGGACTCAATCCACGTGTTGGCTCTGTTTTGGTGAGGATTGGCACATCCAAACAAAGCCAGCATGCTTTGGTTCCTCGGGGAACCAGGGTTTGCCAAGGCAGAGCCTTTGTGGCTTTTGGAGGGGTTTTGGAAAGAGAAGTAAGTGGGAGAGGAGTCAACACTGTATTTGAACAGTCAGCTGCTAGGAAATTAAAAAAGAGAGAACACAGGTATTTATGGGCTGAAGTGAATAAATCTGCCAGTTTTGGGAATTTACTGTGTTGGCAAATCCTTCTCATTACTCAAGTAGAGACAAGCTTGTGGCCCTGATAAGATTAAGGATAAAGCTGGGTTTTCTTGAAAGCACTAAATGTACTGGTGGGAAAAGAATAACCTCTCAACACCTTATTGACTTCTGTTTGATTGTGGAAAGTGGGCTTTGGGGAAGCATTTTAATGTTTGTGTGGAAATGCTAGCAGGAAATGTTTAATTCCTGCAAAGAACTTGCTCAAGTCTGTCAGAAATTATTAATTTCCACTTCTTGAAGCAAGGCCAAGCTTTCAAATAAAAGCATAATGGCCAGCCTGGGGGATCTGTGTTTGCTTCTGACTCTTAAATAGTTTCCATGGATTTTCAAGCATCATAACTTGAGGTGAGGATGCAGCACACTTGTGCACTGATCCATTAGTCCTGCACTGGTCCCTACTTCTTGAGGGTTCCAGAGGTTCTCCATATACCCTGGTTGTCCCATGGCACACATTTTTTGTGGATTTGTTTAATATTTGGACTTGGCTTAGAGCTGGGAGCATCAAAAGTCTTGGGCAGTGGCAGCTGCCCTCAGCCACTTGGGAGAGAGAGCAGAGTGTCCTCATAGAAAGGACTTGGTTTGCTTGGATTTGGCTTTCCTTGGGCAAAAGGAAGTTTTTTCAGGAATACTCCCTGAGCCAGTGCCGTGGGTTGGGGGTGGGTCAGAGCAAATCCACTGGATGTGGAGGGAGATCCCTGTTTGGCTCGTGTGGATCCAAAGCACAAGTCTGGCACTGTGCTCCAACACACCACAGATGTTTCTGTTGGAATGGGAAGTGGAAAGAAATAACCTTGCAGACTTTTCCAAGGGCTTAGGGTTTGGATTGAGATTCTCTTCCATTCATCAGATCCTGGTTTTGGCAGGTGGCTGTACAGCCTGGCCAGTTCCTCCTGGTTTCTGTTGGATGATCACCAGTAGGGCCTGCGCTGTTACCAACAACATGAACCAAATTAAACCCGATTTATTCTAAAATGTGCTGCCTCTTGAACAGAAGGAAAATCTCACCTGAGCACTGGCTACAAGAGGTGCAAAGCATCAAAACACTCCTGTCTCATTGCCAGTCTTTTTCCTGCTAGAGATGTGCTGCCAGCTTTTGGGAAAGGCTGGATTTATTTATCTGCTGATTGATCTTGTGGATCAAAGCAGAAAGGGAGAAGAACTGAAAGGCCAAATTGCTGGTTAAAACCACTGCTTGAAGCTGTGCTGTTTCACTGTGCTTTTGTGTTTTGCTCTCCCACCAGCTCTTTGGAGACTGGGAATCTCACCTGCGAAGGATAATGAAGTTGATTGCTGGCGGAGGCTTGTCCATCACAGGATCCCACAACATGTGTGGGGACTACCTGTACAGCGGCCACACCGTCATCCTAACCCTCACCTACCTGTTCATCAAAGAGTGTGAGTGCTCTTCTCCTGCTCTCTTACTCCTCCCTCAGTCGGGAATTACTCCTGTGCTCGCTGGGAAATACAATTCCAGTTAACATACCTGCCTTTTCTGCAGTGAGAGGAGATGGCCTCAGGTCACACCAGAAGTTGGGTATTAGGGGAAAATTCATCACTGGAGGGGTTGCAATGGTTTGGGCTGGAAGGAATCCATCCCATTCCACACCTTCCACTGTCCCAGGCTGCTCCAAGCCCCAGTGTCCAACCTGGCCTTGGACACTGCCAGGGATCCAGGGGCAGCCACAGCTTCTCTGGGCACCCTGTGCCAGGGCCTGCCCACCCTGCCAGGGAACAATTCCTTCCCAATATCCAGTCTAAACACAAACAGGTTAATTGGACTGGCCAGGGTACATTACATCTTCCTCAAAGATTCCATTACGTTTCTGTTTTCCAAGGATCTCCTTACCTAACCTTACAATTTTAAGTTACACCTTAAGACAGTGATACTTCCTTTGTGATCTCAGCACTCCTGCTCTTCATCTCAGCACAGGCATCTCTCTATCAGCCAGGATTGCAGTCCATGACCCCTGCTAATCACAGCAACAGCCCTGATAACATTCCACTTGGAAGTGACCCCTGCTTGTGCTTCCTTGCAGATTCCCCACGGCGACTCTGGTGGTACCACTGGCTCTGCTGGGCGCTCAGCATGGTGGGGATGTTCTGCATCCTCCTTGCTCATGACCACTACACTGTGGACGTGGTGGTGGCTTACTACATCACTACAAGGCTATTCTGGTGGTACCACACAATGGCCAACCAGCAAGTGAGTTCCTCCCCCTCCTTGGGTGCTCCTGCTGTAGCCTGGTGTGGGGGGAATATCCAGACTCAGCCCTGTCCTGTGGAGAGTGCCTTTCTTCCCCCCACTGGTGGGGTTTGCAGGGGAGAGGGAGGCATCATTAATTGGGTTCTTCTTGTGTCCTGTGTCTTGACCACAAAAACATGTGAAGGTCTTCCTGAAGGCAGGCAGGGCTCTGCTTCCCCTGGGTAACCTCAGTCTTTGAAGTCCTTCTGAATTTGGGCCAGCTGGCTGCATTTGTGATAGAACAACAAACCACTTAGATCTGGTGGGGTTCTTTTGCCTTGGCTTTTTTTTTGCTTGTTTGGTTCCTTTTTTTATTTGTTTTTTTGTTGTTGTTTGTTTGTTGAAGTCAGCTGGGGTTTCCTTGTGTTTTGTGGCTTGTGCCACAGGTCTGTTGAGGCCTCACTAAAAATGAACCAGTTTTTTAAAGTGTTCCCAAGCTGTGGCAAGTTCTCCTGGCTGGTGAGCTGGAGCAGTCAGAGAGGAGCTGACAATGCTGAGGAATGGGAAACCTCTCAGTGCCAGGACAGGTTTAGGGTGGCTATCAGGGAAAGGTTCTTCCCCCAGAGGGTGCTGGGCACTGCCCAGGCTCCCCAGGGAATGGGCACAGCCTGAGGCTCCCAGGGCTCCAGGACAATGCTCCCAGTACAATTCTACCCCAAATGCCTGCTTGCAAATGGGGTGTCCTTTGCTGTTCAGTCACTTTGGGAGGCTCTGTGTCCCACAGGAGGCTGTGCCCACACTCTGCAGCCCTTGTCAGACAGCCACAGAGGGTTCCACGCTCTCACTCTGCTCCTGGGCTCTCAGAACAGCTCTGCTCAGTGGCTGTGCTTCCCAGCTGGAAGCACTGGAGTCAGGATTGCCCTGAATCCTGCTGAGGACTTGCTTCAGCAGAGCCCTTGGTGTGGAAACATTCCAGTTCTGCTGCCTCATGTGACTCAGGAGGTGGCTTAATGCTGCTTCCCTGAGCTGCCAGGATGTTGGGAAATGCCAGTCTCTGGATCCTTCCTTGAGCACACATTGGGGTGCTGCTCTCTCCTTCCTCATGCTGGGGCTTGTGCCTGGCCTTAAAATGAGAAGCAAGAGTGGATTTATTTGACACATGAGCTTGACGTGGAGATTAAACTCAGTGTACAGGTCCTGTGCTTGTATATTCCCTTTGGGTGGGTGGATACAGGTAATCCTGGCTCTGGCATGGAAAGTGGGCAGCAGGGGATTGGATAATTCCCTCAGGACGGGATCCAGATGGGTTGGGATGTGCCCTGCTCATGGCTCCACAGGCACACAGCCATGCTCAGGACTCTGAGCTACATGGAATTTCAGAGACACTTACAGAACAACCACGCTTTGGGATAGCGTTTCCATTCCCAAGGGAGAGGAGACCCAGTCTTGGGGATCACTCATTCCTTTCCTGTGGGCCCATCAAACAACTGAGGTCCTGTAGACAGGGGTGAGCAACATTTGGTGTGTGCAGGATCTGGCTGGGATCTGTTTGGGAGGTGAGAATTTGGGGAGCAGCAGGAAGTGGGACAGCACTGATAATAAAGTCGTGCCAATAAAGGAGCTGCCCTTTGGTAATAATCCTCCTTCTGGTCACTGTCACCCTGCAGGTGCTAAAAGAAGCTTCCCAAACTAACCTCCTTGCAAGGGTCTGGTGGTACAAGCCCTTCCAGTACTTTGAGAAGAATGTCCAAGGAATTGTACCTCGCTCCTACCACTGGCCCTTGCGGTGTCCGGCGCTGGCGCGGGGCCGGCAGGTCAAGTACAGCCGCCTGGTGAGTGACACGTAACGGTGTCCCCACGGCCCGGGGAAAGGACCTGTCCCAAGTGCTCACAACTCCAGAGAAGATGCCATAACCAGAAATCCACCGCTCCCTGCCCCTTTCTTTAGCAGCTCCCCGGACCTGACCTATTGGGTTACCTGGTAAGCACTGTGATCTTTCTTTCTCTCCAAAGGATCTGCGTTGGACAACAATAAAGAGAATTTAACTTATCATGCACTGTTATACATTTCTTGTCGATAGAGTTGGGATTTGCATTTCCCCATCACCATGTTCCTTTGTATATGATGCGACAACATAAATGAAAAGCTTTTATATCATAAGTTCTGGTCTTTCCAGTCACGTCTGGGAACAAAGCATATTATTTTCTTGGGAAAACATACTTTTCATATCTCTTGCCCCAAAGATTGGGCTGTAAGCCATTTTCTAGCAAATGACTATATGAAGGTTTCTAAATACCTGCCTTGGGTGAAATCAAGAAAACTTTCTACCTGTTGCACCACGCTACGAATAAGATGATAGACACAGAAAGGTTTGGTAAATCCTGATTTTGTAGAATCTGCAGTGACTGACTGTGTCAAAAAGTGCAAAAAAAAACAAAAAAGAAAAAAAATGTAAAGTGATTTTCTAAGTATTTCCTAACTTTATTTTTCAAAATGTGTATGAAAAAAAAAAATTAAATTTAAAAAAGATTTTTACATGTCAGAGAATAGAGAGTTAAAAAAATTTAAAGAAGATGCTTCTTGGGAGAGAGAGTGATTTGTCTATGTTTCTAGTGCCTTTCTTGTCTTGATTGTATGGTCAGTAGGCAGTCTTAAATGTTTTTATTTAAAATAAAGTATTCCATGAAAGCAGAATTATATATACTGTATAATTACTAATTTTTGCATTTATAGCTAAATTAAACTGGAAATTTGCTTATAATGTTGAAATTGCCACACGTAGGGAAAAAACTCCCACCCCACCAAATAAAAAGGGTCCGACCTTGCTCACACATTGTGGGCAGGTCAAGCTGAAAAAGTATCACTTTATTGTCTACTCAGTAGCTGAATTTTAAAAGCAGAACAGCCATGAATTCCTGTTTTTTAAAAATTTTACAAATGATCACTGAGTGAACCACAAATGGTTTCTCCATCCCCTATCAGAGTGTTGTTGAAAAACAACAAAGATAATCTATTTCTTTAAAATATTTGTGCAGAAACTGCATGTAATTCTAAGTTTTCACTCCTACCATACATACTGTATGTTTGGGGAAGTCTCCTATCCTAAACTTGCCAATGTGCAGAACAAAAAATAGTTTTTTTAAAAAAGAATGAAGAAGAGAAAAAATATATATATAAATATATATATATATATCCATTCTGTATTTTACGTGAAGCAGAGTTATCTTCTGTAGGTTTTTTGTGTATTCACAAGGTGATATTTGTATTGTAAAACAACAATGGTGAAGGAAAATAAAAAAGGCTTTTGAAAAATGTAGTTTCCTTTATCTTTTTAATATTCAGTTGAAATTTAAAGCTGGGTTTATTCTTCCAAACCTTGCCTTTAAGTTGATGTTATTGCACTGTAGGCCATCCGATGTGGACTGTATGGAAACTGCATTGATGTGGAATTGCTGTCGGGCAAAACAGTGCCTTATCTGAAATAAATGCTATGCAATCGATGCCGAGCGGGTGGGAGGAGCCTTCCTGGGAGCCATCTCCAGGCCTTGAAAAATCTACCCCACAACTGCTGGGACGCTGCCCAGGGCAGGGTGGGTGTCCCTTCCCCCACCAGCCGCCAGCCCTGACCCCCAGCACCAGAAAAAAAAAAAAAGAGAAGCCAATTTCTGTGTGTCCGTGCTGGTGGAAGTGTCATTTCTCCCTTCTTTTCTGGTTTTTTTTGGGATGCTTTATCTCCACCTCTCTGCCCTGTTCCTCAGCCTTGGCTAAAAGCTGCCCCGGAGAGCTGGTGGTGGGGTGTTCTTGTGCTGCTCTGTCCTGCTGGTGCAATTCTTGTCAGTTCTGTCTCCTGGGAAGGGAGGGATGAGGGAGGGATGGAAGGAAGGAGGGAGGGATTTCCTCAGCCAAACCTTTGCAGCAGCGTTCGCAGAGCTGGGTGGCAATTCAGGGCTCAGCTCTGCCCGCTCTGCCTTCCATTCACGGCTTCACCGTGGCAGCTTTGGGGTTCCAAGTCGGTTTTTCAACAGCCCAGCCCCACCCCCAGCTGGTTTTTGAGACAGTTGAGGCTCCCAGACGTACCAGGAGGAGTAGATTTTTCAAGACCTGGCATCACGCACATCCGAACCATTGACATAAGTAAATGTATGGATATATATGCACATGACATTAAATGGAATCTGCTGAGCCCTGCCTTGTGGTGTCTGACTTACTGCGTGCATCTGTCCCCACATGCTGCCAGCTGTGCCCCAGTGGGGCAGAGTGTGCTGCAGCCAGGGAGAGGAGTCTGGGAGTGGGGGACAGGGGCTCAGGGGTGGCTTTGCTGCTGACTCTGGAGCAGGGGGCCCGGGGATGGATTTGGGACAGAACCACTGTGCTTTGGTTCAGTCCAGGCTGTGGAGTTTGTGCTGCCTTGTTCTCCTCCTTCCCGGAGAGCATGTGCCCAGCAGCTCCAGCAGGTTGGGATGGGAGGTGGCTTGGGGTCAGGGTGATGCCCAGAATCCCAGATTTCCCACTGCATTCCCTCCAAGGCTCAGGTAAGGTCCCCCTGCAGTGATCCCTCAGCCTCTGCTCTCTGCAGAGCACAGCCAGGGGTTGGTGGGGCTCCTCTGCCATCACCAGACACCACCCCTGGATGGTGACCTTTGTATTCCTGGGCTGACATCCCTGCTGGAGTTCCAGGGACAATCCTGTACGATTAAGGGCTTAACCACCCCACAGAAATCATTCCCTTGCCCTGGGCACTGGTGCACTGTTGCCTCTCCCTTGGGCTGAGCAGCTTCTGCTGCTGCTGCTTTGCTTGGTGTCCATCAGAAGTGAGCGCAGCAAACAAGGAGTCTGTGAAAGCTGGAATCCAGCATTGTGCTGCCTCAGTCCAGCAGAACTCATGGATCTCCCCACACTGTGCCAGTAAAACCGTCCTCTGTGGCCTCCAGTGGGATGCTGAGGGTGTCTGAAGGGCAGGCAGGAGCCTGGTTTGTGGGTGGAGGGGCAAACCCGGACTCAGTGCAGGTGCCAGGAGGCTGAAACTGGGAAGAGGGATCTCCAGCAGAAAAGGCTAGAAAAGGACAGTTTAGGGTGGAGAAAGACCTGGGCAAAGCAGGATCTTTGCCAGGAGGGTGGGCATTGATGTTGCCAAGATCCATCTGCATTTGGCACTGCCACACAGAAGGTTTTGAACCCAAAAACACAGGGATGGGAGGGGTTTGAGGAGTGTGAGCCAAGCAACGGCAGCCATCCCTTTGCTTTGCTGTGCTCTGGCAAGGGCAATCCCAACTTCCCCCCTGCTTTTTCTCAGGAGACAGCTCAGTGCTCAGCCTTATTCCCTTCCTGGTGCCAGCAGATCAGAGCACTGACCAAAGACAAGCCACAAGTTCCTGCTCTGGCAACTTTTCCCATCCAATTCTGCAGATATTGGCCACAATATTTGCCAAAAGGATCTGTGATTTCTTTCTGCATCCTCTCAATGCCTCTCCTGCCCCTGGCTGTGTCCCTGGTGCTGCTGCTGCTACTTCAGATGAGGGGTGACAAAAACATTCTCCATTTGTGGTGAAGCTTTAGCCTGTTTGCCTTTAACCTCTGGGCAGATTTAAGCCACATCACCTGGGGAATTTTGGGGTGTGCACATCTGGACATAAATTGTTAGCAGCAAAAAGTCACCATGCCTTGGTTGTCCAGAGGGGCAAGAGAATTCTTGCTCTTGAGGCAAGGCAAGGGAGGGTGGGGAAGGACAGGCAAGGCACCCCAGGACAGTGCTTTAATTATATTTGTAAGGCAGCAAATATATTTAAATATTCAGTTCAGCCATCACTCAGTGATCTGTGCAGGCCTTTTTAGTTCAGAAACAGTAATTGCCTCAATTTTCTTACCTTTCCATTCAACCTGCCCTTCCTAAACTCTCCATGCATGCTCCCAGCTGTGTTTTCCAGCAGGAAAGCCACCATTTTACACCACAAAGAAGTCTGATCCCACTTCCAGCTGCTGCTTGGAGTAGGTTTGTGTGTGTTTTGACCAGGAAAAGTGGGGAAGAAAATCCATGTGGTGCTGCCTAAAGCAGCCCTGGTGTGCCCTTGCCAACGCCTGGCAGGGTTCTTGCTGACAGCTCTGTGCAAACACTTTATCTCCTGCCATCCTGAGCAAAAGGGACTTTGGCCATTCTTGGTTAAATAAACAACATTATGTAAGAGGCCTCTTCATTGCTCTGAGGGCTCTGAGGGCGCTGAGGGCTCTCACATCCAGGATCTCAGGCCCTGGGGAACATCTCGAGTCCTTAGGAACCACATGCTCATGGTGAGGTGATGGTTGTTCCCATTTTCTGCTCAGGATGTGGCTTAGCCAACAGGCTGGAGGCAAGGTTTGTGTCCTGCAGGGATGAGCGAGGCTATGACACTGGGGAATTGCCCATTGTCACAGGTGGCCTCTCAGGAAAAAGGGGATTTTTGCATCCCAGAGCACTGAAGGGTTCATGCAACCACTTTCAGGAATCCTCCCAGGCCTTCTCACAAAAAAAAAAAAAAAAAAAAAGGAATTTTCAGTCTCTCCATTGCCCATCAGAAGAGTTCTTGTTTCAGGTTTACAGAGAGGATTGTGGCCTGCTGTGCATGTTTAAGAGAAGAGTTTGATTTTACCCAGCCCCAGCTTGGATGGTTTGCAGAAAGGGAGCTCTCTCCAAGAGACCAGGAAATGCTGAATTTAAAATGAAGTTTGGGTGCTTTCATTTTTTCATTAACCCAAGGAAAAGGGCCACTTCTCTGAAATTATCTGATCTTGCTCAGGAGAGATGAGGAACTGAAAAATGTGGAGCAGAAAGGGAAGTAAATTTTTTTTTCTCCAATATAGAGGTACTTTGAATCCTCTTTCGTAATTATTTAGAAGCACAACATTCACTGAATAATGAAATTTGGCCATCTGTGTTTAGTGGTTTCCCTTCTGTCAGCTTTGCCTGATTCCTTCAGTGGATCCATTAATCCCGAGTGGTTTAGATGCTTTTCCTGCTGAGGATGAAATGCTTGTGCTGTTTGCAGCCACTGGATGTGCCTGGGGAGATCACAGGGTGCAGTCCTGAGGTAGCAGTGATGGGGAGGAGCCTTTTTTCAGGAGGCTAAAGATTGTAAAGAAAACATCACTTTCTTTAGAGGCATTTGGCACAATGTAGCACCGGGAAGAAGCTGGAGGGCTGCTGGTCTAGGGAAGGAGGATGGTCTGGGGGAACCTTTCCCCTTCCTCACGTTTCCACAGGCAGGGAGGCATCCAGGGGGATTTACCAAGCCCTGAGCACTTCAGCTGAGGTCTTTGCAGCCCAGAAAATCTCTTTTCTGCACCAAAAAGCTCACTTTGGCAGTGCTGAGCCTGGACTGGGTAACATCACCTGGGGGAGATGGGGGCTGTGGGTTTCCAGAACATCCCCTCACTGTCTTTATAAAGGGAAACGATGAAAAATATTCCCAAAATCATGTTTGGAGCTGTCATCAATGTCCCTTTTCCTCCTCCACCCTCAGCAAGTGGTTTGTCCTTTCTGGGCTTCAGAGCCACTTCTCCTCAGCTCTTCATTTTGTGTGGCCAGGCTGGCAGGACACTCGGTCCCTATGACAACTCCTTAAAACCCAATTTCTCCACTTTTCCTGATGCTCTAGCACATGTCTCACCTGCAGGAAGAGCTCTTGCTCTTGCCCAACCCATTCCTGGCTCATCCCTGTCCCAGCACCTCTCCCATGGCAGCCCAGCCACTGCTCCATGGCTTTTCCTGTCCTCTTCAGTTCCCTCCGAAGCCAATGCAGTTTGGGACGCCTTTGGGACCCCAACATTCCCAGTGTCCAGGGATCTCTGCCAGCCCACACGGTGCAGCAGGCTGTTTCCAGCGGCCAGCAGGTTCCTTGGGAATTGCAGCAAGGTGATAAGGTATCAGTAAATCTTGCTTTTCCCCAGTCCAAAAACCACGGAGCCAAAGGGCGATGCTGAACGTGACCTTGAGGTGCTGACGCAGGCACTGCCTGGAATGTTAACCCTTGGATCAGGGATGCACCAAGGAAAAGAGGAATTTATCCATACCTACCTGGGACTTGAAAGGCAAACAGAGGGAGAAAGCTGGCATTGAACAAATAGAGTTTTAATAAATAGAAATATATTACTAAGATGTATTTCACACTTAAAATACAATTCTGCTTTCAAGTCCTACTTCTAGTAGAGCATAGAAACCCTGAGGACTGAACTTCCATGAGAATTAGGAGTTACACCCAGATGAGAAGCAGCCACCATTCCACAGGCTGGTCAAGCTGTGATGAGGCAAAGAGGAGGAAAAAATCCCATTCCCGAATTCCTTGAGCACCAGAGCTGAGCAGTGTAGTCCTGGAAAGGTTATTTTGGGAGAGGGAGATGCTGTCTGCAACTCAACATAAATACACTGGGTAAAAAACTTCTGTCACCTCCTTGTGGGATTAAAATTATTGATTGGTTTCTCCTTATCTTGTGCCACTCTTGACTCACAGGGTTACTCAGCAAGAATTCTCCAGCTGAACTTTCCAGCTTGGAGCAGCTCTCGAGCTGGGAGCTGTGGGGACAGGCAAGGGAACTCAGGTAAGCCTGATGGAGATTCTCCTGGGATGCCATGGGATCAGGGTTTATATCTTTCAGTGTTCTTTGGGCAGTTTAATCAGCTGGAGGATGAGAGCTGCGAGTGTGAGTGGTGCTGATGTGTTTCAGGCTGATGCTGGGATAGTTCTGGACAGCTCGTGGTGCCTGGCAGCCAATGCCACACTCAGGGAATAAAGAGGGCAGGAAGGAGCCCTGTAATATTAGATTTGTTGCCACTAAAATATTTGCTCTGTGAAATTCAGCCCTGGCCATGAGTGCTGTACCTTGCCATGGCAGAGGAAGCTGATAAGACAGGTCACCTCGAGCAAGTCTAAGTAACCACTTGGCTCTCTGCTGATGTGGTTTCTCAGTGCAACCTTTTCAGAGCCATAGGTGCTCATTTCAGCAGTTGTTTCCTGAGGGTTTATTGTTTCCTGGGCACACTCCCTGTGAGGAATGGCCAGGAGGCAGGAGCTTTACCAGAGCTGGCAAAAGTTACTGCCAAGAGAATCAGAGGCTCTGCCTTGTTTTTCCTTTTGTAATCACAGAATTATCACAGACCAGGGTGGGTTGGGAGGGGCCTTAAAGCTGAGTTTTCTAAATTGATGTTTATTATGGTGACAATAATCTTTTCTGACGTGCTCTGAGCTCCAGAGCTTCAGCACCTCCTTCAGCCACTCAGTGAACAGAGGATCTGGTGGAATATTGTGGGGCTTATTTCCAAGAACTCGTCAGAAGGGTGAGCTGAGTGTCCTGGGAAACACAGGGTCAGGAATCTGGGTGCTCTCCCTGTCCTACCAGGCTGGGTGACAGTCAGGGATTGCTGCTTGCAGGAGATGTATTTTCACTGCCTTAAGCTGAAAAATAAACCTCCAGGTCCCTGAGGGGCTGCTGCCAGCTGTGACACCAGGAGGGGGGACACAGAAAGCTTTCTGAGGGTGGGATGTGTGCTCTGGGCGGGATGTGCCCAACTCTGGGATGTCCCACGGGTTCCTTTGTGCATCCTCAGTGTCCCCACCATGAGGGGCAAGAGGTCCAAGTGCTCCTTCTCCCGGCTGGAGGTGATCCTGATTGTGTGCCTGGTGCTGATGATAGTCCTGACCGTGGTGCTGCTGGTCCTGCACTTCCTCAACAAGGACTCTAAGGGCAAGTGGAGCTACCCCAGCCCCTCCCTGCCCCTGCCCCTGCCCCAGGCTGTGCCCAGGGCAGGGTTTAACTTCAAGGGGGACAGGTGAGGGTCCCCAGGCCACTGCTGAGCTGTCACCATCACCTCTGCATGTGGTCCTTTCACTGAGCTTTTCCTCCAGTGCCTGGAGATCATTGCCCAGAGCTGCTTTTCCCTGCTCTGAGCCTCAGCTGGTTCTGATGGGATTTTTTGGGGGAGGACTAGGGCACCAGCACTGGACAGAGGATGTGTTGGATGTGCCCTTCTCTCTTCCCAAGTCCTTCCCCAGCAGCTCCTGACATGCCATCCCTTCTCTTACCCCTGCTGAGCCAAACTGTCTGTGTGAAACAGCACCTGGATCTAGTTGCTGCGTGGTACTGGTGGGCTTGGAGAGCTTCACTGGGAATGCTGGGCTGGTTCCCCTCTCTGTGCATCCCCACCCATTGGACACAGCCCAGTGACCCTTCTGGAGAGCTCCTCTGGGGTTCTTCCTGCCTGGTCCCCCCTTGGCCACCCTAAAGGCCTTCACAGCCTCAGCAAGTGGACAGCCCGCTGGAAATCCACTCAGAGCACTCAGCCAGAGCTCTTTCACCTCTGTCGCTGTTTCTGCTCACTCCTGTGTCTGCTGATCTGTCATTTATTGTTCTCGCAGATTCCAACAACATTGTAGCAGAAAAAGCAAATTACCTGGTGGGTGTTGGCAGAGCTGACTGCACAGGCCCTGTGGCACAAGTCCCTCTGGTGAGTTGGGGGAATTCCTCATGGGGTTGAAAAAATACTGATTTTTCATCCTCTGTGAGTATTTTTTGCAGGATTTCTGGTTTAGAGCCTCTGCCTTGCTAAACATACGTCATCTCCAAACATGAGTTGACATTTCTTTGAGGTTTGGAGCAGCCTGGGATAGTGGGAGGGGGGCTGGAGCAGGGGGTGGAACTGGATGGGCTTTAAGGCCCCTTCCAAGCCCAGCCATCCCATGGTTGCTGGAATCATGGGGCAAGACAGAGTTGCAGCTCTGAGCTGTTGGATGAGTCCTCTGACTGCCGGGCAAATCCGCTTGGAAAAATGCGCACAGAGGAATGAAGGGCTGAGCGCTCACTGAGCTCCTCTCTTCCAGATGGGATATGCCAACCCCGAGCAGGTGGGTGGGGGGCTTCTCTCGCGCCTCTACAGCCGCGCCTTCATCGTGGCAGACCCTGAGACCTCCAAACGGGTGGTGTTCGTCAGCGCCGACATCGGGATGGTGTCCCAGAGAGTGAGGCTGGAGGTACGGGGCTGCACAGGAGGGCTTGGGTGGTTGCATCTCCCCTGTGGAGCACGGCAGCACCGCGGCTGTTTGGGGTTTCCTTGGGGAGATGCTGTGTCTCTGCTGCAGAAGAGCTTTGGATTCTTCAGCAAACGAGGCTGGACTTTGCTCATGATTTTCTTAGTGGAAAAATTACCAGGAGTTCATTTGAATCGGGAATACGTTATCGTGGTGCCTCCAGTGCAGCAAAGGTGGGAGGGAGATGCTGGAGAGCTGGGGATGATCTGGGATTGCCTTCAAGCTGGACAGAGAGGTCTTCTATCAGATTCTCCTGTTTTGAGGCTCTTGCCAAGCCAACAGCTCCTTGTTGTGCCAGGCAGAAAGAGAAGAGTGAGGAGGGGGATGAATGGATGGATGGGTGGGGGATGGATGGACAGATGGATGGATGGATGATGGATGCAAGGGCTGGCACAAATCTCAGCAGCCTTTGGGCACAAAAAGGGGTTTTTTAGGAGCACCTTGTTCCCCTCAGGTGCTGCAGCAGCTGCAGAGCAAGTACGGGGAGCTGTACGGGCAGGACAACGTCATCCTCAGCGGCACCCACACGCACTCAGGGCCTGGAGGGTACTTCCAGTACACCCTGTTCTGGATCACCAGCAAGGGGCTCATCAGGCCAGCGCTCAGCTCCATCGTCAATGGCATTGTCAAGGTCAGTGTCACTCAGCTCAGCGTGCTGGCGCCTAGCTCAGCTCTGACCGTGATGTTTGGGGTGACACCTGTGCATGGCTCAGCCCTAAGCACACTTGGAGATTTGCTGGTAAAAGCAGATCAAAAAGCAGGAGCTTTGGATTCTTTCTTCAGAGACAGCTGTGGGTAGTTTAAAAATGTTATTATCATAATTTTCTGGAGTTTTAGATGAGTTAAGAAAAAATCCCAAACAAACAAGCACCCCCAAATTCCCAAGAAAGGGTTGGGGATGGACAGGGAAGGAAAGGAAGAGTTTTTCTAGATAACCTCACATATGCCTTAGAGACTGATACTCCCTGTCTCGCTGCTCTGCAGAGCATAGATATTGCCCATGAGAACATGAAGAAAGGAAGGCTCTTCATCAACAGAGGCACAGTGGAGAACAGCCAGATCAACCGAAGCCCCTTCTCCTACCTGGAGAACCCAAAGTCCGAGCGGAACAGGTAACTGCCCAGGCAGGACAGAAACACAGCCCTGCAGAGAAGCCCTCAGCTGGGACCATGGCCCAGCCAGCCCACAGCTGGTGCTGCTGCACATCCCAGGAGAAATGTGGGAATGCGGAGCCAGGACTGGGGTAGAATGAATGATGCTGTGCCCATCACCTGGGTGTGTGCATCCCTGAAAATTAACTGCGAAGTGAGGGCTTGAAAGCTGTGGCTGCCCTCTCCAAGCATGAGGAATTGGTCAGGGATGTGACCTCGTGCTTTATTTTAAAAAAGAGAGAGTCAGAGAGTATTAAAGTGATGTCCTTGGTGCATGAATTTGTGTTCTCTCCATCCCCTGGAGAAGCAGTGCCTGAGGACAATGACAGCCATAGCTCTTCCCTCACCTTCCCAGCTGGTTTCAGAAGCTTCTCGAAGTCCTCACTGTGCTCTGGTAACACCTGGAAGGACCTTTTCACTTCCTTGTTCAGCCTAGAGGGGACTGAACCTGTCAGAGCAACGCAGAGCACAGCCACGGCTCTGGTTCTGGTGGGATTTCCCTGCTTTGTCCTCACCCAGGTATTCATCCAACACGGATAAAGAGATGGTGGTGCTGAAGATGGAGGATGAGGATGGACATGAGCTAGGCCTTATCAGGTACTGACCACCAGAGCAGCAGATTTTTCTCCATACCCTCATTTTTTGTAAGAATGGAATTTTTTCCATTTTTTCCCCTTTTTTTTACATCACTGACTCCTCCTTGTTCCTTTGACTATAAAAATCGCTGCAAAATACAATTCTCTGGATTGGTGAAAGAGGCAGTCCAGGTCTGAAGGAGCTCTTGGTGGCCCCAATAATGACAGTGACAACGTCTTGTGGCCTCAAGGCCTGGATTGCTCCAGCCATGAGCCCTCCTGGTTGGGAAGGGAGAGGATGGGGATCCTCTGCCCTTGTTAATTCATCCCTAAGCACACTGAGCTTGCATTCGTACTCTCCCAAAAGAAATTCCCACAAATCCATAAGATTGAACCAGTCAATTGCCAGCACACAGGGTGAACATTGCCTTTTCTGTGTGTTTTTGTGACCCCTCAGCTGGTTTGCTGTGCACCCAGTGAGCATGAACAACTCCAACCACCTGGTGAACAGTGACAACGTGGGCTACGCCTCCTACCTGTTTGAGCAGGAGAAGAACAAGGGAATGCTCCCTGGAGAGGTGGGAGAGCCCTCAGGCTGCCCCAAATAATGGGGGATAAAGGGCTGGGACGGGGAGAAGTGAAAAGGGACAGCAGGGCAAACACAGAAACACAAGGGCAGAGGGGAATGATTTGATTTATTTCCTTTCTTCCTCTACACGAGGGAAATTGGAAAGTGTGTTCTTGACTTTCTGAACTAGTAATCAATAGTATTTATTTAGGCTTTAGGAATAAACTAAAGTTATTTTGATCCAACTGTTACAAACGGGGGAGGTTGGGGTTGCCCCATCCCTGGAAGTGTTCAAGGCCTGAGCAACCTAGGAAATGTCCCCAGAGTCAGGTCCTACAGCTCTCACCCTCTAAATCAGTCCTGGTGAAAGCCTGGAAGGGAATAAAAGTCCTGTGCAAGGTGCTACAGTGACCCATAAACCTCTGATCAGCAATGTGAGAAACTGGGGACACACACATGGGAAGAGCTGAGGTGGAAGAGGGGAAGGAGGAAACTCTGCACACCAAAGTGGTGTGAAGTTCTCCCTGAAATGGCAACATGAGCACCCAGTTCTCCCCTGCTTTCCTGCCCTGCCCTTGGGATGTGCCCAAACCCTCATGCCAGTGCTCCCAGTGACTCTGGCAATAAAGCAGCGCTGTGCCCAGTGCTAAGAGCAGCTGCAGGGAGAGCTGCCCGTGGGCTCTGCAGCTTTCCCTGCCCTGAGATGCCCTCTGGGCTCGGCAGGGCTCCTTTGTGGCCGCCTTCGCCTCGTCCAACCTGGGAGACGTGTCCCCGAACACGCGGGGGCCGTTCTGCGCCAACACGGGCGAGTCGTGCGACAACCCGCAGAGCAGCTGTCCCGACGGAGGGGTGAGTGTGCCCTGCCTCTTCCCTCCTGAGCACAGAAACTCATACACACCCATGGCTTCACCACTCTGCGTGGAGAGGGCGTTAAAATTTAAAAGTCACCTCTTCTTGGACTGTCCTGGGTGCCACTTTCGGGAATTAACTGTGCTTTGTCCTCATGCACCCTATTTTCTGGTCATTCACCCCAAATTTATCTCGAATGCAGTAACCCCATGCCTAATTCTGATGGGGCCTGCAGGAAGCCCTCAGTTCCCACAGTCTGGCAGCCACCTGGCAGTGCCACATGTCCTCCATACCCCCTGACCCCTAAACAAATTTCCCAACAGGCAGCGATGTGCATGGCCAAGGGGCCTGGGAATGATATGTTTGAGAGCACCAGGATTATAGGGCAAAATCTCTACTTGAAAGCAAAGGTAAGGGATATTCTGCTTTCTGAGTGTGTGTGAGTGCTGCTATGGCAGGAATTCATACTCATTTAAGCAGCTTGATGAGCCTTGTGGGTCGCTTCCTGCAGGATATTCCATATCCTATTTCTATATCCCTCAGGATATTCTATATTCTATATTCTATATTCTATATTCTATATTCTATATTCTATATTCTATATTCTATATTCTATATTCTATATTCTATATTCTATATTCTATATTCTATATTCTATTCTATATTCTATATTCTATATTCTATATCCTATATTCTATATTCACTTGCTCTGTCTTGTACCTGTTCTGGCGAATGTTTGTAGATTGAAATTGCTCCAAAGTTTCTTGATTTTGATTTGGTAAATGAGTTTTGCAACCAGCTATTGATGTCTCAGCTGGAATCAAGGAGACCTCACAGCCAGGAATTTGTTAGGCCTAGGACAGCGTAGGAAATCTTAATGGTACTGGAAAATTTCCTCTGATGTGACACACCTAAATTTAGACTGGACAACACATTGTTTAGAGACAGCATTGCAGGTGTTGTAATTTGAAAATGCTGGTTTGGGGTGTTAATCCTCTTGTCTTTAACACCTCATTTTTCAGCTGCGAAAGAAAAGTGTTCTCCCTCCCTGAGACAGGGAGAGCTTGCAGGGCTCAGGGCATGCAGAGTGCAGAGCCAGGGTGACAAAAACAAAGGGACTCAGGAAAGACAGATTTGCTTCAACACCTGGAAGAGGCCTGGGGAAGGCAGAATGAGGAAATTATCCATATGACTGTTCCTCAGCAGAGCTGGGTTCCTGATTGCCTGTCCCTCAAGGATTTTTTCCCACCTGGTGTGTCCCTTAGGAGCTGTATGAAAAAGCCTCCCAGGAGGTGACAGGACCCGTGAGCTCAGCCCACCAGTGGGTGAACATGAGCAACGTGTCGGTGGAGCTCAATGCCACACACACGGTGAGAGCAGGAAGAAATGCCCCATTCCCACAGCAGCACCTACCACCATGAGGGGAGATGCTTTTTTATCTCCTTTTCCTTTTCTTCTCCCTTTCTGATTTAGGTTAAAACCTGCAAACCAGCCTTAGGACACAGCTTTGCCGCGGGAACTATTGATGGAGTGGGGGCTTTCAACTTCACCCAAGGTAATTTGGGGGCAGCTGTCAGTGTGGCTTTGTGCAGAGAGGGAGGGCACGGGGCACCCCCAGACAGACCAAAACCCCTGGAGTAACCAGACAGCTGCCAAAGGAATGGTTTTCAGGAAGGTGGAGGAAACCCCCAGCAGGTTTGTCTGTACCCATCAGAAAGCTTTGGGAAAAGGATGTGGAAATGCCCTGAAGGGAGGAGAGCAAGGGGATGGATGGGGAGTGGGGAGGAGAAGGAGCTGGCTTGGGACTTTTCTCATTTGTTCTCATGATCCAAAGGCTGCCAGGATGGAGCTGGAGCTCAGCTTTTCAAACCCCCCCAGGAAAGGGAGGTGGTTGGAGTCCACTGAGAAATATCCCAGCCCTGTGAGCTGGGAGAGGGGAGTGTTTGTCTGGGAGCTGCTGGGGCAGCTGAGGAGCAGGGTTAGAGGATGTTTCACCCTCCAGGCTCAGTAGAAGGGGACCCCTTTTGGGATCAAATCCGGGACCAGCTGCTGGGAGAGCCATCGAACGAAACCAAAGCCTGCCACCAACCCAAGCCCATCCTCTTCAGCACGGGAGAGGTAAGGACACACCCATGTGTGCCCTGGGGAGTGCGGGGATCACTGCTCCGGGCTGGGAACAGCAATCCTCACAGATCCCAGTCCCTAATGGGTTTGTTAGGGAGCTACAGGCCATGTCAGGTGAAGAACAAGGAGGGGGAACAGGTTGCATGGGCTGGGAAGGCATGGAAAGAGAAAGCAAGGATGAGTTGTCATTGCTCACAACAGGATGAGAGAGAGGGGAGTTCTCTTTCAGAGCATATGTTTTCCGTATAACCCAGGAGGGGAAGCCAGACCTGCTGCTCTCACTAGGGTCACAAAAAACCCCACTGAAATCTATCCCAGCCTAATTCTCTGCTGGTGAAGCAGCCCTGAGCTGGATGCACAGGGAAAATGCAGGAGGTGAGGGAAAGCCACCAGTGTTGCCTCCCAGACTTCAGGACATGCTCTGCTGGTGCTCAGATCTTAGTAACTCTGGGTGGATTTTCCATTTGGTTCCTACCTTAATCCATGAAAAGACCTTTCTTCTTTCCATGGGACAGACTGGTCCCACGAAATGCAGTAACTCCCCAGGGTGCCTTTTGGAAACTCCAGGGACTTGTCCCAACGCCGGGGATTTGCTGGCAGTGCCCTGGGGTGAGGGTCTCCAGCATGATCCTGCTCCATTAGAGTTGGGGCAGCCAGCAGGGATGGGGATCTCTATCCCTGCTCTTCCTGAGCTCTCCCAAAATCCTGCTTTATGGCTTTAGATGGGAATTGCAGCCCTGTTTCCCACCTGATGCTCCCTTGGCACCGAGGCAAGTGCGCTGCGGTGGAGAGGGATCATGTCCAGGGCTCTTTAGAGCACTTAGAGGATGCCATCTGGATAAGGAAATTCATTGTTATCCCTTTCAGCAGCCTCCTTAAAAGCCTCCCAGCTGTCACTTTGTGTTCCATCAGCTCCTCACCTCAGCTCTCCCCAGAAGAGGTCCCAGCTCCTCCCAGCCTCCTCCTCCAGGCAGGATGGCGTTGCTGAGAGCAAATTACATTTTATTCTTATGGCTTTGGCACATTTTGGGGATGCTCTGGCAGGCCTCCTGCTTCTGGTGCTCTTCACAAGGTTTTGTCACTCATATTTTGCCCCCAGTAAATTTCTACTCAAAAAAACCCCATTTTTGGGCTCGCTGGAGTGGGATTTTCATTTATCAATCCCAACCCTATCCTTTTTCCATGCAGGTGAGGAGTTCCTAGGTGCTACCATTACCTTCTTTACCCACTTTGCCTTTAGCTGCCCTTCTGGCAACACCTTATTTAAGGTTTTCTGGGGATTACCCATAGTATTTACCTGTGGCTTATGTGACTGTTATGGTCAGATAACATATGAAGGTAACACAATTTCTCATATGTTTTACAAATAAATTTAATTTACAAATAAAGTCACAAAATCAATATATTTGCCTGGTTGATGACTGTAGGAAGGAAGACACTTCAGCTGTTTCTTTGCCTACAATACCAGAGTATTTATATGCACTTTTTCCTCCCCCTCAGATGACTTGGCCCCACCCCTGGCACCCAGACATCGTGGATGTGCAGATCGCTGCCATCGGATCCCTGGCTATCCTTGCTGTTCCCGGGGAGTTCACGTGTGTATTCCTTGGGTTCTGTTCTATTTATTGCAGCCAAATTTCATCCAAGCCTCCTGAAACAGTTCTGCCTGCAGGTAGAAAGGAGGGTAGGCTCAAAATCATCCCCACACTCACCATGGAAGTGACTGAGATGCACACAGACTTCCTGAAGCATTTTGTTTGTTGCAAAATGCAGTTTCAAGGAAACCAAACTTTGTTAACTTTGACTGTGTTTTTGGCACCACAAACACCACAATGATGAATTGCACTGGCTGTTCACGGTTCAGTGGTGCAAATTTAGATAGGATAATGATTTATCTCTAGTACTTTTATTTCTACCCAGCCCTGGGGTGGCTCCAGCCTCTCCCTGGCTGTGCTGATAGGTGTGAAATGGGTTTTTTGGTTGAATTTGTTGCAGAGAGATCTTCAGGGAGGTTGAGCAGAGCTGGAGGAGCTGTGGGAATTTCTGGGGGACACTGCAAGTCCAGCCAGCAATTCCTGCTTTAGATCCCTGCTCTCCACAACTCCTGCCAGGGGGTCAGGCTGTGCTCCCAGGGAACAGGGACAGGACAAGGGGAAACGGCCTCAGGCTGGGCCAGGGGAGGCTCAGCTTGGACAGCAGCAGGAATTTCTGCATGGAAAGGGTGCTCAGGCCTTGGCAGGGGCTGCCCAGGGAGCTTTGCAGTCCCCATGCCTGCAGGTGTCCAAGGAAGGCCTGGAGGTGGCACTGAGTGCTCTGGGCTGGGGACAAGGTGGGCATTGGGCACAGCTGGGACTCCATGGGCTGGGAGGGCTTTTCCAGCCTCAGGGATTCTGTAATTCCATGGTTTCTGGAACCTGACATTGTTTCCTCCATGCCCTAGGACCATGTCTGGACGCAGGCTCCGGGAAGCTGTTCAAAGGGTGAGTTGCTGAGGTTTCCCTGGAGCACAGCACGTCTGGAACTTCTCCTTTCCTGAGCCTCCTGGTTTTCCCTCCTCTCCTCCCAGCTGGGCTCACGGGGCTCGTGTCCCACAGATGTTTCCTTCTGCCAGTTGCTTCAGATGGATTTTCCATGTGCTTCCTCACAGGCAGGAGGAATGAATATCCTCCCCAAAAAACCACCCTATTGGGTTTCAATCCATTAAGCCAATTCCACAGAGGTCCAGGCAAAGCTGATGCCAGCAGGAATTTGGCTCTGGGATGGAGGAGTTTAGCTCCTTAATCCCTACCAGGATTTTGCAACATGAAAACCATTGGCAAAAAAAAAAAAAAAGGCAAAAAGCATTTTTTCTATTTGATTCACACATCCTGGCTGCAGCCTGAATAAAATCCCAAACCCAGATGCCATCTCCAAAATTCACAGAGCCTTTCTCACACTTATATCCCTGTTTTTTTTGGAGTATACAGACATCAGCTTCCAAAAAATCCCCTACATTTAGTGAATTTACTGGAATGAGAGGTTATTTGTCCTCTTTTTCTTTGGGGAGTAAATATGAGACATTAAAAAAGGCAAATTGCAGTTGTAGGTTTCCATCCCCGAGCATCCAGATCCTTTCCCACCATGACTTTGTATTCTGTGCTGGTAAATAATAGTAATAATAATAATAATAATAATAATAACAACAACAATGACAATAACAGCAATGATAATAATGACAATGACCCTAACAATAATAACAATATTGATATAATAATAACAACAATAATAATAGCAACAGTATAGTTCTGCATTAAGCAGTTGTTTCAAGGTAAGGGTTTTATTTCCTTCCTTAGGAGTTTGATTCCCATGGGACACCAGGGATGAATGTTGTGATTGCAGGTCTGTGCAATGTCTACACCCACTACATCGCCACCTATGAGGAGTACCAGGTAAATATTAAAATTGTGGATTGGATTTGTTTAACTGAGTTCAGCTCTTGACTCCATGGGATGATAGTTCATGTCAAATTATGGGTGTTTAGAGTTCTTTGCCACAAAAAGGGGCAGAGAGAGCTGGGAGGGAAGGCTGGAAGAACTGGGGTTGGAAGAATTCCACCCCAAAAAGTTGGAGTGGGGACAAGTTGCATTGTAAGCTTTTCAAAGAGTGTGAGAATTCTGATAATTGGAAGAGCAAGGAGGGTAAAAACTGTGATAGGTGGAAGAGCAAACAGGTCCTCCTTGTTTGCAACAGGTTGGAGAATGCAGAGTAACCTGAAATTGCAGCAGAAATAACTTTGGCAAGGGGTTGGGGCTGTGTCCTTATCAGAAAGGGAGTAAATAACCTCACTGCTGATCTTCAGCTGGGTGGGATGAGCTGTACAAACCACTCAGGAGCCCTCCCAGCCCTCCTTTCCCGAATTTCTCCTTTCCAGGTTCAACGGTACGAGGCCGCATCCACCATTTATGGGCCACACACCCTTTCTGCTTACATCCAGCTGTACAGGGGCCTGGCCAAGGCTATTGCTCTGGTAAGCTGCATTATTGATATGCCACAGGCTGCTGGGGACATTTAAATCCTGTCAGTGGTGGTGGCTGTTACCTTTCTCTTCAGAAACCACTTTGAGAAACATGGGATGAAAATAATTCCTGCAATGGGGGTCTGACAGCACTTGAGAAATTCTGGGGAGTTTGCAGCTCAAAAATCAATACCTCCAACCTTTCAGCATGGCCTGAAGTTGCTGCTTTTCTACTTAAAGCGAAAGAAATCTACTCCGTTTTTGCTGTACCCGGCAGAGCCCATGATCACTGTGACCACGTGCATGGGTGGGCAGGGATATCCTGGGATATCCTGGAGTCTGGATTTAGGAGACCCCAGCACCAGGGCAGCAGGTGTCCTGCAGGGATTGCTCCTGCAAGCAGGGCACAGATGGAGATCCTCTGCTCTGCTTTCACCTCACTTTATTATTCCTACAATCTGTCCAAGCAGAGACTGGGAGGTAGAGCCGGAGCAGTGCTGTGGTTCCTCAGGGAATCCTGGCTATCCATGTGGATGTTTAACGAGCACATCTTCCCTCCCCCAGAATGCCACTCAGGATTTGCCCCGTGGTCCAGAGCCCCCCCTTTTCAACGTGACCAGCCTGATCCTGCTGCCTTCTCTCAGCGTCGAGAGCACGCCGGCCAATAAAAACTTTGGGGATGTGCTGGAAGAAGTGAGACAAGAGTATCAGGAGGTAAGAGCTTCAGGGATTCCCTAAAAGCTGTTTGGGAAAATGCCTTTAAATTCTTACCCCTCAGCCCAAAGTCTGTGGGTCGTGGTGCCCTCAGAGCAAACAGGTCTCGTCTCTCTTGTGGGCATGGCTGAGAAGGCAGGGACAGAGCATTTCTGGGCCAATGTCCCTCAGTGGGAATAAAATGGGTGAATAAAGGGGGAAATAAGAGCCCTTCATTCAGCACAAAGCAGATTTCCCACTCTTCTTCAAAACAAAATAGCAGTTGATTAAGTAGGCAAATATTGTACAGTGATTTTTACAAGCAGCAATCAGGTCACCTTTGATGCCTGTGCTGTGGAATGTAGATGAAATGAAATCAAAATGCCAGAAACGCCTCTGTTTTCAGTGCTCGGCGTTTAGATAAGATGTTCAGGGCAAGGGCTTTCATCTCCTTGCTGTCTCCAGCAGTAAGGCAGGGAGGCTTTCTGAAAAATCTCCCTTATTTCCTCCCTTTTTCACGTGCAGTGGGGGAGTTTATTCAGCAAGCAGGACAAGCGGTGTGGCAAGGCACAGAAATTGTCCAGCTCAAAGCAGAAATTGTCCACTGCTGCTGCAACACGTGAAACTATAAATAATTTAAAACAACAACAACACAAACACAACAAAACGCCACAAAACCAACCAAACCCCTAAAAACCTCAAATGGCCTCTTCAAAGGATGCTCTTAATGTGCTGCTCGGCCTTTAACACAAATCTCAATTTCCCCCCCAGAGAGAAGTTGCTGCAGTGACTTTTGTGGGGGCAAACCCCAGGAACTCTGCAGAGAATGCGGTAAGTGTGATGGAATGATGCTGGAATTGGGGTGTTTGGGATTAATGGATGTTAATTTTCCAGTTAAGTAAGGTTTTTTTACTTTGCTGGGAGACCACAAGAAGATGTGTGCTTTGGGAATTCCCACCATCAGGAAGCTTTCGGGGCAAAGAAGTGAATTTGGACTGTTCATGATCTCTCTGTATTATTGAAGTTGGACCATGTTATGTGTTAGGCCAAGTACACTTTGTTGGTATCCAGGGTACACCTGGTCTCTAATTTCCATCCTATCAGCCTGGTGTTTTATTTTAATAAAACAAAGGGAATTAGAAAAGCACTTATCTCATTCCATTGCTCACCTTGTATAGACATTGCCACTGCCATTTCTCTTTTTACAGATCAGTTCTTTGCATCATTTATCAGCTTAAATTTGTGCTTTGGCAGTAGAATAGATGCATTTTTGCCAGTAATTACCACATTTTCCAGTCCCTTCCCCAGTTTAAAATGCTACAGAAGGTCGGGATGTGCCTGTACCTTCAGTGTCTGGCTAACTGTGGTGTTTTTGTTCCAGACTGAGCATAACTTCCTGACGGTGGAGAGATACTCCAACATTTCCGGCAGCTGGCGGGTGGTGCTGAATGATGCCTCCTGGGACACCAGGTGGGTGCCTGAGCAGATCTCCCTGTCCCACAGACTGCAGGGAGTCATTCCAGTCTAACCTGAAGGGATTCATTCCAGAGCTCCCAACACCAGGTTGACCTTAGCCCTGCAGGTGATGCTCTCCAGGGGAGGATCAGCCCTATTTGGGGGGTTAGCTGGGCAAAACTGGTTTTCTCCTTGGCTCCAGAATCTGGAATGGGGGTTTGTATATTTGGGAAAGGGAGAAGGAAGGGCAGGAATTACAGAAGGTTTGTGGTCCAGCTTGTTCCTAGGCTATATCCATCCATCTGTCACACCATGAGGATGAGTAGGATGCCAAACAGAAAACAGGAGAGACTCACAGGGAAAATCTGGCCAGATTTGTCATGCAGCACAAACAGGCAACAATTTAAAAAGTTTGGAAGAAAGCAAAGTTAAGGGTAAAGATGTCAGTCTTCAGGAAAAAATTCATGAAGCAGCAAG
The DNA here is from genome assembly GCF_008360975.1 of Lichenostomus cassidix. Classification (NCBI taxonomy): domain Eukaryota; kingdom Metazoa; phylum Chordata; class Aves; order Passeriformes; family Meliphagidae; genus Lichenostomus; species Lichenostomus cassidix. The sequence continues at coordinate 33,179,530 of NC_139487.1, forward strand.
GCTGGTGTTACCTTTTAGAGCTGGGGGTTAATTTTCATTGACTTCCCAAGCAGGGCTCCACCAGAGCCAGCTGAAAAACCCCTCATGCCTGGATGGTGTGTGGAGTTTTGAGGCTGAGCATTCCCTGCCCAGTTTTGAGGTTGAGCAGAAAGGCTTTTGCACAAGGGCTCTGTAAAGAAAATGGGCTTTTGGTGTAGAAATGGGTGCCGGAAGTCCTGAGCTTAATAACTACAGACTTCATGATTTTAGTGAATATTCACCCTCTTGGTTTAGCTCTCCCCCTGCACAGGCAGGACTAAGCTGACAAATGTTGCTCTCAGAGGTGATGCTCTAGGGAGCTCTAAATGTAAGAACACATTGGTAGAAATATTCTCTGTCTACAAACAAGACCAGTGACCTATTTCCCCATGTTTCCAGATATTTTTCAGCCCTGCTTAGTTTTGGTTGCTGCTTTGATAGCCTAAATATATGAGGGAAGGTTAAAAGAAAGGAGAGGTTAACAGAAATAGAAGGTAAAAAGAAAGGGAAGGTTAAAAGAAACTTAAAATGCACTTAACAGGAGTGCCTTCACCTCACTGCACATCATGAGCTCCAATGAAAAGTGGATTTCCCTGCTGACTGTGCTTTTGGGCCTGTTTTGCAGGTTTTACTGGAGCAAAGGATCGGGGGGTCGGAGCAATGTGACCATTGAGTGGCACATCGCCGCTGGCACAGAGCCGGGCATGTACCGGCTGCGCTACTTCGGGCACCACAAGAAGAGAGTGTCCCTCTTCCGCGTCATCACCGTTCCCTTCGAAGGCTCCTCCTCAGCATTTCAGATCACAGCCCCGTAGATGATCCCATTCCCTAAAGGAAGGCTCTCCCTGAGCAGTAGATTGGATATCTGCGATGTGCAGAGGTTGGACTCAGATGATTCTTGTGTTTCCCGTCCAACTCTCGATGATTCCATGATGTTCTGGGAGGGTTTTTGTGGCTGCTGTCCCTCGAGTGCTGCTGGTCGTCCTTTGCTGTGCAAAGCTCGACTGCCTGGGAAGTTTTGGCTTTTCCCTGCAGATCAGTCTCCTCGTGTGTCCTCAATCAAGTGGTTCCTGTCCTGGCCAGACCTGATTGCAGCTGGTTCTTATTGAAATAAAAGATGTAACTTCTTGTTTAGCCATGAAACCAGTGCCTGGTGATGGTGAATAGGCTCTCCCGGAGGGAATTCCATGGAAATCAGAAAGAATTGAATTTAGGAGTTCAATTTAGGAGTTCAATTTAGTTCAATTTAGGAGTTAAAGCTGTGGGTGAGGCAGCTCTGAACAGACCTCAGCCTGCTTTGTTAGACCATCAGGAAGGACCCAAGGCCAGCAGGCTCTGGGGGGATGAAGGGCCACCCAGAGTCACCTACAGGGTGTCACCAGAAGGGTTTGTGGTCCCCCTTCAACCCATGTGAGAGTTCATCCAAGCCCAGAATGAGGATACTATTGCAGGGCACAAGGACAGTGCCCAAACCTGTTGGCCAAAAGGGTTTCCTCAAAGAAAAGTCCTCAGGAATGGAGAGGATCTTCCCAGGGGGGTTTCAGGAGCTGCCTGGACAAAGCCATGACCCAGTGCTGCTCCTTCCTGAGCTGCCTCACACAAGCCCTGCCATAAGTAGGGACAGCTCCAGAATTCCTAAATCTCTTCTGACCTCTGTAAGTGATAGAACTGGGGGCCAGAGAGAGAATAAAACATATTTCAGGTCGGATTTAAGATTCTTGTAGGGTCTGACAGCTAAACAACAGTAAATGTTTAATAAGCTCCAATAATGTGTACCAATTTTGTATGCAATCTCTTTAATTCTTCAGAGAATCATCAATCAGATAATTTTGCCGCTCTTTAAAATCAGTAGGAGAGGATGAATTATTCATTTCCTGCTGCAATCAGTCTCAGAGATCCCCATCCAGAGGAACTCAAAGCAGTGGCAATATTGAGTCAGGGAAAAGAGAGAGCTTTGAGAGAACATCACTGGGAATCAAATCCCTGGAGATGTTCCTGATGTCCTAATAACTCCCCCAGCCACCCCACTAACAGCTGGGTTTTTTTCCAGTAGTTCTGAGTATGTTTAAGCAAGCCAAGTTGAATTGCACAATGAAAGATTTACCCTCTAAACCGTGAGCATCTGACCCCAAAAGAGAGGTTTCAGGAAGCTGGGGGTTCCCATGGGAGAGGAAGTGTTGAAAGCCTGAATTAGGGTGTCTGGAGAGTCCCAGGAGCAGGTCCCCTTGCGGAACCTCTCGTGTTTATTTGGCTGTCACCAGTGGGAACAGGATTTTGAAGTTCAGGAGGCTGTTCTGGGGGGGGTGACATAATATTTTGTGTCTAGAAAATTCCCTGGGAGAGAAGCCCTTGGTTTTCTTTGCTCTGTAACAGCACCGTGGCTGTTGGCACACAGTGACTAGCAGCCCCTCCCTGCTCCCTGCACGCTTTTCCTGGGATGCTGCTCCTGGATCCAGCAGCCACTAGGTGCCAGTGCTGTTTTACACGAGAACAAGCCCGAACCAAAGCCCGGAAAGAAAAAAAGAAAATCAGGAATTTGGGCACTTTGCCAGCTGTTAAATATAGCACTCACTACTCATCGCAGTTGCTCGTCCCTCTCCCGGGCTGCTCTCCCTCGGCGGAGAGCCATTTGTGCCCTGCTACGTGCTCGGGAGAAGGGCAGAATTCCACCTTTATTTTATTTTTGCTGTCGTGGGACATAAACTGCCATGAACTCGGGAGACTTGTGTCCGCAGGCTGAGCTGCTCTGCACGACTCGAGCACGCCACAGCCTCCCTCCTGCACATCCTATCCCTTCCCAATTTACCAGCGCTGTTAGGAGATGCTAAATTGGGATCTGACCCGAGGCGCTGGGGGGAGAGGGGAGAGTCCTCTGCTGTCTCTCTTTCATGCAGGATTTGGGGTTTGTTGGATCCTCTGCTTGTCTGGGACTTTTTCCAGCCTCGCTCAGAGGGTGTTTGTGTGCAGCTCTCTGGTTTCTAACATCTTCACAACCAGGGTTGTACACACATGGGGTGGGGCTGGGGACCAAGGAATGTCACCCTTCCCATGTTTATTCCTTAAACAACCCCAAATCTGGATGTCTGTGATCCTGTGGATAGCTGGAGCCAGGCCAGGACGAGTCTCTGGGCACGGAGAGGCATTTGAGGTGTTCACGGAGAGAGCAGCTCACCCCAAGCATTCCCAAAGGCTAGTGAGCAGGGGCCATCTAAGCCCCACCCAGCACTTAAAAAAGGACAGCTGAGAACTGTAATTTTATCCAAGACTGAAATTTTGGGGGACACAACATTTTCCTGCCCTTGGAAGAAAGGAGCATCCCATCAGAGCACCAAGAGCAGCACCAGGGCCAGGCTGATCCAGTTAGTGACCAGCATGGACTGGTGACCCCTGACTGGGATGTCGCCTTCAAAGGTCAGCTGGTTTTTGTTTTGGTTTTTTTTTTTTTTCCCAAAGAAGGGAAATCCAGGTAGGTATGTGATGGAGAGATGAGATGGTCCCTGGGGGACTGAGCCAGGAAAAGGGAGTCATGCAAACTCCAAGGAAAAACAGCTCCCTTTGAAATTCCATTATCCCATGGACTGAGCGGGTTTCAGTGGGACACAAGCGAGTTTCCCCGTGGGATGTTCTGGGGTTTGCCCAACTCCAAACATGGAGTTGTGCCATCTTCAGAGGTGTTTTATTCTCCCTCTGCCCCTCAGATGAAAGGCCCTGTGTTGTAGAGACCTCCAGGGAAGTGCTGGTTGGAAGAAATGCGATGGAAAATGCAGGTTTTGGACCTCCTGCCCTGCCAGCAGCCAAAGATGAGGCCATCTGCTGACTTTTCTAGGCATTGACCTCATCACTTACACCTCAAACATGTCTTGGACTTGTTGGTGGAGGGTGGATATGGTTTTTGGGTTTCTCTTGCTCTCCGCCAGGAACCCACATCTTTACAAATAGGAAATAATGTTTTCTTTAAGCTGGGCTGTGGGTTTGAGATTCCTTGGAAAACCATCCTTGCTCTCCAAAATTGACCAGCCAGCTGCTGCTGAGCGAAGAGGTAATCTCAGCTGTGCAAGGGGGGAAATGTTACAGCACAAAAGCAAATTCTCCACTGCCCTGGTTTCGAAGGAAATGAAAGCAGGACATCGGGAAAAGCTAATGAGGGAAAATAATAGAGCTGGCAGAGCTGCTGGAGCCCAGAGTACAGCTGACCTCTTTGGAAGAACAATGTCAAGCTATTTTGGCAAAATCTCTTTTGGAGTGGCAGGGAGGGTTTTGGTTATCAGTAGCAAGGTACCAGACCTTCCCTCCATTCCTTGGGCTTGGGATCTCTCTGGAAAGGTGCAAACCCAGAACCCCTTGTACAGGGAATTGCTCTTTCTCCATCATTTAACTGTGATGGTCTGCCAAGGAGCAGGGCCTCATCTGAAAACAGATTTACCTATTGGTGACCTGGCAACAGGCTCTCCTCAAGGTGGGGCAAATTCCTCACAGCCCTAAATCATGGATCACCCCATCTACCCCTTGTTTTTGCACGGTGCTCTCTCACTATTGATATAACGCCCCAAAAAATCTCCACTGGGATCAGGTGATAAATTATAGTAAATCCAATTCCTGTGGCATTGACAGATAAATAAATACTGCCGAAGAGGTGCAGGGAAAAGAGGCCAAGGCCTTGATTTTTCACTTAAAAGTGCAGAAGCACAAAACTGCTGATTTTCTGCTGCCTGTGCTTGGTGAGGGTCAGCAAAGTGCATGTGGAAAACACTCCTGAACAGCTTGTGACCCTGCCAGTGTGACCAGGGATCGATCCCTCCAGAGCAAAGTGTGCTCCTATTTACCACAGATGTATGAAAGGACAGAGGCTTGTGTTTAAAAAGTTTTAATGATATTTCAAAGTCCAGTGAATGTCCTCAGATTACTCTAAAATCACAGAGTTGTTTCACAGAATTTAGTCCTGGTTCTAATTTGTAACGGGTGATTGAGATGCCATTTCCCCCTTCATTCCCTTTAAACACACACGATTGTCCTCCAGTAAATGGAAATTGTAATTTTTAGCTACACTTCATAGTGTTAAAACTCTATACAAACCTTGTACTACTTGTACAAAAATAAGTGCTTCATGCACACATTTTTAATACTGCTTCTTGCCCTCTGCTTTGACATCTTTCTGAACTTATATAAATAGCTGAAAAAGCAGACTACTGAACGTGGAAAGTGAGAAACACTTCCTGCCAACGGTTTGAGAGACACTCCTGGCTGTGTTCCTCATTGGCAAACACCACTTGGAGACAGAACAGAAAAGAAAAACCCACGAAATCCGTAACACTCTCGGTTCTTTGGCCCCCTATGACCAGGTTTGTCCCTTGCTGTGAAGCCAAACGTGGCCAGCAGCAGCTGGCCTTCAGGGTCACCCTAATGAGCTACTTTATAAATAGGAGGGGGTGAACACGACCTCAGACTGTACAGCTTATGGGGTTTGTTCCGTTCTGGGGGAAAATGAGTCAGAATAGGGAACACAGGATTCCTGGAGCCAACGCCTTGCCACAGACCCTCGCACTTTGCACAGTTTGGGGGATGCACAGGAAAAGCTCCCCTTGGAATGGCTTCTACTCTGCCACATCACGGCATCTAAACCAGCTGAAAAACCTGGGGCCACATCTGCTGGGTGTCATCAACCCAGTTGTAAATTCTATCCCTTGAAAGGGTTTTCTTCCTGGTCCTAGAGTGAGCAAATTCAATTTTCCTTAGTGTGCATCACTGCATAGGATCTAAGATACAGGATTGATGTAGTTATCCAGCACTTGGTTTCTCCTGTATCTCCACAGCATTGTAACTCCTGTCTCAACCCTATGGCAAAAATAAATGGATAATGCTCTCCTGCTGGACACCAAAGGATGCTCCCAGCATCCCCAAAGGGTTCAAACACAACACCAACTCTGGTGCTCTCCACAGTAAGAGGTGCCTTTACTGCTGGTGTGAACCCTCTTCCACTACATTAATTTTTGCTGGAATCAGAGCAGGCAGCAGCCCTGATTTAATGTGTAAAGCAGTGCTCAGAGCCAGGCAGGGCTCTTTCCAACCTGGGAAAATGTTCTTTGGATATAATTTTATTCCTGCCGAGGTGCCTGCTATTACTGGGCCATGGCTGTGAGTTCTCGTGCTCTAATTAAGTAGAGAATTGGCCTAAATGAATAGCACTTTTCAGCTCCTCAGGCTTAAAAGTTTCCCTATCTTTCAGCAGATGTGCCATTCGATGGGAAGTGCACAAAAATACACCATTATTTGCTGATTTGTGGATATGGCTGGGAAGGAGCAAAGTAAGAGGGAAAACTCTACTGAATGCTTGGGCCCTGATTTAAAAATAAAATTGGCACAGAAACTTGTTAAGAATTAGCCTGTTAGGCTAGGCAGGAATGTTTAGGATAAATGATATTTTGCCTTGGCTGTGCCAGGAAGAATTTCAAAGAGCCTCGAGATGCCCCATGCTGGTGGCACAGGGTTATCAGGGGCAGGGAGAGGCAAACCCAAGTGGCACCACTGCTCTGCCTGGCCTGGGAAACTTTGGGGTGGATGCAGGAGAATTCCCAGTGCACAGAGGGGGTTGCTGAGCCACCCCTTCCTTCCCCAGTCCCGGGTCACGAGGGCCACGGGACCAACTATTTTCAGCACAGGTTGTTGCTTGTAAACACACACGCACTAGGTGTATAAATATATGTATTAAAAAAAGAAATATATATATATACACCTGAGAACCTCTCATTTCCTGGGCTGAGCTTTTGCTTTCCTGTGTGAAAATCTGATTTTGCAAGATTTTTTAAATTTCTCCTCCCCACCGCCCCTTAATATCCCATTATAAAACTAAACACCTACAACACTGAAACTCCGACTAAAATTAACCTCAGGCCACAGATTAGCTTCAAACCATGAGGGTGTAAGAGTTACCAGACTGGGATTTGGTTTTCTTTTCCTTTCTGCCTGTGCTGGGTTTGAAGGGAATTTGGTTAAAAGGCTCCATAGCCGTCGCTCCGTGCGGCGACAGCGAAGGCGGGATAGGCTTCATAGGTGGCATATGTGGCCAAATCTTGTCCCATTGTCACTGCTTGCTTGAGCTGGGTGGCTGTGACAGTGGCAGCTGCGTTAGCAATGGTATATCCTGAAGGACAAAAAGAAGAAAACCCACGGATCAATGAAAACCCATGCCAGACTCTTCATTTCCCGGTAGGTTTTGACGGGATGATGTTCAGTGGGATTGACTCAGGCAGCAATGAGTTTGTTAGTGGGAATAATGTAAATAAATTAAGCAATTCATAGGAAAATTAAACCATTTCCTCACCCATGATTTGTTAAACACAGTGCTGGAAAAATGCCCCTCTCTCTTGAATATTTTTTCCTCAGGTTTGGATAATTTCTGAGCTAACGGTGCTTTGGATTATTTCTGAGCTAATGGTGCTTTGGACAGGTGCTCCCCTGTATGGCATGAAGGCGGCAAGGAAACAACCTAAAATAGGGGAAATTTGGGCAGGATTCATAGAGAAAATATGGCTCTCATCCCTTCACAGCCAAATGACAGGGAATTTAGGACAGCCATGGTAGGGAAATTCCCTCAATGCAACAGCAGGGAGAAAATATTTAGAAGATGGAATTTTTTGGTTTTTCCCATTGGTTTCTAATGGAAAATGTGGTTTCAACACTTCCAAATTTTCCATGGGAAGATGTGAGTGTTGCTGTTTGAGAATGAATCACTGGGTTACAGCATCATTTGGGGCTGGTTCCTCTGAAGGCAGGGCATAGCAGCTTGTCAAACACACCGCAGTATTTTGTTGTAAAAGAGTCAGGAGTTAAGACAAAGCCTAAATTTGGGAAGAGCAGCTGGGGTGTCCATCGGATCTGCTGGACCAGGCTCTGCTGCCAAGCTACATCTCCCAGGATCCTGTCTGACCGGGCAGGGAATGGGATCAACTCAAGGTTAGTCAGATCCAAGGTCCTCCTGGTGGGGGAATGGAAATATTGGGCAACAGGGAGCACACGTTGCATCAGTGGAGGTGTTCCTTTGGGGAGAAACATGAGGAATTCCTTACAATTTGAATATTGTGGCTGTCCTGAGTATTTTCTTTGCACCAGCAAAGCCAGGTGCAACGTTTCAAGCAGGAATTGAGGAATCTGGGACTTTGGGCACACCTGCCACCATCGGGAGAGCAATGAGCTGTGACCTGGGCCTGGTCTGAGCCGAGATTTAGCAAGCCATGACCAAGGCCTAGTGTGTGCTGCAAGCAGCAACTTCAATGCATGTCCATTTGCCAGGCTCCCAGGACAAATAAATAAGGGTGGATGAAAGAAAAGGAGAGATCCTAATTAAGCAGTAAGTGGGGGCTGGATTCAATAAAGAGCCCATTTGGTTTCCACGCTGCGGATGCTGCACAAGCCCAGACAAATTGATTTTTCTGCGGCTTTTGCGGACTCCTGTGGCAGGAAGCCGGATAGATGTTGTTTTGTTTTTTTTTTAAATCCATCCTTGAGACACTCCAAACAACTCAGTAGTACTGACTAATGTGTTCCTCATGTGCAGTCTGGCACGTGGGGCTGCCTCTCCATCAGCACTGCTGTCATGCTGCAGCTCACAGCAAATGTAATCCCTGTGTTTTCCATGACTTCCCAAGCTGTTTTGGGCAGTTGCAAGAGCTATTGAGTATGAATTCTCAAACCGGGAGACAGGTTGGACACTGGGGCTTGGAGCAGCCTGGGACAGTGGAAAGTGTCCCTGCCCATGGCTGGGGTGGAATTATGTGATCTTTAGGGTCTCTTCCAACCCAAACCAGTCTGGAATTCTCTGATAAAGATGCCAAACACACAACATGAGCCACGGTGGGGGAGCACAACCAGGCCAAAACCTGCTTCATTCTTCACACCCGCACGGAAGCAGCAGGAAAATTGACATTCCAGGAGCCCTTGGCTGTACAGACCTGCCCATACCTGGGAAAGCTGGTGCTGCAGGAGGCACCTCTGCCCCCTCCACGGGAATGCCCAGGGTCTGCAGGGTGTACTCCGCCGCGTAGGTCTTGGCCTCGTCGATGTAGGCGCTGAGCTTAGGCGGCGTGAAGGGGTGGCTGTGAGGACAGCACAAAGTGAGCTGGCTTTGCATTCCCCGGGGCTTTCTTGCCCCTCGCTGGGATCTGCTTAGAGCTGGCACCATCCCACACATCCCATGGAAGCATCGCTGCCCCGTGCTGCTGCATTAGCAGTGCTGCTCTCCTCCCAGGGCTCTGCTTCCCTCGCTGAGGTTATCAACCCTGCTTCTCAGCTTGGACACGACGTCCAGGCAGAGTTTGTAGTGCTTTTTCCATTAAAAAAACCCTGCTGGGTTTTCTGTCTACAATACCCAGGCTGGGTTTTTCTTTACAATACACAGCAAGCAGTGGTTTAGGTCAGAAATATTTGGAATCATATTTAGAGCTGAAATATCAGCATGTTCCTTCAAACTCCTTTATTTCCCCACAAGGACTACCACTTGCTTTCTTTTTGTACAAAAAGAAGGACCTTTTTGCCTGATTGTGTCTGGCTTTCTGTAATGTTTGCACCAGCAGAGAGAGCACCAAGCATGGCAGACAGCAGTTAATTATGGTTTGTGGATGTTCTTCTCTTCATATTTTTTGAAGTGTTTACAGTAATTATATAAATATATAAATATACATTTAATAAATATTTTCAAATGTAGTTAATAAATATTTTTGAAAACAAAAGGAAATGGAGACCTGCATGACTGTGACTTCGAGGACAGCTGTTAGCCAAAATACCATTTAAAAAACAAAGCCTAAGCCTCAGAAACCCTCCAAATATTGACGTACATGGTGGGGTTCTGGCTGGCGAGGGCAGGGATGGTGATTTTGTAGAGGAAGAGCTGTCTTTGATCCTGGCCAATGGCAGAGTGAAGCTGGTACACAGGCTGGCCCCAGTTATTTTTCTGGCAGATTTCTTCTAAGATCTAGAAGGAAAGAAAAAGGGATTTGTGCTGAGGTTAATTGCTGTGCAGAAGCCTCCTCGCCCTGCTCCAGCCTCTGTGCTGAGCAGCTGCCTTCTCTCAAAAGGCTTTCAGGGAGTCCTGGCAGCTTCAAAGCTTAGCAAAAAATACAAAATAAATGGCAGACAGGATACTACACCCACCTTGAAGTGTAAGATTCATCTTAATGTTTTGTGTTTAATTCCTGAATTTATTCCCTGTTCAATTGGATATCTGTGTTCTTTTGCTGCTTAGATTATCTCAGAGTGGTTTTCTTTGAGTCTCCCTCAGAAGCTGTGTCTTATGGACTCCTATTTCAGAGGACTAAAGAAACTCGGGTTGCATTCACCCTCTCTGCTCTGCTGCCTCCCTGGCTTCGTGGGTTACAGAGCACGAGAAGTCCAAATAGGCTCCTTTTTAAAAAGAAAAAAGGTTGTGTTTCCATCCAATTAATTCCACGGGCTTCAACAGGCGATTGCAGCTTTTGAAATGCTGAACCACGCTGCCCTCAGCCTTAGCACAGCTGATTCCTTGGTAATTGGGAATTGCTGTCCAGAAATGCTCCTCTTTGGCTTTGAATTCCAGCGTTTTTAACCCACTGGGTGTGTGCTGTTCCAGCTGGGTTTGGACACCTTCCACTAAACCAGGTTGCTCCAACCTGGCCTTGGACACTGCCAGGGATCCAGGGGCAGCCACAGCTTCTCTGGGCACCCTGTGCCAGGGCCTGCCCACCCTGCCAGGGAACAATTCCTTCCCAATATCCCATCCAGCCCTGCCCTCTGGCACTGGGAAGCCATTCCCCCTTGTCCTGTCACTGCAGGCCCTTGTAAATAGTCTCTCTCCATCTTTCTTGTAGCTCCTTCAGGCACTGGAAGGCCACAATGAGGTCACCCTGAAGTCTTGCTGTGGTCTACCTCATTTACAGCTTACACTTCCATGGATTTAAAATTAAAATGTAAAATTTAAACCTCAGTGCTGCTTTTAATTTTGCCACCACAGCTCCAGCTGAAGGTTAGTGTCTTGCAGTGTGAAATGGTTCGTGACATAGTTCAGTTCTCAATTGCAACAGTTCATTTTTTCACTGTGGCAACACTTGTCCCCTGCTGTCCCAACTCCTTTTTATGCATATGAATTTTACAAAAATTACCTTCACTTGCCCTAAGGCCCTACAGAAGCATTCCAGAGATTTCACACCTCTAGAGGAAGGTGTCTCTGCCCATGGCAGGGGTTGGAACTGGATGAGCTTTAAGGTCCCTTCTAACCCATTCTATGAGTCTGTAATTTACTGATAAATTAGAGTAAGGGAACTGTGGAATTTTACAGGAGGGATAAAATCCCACTGTCTGATTTCCTGGGAGAAAACAAGGATGTTTTCATAAATTTTGGCAAACTGGATGCTGTGGCAATCAAAGTGTTAAAAGGCACAGACATGCTTCAAAATTCAGGGTGAAGTTGGTTTCCTGTGTTGCTCTGGACAACGTAAGGGGAAAACGGTTACTGTCAGAGCTGGATATTCAGAAACTCAGGGAATTAATTCTGGATTTCTCCTCAGCCCTCATCTGCATCAACAAGCACAACCAAATCAAAAACCTCCCCGAGCCAGCAGAGTTTGTGCCCTGAGCTGGGTTATGTCAACATCTCTTTCCCCATAAATGTTTTGAAAATGTGCATTACTTTCCTAAACACTTGCATTGTTCCTTGGTGAAACCCCAGGTGATGCATTTTATGCATCAAACCCACTGTGGGTGGAGTTCCTCATGGTGCTTTTAGGGCAGAACACCCAGAACTGGATTAAGGTGCTTATGACAACTTTCCTCCAAGGCTGACGATGATCTTAAAGGTCTTCTCCAAGCCAAATGACTCCATGATTCCATGAGAGTGGGCAAGGCAGGAGGATATTGCAAGATGGTGTTACTCATTTTTTAATGTCTTTTGAGACGCAAGGCTGGATATATTTATCAGGCCCTGGTGCAGATTCAATGAGGGGCCCGTTTTCCTGTGGCTAGCACAGGTCTTTCTCGTGAGAACATTCCGTTGTGTTTTATAAACAAAGATAAAGTCTGGATGTTTTTCAAACAGTGTCTCGAGATTTGGACAGTTCAGGCCTGGCCAATCAGGCCTAGGGGGAGGTTTCTGGCTGACCAATCTGGGTGACCTCTGAAAAGTCTATATATATTGAAATCAAAATAATAAATTTCCTCTTTCTTGCCACACTGAGAGCTCGGGTCTTTTTCTCTGCTAGCAGCTCAACAGCGACAGTTTTCCCAACACAACCCTTGGGATACGGATGCTCTTTTCTGGAGCACGTACCTGAGGGGCCAGTTTGATGCCTTGGGGCTTTAGCGTGATGTGGTTCATGGGGGTGAGCTCCATCCCTGGCAGGAGGTCGTAGAGCTTTTCCTCGGCCCTCTTGTCTCCCTTGAGGTGGTATCCGCGCCCCAGGCCCGGGTACGCCAGGTAGCCGCGGCCTCCCAGGCCTCGGACGCCCGCAGCCCCTACAGGTACATTCATGTAAATTTCTAGGAATGTAAGAAGGCATTAAACTGAATCAAATCACGGGAAAAAGGACCCTGATTCTTGCTGAAATGGAAAAGTTAGCCCCGCTTGCTGGGAGGATTGGGAAGCACACGGGCAGGAGGCCTCACAGAAGGTGATTACCCAGACTTGACACTGACACCATTTCTCGGATAGGTGAGGGTTTTTTTGGGGGGAGAACCGCTTCTTTCTGCCCATTTTCCATCTTCTCTGCTCAGTTTTGATCTCATGACAGCTTTTTACCCAGCTTTGTAGCTGGAAGGCAGAGAGGAGACAGCTGGTGTCTTCTGTTACCCACCAGTGTAATTTCACCTTCTTAAATGATTCATGGCCTACACAATTTCATCCCTATATGAACAAAAATCCTTTCTGGTTTTGCCCCATTACACTTCCATTTTTTCTCAGGGAACCCTGCTTGGGAATCTGGGAAGACCATGAGGTAAGAGAGGAGTGGGATATTATCACATCTGCTCCTTTCCTAGTGCAACCTTCTGAGGAGCTGGTGCACCTCTCTGAGAAAAAAATAAAGGCTCAAGGGATTTTCCTACTTCTCTGTCTGCTTCCTGGTGAAGACAGAAAAGTTGGCCATCATGGTCCTTGCCAGCCCTACCAGGGTGCCACACAGGGTCCCAGCCTGCTGTGGGACTTGGCCTGGGGAAACAAGGCATCATCTTACTTCTGCATTAACTAAATTATGTCCACATTGACGTTTAATTTGGGGGTACCTGAGTGTGGGGATTTGATTTGGTCCCAGGTGTGTTCACCCAAGAGTGTTCAGAAATACTCTTTTATTTAGAGATTGAATTAATGGGATTAATTATTATTAAACTGACAATCCCCCAAAACAGGTCTCCACCTCCCAGAGCACACAGTGGCCCCAGGGCAATGTGACCTCCTTGGGAAACTCCATGGCTTTGGGTCAGAAAGCACCAGGACTGCTAAAACTTTCGCTATGACCTCCAAAGCAAAGAGGAAACAGTGCTGGTGGTGGTGGTGACTGGCTGTGGGCCCTGGCTCTGAAGGGGCGAAAAGAAAAGTAGTTTATTTGGTCTTCCCTGCTGGGGCAAAACCAGAAGGATTCATGGGTTATTTACACCAGACTGGAGGGCAAGCTGGAAGCTCTTTCCAGGAAAACTGTTCTTTTTTTCAGCTGGAAAATTGCCTTTGGGAAAAACAGAGCCTAACCCCTGTGTTTGCCATCCATTTCAGAGTGGGACCCAGGAGCTGGGGCAAGGTCAATGTCAGCAACATGCGTCTGGGGAGCAGCCGCCCGATTCCCGGAGGAGATGCTTTGGGAGAGCCGAGTGTTGGCATGAGGGGAATTACCTCGGATGGAGGGCGGCCGGAGGATGCTCCTGCTGCCGAGCCCCTTGGCGGCCGGGAAGTGGAGGTTGGGGATGGCGGCGTAGGCCTGGGGCGTGTAGAACACCGGGGCGCCCAGGTAGGCGGTGGCAGGGTCGTACAGGTGGCCCAGCGCGTAGGTGTAGTCACCCTGCAGCACCGGGGCCCTGCCGCCCGTGCCCCGCGTGTACCTCACGTAGCTGTCCTTGTCCACCGGCTTGGCCAGCGTCACCTCGATCGGGGAGCCGTCCAGCACCTTTGGATGGGGACAGAGTGGGGGACAGCGCAGGTGTCAGCGGCCGAAGCGCAGCGTGGAAATCCCACCCACGGAGGAAGTGCCCCCACACCCTTATGGGATGGGAGGATGGAGGAAACCAACCCAAAAAAGCCCCCGATCTCCCTCACATGGGCAGAAGGTGGCACTGGCTGGGTGAAGGTTTAACCTCCGAGTGCCCAGCCCTGGCCCCAAATGGGAGAGGCTCCTTCAGCAAAGCCTTCAGAAGGCTTCACTTCCCTGCAAAGCAGCTCCTAAGCCGGCGAGATTCCATGTGCTCCCGTGGAGAACAGCAGGGGCACTAAAAATAGGAGCGGGGTTAACACCTCTTTGGGAACAGCTCTGGCTTTACAGGGAATTACATGCAGTGCAAGAAGGGCTAAATTCAGCAGCCTCCCCGCAAATCCGCAGCTGAATTTGGAGCAGATGTTTGGGCTGACCTCGTTTGTCCCAGTTTGCCATTCACACGCTGCCCTGCCAGTGTTTTTGTTGGCAGTCTGGAACAAGGATGCGAGTGTGAGCCAGGGGGATCATAACCCCTCCTTTCCTAGCTCTTCTTTCAGCTTTTTCTGCTTTTTTTTGTCTGAGCAGTGAGCTAGAGCCTAGCAAACACTTAAGCACAAACACAAGGAGCCAAAATGAATCGCTTGTGTACAACGGAGCTGCTGAGAAACAAATTCAGGAGTATAAAAGCAGCCCGCAAAGAGAAAATTGGGATAACACCTCTGGGAGGGTTTTGTGGCTCATAAAGCAGGTGGCTTTGTATAATATACTGCACCCAAGCCCCAGGAATTAACATTTCCAGCAGCTTTACCTTCCCATTCAAGGCTTTCATGGCCTCCACTGCATGTTCTCTTTTATTAAAGTGCACAAAGGCGTAGTCTCTAATTTTCTTTACTCTCTCTACTGCACCTGCGGAAAACATCAGATTATTAGTGGGAAATGGGTATTAGTCAGAAAATAGAGATCTAAAAGAGCAACTGTGTCGGGTTATGAGCCCCTGGAGAGCAAAGGCTGAGCAAGGGTAAAGGAACAAGAGGACAGTGTCCTCTCAGCTCTCAAGATGTATATTCCATAGAAAAATCAAGATGTAAAGCTTGCAGTATTTCAAGGCAAGCTAGAAGGTTTTGGGATCAGACACCAGTAAGCTTCCCATTAAACTGGAGCAGTTTTCTCCTGTCCAAACTGTTCTGTTGAACACCACAGTTGGTCTTGTGTCTCCCTTCTGTGACAGAGCATGCACCAGCTGTGGGAACATCACCATGTAATCCCATCTCCCTGCTTTTGTACATGCATTGGAGGCAGCTGCAGGAAAGCTGAGGCTTCTGCCATAAAACGAGGAGGTTTTTCTCTTAAACACCTGTTCAGGATGCTCAGGAAGAATGAACAGTCAGTCCTGCCCAGGACAGAGCAGTCCAGGGCACTGGGATGGGCTGGGACTGAAGGGGCAGCAGGTCTCTCCCCAGTGAAGAGCCTCTCCCTAAGAAACAGCCTTTCCTGTGTCAGTGGGGCTTCCCTGGATGCCCCAATCCACCTGGACACAGCCCCAGTCAGGCTCTGCAGCTGAGAGTTGGCCCTGCAGCTGAGTTGGCCCTGCTGGGAGCAGGATTGGGCTGGAGAATCTTTCTTCCAGCCTGAATCTTTCTTACACCCAATTACACCCTAAGTCCATGCTCCATAGTTTTCCCTTTCCCTTGTCAGCTGCTCTGCTGCCAGGAACTTATACCCTGCGCTGAGGAGTCTGTCTCCAAAATAACCCCACCAGTCCTGTTCCCCATGGCCACAACCTTCAGCTATTTCTTTAATTGTTCATCTCTGCTCCTGTGGCTTGGGAAGCACATCACCAGCCAGCCCAGCCTCCTGTAAAACCCCCCAAAATATCCTTTGGAAATGCGGCTAAGGAATGCTGAACAACCCTTCTGTTGGCTTCTTACCTCCTAAAGCTGAACAGGTGCACAGGGAAATGTCATATTGCCACAAAAAGCACTTACTTAGAAAAATGCAGGAGAAAATGAATTTCTTTGGTACTCAGGAGGAGTCATTAGGAGCTGCAGAGGGCTGAACGAGCCCTTCCCAGCCAATAACCCGAGCAGGCTGCACATCTTGGAATGACACAGGAATGGTAAAGCAGCACTTGGTGTCCTTCTGGGACAGACGGTGATTTTCCAAGCCTGAGGTGACGGGAGTTATATGCTGATGCTTTGTTTACAAGTGAAAGCTTTAATGAACTCACTATGTTCTGAATATCCTCCTTCTGCCTCCTGGAGGGCTTTCCAGGACACCAACACCGAGCCAAAAATTCTGCTCCTTCCTGCTTCTTCCTCTGCTGGGCAAAGCACTGTGATACCCATCCTTGGGTCAGATCCATGGAGAGCCCATCCAGGGGACATTAGAGGGGGACATTGTCCCTGCAGCACATTGGGAGAGCACAATGCTCCTGCTGGGAACTCTACCAGGCAGTGGGAATTTTGCTGGGATCCCTAGGGAGTAAGGGCTGGGTTTTCAGCGACACAGCTCTACAGAAGTCATGAGGCACTGAATTTGGCACAGATTTAAGGGGTGATACATGTTCTAAATTCCAACTCGAGGAGCACAGGCAGCATTCCTGGTCCTGTCTGTGGAGCCCTCAGGGATGTGGTAATTGCTGTGTCATGGGGACCTCTGGATCATTTTTTGTTGGATGACTTGTTGAGTTTCTGAATGCCCTGGATGAAAGGTAATTTCGGGTAAATGGTGCTGAAATGTGGCTCAATGAGCGAGGCAGAGAACCAAGGCAGGGCAATAAATCATTCCAGATCTTTGCTGCCTTTCTTGGTCTCATGGTAATTTAAACTGCATTTTCTCTCCCCAAAGCTGAAATTTTTGCCGTCCGAATGCACCCATTCCTGCTTTTAGCCACTAGAATTAAAGATGCCAATTAAAAAAAAAAACAAAAAACCAAACCCAACACGAATGCTGAAACGATAAAGGGAAAATAGATGATACAGAACTTCTGGTGTTAGAGTGGAAAACTTCTTAGGAGCAAAGCAGATGACTGTTACCAAAGTGTCAAAAGGGCATGAATGTGTTTCTGGGGAGTATGAGCTTCTTCAAAGCTCGGGAGCAAAACTGGGTAAATAAAAGAAGGAACAGTTCAGAGAGTGGGACAACATAAATTTAACTCAGGGGTAAAATGGGGTCTGCGACAGCTCAATGGTGGCTAAAAGGATGAGCCAGAAATGCTGGAAGGACACAAGGAAACCTCATAAAGACCTTTGCGTTGCAGCCTAGTACAGAAAAAGTCATGTACAGAACAGAAATGAGAAGTTAGTGAAAGAAAAATGAAGCTACGCAGTGTATTTTAAAAAATTAATCGAAGGAAGTTCACAGGAAGGAGATGAAAGGAGATTTCACATTGCCAAGCAGAGTTTCCTAATGCCTAATAGACTGTGTGGCTTGCAGAGCTGCAGAAATGGGTTATTTTTACTTTGTTGGTTTTGGGTGGAATTTCCTAAAGCTGGAGCAACTCAGAAGTAAAATCTCCTGTGAAAGCCAGCAGGATTTTTATTCCCAACTAATCTCCTTGCTTTTTTGAAAAATCTCACCCTAAGTGCATGTAGGATATGCCACAAAGGAATAATGAATTCAATGTAAAGCACTAATTATTCACCAATTTACACGAGGACTGGGGGGGATGTATGAAAATGAGTTCAGAATTTAGATCAATCAGATAAAAAGGATTTGTATTAAATCACTCTATTTTTATCACCATCCCTTGCCACAGAAGAAGGCTGAAGTCACCCAGCTGCTTCACCAACTCTTTTTAAGAAAGACTAAATGATTCCAAATGATTCCAAACACAGGGCATCCCCATGCAGCGTTCTGGATCTTTTCCAGTTGCCAATCATCCTCCCTAGCTGTGGTTGCAGCTGGGAATTAAGCAGCCCTTAATGGGATGACACTGGGGGAGGCCTTCAACCTCATGACCATTTGCATGGCAATACACACCAACATTTCACAGCAGAAAAACAGCTGTTCTGATGTCATTTGGCATTTCAGGAATGGGGAAAGATTTCCATTTGCAGCACTTCAGGAGGCACATCCTGGGTTCCTACCTGGTTTGATGCTGTTGAACTCCTTCTCTATGGTCTCTTCAGTGGTGGAGAGCATGAGGTTCCTCACGTAGAGGATTTTCACTGAGGACATGGTGTCCTCATCCACCTCCACCTCTGGCTCGGCCCAGTCCACGGCAATGGGGTGTCCCCACAGCTGGATCCTTCCTTTAAGGGAATGGGTATGGTCAGTGTTGGGGGGCTTTGCTTCCTCCCTCTCCTGCTCAGGCCCTATTTCACAGCAGAACAGGCCAAATTCTACAAACACAACCAAAAAAAAGCCTTCCTAGCTCAAAGCACTGCTGCTGCTTCAGCTCCCTCCCAAAAGCAGCTGGTCACACTGGGAAATGTACTCCTGAAAACACCTTTGGAGCCTTCAGAACTGAAAGAAAGGAAAATGTGGAATAATTCACTTCAAGCCAGCATTCCCTGGAGTGCTCCCTGAAGGGAAATATTTTAATGCACTTATAAAAATCCCTTTTGGCTGCAAATTTGCATTCTCTCGATAGCAGAACAGGGATCCTGTAGTCCCAGCAGGATGGAATGAAACAGAAGAAACAAGGATGTCTCTGCGTGTGTTTGAATTTGTTTGGGTGAAGCTGCAGCCGAAGAAAGGAGAGACACAAAAAGTCCTGAGGGGTAAAACAGGGTGTAGGTGCAGAGGATAAACCCACTGGCTCTGTGCACACTGGACTGACTGCTGAGGGGCAGGGAATAAAAAGAGCAAATAAATGACATTTCTGAATGCTGATGATGGAGCCTCCTCAAGGCTCAGCTCCAGATTCAAAGGCACCTGATGGGAGCCTTTCACTGAGCCCAAGGGGAATTTCCATAGCTCCACATTTCTTTATGTCTACACGCATGTGTATTACCAATGTTGCCATTCCAGGTTTGTCATGGAGTTAAATCTATGGCTGAGTCAGATTTATGGTTATGTAGCGCTTATAGAAAATTCTATTGAATTGTTTCAGAGGTGTTGAATTAGTCAATTTATTAAGAGCTGCTAGTGTTGAGTTGATTAGATATTGTTATGAATAATAAACCATTTAGACCTAAACTGTTGATCCAGTCTGAGACAAAGTCTGGCAAAGGGGTTAACCCTGTTGGGACTCAACCCTTTGAATATCTTACTTTTTTCCTCCTCCCCCTTTTGCCTTCCCTGGTCTCCACATGAATCATTCCAGATTGCTGTAACCTGATTTTTCTTTGTCTGCTTTATCTGTATAGTAATTAAGAGAGTGATCCTTGCCATCAAACCCTGTTGTCCCTTCCCAAATTTATATTAAACCTGATTTTGCCCATACCTTGCAGGTGATTCTTTAAGTGACCTAAACCACTCATTTGTAGCTGAGGGGACGAAGAAAATCCTGCAAAACACCCTTTGCCAGGTCTAAAAAGGCATCTCTGCTTAGATGGACAAATCATCTAAGAAGGGGTGGGAGCTCCAAAAGGAGAGGGTGAGGATAGAGTTTGGAGGCTTATTGGAAGCATCAATGGTCAAACTGAATGGAAGGATGCTGTTCCCTCTGAATCCCTCGGGAATGAGCTGGGATTTGTGGGGCAAGGCTGAGGTGCTGTCCAGCTCTCAGCCCTGATTTGAGCTGTCAGTGACCAGAGATAAAGACAGGGCTGCTCAGGGTTCTGTGCCCCTTTCTGAAATGCTGTTTTCTGATCAAAACTGGAAATGAACTGGTTGTCTTGCAGCAAGGAGATAAGCTGCACCAGCCTCTTGCTAAAGCCCAGTCTATCTCCACCCTTTTGGCTGGCCAGGAGACAGGACAAAACTTTCATTTTTTTTATAAAAACTCTCCAGTTTTGAGCACTTCCTCTACAGAGCTCCCTCGAAGACCAGTGAGGTTCAGTGTAAAGGAAGCATCTTGATAATGTTATTCAATCTCACGTCAGCTGGAGACACATTCAGCTCTGAAACTTTTGAAACTTTGAAACTTTTTTTCCAGTTTCTGCTATATGCTTGAGACATCAGAAGACTCTGGTTCTGCTCAGGCCTTTGGAATTCCCTAAATTGTTTACTGAGATGTCCCTAAATTGGAAATCCCTCATGCCTGGCACATGTCTGCTCAGGGGTCCAAGTTCCGTCCATCTGTCTCGCTGTCTTTGCTCAGGATTTCAAGTGCTCTGCCTACTCCTGCCTTCCTTTTCCACATAAAAACCATGGAAAAGTCATGCTGAAGCACAGAGTGTGCTCCCACCATCAGGGAGATGCTTAAACTGATGCAGAAAATGCAGAATAAAAGGGAAAATTGTCAGTGTGAGATATCTCACAGTAGCAAAGCCAATTCAGTGCTCAAAATCATGTTGCTTTTCTTTCACCAGAAGGAAAAAAATAATTTAAATGCTGCAGGGTATTTCATGGGCTGTCATATAAAAAGGTGGAAGATGGCTGGTGGTTATGAGCAAATCTCAAACCCTGAGGTTTGTTGGATGCTTTCAGCAGCAAGTGAACTGGGTTCAACAAAGCAGTGCAGGAGCCTAAGAAAGCAAGAGAAAATCGGTGAAATTCCTGCGAATGCACTTAGAGTTGAGTGACTTCTTCATCTAACACCTGCTAAACCTCTCTCTCCTTCACAATGGTCTGTCCCCCCAGCACTGAATTTCATACAGCAATTCCTCGTTCCAAGTTCTCTTGTAAAAAAATCCATTCTCAGATGCATCCTCAGTCCAATCCCCAGCCTGAACCTGCTCTCGGATGCCTTCCTGAGTGATTCTCACCTGGGAGCAGCTTCCTCCTGGCCATGGCTGCTGCGCGGTGGCTCTCGTACTCCACGAAAGCAAAGCCCCTGTTCTTGGTTTTATCGGCTGCACTGGGGTAGACAATGACATCCACCACGCCATCCGTGACCTTCTTCATCTCTGCCAGGATTTCCTCCCTCTTCTTGGTTTTGGGGATGCCCCCCATGAACAGGCGGCAGTTGTCCACGCTGGCACAGACCCCCAGCAGTCTCCCATTCCTGAAACAACAGAGCTGCTCTGTCAGGAGTCAGGAGCCAAAAAAAACCCCTCTTCTGTCTCAAAGCACAAGGCCTAACACAAGGTTTTGGTGCCCACAGTTTTTTGGGATATTCCAGTGGCCTTCATCAACGTAGAGGCTGCCACTCCACTAAATCTGAAGTCAAAGTCAGGCAGCACAGCTGAAATGAAGGATTTGAGGGAGAAACCAAAGCCAAATTTTGCTTTTCCTTCCTAGTATTCTCCCTTTTGCTGCTACCAGGCAACTGCACTCCCCATCCTGGGTCTCTGTGCTGTCACCAGTATAGGCCAGGATTTGTTGTGGTCACCAGCAGCTTGTGGCTTCCCACTCTCCTTATGACCAGGGTTTTGGGGAAGGAAAATGCCTTGTCATGGAGAGGCACTGTTTGGGGACTCACTGATGCCAACTGTTGTGCAGACCACAAAGTAAAAACTCCCTTTGTTCACCTCTTTGGGGTCAAAGTATCTCTCACAGGTCTGGAGGAGTGCAAAAGTTCTTTAGAGGAGTCTTTGGAACAAGGCAAGGAAGTGGAGGAGGTGGAGATGGACAAAGCCTGATCCCCAAGACCTTCCAACCTGTGCCACAAATGACATCTCCAAGCCCTCTGTGTGCCTTGTGATCTGCTCAAAGCAGTTCACCACCCATCTTTTTCTCTTAAAAACAAAAATGAAAGCCATACAATTGCCAGAATGGTTTATGTCAAAAGGGTTTTAAGCAAAGGCATCAACTCATCCCACTCTGAACTGGCAAAAAACACTTAGTGTGGTTGAAATCAAACCAACACGTATTGATGGGCCCATCTGTTGTTGATTTCTGGGTGTTTTGTTCCCAATTTTTAGTCACAAATATGAGGGCTTTTTCTGTTCCTTTCTATTAGGAAATGTCACTGTTTTGCCAATTGGTTTCCATCCTATTTCACCATTTTTTGCAATTGCTCCATCTCCCAGAACATATCTGCAGAATCTGTCACGAGGGAGACTGTGAATAGAATAAATCAACAACAAACAACCTGAGGGGAACATAATAAACAGCACTGGTTAGGGGAAAGTTAATTTGATATTTTTTCCAATGTTCTGATGGATCTTTTTGTTGTTGTTTTTTTGCGAGGAAGAAATTTCCTGTGAAAGATGTTGATTCTAATGAGCAGTGACTGCACAGGGAGACAGGAGGAGATTTCCCTCAAAACTCAGGGATCTAAATAACCTTGCCCTGGGCTGCTAGGAGAAATATCCCTTACATGCCAAAACAGACTGACAGATGCGATTTAAAGTTGCTGTGAAGGTGTTTGCCACCCTTACCTGATTTCATAATTATTGAGTGTCTTTATTGCATTCTTGGCCTCCTGTTTATTGGAGAAGGTCACAAAGGCGTAGCCCCTGTTGTTGCCATTGAAGTCCATCATCATCCTCATCTCGTAGATTTTGCCAATCTGCCCAGAGAGAGCGATGTTTGTCAGCAAGGTGGGAGTGGTGAAAGATGATTGGGATGGTACAGCCCCCCCACTTCCAGTTCCATGGGCAGGGACACCTTCCACTCTCCCAGGCTAATCCAAACCCCATCCCTCCTAACCTTGGAATCATCTCTGGCTCAGCCCTGCAATGCAGCTCTGACCACCCCATACTGATCACCTGCCATCTCACCTTCTCACACAGGGGGATAAGTTCATCCTCAAAGAGGTCTCGGGGCAGCTTCCCAATGAAGATCTCACAGCCCCTTTCTGGAGGAGGGCCATCCCAGCCCGGTGGTGGGCCTCCATATTTCCTCTGCCCGTTTTCCTGCCATCAGGGGAGAAAAAGAAAAGTTCAGCTATTGATTTTTAAAGATGGATCAGGCCAACCCCTTCTCAGGGAATGACACCTGAGGGAGAGACCCTCCTTCATCTCCTCATGGATTCATCTGGGATAATGCAGTGTCCCACTGCCAAAGCTGGGACACTTCCAAAGTCCAAGTGGACACAGTCAGGTAACTCCCTGGGAAATGGAAATCCTCCTGCCTCTGGGAGGGGAATCTACCTGGGCTGTGTGTTAGCTGTGGGCTGGGTAATGGAACATTTGCAAAATTTATAATTTGGTCTAGATTTTCATCCAATCCAAGAACGACACCTGCCCACCCAGGAGTTCCTTGTGGAAGAGAGCAAATCATGGCCCCAGATAATATTCAAAGATGTGAATATTATTGTTATACTGATGTCAGTATTTCCTTTTCGGAATCTTATTGCTAGATGAGTGTGTCTCTGTTCTCCTCTCCTATTTTTAATCATATTTCCTTCCTTCCTTCCTTCCTTCCTTCCTTCCTTCCTTCCTTCCTTCCTTCCTTCCTTCCTTCCTTCCTTCCTTCCTTCCTTCCTTCCTTCCTTCCTTCCTTCCTTCCTTCCTTCCTTCCTTCCTTCCTTCCTTCCTTCCTTCCTTCCTTCCTTCCTTCCTCTCACTCCCATTCCCATCTCTCCTTCCCTCTCCCTACAGTGATTCCTTGCTCCCAGAGGAGCTGGGGCTCCAGTTATTTTTCCATTTTTGGCACCCTGACCATTTTTTTAGTCACTTCCCACTCTGGGATTATTCCAGGCAAGCAAATGCCTGTACAGCTGACTTAAGAGGAAGGCCTAAAGTACAAAAGCAACAGGGATCCTTACAGGAAAATAGAAATACACCACAAACTCTTTTAGTTTTCTGGAGCCTAGAACGGGCCCTGAATTATCCGTGTGGGTTCCTGTTTTGCCAATGTTTTCAGCAGTGATGGAGTGGTGGGAACACTTTAATTTATGACTGAGCTGGTGTGTGAGGGTGCACTGCAAGAAATGAACCCTTCCCTCAATCTGAGGTGGCTTCACTTGTGGCTTGAAGGCAGCACCTCAACAAACCCTTCTTGACAAGGTGCCTGGAGGGAAGGTGGACATCAGCCACTTCCCAAAGATGAATGACCCAGGTGTGCACTGAGGAAGAAGATGTTTGGCTGCTCCAACAGACAGGTTGAAAGAAAAATCCCTAAAATACAGGGAAATTAGGAGAGGGAGGCAGAAAGAGAAAAAGATAAAATAGCAAGGTCAGAATGGAAAAGGAAAGGAGAGAGAAGAGCAAGAAGATGTTGAAGTGTGTGGGGGATTGGGGACTGAAATCTGGAGTGTAGGAATGAGCTGTAGCCAGATGTGAGAGGATGAAAAACCAAGCACCAGGATCATTCCAAGGTGGACAGGGACTGGAGTAACCTGGTCTAGGGAAGGTGTCCATGTCCATGGCACAGGGCTGGAATGAGATGGGCTCTAAGGAATCTTCCAACCCAAGCCACTCTGCCATTCTCAGAAAATACAGTAGATCTAAGACATAGAGAAGTCCTTTCTCTTGTGGGTCAGGTCCAGCTCCCCAAGGGCACCAAACACAGCTGCCGGCCTGCTCCTGGAATGTGCTTTTTCCCAGGAATCTCAGGTTATGCTTGGGGCTGTTGTGCCCTCTAGTGCTATGCAAAGCAAGGCAAAGTTCACGGCCTCCAGCTGCCCAAAATTCCATGTTTCCCATTCCTTCTCCCAGGATGCAAGGCTGGTCATGGCAGTGCCCAGTGCTTCCCAAAGCAGAGCTTGTTTTGCTCATGATAACCAAGCAAGGCTTCCTCAGGTGAGTTTGAAGGTCACTCCCGGTCTCCACCTGCCCTAACCACGGGAGGTTTGGATCTTGGAGACCTTGGAGACTAAACTGGGAGCAAACCTTGGGGCAGGGAGGTATCTGCCTCCCGTGTGCCTGTGCAAGGATCTGCACAAAAGGGCTTCCCACCTCATCCCTGTTCTGAAACTCTGCTCAGTGGGTTTGCTTTGGCTTCCAGACACCAATCCTGACTTTTCCCAACATCCATCAGTGCTCAGGGTTGGCTTTTCCCTCACTTTTGTCATAATTTCCCATCAAGCAACAAAATCCTGGGGGAATAAGCTCCTGCTTCGTGAAAGACAACGTAGTTATGGTCAGCAAGGATGTGACAGAGCAACAGAGGGAAAAGGAACGAGCAAGGAGTGATTCAGGAGCATGGATTCGCTGCTCAGTGAAGCCCCCAGTGAAGCCTCAGGATGAAGCTGGACGCTGCACAGAAGGATGGGACTGTGAATTCCTACCTGGATCAAATTATATCCCGTTCGCTGAATTAACGCACGGAGGGCGGCTTCTTTCTGTGTGCCGGTCAATCCATCCCCGGATTTGTGATTTGATTCCATTGTGAGTGATTAGCAGCAAAAAATCAGGTTAATTAGGGGTGCTCACTGCAATCAAATTTAAGATAAATTAAATCAATTAATACGGCCGGGAGGAGAAAGTCCACCCTCCTGAGAAAGTTTACAGGGTCGCTCTTTCTATATCAGTTATTTTGGAGATAAAACCAAAACAGAACAGCAGAGGCCATGGAAAAAGCAGAAACATCCCCCTTGCTGCATGGAAATAAATAGCATTTAAACCCACAGTCAGATCTTGGGGAGATACAGAGGGAATTTGTAGCCTTTTGGTGGTGTCTTGGGATGGAAAAATGTGTAGGTGCCTAATCCTGCACTGAATGGACAACAATGAGTCCTTCAGACCTTGTGTGATGCTGACAGTGGGAAGGGAACCTTGTACCAGCCGTGTCCAACACCCTGTGAGAAGACCCACCTCCAAATTTGACCTAAAATAAAAAATAAATTATTTGGCCTAAAATAAAAATTATTTTTGAAAATAAAGAACGTGGGAAAACTTCAGATCTTATCTTGGTTCTGGGCTGGAACAGCCTTGGGTTCAGGCATTTTGAATCAGAGCTGCAGTTTTAGGTCAGGGCTGATTCAAGATTTTTTTGTTTGGTTTGGTTTTGGATTGAAAACATCATAAAACTGAAATCTGAATCTGGCTTGGGCTACACACTGGGAAGGGAACATTTGTAAGATGGATTCACTGCTGGTGATTCCAGGCTGCCCTGTTTTTCTTGAATGCTAAGCTTTGAGCTTTTCCAAAATCCACTCTTTTGTGTGCTCCAGGCATAAAACCAGGGTCTGTAGGTGCAAGGCTGAGCTTGAAGCCTTAGGCTGATGCTGAACACCAGCCAGAGCAAAGCCAGTTCTCTCCTCAGCTCCTTGTAGCCAGAGCTGGGGGCCACTGGGACCAAGGACTTCCTGCAGAAAAATGCTGACTTGTGTCATCCAAAATGGTTGTTATTGCCTAAAATTGCCTTTAATTGTAGAAAGGTGGAAGCAAGGAGAGGTGGTAACTCCCAGGCTTGCCTGGAGAGCAAACAGGGCCACCGAGGGAAAGAGCCAAGGCTTGGGGCAGTCCACTTTTCCTTTGGACACTTCCTGCCCTCTGATCCTATGCCTTTGTACTCTGGAAGGCTTAAACAGGTGCTTTCAATTTAAAATAGGTTATTCCCAGCACCAAAACTGGGGCATGACCCAGGTGTTTGGGGGATTTCAGCCTCCTGTCACTCGGGCTCTGCCACACCGAGATCCAGAGACTGGGACTCAAATCCTTGGAAATAGACACCTCTGTAAGGACAGATTTTGGAGCTATTTAATACAGAGGTTGGTGAGACCCTTCTAATTTGACTGGATTTTTCCCCCACTCTCCCAGCTTTGCCAGTATTTGAATTCCTACCAACATGCAGGGGTTGGGGGATCGCCCAGGGCCACAGCTCCCTCCTGTCTCCAATTGCCAAATGAGTGTTTTCTGCAGCAGCTGAAGCCCAGTTATGGGTTTGCTTTGCCCTTCTGAGGGCAGTGACAAAGCCCTGCTGATGTTTGTGGTGTCTGTGGCTGCTGTGTCCTCCAGAGCTGGCGTTCAGCAGGCACGGGGCAGGATCAGCACACTGCTGTGCAGAAACCACCCGCAGCCTTTCCCAGGCTGCTTCAGGAAGAGAAAGGGATCCTTCAGAACACCCCAGATTGCTTCTGCACCCTGCCCTGCCTGGGCAGACGCACCCCAGATCCACCTTGTGGGGGAAAGCTCTGTCACACTGCAAGTGCAGCCCCTTCAAATCTGCCTCTGGAGCATCCTGGTTTCATCAGGGAACTGAGGGATCAAATTGCAGCAGCCAGTGGGTGAAGCTCTGTTAGCCCTCAGAGCTGGCCTGGAGCACCAGCAGGGTGGATCGCTGCTGCTCTGGATGCATTGCAGTGCATCCTTTAAGGCCACACATCCTCTCCTGCAGGGAAGAGGCATTTCTAGGAAGGTCTCCCTCCTTCCCTCCCGGGGATGGTTTCATGCTGGGCAGTGAGCACAGCCCCGGGGCTGGCAGTGGATGGGAACACAGCATCTCCCTGGCTGGTGCCTTTCCAGCAGGAGCAACATCCCTGTCTGTGCTCTGCCTTATCAGATGAGACAGCCAAGCTCTCCTGGGCTCCTCTTGCCAGACATCCTGCAAAGATTGCAGCCTCTACACCAGCATGGCCAGACACTGGTGCACTCCAGGATATGCTCCAGCAACCTACTTGGAACTAGGGAGCAACAGCATTCAAAGTTGCAGTGAAGTGTTAACCCCAGCCTGCTGCAAAATCCGGGCTCTGAGGGGTTTGTTAAAGACCTGTGCCCGGTGCTTCCACACATCCCTGCCTCTGGAGGAAGCCCAGCCTAACCCATACAAGAGGTGCAGCATGCCCATTCCCAGGCATGCCCATTCCCAGGCATGCTCTGACTGGCCTGGAGCTGTGGAGCTGATCCTGCTGGGAATGGGGTCCAGCTGGAGACCCCCACCCCAGCGGCCTGCAAGGACTCCAAAGGAATCTGTAATCCCACTCCCGGTTCCAAAGGAGGCCAGCACTGGACAGCTCTGCACACTCAGGGCTGCACACACACGTGGACAGCCCCACTTGGCCGCCCCACTCTGAGCAGTTCATTCACACCTACCAATTACCAGCCCAAAGTCATTCACAGCTCATTGATAAGCTAAAGAGCTTTCCCCCCTCCGTGGGGTTTCTCCGGGATGGAAGCAGACAACACCTCTCTTTTTTCAGAGGTATAAATCCCAACACGACAAACCCCAAACCCAGTAAAACAGCCTTTCCACTCTGTGATTTTCCAAGCACCTCTCTCCCCCCTTCCCTCCTGCCGCCCTTGACCCGAGCAGATCTCAACACTTTTTTTGACAGGGCACTTTTCCATCTCTGCCACCCAAGGGTCCAAATCATGGAATCACAGAATCATCCCACTTGGAAAAGCCCTCTGAGATCGCTGAGTCCATCCACTGACCCACCACCAAACCACATCCTCAAGTGCCACATCCACGTGTCCATCAGTGCATCCAGACTATTTCCAGGATACAAATCATGGGGGGATGTTTTATTTCTGAAATTGCTGGGATTCCAGCCCTTTCCCCTTATTCCAGGCACCAGCCTCAGTCCTTCTGGCCTTGCCAGTGAGCTGGGATATTTTTTTTTACCTTAAGGGAGGAGAATTCCTGTCACCCAGAGGAAACACGATTACTTTCTCTCCTTCTTTGTTCCCCGAGCCAGGAATCAATTAGCAAATCCGCCCTCACAGAGAGAAAAACCCCCCTTCTGTGGCTGCTGATGGAAAATGTGAATGACTGCAGCAAATTCAGGCACTGTTTTCAGCTCTGCTTTAAAAAAAGAGTCAACCCAGCCATGCTTAATAGAAATAATTTCCCTGGAATTTAACCAATTTCAGGGATTTGTCCTTAAAATGGACTATCATTAACAAGGGCCACCATGTGAAAAAAAAAGGAAAATAAGGGAGGGGGAAGTTGCTTCATGTTCAGAAGTTTATATTGAAATTGACACTTTTGGAAGTGCAAATTATCCTTATTTCCTATTTCATCCTCATTTTGATGAAATTTTGACAATGCCACCAAGTTATCATGGTGACAGCATCAAGAAAGGGAAAGTTCTGCTTTTACCTTAAATCAGAATATCATTTGGTCTGGTCTTCCTCTCTCCACTCTCATTTATTTTAGGTTTCTACTAAAATTCCGAAGTGCCAAGGCACAAAAAAGTCCTTTTATGCCTTGCAAGCCCCACACCAACAAGAAACAAACTTCTTATCACACCACTTCACCTCTCCATGACTACTTCTCTGCATGGCTTCCTCACCGCCTACTACAGGCACATCCTCTGACTGCTCCATCCATCCAGGAGCAAGGTGAATCCAGAGGCTTTTACACCCAAAAATGTGGCAAATTTTGCTTTGCTTTTGGGTTATTTGGAAAAAGAGGAGTCCCTTTCCTCAGTGCAGGGATGTGTCCCGTGCCAGGATTTCTGCTGAGGGGAGCACAGGGGGTATTTGAGGGCAGAGCCTGCCCCTGTGCAGCCTTTCCAGGGATTTTTTCCAGGGAAAGCTGGTTCCTGGTGCCATGAGGGGATAACGAACCCATGTTTATCCCTCAGGATCAATACATCTGACTGTGCTGAGCCACTTGGACTCAGATAATTGAGGCTGTTTTGATTGGTACCCCCTCAGTGCAACTTCTCCTCCTGAAGAATAACAACATCTGGAAAGACTGGATAATTATATCCCATTTTCCCTTAAAAACCCAAACAGGTAACAAGAGAAAACATTTTCCTTTAGGCTGTCAATGTTTTGAGGATTTTTTTCCTCCCTCCAGGCTCCAAGCACTATATATTCCTTTCTATACATCCATAAACACCAAGTATTGCTCATTTTCTTCCCCAGACCTGGAAGCCTTGTGAGCTGCCAGCAGCTCCTTGCTGGGGTGACACGCTGAGGGACGGAGTCCGATTGAGCAACACAGCACGAGGCTTTTGTCCCTCAGCTTCCCAGGCTGGGGGGTTGTTTTCCAGCTCAGGTGGCTCCACAGAAAGGGGGAACTCACTGGAGCTTGCAGGAAAGCAGGGCAAATGAAGAGCAACGTGAAAGCACCACAGCACACGAGCCTGGAGAGAACATTGCATGCCTAATCTGGCAAATTTTTTTCTCAGCCCTTTTTGCCTGGGAATCAGCTTCTCCCTTTGGAATCCCTTTCCTCTTGGGCACAGCCTTTGCAGCTCTGTTGCCAAATGCACACAAAATGCCTCTCAAAGCCCCTCTGTGATGCTGAGCCCAGCCTCCTTCCCTTCTTTTTCATTTGCTGGGTACTCTGAAACCATCCCTCCTCCCCTGCCTGCTCCCACCCAAAACTCCTGTTCCACCGAGGGAAAGAGCCTGGGAGGAGCATTTTGTGTTGGGCCAAAACTATCCCTCCTGGTTGGAAGAGATTAGGGAAAACTGAGAGATTTTTAGGAGCAGTAACTGCCTTGGATATGGAGACTGATCTCTGGCAGACAGAAGGAGGGATACCGAGTCAGCTGGAGAAATCTCTAATGATTAAGCCCTGGAAAGTTGTGCTTTAACAAATCCAGAGCAAATTATGGCAGGGAAAATCCCTCCTCCCCCTCTGCCTTGCCTGCCCTTGCTTTTGAGGCGAGGAGGAAAAGCAGAGAAACCCCTCTTGCTGTCGCTTTGCCAGGCAGAAACCGCACCGAGGCCCCTGAGGAGCCTTTCCTGCCCACCCTGCTCATCCCAAACTCAACACTGCTGCTGTGGGGCTGTGTGGGTCCAACCTGAGGGTCCCAGCCTCCCAGCCCAGCCCCACTGCTGTGGGGCAGCACCAGGGTGTGAATCCAATGCTGGGGCACTCCTGGGGTGGGAGGCTCCCGATGGAGCTGCTCCTTCCCAACCCCATTCCACACAACCCCAGAACAGTCCCACAGCCCCAATCCTCCAGCAGCCCCCTCCCTACCTGAGCACTTCGGGAGATCAGCCCCCGGGAAAAGGTTCTCCTTGATTCTGGGCAGTCTGCGACGTGTCCCTGCGGTTATTCCCTAATCATCATATCAAACTCCAAAGGTTCAGCAGCCCTGGGCTGCTTTACAGTCGCACAGGTTAAACGTTAACCTGCCCTATCTCCCGGCTCCCCGCAGGCCTTTGACCAGATACTGCCTCAGACAGCAGCTACAGGCCCAGCTGGCCCTGAACAAACGCAGGGCACTGCAGGCAGATCCCAGCCGAAGGGCTCGGACCAGTCTGACACTGGTTTGGTCTCTCCATGCTGAACTCTTTCCCCCCTGATCCATCCCCAGTGCTGCAGCTCTCCCTAGCAGAGATGCTGGGAAAAGGGACACAGCCTTGTGCCAGTCCTGGGATCAGCAGGTTGTGGTTTGCTGGAGGAGTGAGAAATCCCTCTTGGTGGAGAAATCCCTTCTGGTGGAGACATCTCTCTTGGAATTTCTGCCACAAAACTGTGGGTTTGCAGGAATTGCTGCAAAAATCTCCTCCCCAAGCAGCGAAGAACGCCAGAGCAGGTTTTGGGGAGGTTTTGTTGCCCCAGAACAGGCTGTGAATAAGTCCAGCAGCCACTAATCTCTGCGAGGGGTGGCTGCCAGCTGGGGCAACCTCTGAGCATCCCTGTGCTCCTCGTGCCAAAAATGGTGATGCAACAGCTGAATTGAATGTTTGACTCTTTCCAAAATCCTTCTGGACCCTCACAGGAATGAAATTGGCACCACGGGGGATTGGCAGAGTGATCTCACGGAATTATAGGATCATTAAGTTTGGAAAAAACCTTTTTGATCACCGAGTCAAACCAGCACCGCCCCCGTGTTCACCACCAAAGCATTTTTCTCATACAGTGGGCAAGTTTAGGACCCAGCACTGGAATCCATCCCTGGAATTGCATCCTGCTGTGGCTGTCTCTGACCTCAGAGCTGGAGCACGACCAGGCTTGGCCATGGTTTGCCATGGCAGAGCTGACCCCCACCACTGATGCAGTCCCGGCCTTCGTTTGCAGCCCTGTTAAATGAAGCATCTCTAATTAGGTGTTGCTGATGCTTCAGCTTTGGAGAAGCACCATCCCTGTGTTTGCTCAGCTTTAAAAGCATGAGGTATTCCCGAGGGGGGGAGATGACAAGGCCTGGATCCCTCAAGGAGAGCAGTATCTCGCTCCTTGCTCCCTGTCTCAGCAGGTGCTGCTCCCATTTCCTGCCCAAACATGGGATTTTGGTACCCACCTCTTTGGTAGCCACCTTTCTGCAGCATTTAGGGGTTCAAATGCAGGTTTGGGAGCAGAGTTAAAGATGATAAAACCCCAAACAAGCCCTTCCTAGCCGGTTATGAGCATCTCTCCCTGAGCACAGTTTGGGATCTGCTGCTTCTCCTGATCTCCAGGGCAGAGCCTGGGAGTGACAGGCAGATGTGAGGATGAATTTTTCCTCTGTCAAAGGGATTTGTCTGTCCTTAGCATGCCATCCTACCCTGTCCCAAGGGATTGGTGGGGTTTGATCACTGGTGACACTGGATTTCAGGCAGAAGGCCCCAGAGTGCCACCGAGCACTTCAGTCTCCACAGGAAAAGGAGCTGAAATCATTCAGTGACCAATGAAATGCCTCTGTCCTGGAATTGTGGCAGTGGGAGGAGCAAACCAGCTCCGTTAAATCAAGTGCCACACACCTCCATGCCCTGAAAAGAGCAATGGACATGCATCAGTTCTTGGGGAGGGCTGTGCACGTGTGTGTACAAAGAGAGATTGTTAAACACCATTACAGCTCTATAAACATCACTGTTCTCCCTTTCCCCCCAAATAATCGGAATGCTGCAATGCCACTGTGCTCTGTAATTAGGAGCAATTCAACTGATGTCTTAATGCTTTCAAAAAACAATCCTTTGCCTCGGCAGCCTGACTCATACCCTGCTAGAGAGCTGCTGCTAGGCTGGAAAGGAATTTATACTGGAGCAAACAGCCTGTGTGTGTTTGTGTTTATAGATATGAAAACCACTTGGTCCTAATTCCAAAACTGATATTAGGTGGAAAAAGAAATATATATTTTTTTAATTGGCACAAATGAGGTTTCTGCACCCCCTTCCCTCAGGCTTGGAGTCTCTAAGGTCTTGTGGTGCCACTTTTTCCTTGTTGTGGCTGAGACACTTTGGGTTTGTTTGTGCCACGGAGAAGCAGCAGCTGTGCCCAAAGGGTGCTGGATCATACTGCTGCCAAAGAAAATAGAATTCATTGTGAAAGTTTTGTGTGCCTGTGGCTTCAAGATAAATCTGTGCCATAAGTACTCCTGTGATTTAGGGCAGTTTGATATGACCTGTGTTTGTGTAAGGCTGATGTTGGGATATGGATCAAATATTGACACTCCGCTGCTCCATAAATGTTCTGCCCAATGACTTTTGTAAAGCTGTGGTTACAACTTCTTCCCTCTCAGGTGTTTCTCCAAGTGTCTCTGCATAACAAAAGCATAAATAGTGGATGTGCAATTCCAGCCTTGTTCCCTGGGGCAATGCCAGCCTGAACAATCCCAGCACAGGAGCACAGAATCCTGCATCTGCACACAGGGAACTGGGAGCCAGCAAGCCCAGGATATGCCCTCATTCCCCATTGCTCTGCTCAATATTGGTTCCTAAAACCCGTGTCCAAAAATAATTGCAAAGAAGTGATTTCAAACCAGAGCTGGTGGCAACACCTCTCCCGAAAATGTGTCTGACACGAGAAGTGTTTTAATCCTGTCCCTGCTGGCCTGTCCTTCCCTGTGGCAAAGAATTCTTCAAAAGGCGTCATCCGACCCAAATGCTTGGGAGGTTTAATTGGGAGTCACACTCTACTATTTTTAGTTCTGACAATTTCCCAACCTGCTTCCTGACTTCTGCCCTGGCACTTTCCTGATCCTGAGAGTGTGACATCCACCTGGTCTTAGGAAATGACAGGGGGGTCATGGCCTAAAAATACCAGGTACTTTAGAAATAAGTTGTACATTTATTACTCCTATTAAGTGGGAAGGCAAATCTTGAAGTCACAGGTGTTCAGATTTATGCAATGCAGCTTAAAAAATAAAATCCTTTCTTCAGGATGTTACAGAACCCCAGACTGGTTTGGGTTGGAGAAGACCTTAAAGATCATCTTGTTCCACAGGCAGGGACACCTTCTACTATCCCAGGCTGCTCCAAGCCCCATCCCTTGGACACTTCCAGCTCTTATTTCTCCTTTAAATGCATTCTGAAGAAATAGAATGTTCTGACAGCAATGGTTTACACTGAACAGAAGTAAAAAGCAGTAATTGGATTTACTGTACAAATCACTGACAGTAAGTCCTCTAATGCTGTTAGGACTCCTTAAAATAATAGACTTAAAACCCTCTCCCAGCTGAAACCAAAGGTCCCAAGGCAAATCATTACACTTAAAAGCCAGATGTGGTTATTTTCCAGCACCTTTTTGTAGCTTCTGCATGTGCAGGAGAAAAGCCTTGGGTTTGGTTTTTTTTCCTCCTTCTTCTCTCTGTTTCAGGACAAATAAGTGGGATGGGAAAGACTGGACTTTCACAGGTCTTTATTTGCTTTGGAAGGACATCCTGCACAAGGGTTGCATGAACTCAGTGTGCCCCAGCCTGCCCGGGTGCCTACAGCATAAATCCTAATAAATATATTTAATATATCCTACCTGGAGAGGGAAAGCTGCTGGGGAAAAGGAAATACCCCAGGGGCTGGGTGCAGGTGTAAAGAAAAGGGGGTAGAGGCCACTGGTCCAGTTTGTTGGTAGGGGCAAGTGGAGGAGGTAGGAAAAGTGCTATTGGACTGGAGATATAAGGGTACTGATAAGAGAAATGGGAACAATTTGCATGAAAAACTGGGCAGGTCTGGGGAGGGGAGATAGAGAGGAATGAGGCTTTATTTTTATATAGAAATATGATACTAAAAAAAAAAAAAATCTAAAAATCCCTTAAATTTTTTAAAATTTAAAACATTTAAAAAATTAAAAAGGTGGTGTTGGGCCTTGGAGATTTTTCCTCTGCTGGGAGACCAGGGAGGAAAATGAGATTTTTCCAAGCAGCAGGTTGGCACTTGTAAGTCAGGCCTAACCACTAAGCTGAGCCTTTTACCTCTTCTGAGCTTTGGCCACCTGGGGAGGCAAGAGCAAGCCGTTTGTGAGTTGTTTCCTTCCGTGTGGCTTTTGCTCTTTTCCACTTGTGTTTTCCATCAAAACCCATCTCACAGCTCCTGTGTCAGCCTGGTGGATGCAGGCATTTGTGGAATATTTCCCCCTTCACTCCTAAAGGGGTGGCTGTGTGTTCATGACTCACTGTGCCTTTCCAATCTGTAATAACCTTCTCCTGAGGAGTGGTCCTGCAGCACACTGAATTAAGATGGGTTTGATTACGGTGTGGGATGGCAGAAATGAACTTGGGACATCCTGCTGTCATTAAGGTATGGAGTACAGAAGTTTATAAAGTTGGTCCAAAGCCTTTACAAGGGATTCAGGGAGGAAATAATGGCTGGGATAGGCTTTGATATCCTGAGTGGGCTTTGTAAGTCTCTGCTTTATTAATTCATTGAGAAATTGGACCACAGGATGGTTTGGGCTGGAAGGGACCTTAAATCCCATCCAGTGCCACTCCTGCCATGGCAGGGACACCTCCCACTGTCCCAGGCTGCTCCAAGCCCCAATGTCCAACCTGGCCTTGGACACTGCCAGGGATCCAGGGGCAGCCACAGCTTCTCTGGGCACCCTGTGCCAGGGCCTGCCCACCCTGCCAGGGAACAATTCCTTCCCAATATCCCACCCATCCCTGCCCTCTGGCAGTGGGAAGCCATTTCTTGTCCCTCCATGCCCTTGCCAGAAGTCCCTGTCCCTGACTTTCCCTGTGGCAGGAAAAGCCAGTCAGGGTTCCCTCTGCTCCTGCTCAGGCAGAGGTGAGTGGAGAGGATCAGGAATGTGTGGCCTGTCTCAAATCACCTCAGGGATGAAGTGTGTCAGGGTGGGTTTGAGAAACTGCAAAAGGCATTCAAACAGGCTCCTGTGACCTGAAGAACCTGAGGAATAACAAGTGGGCACTGAGCATTCCTGGGAAAGCAAAGTCCCAAGGTGGGAATGGGTGGTCAGCTCCTCCAGCTCACAGGTACAGGAAGAATTACAACTTGGGGGGTGCCAAAGTGGGTGTTAAGTGCCCCACTGCCCCCCTAAATACAGACAGCTCATGGTGGAGACTTCCACACCTCTGCTCCAGCAGCTTCCAAGTGCTCAGAACCCAAAATAGTGCTGGCCAAGGGCTGCACTTCTCAAAATATTTCCCTCAGCCTGGCTCTTTTTCCTCTCTCCCCTCCCCAAGGGGTTGGTGGGTGGTCTGTTGGCTGGGCTTGGGGTTGATTGTGGGGGGCCTTGAGCTGGCAGGTTTGGGGTTGGCACGGCAGAGGCTGGTGCAGAGCTGGGTTTTGGGGTGGGGGACCTTGTTGGAGCCTGGCTCAGAGGCAGGAGGGCTCATTCCTCCTTCAGGAGGTGACAAAAAGCAGTTCAGCCTCGAATCGTGAGGCTTGGCCCCTCTGCCTGGGCTAAATGTGAACTTCCCTGAGGGTTTGGGTTTGGATCCAGCCGGCAAAATCCCACTGTTGGAGTTCAGAGCTGCCAAGCTGTCCCAAATTCAGGTGGGTGGCAGGGCTGGACCTCCCCTCATGAGGCCAAATCTGAACAAAAAAGGGTCTGTGATGTAAGGCAGCCGTGTTTAGTTTGGGATGTGTGACTCCTAACCACGAACAGAGTCAATATTTAATAGAAAAGATTGGAAAAATAGTAAAAATAGTAGTTTCAGCAGGCCTGTGTTGCTTCGACATATGTGCAATGGGCATCTTTTGTCCTTTCAAGTATTTATTTTAATTTTCTTTTTTTTTTTCTCTTTTTTTAATGACTCTTGGACCCAGACAGCTTTTGGGGTGTTTGCTGCTCAAAATGAGCTCAGCTAGCACCCTCCGAGCTGCGCTGCAGAGTGAGGGAAGGGAAATGCACTCCTTTTGCAGTGAATGTTTTTAAACAACCCCTTTTCAGCTCTGGCCAAACCTAAGCCTTCAAACGTTTCCATGTCTGGTGTTTCTTTCAATAAATGGTGTTTCTTTCAATAAAACCTGACACCACCACTCCAGAGCAGAATCCCAGGCAGGTTTGGGTGGGAAGGAGATGTCCATGCTTCCTGGCAAACCTTGCTAGCACCACTGAGGTCACACTCTGCTTTTATTTCCCCTGCTCTGAAAGCAGCCAAACTCCTCACAAAGCTCCGTGCAGCTGGAAATGGGTGAATCCTCTCTAGCACCCAGCAACAAATTACAACTGGGAGATAACACACAGCCCTGGGCATTGGCTACGAATGGCACATTCCAAATATTTTAATGCCTGATTTGTATGTTTGGGAAGGAAAAAAACCCTTCAGATGCTGTGCAATGCATGTGTAAATTCTGAATTGTAAATAAATATTTCTCCCTGGGACCTCAGCTTTCTTTGGCTGCTTCCCGAGAAGTGAGGTTTAAATGGGAATGCATTCAGCTGGACTGGAAAGCAGAGTATCTCTGGGATTTTGGAGTGGGATGGAGCTCCCTGAGCTGGGCAGGCCTCTGCCAGTGTTGATGGGATCAGAACTGAGAGCTGAGAGCATCCAAAGGGAGATCTGGAGGGGACACAGCAACACAGCTTTACCTGGGTGGCAAACAGAGACTCTGAAGAGCAGTTCTCCCTCCTTTCCCTTTCCCAAGTGGTTGGAATTGTCCCTTAGCTGACGGATAAGGTGGATCCTGGGAGCAGAGTGTGACAATCTGGCTGTTCCCAGGCTCCAGCACGGGGAGCAGGTGATGCAGAAAATGCTCAAATGGAGAGCAAACCAGCCAGAGGAGAACTATGAATGCAGAGTTTTCACAAAGGCAGCTGGTTTTGTTGGTTTTGCTCACTGGGTTATGCAGATGCTCCCTGGGTGTCAGGGATCTCTGACTGAGCTGGTGCTTTCAGCTGGGACAAAGTATAAAAAAGGTCATAAAAACAGCTTTGACTTCAGGTAAAAAATAATAAAACCCCCCAAAAAGGCTTCTAAAACCAGTTTGCAGCAATTTACACTCTAGATATGCAAAAGGTTTCAGTGATAGCTCAGCAACAAGAATTCATCATTTTTCACTGTAAAATTTTCCTAGATTTAAAAAAAACCCCCACAAACCCCAAACAATTCCCCAACTGGGTGTTTCCCCGATGGATTTGTACCTCCTGAGATGAATTTCATTATTTTTCACCTGCTCCACCTGAAATACTTCAGGTTTTACTGCCACAGCCAGTGCTGACTGAACTTTCAAGCTGTACCTTTCCGGGTGTCTTTGCAAATCTGTGGAGTTTTCATTATTTGTCTCCCCCAAGACAACATGAACACGTGCTGAGCAGAACACAGTGTCATTCCTTAGTAAAAAAAAAAAAGATTTAATCATGAAAATTCTATTTTTGAGCAACCTAAACCTGAACACCTGTACTGGGAGAGTTTGCAGGAGCTGAGGATCATCTTGGATTGATTTCTCTGCTCAGCAGCTTCCAAAAGCACAAGTCATGGCAGCTGAATGCTGCTTGGGATTTTAAACTCAAAATGTATTTAGAAAGCAGAGAGCCCTCAAGGGAATCGAGGTAAAAATAGCTGCCAAACAGGGGGAAATCGAAGAGGAAAAGAACATTGATATTCACTATATTCATTTCTCACAGAGCGCGACGTTAAGGGCTCTGCTGGGAAATTACATTATTATGGTTCAAATGCTGTGCGAATCCAAATAAAGGCTGGGAAGAAGCTACAGGATGTTCTCGGAGGATGCAAGCTTTGCTGGGAGAAAACGAAATAAACAGTTCAGCTCGAACACCTAAATATTGATATAAAGATGTAAAAGTCGAGGAGGCTTCACAGAGCTGCACGTGACGGGGATGGCCCAGGGCACTGGGCAGGCTTGGAAAGTCAAATATTCCCAGTGTCCCTGTGAAGTAGTTGGAGTTCATGTGGCGTCCTAGAAAAGCAGGATGTGAGCCAAGGAATGAAGGAATTACAACAAAAATAATGGAGTCAATGCCTGGGCTGTCCAGGAGCTGGGCTGTAGTAGCACAGTGAGGAATGGGTTTAAAAATAGCCTCGTGGAGGGGTGAAAGGTCTCTGGAAAAGCAGCCCCGAGCAGTGGGGGATCCCCATCCTTGGGGACAGCCCTGGGGCCATGCTGGGGACCACCTCCCAGAGCTTCCTGGTGGCATTGCTGGGAGATGCCAAGGCTGCACGTGCTGCCACTCCAGAAAAGCAGCTCCTGACGGGTTTTTTGGGTCAGAACAGCTTGGGGCAGGAGGCACTTGTGGGAAAATCTTGCTGGAGTTCAAGGCTGCCCGAGGAGGTCGCCGCTTTCCCCGCAGTGGCTCAGGGCTGACGTTTCCATTCAGATCCCATGGAGCTGCTCCTGGCTGGGGCCCAGCTCAGTGCACTCACTGCTGCCCAGCGCTCCCTTCACAGCAAAACAGAATGGGCTCCTCTCCATGCTCCTTTTCCCACTGCTTGGGCACCCTCCCGATTTTCCAGAGCTGCTCTTGACGTCTCAAGACTTTCCTCCTGCCAGTTGTGTTGTCACCTCCAAGCTCGGCGTCCAAAGGCAGGAAATGAGCAGCCTGAGGAGGGAAAAGCTGGGCTGCACCCCAATTCTAGCTGCCCCAAGCACCCCCAGCCACAGTCAGGCTGCCTCTGGAGCTGATCCAATGTCACTTTGGAGGCTGCTGAGGAGGAGCAGCTTTCAGAGGCATCGCCTTCCCAAGATAACCATCAGTTGTCACCCAGTTCAGGCGCTGGGCACGGCTGTGAGAAGCAGGAAGCTTTTTGGATGAGATGCTGAGCATTTTCCAGGAGCATTTCTGTCTGGGAATGGGCAGTGGGTGGCTGGATGGATTTGGGGCTGGCCAGGTGGCTGTCACAGCTGCGCTGTGCTGCTGGGTGTCGCCCCCTGTCACCGCTGCCATCAGGGGCAGGGCTTTGTTGCACGGCTGCCAAGGGAAAATGTGCCAGGGGATGAGTTTTCCTGAGGGGTGGAACCATTTTTAACCTTGATTTACAGCTGCCTGAAAACTTTAATATATTTTTTAAAAAATATGTAATAATATATTACAGTAAAAGCATATTTTTAAAAATATACAGACACTTAGCTCAGAAGTCTTTGCTTAAATTTTTAGTAAGATCAAATGGTGGGAGATGATCAAAAAGGAAGGCATTACATGACTATTAGGCAGAAAGTGACTTTTTTTTAACAGAGTTACGACAAAGTTTTGTTCACGTTCGCCATTTTTCAAAAACCACCCTGTGCTGAGTGGGAGGGAGGATACAGCCTTAAGATCCACAAACGCAGAGAGGAAAATTCTTCTGGGATAGCAGAGAGGGGGAAAAAAAAGCCGGCAGGAATTCAGGCGTAGATGTTGAGAGTGTCTAAATCTGGATGCTGGATTTTCACAGCCCAAACAGGTCCCACTTGTGCAGTTTATTTTTTCCCCCCTCTTTATTAAAAAGAAAACTCTTTGCAGTCCATGGCTGGAGTGCCCTGATGTGGAAGTGCCTCCGAAGGGGAGAGTTAATAATATTTATCTAAAACATGCCAGAGCCCACGTGGAGTCTGGGGGATTGGGCTGGATAAAACCAGAATGAAATCCCTGCTATCCTGGGAGTCGCTGGAGGGGTTTTTTTTCCCACCAGCCTCTGATGCTGTGGAGCAGTTGTGGTGAGAGCATGGATGTGATGATACCCTTGTAGCCAAAGGAATATTTTTAGCTTCCTCGTTTTCCTTAAGGAAAATGACATCCTGCTTGTGACATTCTGAGGATTATTTTAATTTGTATTAGTAGGGGAAGGAGTTAAAGCTGTGGGACCATCTCCAGAGCAGTGTCATAAGCAGCAGGGAGAAAAAAGGCCAAAAAGAAAGAGGAGAATACAAGGAAAAACTTCCAGCTTATTGCTGCGAGAAAAATATTTATTGTGGGGTATCAGACTGTTTTATATAATCTTAGAATGGTTTGGGTTGGAAGGAACCTTAAAGCTTATCCCCTGCCATGGCAGGGACACCTCCCACTGTCCCAGGCTGCTCCAAGCCCCAATGTCCAGCCTGGCCTTGGACACTGCCAGGGATCCAGGGGCAGCCACAGCTTCTCTGGGCACCCTGTGCCAGGGCCTGCCCACCCTGCCAGGGAACAATTCCTTCCCAATATCCCATCCATCCCTGCCCTCTGGCAGTGGGAAGCCATTCCCTGTGTCCTGTCCCTCCACCCCTTGTCCCCAGTCCCTCTCCAGTTCTCCTGGAGCTCCTTTAGGCACTGGAAGGGCTCTGAGCTCTCCCTGGAGCTTCTCCTCTCCAGCTGAACACCCCCAGCCCTCCCAGCCTGGCTCCAGAGCAGAGGGGCTCTTTGAACTTGTGAAATTTCACAAGCAAAAAAATCCTAGATTTTGGTGATTGGAATAATTTCCTCCGACTTACTGCATGTGCAATGTCATCATGCTGGGAATTTTGATGGATTATAATTAACAGCAGAGAGCAGTGAATTCAACCCAGTTTCCTGCTTGTGGCAGTGGGATTAGAACTGGATGATCTTTAAGGTCTCCCTTCCCGCCCAAACCATTCTGGGATTCTATGGAAATGCCTGAGCAGCATCACCAGGAGCTCTCTGTGAGGAGGGATGGATTTCTTGCCTGCTTCAGGAGCTGCAGGTGTATAGGACACAGACACACAGCACAGACATCCCCACACTGCTAGTGCCCCAAGCCAGCTCCAAGGCACTTCTTGAGGGTGTCAGACAGCAAGAAATCCTGGGACCAGCTCAGAAGGGGCTCAGCATCATCTCCAAACCATCATCTCCATGGCATCATCTCCAGAGGGATTGGGAACGCTGATTTTTTAATATAAATATCTTTGTTCCCATTTAGGGAGTTGCTCCACAGTGAAAAGGCTCATATCTGTTAGTAAATTAGACACTGAGGAGGTGACACAGTTTATTAAATTACCCAGTGAAATAGGGACTAAAATGATCACCGAAGAAGGAAACAGCACAAAATTAATCCTTCCTTTTTGCAGTCTTAAAATGCCCTCCCAGTGAAATCTTCTGTGTCCATAAGGCAGCTCCATCCCTTTGGAAGCTGCCAGGAAACTTCAGCTGATGATAAGAGATGGGGGGAAAATAAGTTCAGACTTTTGCCACTCTTTAGGCGAGTCATAAATAACCGAATATTTTCTTTT
This sequence comes from Lichenostomus cassidix, assembly GCF_008360975.1. NCBI lineage: Eukaryota > Metazoa > Chordata > Aves > Passeriformes > Meliphagidae > Lichenostomus > Lichenostomus cassidix. Next base: position 33,221,723 of record NC_139487.1, read on the forward strand.
TTAACATGGTGGGGATTGGATTACTGCCTTCATCCAGCTCCTCCAAATCACACAGGGCTGTGACCTCGAGTCCACTTTGCTGCTGCTGCAGAGGCTCTTTGCTTGCAAAAGCGACTTTGAAAGAGAGGATGGTGGGGGTTGCAGAGCTGGAGTAAAAAGCAAGGTATTGATTTTATAAAAATCCAGCATCACCTTTGATACTCTGTTAAAGTTACACCAAGGGAGAGCTGGCAAGGCTTCCAGCGGGATAATTCCAGCCCAGCCTGAGTAATGTCTGCGTGCTTTGAGCGTGCGGAGCGAGCTGCCTTTATTAGAAGGGGCTGCGATGAGAAATGAAGGCGCTGAGCCTTCCTGGGTTCAATAGCTGGCATATTTCACATTTCTGCCGGCTGTAAACTGTTTTCCTCAGCGCCTCGTAAGGGAGAAGCCACGGGGAGCCAGGAGAACGAGCTCTGGCAGCGCCAGCCGGAGCCGAGGGCTTGCTTCCAGCAGCACGTCGTGTTTTGCCTCCCCTGAACGTGGCCGTGGATGTTCACCCACTGTGGAGGGCTAAATCCTCCAGGACATTCTGGGAGCCCGTCCTTACGGATGGGATCGAGCCCTTTCCTTGGATAAACTCCCGGGGGTCCCACTGGGCAGGCTTAAAAGCAAAAATCGTGCGCTGATAAAAGGCGCCAATGATGAGGGCTTTGTAAAGCGCTTTCCCAACACTCGTAGGAGCTGCCTGGGCTACAACCATCGCATCCTGGCCAGAAACCGCGGCTGTCCCTGCAGGAACAGCGCGGTGTTAATGCCGGGGAGGGTCGGGGTGGGTTTGTCCCTGAGAAACGGGGCTGTGCCCAGCTCAGCCGGGGGAGCTTGCTGGGGCGGGGCGGAGGCGCTGCTCGGTCAGCTCCAGGACAGACGCCTCCTGACCCCCTGACAGCAGCACACACAAATCCCCTCCGGCTGCATCTCCCGCTCCACACCCCGAGGAGCTTCCCTGGGCACAAGTTTTCCCTTCCTAGATTACTGAGCATGCTTAACCGAGTGTGTTTTCCCTTCTGTGCCTCAAAGCAGCCCGAGCCAGCTGGGATATCATAATGACCACGTACTGGATTGCTCACACGCTTCAGCCCTGGAGAGCCTGCGTGGGGAGGCAGCTTGGGACCTGGTTCTGCTGTCCTCTGCTCCAGAGATTGGGTTTCCTTTCAGTAAAAGTTGTTCTCAAAAGAGGGTTGTAGCCCAGTGTCTCCAGTTGGGGTCCAGTAACGAAGGGGTGAAGGCTGGAGAGGCTGTCAGAGTGAGAGGGCAAAGGTGTAGCTGTTGGTTTAATTCAGAGAAAAGATGTGATTATCCTTAACTCACAGCATCTGGGAGTTTTCTCTCTGTGCTGCTGGCTCCCGGGGCTGTGAAACAACTCCAACCAAAAGTGGTGCTCCTGGGGTAAAACATAGAATTACACAGTCCCAATCAAAAGAACTGTTTGGCTGGTTTTAAAAAAACCTCTTCGGGGAAAGCTGTGTCCTCCTACTGATGCATGCGGGATTGTTGTAGAACAGAAACTGCAAAAACTGCATTTTGGGACAGTCAGGTGGCTGCTGCTTGATGGAAGTCCCCCTGTTTTCCATGTTCAGGAAGGACAGAGGTTTGGGAATGGCAGCAGCATGAGTGTCCCTAGGGATTTAAAACTGCCTCAGCTTTTGAGAAGAGGGGATCCTGCTTTCCTGACTAGGTGTCCTGACAGAAAGGCCACAAGCCTTGATATTTAAATAGGCAAAGGGCTCTCCCATCCATAATTACATCTATAATTAGAAAATACAGAATTTCATTGAGAAGAGACCATGACACTGCCTCGGATGACCATGTTTCGAGAAAAGGGTTCCTCTATCATCTAAAAAACTAGGATGAAAGCGATGGTTGTGCACCTGACATTGTTAAATAAAAAACACAAACTCCTCCTGTCTCATTCCCAGGGGAGGATTTTTATCGCCTGGTGAAGATATTCTTCATCCTGATTTTGTTTCTACACGGGTCAGCGTTCTCCTGGGAGAACATACGGTCTGTAAAATAAGTGATGAAAAACAACCAACCCACTGCCTTACACACACATAAAGGACCAAGGAAATCCTGAGAACTTGCCTAATGAAAATAAAAACCCCAGAATGAAGCTTTGAAGCATTTCAGAATAATTAAACCACACCAGAAAATGATCATTCTGCCTTTAAAATGAACAAACTACCTAAAGCAGCTCCTTTCTGTGGAGCGAAGGGCTCTCAAGTCCAAAATTACATACACAAATTGAAAATTAGGAACTGTATTGATGCAAGACTTTTTCTTCCTTCTCTACCAAAAAGATTTAAAAATCTCCACCTCCAAAGTCTTCATTTTCCTTAAAAAAAAGAGATCACGGAGTTGCCACTGTGCCATGAACTCTTCAACATGGAGGAAGTAGTTACTACTCCAATTATTCTGTGACTCCAAGACCTGCTTGTCTTGGACCATCAAGATTTATTTAACTTTATTAAAAGCTTCATTAAAACCTTGATTGGAAAGCATGCCAGGATGAGTAACTGTGCTTGGCACCCACATGGTTCACCTGGGGATGTGGCCAACTTCATCTTCCTCAGAGCCAGGCAGCTGCATCTGCTTTGCTTTATTCCCAGCCAGGTGTGAGGGATCCTTGTTTCCCTCCTCCTGAGGCTGAGGGAAGGCACCTGGAGGCCCAGGTGATGATCCAGGGTGGTTTCTGCATTTCCTGTCTCCACCCGAGGCCACACCTGCCCCATGCAGCTGTTTTCCACCCTGGGCCTTTCTCCTCCCATGCAGCAGCTGTGACAGACGTTCATTCTCACTCCTGATGCTTTTCTCCTGCTCAGCCGAGGCACTATGACAAGAGGAATCCAGGAATGTCCTTCCAGGTTCAGTTCCTGCCCCTGTGAGGAGCTGGCGAACAGGTTCCACGGTGCCAGAATAGAGGGGACACACCCATATGGCATCTCCCTTCCTTGACAGCTTTTTGGCTTTGGGGGAACAGTGTCAGTCCCACCTAAGAGCTCACCTTGTTCCCCCACACACTTCCCAGATGGCTGTTTGGAGCCAGCCAGTCATTCCTGCGGATGGACCACACTCAGAGCAGCACCATTCGGACGGGAATAATTTATTTGGGGCCTGTGACGAATCACAGACTGGTCTCAATGAGCCACGGCCAAGAGTAGGGAGCCCACTCGATGCGCTCGATGGTTTCCTGGGGCGCCATCAAAGTCCCGACCGCTGCCAGGCGTGCCGCGGGGTGCTGTGCCCGGGCGGCGCTGGTGCCGAGCTGCTGGGGCTGTGCCGCCGAGTGGGAGCAGCAGCACGCCCGGAGCAGCCTGCGGAACAGCGAGTGCTGCTGCCCGCCGGCCGACGGCTCCGCGCCTTCGCCTCTGCTCGGGGGCTGCACCGGGGTCTCTGTCTGCGCGTCCCGATCCATGAACAGCGGGATGCGGGACCTGCGCTGCTCTTGGAAGGGGCGCTCGGTCTGTATCTCTTCATCCACGAGTTCCAGAGCGGCTACGCTCTGCTGCTGCGGTGTCAGGGTGTCGGTCTGGGTGAGCTGGTGGACGAAGGGCGGCGGTTCCGTCTCCGGCTCGGCGGGGATCGGGGGTGTGCTGGGCGCTGCCGGGGGGCTCTCTGGAGTGACTTTGCCCGAGCAGGCCACGCAGCTCCTCAGGCGGCGGCACTGCCCGCGGGCCGCGGTGTTGCCCGGCGGCAGCTGGACGGGGCTGGACACTCTGGGGCGCGACCCCTGTCCCCGGTTCAGCTTGGTGGAGCTGGGGTGGCCCTTGGCGCTCTGCTGGAGACCAGAATGCTGCGATCGCCTGTCCCCGCGGAGCGATGGAGCCGCGCTCCCGCCGCCCCCGGCCTGGAGCTGCTGCATCTGGGGGCGAGAGGAGACAGAGGTGCGGGAGGTGGATGGAGGCGCTTGCTTCGGGCCCGTGCCGGCCCCATCCCCGCCTCTCCCGCCTGCCCCATCCTTCAGCAGGTTCTTCTTGGAAGGCTGTGGCCTGGCTTTCCCGTTCTCCGTGGGCATCCTCTCGAGACTGTCCCGGGCAGCTGCGGCCTCCGGAGCGCGGTGCTGGGCGCGGCGGCGGAGCACAAGCCCGGCATGCTCCTGACACAGCCGCCGGGCCCGCGGGGACCCGCCGTGTCACACGGGCCGCGGTGCCATCGGGAGGCGTCTCTGTGTCACAATAACCCCGCGCGGCGCCGGTGTCACAATGGCCCCGTGAGCCCCGTTTGTGACACAGCCCGGGCTTTGCCGCGGGCGGGCATGGCGCATCCTCGCGTCCCGCTCGTGGAGACCTTGTCCCCAGGGGAGCGTGGGGGATCCCAGCGCAGCCCGGACACTGCCGCGGCTGTTTGCACATCCCTTCCCTTGCCGAGCTCCCTGCAAGGGCCGGGCCGTCCCGAAATCTCGGCCTGCGCCGCTCCATCGTGGCGCCCACGAGGTGGCGCTCTCTGCCTGCCAATAACGCCCAATGCAATTATTATTAATAATTGTTAATTAGTTCCCCCTCCTCCTCCAGGACTGCCTGACCCTTCGGCCGCAGGGATGCTCCCAGTCTGAGGATGGGGCAGCTCCGAGCCCGGAGGTTTCCTGCCACGCGTGAAAGGCTGGAAGCACAGACAAATTGTGCAAAACCACCCCACCGCCCCCACCTCCTTAAAAGAAAGAGACGCTGCTAATTGATTTCTCCACTTTAATTTAATACTCCGTCGGTACAGCCTTGTCGTCCAGCTCAGATGCTTTTCCCTCTGCTTGCCCTGCCCTAGCAGTCTGTCCCCAAAGCTTTGGCACGAGATTCCGTGTGTTGGGATGTGGACTCTGAGCGGTTCCTGGGTGCCCTGAGTGCCCAAGGCTTGGCTGGGGGGGCCGGGAAAACCCCCCTCCCCTTTTTTGCCCGCAGCAAGGGGCTCCTGAAAGCCCTGCTTGGAAACAAGAGTGGTTTGGGAGGGAAATGTGATAGGGGAACGGATGGTACCCTTTGCCAGACGGCATTAAAAATTCATGTGCACGATGGGCTCTTCCAAATAAGTCCAGGAAGGATGAGTTCCTCCCTCTCTGGACATGCTGGCAGAGCACTCCAGCTGCCTCCCCCTTTAGGTGCCACCAGGGCCCGATGTCTGTGTGCCCGGGGGGTGGGCTCTGCTCCCTCGGGGCGTGGGGTGCAGGCTGTCCCTGCATGTTGGGATGAGGGACAGCGCCTGTCTGGAGAGCTGAGTGTCCCACAGGCTGGTGGGGGTTGGCCGGCAGGGAGGTGCCCCGGAGGGCAGGGAGGGAGAGAGGCAGCCAGGTGGGCACCTGGAGGAGCACAGAAACCTGGTGGGGAGGGATGCAGGTACCCGAGAGGAGTGGGATGTGGGGAGGGATGCTGGATGGGATGTGGGGTGCCCCAGCCGTGAGGGACACGGGATAATCGGGGCAGGGAAGGATGGAGGGAGGCGTGCAAGGTGCCCTGCCAAGGTGGGTATCCAGGGGGGACCAGCAGCGGAGTGCTGAGGGTAGCAGCAGCCTGGTATGTGGGGTGAAGACAGGAGTGGGACGCTGAGCTCCTCGGGGGACGGGATGGGATGCAGAGCTCCAGGGTGAAGAGCCGGGGTGCTGAGTTCCCGGCAAGGGAGGGAATGGGATGCTGAGCTCCGGGGGGTTGAGGAGTGGGATGCTGCTCTCCCGGGGGGGCCGGGCCGGGATGCTGAGCCGCCGGGGGCCGGGCGGGGCGGGCCGGGGGGCGGCTCCACGTGGCTCATTAGCAGGAGGCAATTTAATATTTATGAAGTGTTCTTGTTTGAATCCCAAGTCTTCGGCTCCAGTTACAAGGAGCTGCGTCACCCTGCGATCACATGGTAATTGTTGCTATTTCCAGGATCCCAGCCTCGCAGAGTGGCACAAGAGCTCTTTCCCCTTTTCTTGTCCTTTTTCCCCGCCGCCTTTTCCCTGGTTTCCCGCTGTTTTCGGGGCTGTTTTCGCTCGCCGCTCGGCCGGCTGGGCTCGGCGCTGGCCGGCGGGCGCGGGGCGATGCCGGGGCCGCTGCCCTGAGCCGGGGCGGGCGCAGCCGCACCCCCGCCCTGCCCCTTCCCGGGAGCCGCTCCATGAGAGCGGGACCGGCCCGGCACCCCCAAAATGACCGAGCTGGAAGGGGACTTCACCAAGCTGCTGCTGCTGAAGGAGGAGCGGATCAAGGAGCTGGAGCGGCGCCTGGGGGAGAAGGACGAGGAGATCCAGGAGCTGCGGCGGCGGCTGCACAAATGCCAGTCCGTGCTGCCGGCCCCCAGCCCGCACATCGGGCCCCGCACCACCCGCGCGCAGGGCATCTCGGCCGAGCCGCAGACCTACCGCTCCTTCCACGACCTCCGCCAGGCTTTCCGCAAGTTCACCAAGGCCGAGAGGTAGGGACGGCACCCCTTTTCCCCCTTCCCGCGAACCCCGTTCCCGAGCGGGGCGGCCTGCGATCCCCGGCACGGCGCCTGCCCGGGGCGCGGAGGGGCTCCGAGCGGCCGGGAAGGAGCCCTGCGGGGGACCGGACAGCTCGGACCTCCCTCCCTCCCTCTCTCCCTCTCTCCCTCCCTTCGCTCTTCCCTTCCCCGCCGCGGCTCCGCTGCGGCTCCCGGGGGATGCTCGGCCGGGGCGCGGGGGGGCGGCGGTGCCTCCCCGGCGCTGGGAAAAGTTTGCGGCGGGGCCGGGAAGTTGCTCGGTGGCTGCTGCAGAGCCGCCAGCACCCCCGGCAGCCCCGTTCCCGGGGCAGGTGCTGCCCCTCGCCCCGGCCCCCCTTCCCGATCCCGTCTTCCCCAAAAAGCAGAGCCCACGCTGCTCCACGCGCGGGATTTGCCGCGGTGCTTTGCCTCCTGTTATCTCGCTGGGACTCGCTGGTCCTGGAGCACTTTTGCCACGCTAATGTTTCTATTCCCCTGTGCCGCTGTTAGGCACCCACAGAGGGGTATTTTTGGGGGGAGCATGGGGTCTGCATCACTCAGCCCGGGTGCTCGGGGATTCTGCTGCTTTCATCCTTGTGGGAAAAAAGCAGCGCTGTGCCGCGGCTCCCGGCGGTCGGAGTGGGATGGAGAAGTTGCTGAGGATTTTGGGTGTGATGGAGAAGTTGTGTGTGACCACAGCTGTCACCCTGCTTTGGGCAGAAGCTGCGGCTGCTGCTTCCCGAGCAAGGCAAGGTCCTGTGTCCTCCGTGCGTGGGGATTTATTGCAGCAGAACCATTCCCGATGGGGTTCCTGCTGCGGGTGGGTGGGAATGCACAGCGCTGCCTCAATCCGCTCCCCAGATGTGCCCAGACTGAACCCCAGCCTCTTCCTCCTCACCTGTCCCCTGCCCCTCAATAACGAGACTATTGCTCAAACAAGGAGCAGCACTTGGCTTTGGGGGGTTTTTAATTAATTATCATTCTTTTCCCTGCACCTGGTGATGTGATAAAGCAAACTGCTGTGCCCCAGGTGTGTGTGTGCGAGCAGAGAGTGTCCATCTGTCCTTCCCTGGGGCAGCAGCTCCCTTTGCACCCCGTGCCCAAAGCAGAGGCCAGCTGTTGTGGATGGAGAAGAAACCCAACATCAAACTTCTCCTTTTGCTGTTGGATTTTTTGGAGGTAGTGACCATCCCGAGCCTCATCTGCCACAGGGAAGGTGACAGCAACCTGGACCTGTGGTAAGGGCAGGGACCCAGTGTCCTCACCCTGCATAATCACTGATTTAGGAGTTGGTAAACCTGCTCGTGGCTCTAGGGAGGTTTAGTCCTGGCCTGAGGCTTTGCCGTGCTGTTCCCAGGTTGGGCAGTGCCAGAAGAGCTGTGTCCTTGTGGTGTTGTGAAGGCCATTTGTCCCATCCTGCACCATTCCTGTCACCAGATGGGATGATCCAGCGGGCAGGAAAAATTCCTGGTGGGGCCTGCGGGCAGTTCCAGGCTGGAACGCCATCCTCTGGAATCTCCCCATGCCTCAGCCTCGCTCGTGGTAGCCATGACAATGGTAACCAAGCCAGTCTGGGACTGCTTTTGGGTTTTAATTCTTTTAATTCTTCCTTTAATTCCGCTTAATTCTTCTCCCATCTCGTTGCTGGGAGAGCGGCAGGCGGCTCCGTGGTGTGCTGAGCACGCTGCACCCACAGCCTCCCTTCTTCCCCCTTTTCCCCCCAAATCCCTCCCTGTCACGGTGAGATCAAGGTGTGTTTTCTCAGCAGTGTCTGGGTCCTTGAGCCAGTGCTAGGCTGAGGATGGGTTACACCTTTTTTCCAAAACCCACTGACAACTTCCAGGCCATCAAAACCCGAAGGTGATGTGCAGAGCCGTCTGTTTTCAATTTCATACCAACAGAAACCTTTTTATCCAGGTCTGGGATCAACCTCCAAACACTTCTTCACCTCTGAAGATAAAGATGTAGTGAATGACAATATAATTGGGTTTATTTAGGGCGCTCTTGTGTGTAATATACACTGACATGGAAAACTTTCAGGGAGTTGAAAGCAGCAAACAGTGGGATGACAGGAACTCAAAGAGGGTTAAATCCCAGCTGAAAGCAGAGAGGGGAGTTTGTTTCAAATGTGTTGTGCCTCTTGTAACGCATCTCTCTCCTGTGTAGCAAGGTCAGGGTTGCAAAGATTTGCTGTGAAAACAGAAAGGTGGTGGCAGATGTGTTATCTTTGGTCTGCAAGTGTGTCTTTATGCTGTTGTTCCTCCTGATAACATATATTTATATATTTTAATGGTAGAAAACATTGCTGTGTAGCTAGCCAGTGTGTACAGCTATCCATGTATCTATATCCAATCTATACATCAGATTTTTCTTTCAAAACAGCCACTTGCTGTGCCTGTCTCACAAAATAATTCCTCCCTGTTGTTCCCTGATCCGTTCCTGCCAGCAGAGATTTGAGTTGAGAAAGGAGCCACACTTGTAAGCGATTCCTTCATTTCTTTCTGGTCAGTGAGTTTTTATTCACTTTTACTCACACCCAGCAAGTGTTTTGGCTCACACATGGCCTCGGGGCTGTCAGATCCAGCACCTGCCAGTCCCTTATGGCAACACAAAGAAGGAAAACCAGTTTGTCCCTGTATTTCCTGGCGGGGCGGGAGCCATCCGTGGATGATGCAGCAATCCAGGCACTTTGCTAATGCTCGGGAAGCGATCCCCAGTTGCTAAGCAAAGGCACTGCAGATGATCAATGATGCAAAAAGTAAATGCTGAGGTGTGGGCAAAGCTAGGACTAAGAGCTGGATCAGCCCTGCCTGTCCCTGCACCCAGGGGTGCTCCTTGTGCCACGGCAGTGATCGACCTGAGCCACAATCCCACTGCCAAATCATCCTCCTGGCAAATTCCGGTGGCTACCTGCCTTAATTGCAAGGTGCAGTGTCTAATTCCAGCTAAATCCTGCATATTTGGGGCGAGAAGCATCCTTCTAACCAGGGCGGCCCGGAATGACTTTGGGAACTCTGGGATGTTTCTGGAATAGCGACTGAGTCTTTGCTGTGCCAGAGCTGTGCCTCAAGTCCTGGTCCTGCAGGCAGTTCCACTTTTGTGTGGGGTTACATCCTCAACTTCCCAAATCCAGCTTGGACCGTGCCACCCCTGGCTTCTTCCATGGCTTTGAGTCTGACATACTGCTGCAGACTCAGCCTCAGCATCATTTACAATAGATGAGTTTCTCCAGCCTGTTCCCGGTAATTTACCCATCCTTCTCGTCTCCCTGACTTTCTCTGCAACTTTTTAACGGATTTCCCCCCTTTTTAAACTTTATTTCAGGAAGCGTTTGCCACAAGATGGCAGTGGGGTCTAACGTTTGAGGCGAGGTATTGGGGTGTATTGTGGTTTCAGCCTCAGAGCCCTGGACCAGTCCTCCTGCAGGTGGTTTTCCAGATCAAATGCAGGCATGGATCCTTGTTTCTCCTGGTTCTGCCTTCCCTGAGGTGCTGGGGGATGCTTTCCTGAGGGTGTGTGTTCACCACAGGGTGTTTAAACTCAGGATTAAAGGCTTTGGGTGGTCTCTGTGGTGCCAGGGATGGAGGACTGGAGTGGATGCCCTTGGCTCTATGCAGCAAAACTCGGGCTAAGCTGGTGTTTGTGGCAGGATCAATCCACGCCTTGAGTTTTGGGTGCCGCTCAGGCCAGGCCCAGCCATGCCCAGGGGAAAGCTGGGCACCCTGGGAGGTCTCCAGGGCAAAACTCAAGGCCAGGTCACCTTCAAAGCTGGCCTGGAGCTGGCCCAGGCTAAAGCAGAGCTGTCCTGCACAACCCTGCAGTTCTCCATCACCTTCCCCCCTACAACACTTTTGTCCCACTCCTCCATCGCCCCTGGAGCTTCTCTCTGGGTGGCCTCCACCCCCTGAGCATGGCAAGAGAGATCTTCCCCCTCCCTGGCGCTGTGTCCTTCCTCCCTCACCCCTTTCTGGGAAGCGAGCTGCCTGCCTGCGTTAATTTAGCCATGATCTCATCAGCTGCCAGCCACTAAAGCGATATCGATCCTGCCTTCAGCCTGCAGCCCCTGAAACACAGCCCAGCTGCTTCCCCACTACCTGGAACCACCCTCCCTCGGGGCCTTGGCAGCCTGCAGAAGGAGCTTTTGCCTCGTTTTGCTGCTGGTGGCAGAGCAGGGCATGACCTGCTGCCAGGGTGGGGCATTTCAGCTAGAAAAGGTCACTTTGGGACTGTCCTGATGCAACGTTAGACAGCACTCGGCAGCTGTGCCTCAAATAGTTTAAACAGGGAGGTTTTGCTGGACCTGAGTGTTCTGTTTCTCCCTGTAAGGGCCGGCATGGCTTTGCAAAGCTCAGAGGAAGGAGAGCAGTCATTTGGACATTAATTACCACTCCAGGAACGTCTCTCTTCCTCGTTTACCCATCCCCAATCCGGTCCCATCCGCTCCTGATGCGCTGCAACAGCAAATTCCTGGGATGCTTGGTCCCTGGGTGATCCCCACCAAGGAGCAGAAGGATTTTATTCGCTGGAATTAACGCTGCTTGTGTTGCTCCTTGTGCCAGGAGCACGTTGCTGCTCCAAGGGAAGGAAATACAGAGGGAAGTTGGAGCTGGTGCTGTTTAACTTTGGGGAGAGCTGGAAAATATTCCAAAGAAAATTGTGGGAACGGGAGATGGACTCCTTGCTTGGTGCTCTCTGCTCGTTTGGATGGATAGAGGGTGAAGGTTGGGGACAAGAGGGTTGTCACTGCGGGGAGAGCTGTGACATCAGCCCCTCGAGAAGCCCAAGGTCAGACCAATGAGCACAGGAGGGTTTTAGAAAGGGAGAGAAGCAAATGTTTATGGTTGATCAATGGAAATCATTTCCTGTCTTTTAATTTTTAATGGGCTGAACTCACTGCTCCCCCCTCTCTGGGCGTCGCTTCCCTCTGGCTCAGGGGAGACCTGAAAATTGAGCCAGGACGGGGGAAATTTGGCTCCCAAAGGGCATCAGATGGTGCCTCTGCAGTGGGTACAGCCTGGCGTCTGTCTGCCTGTCTGTCTGTCTGCCACCAGCTCCTCTGGTCACCCAATCCACCTTTCCCATCGGATCTCTTCGGTGCTCCCTCAGAGCAGAGCACAGCAAAAGGAGCTCAACTCGGTTTACTCGTCCACCTCCTCCAAAACCAGTGCAAAACAGGTATTCATTTCTATAGAAACATCTGAAATGTAAAGAAAAATCAGAATAATTTATATATAAATATATACAATGAAAAAAAAAACCGGGTTATTTGATGTGATCCCTGGTCCTGGTGAAGAAAGGAAGGGCGGCATGGCAGGATGAACATTTTCCTGCAGGGTTTTGGATGAAAACTTGGACTCCTTGCCTTTGCTGCGTGTTTCTCAGCTCTGCCCCGAGGAAGGGCACTGCCATCCCAAGGCAGCAGCGGGAAAGGCTGGGATGGGCAGGGAACGAGGCGCCAGTGCCCATCCCTGGCTGACGCAGGCTCTTTCCCAGCGGCGTCATCCCAAATTCTTCCTTCGGCCTATTTTTAAATGCCCCAAGTCAGGAGGATTTTGGAGCCTCCCTTGGGGCACCAAACCAGAGGCACACAGATTTCCAGGCAGCTGGCAGATCTCCATGTGCCCCACCTTCCACTTGCCTGCAACTTCGCTTCCCAATCCCTGAAACCCTGGGATGAAACCTCCATGGGAGCTTCAAACCTCAGCTGTGCTCCCAGGCAAGGTCACCATAAACTGCCTTTCCCTCCCAGATCTTTGGGGTGACTGGGTTTATAAAAATACAGAAAGCTGGGAGTTGGGATTGTGTTGTTTTTCTGCAGTAGTTTGTGGATGTCACTTGGTGTGGAGGGGATAAAGGGTCCTGTGTCCCCTTGCTGCTGCATTTTTAACAGTGGCACATGGATGTGGTCATGTAAAACTGTTTGGCCTCATTCACTCTGGATTTGACCTCTTTTATCCTTTCTGTCAGAATTTTGGAGTCATTTTTGTCAGAATTTTTGTCTCCTTTTGGTCAGAATTTTCATATCCTTTTTTTTGCCAGAATTTTGGTGTCATTTTGGTCAGAACTGTCCCATGGTAAAGGAAATTCTCCAGTGAAAATCCCCCCACCCAGAGTGGTGAATCCTTCAGAGTAAAACAGGACAGAAAGGACAAAGACCAAATTCCGAGTCCCTCTTTCCTAATGAGAAACTTCATGAAAAAGCTTTCCCCATATATCAACTTGCTTGTGGAGTTGCTGCAGGTTCTGGAAAATCTCTCCCAGAGCTTGGCACGGGGCTTCCTAAAGAGCTTTCCCCTCTGCCGTGACCTCCCGAGTGGAAAAGATGAGGATTGGGATTTTTTTTTTTAATAGATTTTTTTTTCTGTGTTTTGCTCATGGGTGTTCTTGGAGCATTTTTGTTCCATTAGTAATAAAGCCCTGCAGTCGCAAATTAGGAAGAAGATGCTAAAAAAGGAGGGAGGGAGGGAGGCTGAGCCCAGGGTCAGGGTGCTGGCAGGAGCTGGGATGATCCTGGGGGATCCACAAGGACAAATGATTAAGAGCATTTCAAATTTAAAATTTCCTTTTTGGATTAAATTCATGTTGGGGGCTGAGCCTGAGCTTTGTGCAACTCCCTGCAATAGAGGGAGAAAAGCTCTCCAGCAATGGGATCAAATATCTTCTGTTTGACTCAGAGGAGTGTAAAATAAATTTGGCAGTGATTTTGTCTGTGCTTTCCTGGTTTTGAGACATTTTAATGTCTAAAATGGGGTGAAAATATCCACCTCGTGGCAGTCAATGAATGACAAGCTGGTGGGGTGATGGAAAACTCACACAGCAGCCACAGGGGGAGAAAACAAAGGATGATTTAATATAAAATACCCAGAAGGAAACTGTGCAGGTGGGAAAGAGGTTCAGGAGAAATCTCTTAATATTTGGTGTTTCTGGCACAAAGTTTGTGCTAAAAGAGGCTGTGATTGATTGATTGATTGATTGATTGCAGCAAGCACAGCAGGATGGGAATTCTGAGTTGTTTTCATTTGCATTTTACTCCTCCTTGGGAGTTTCTGTAAAATCCTCCCAGGTGAAAATGACCACCAGAATTTTAAGTGACCAATTAGTATAAAAATCCTGCTTTAAAAAAAATATATATATATAAACTTCTATTGAGCTGTTTGTAGTAAGGGATCAAATCCTGAATCTCAGGATTCCACTTTATATTTATGTATCTGCACCGTATTGCCAATATTTAGCTTTTTAAAACTCTTTAATGCTTCCGTTTCCATGCTCTGTATTATTTTTCCTGGTGTATAAAAGTGGGAAGGATAACTGGGAATAATTCCTTGAGAAGCTGAGATCCCAAAAATCTACACCCAAGTCCTCTGAGTGGCTGAGTCCTCTGAGGGTCTCTTCCCACCCAAACCATCCTGGGATTCTGCTTTTTCTGAAGTTTGTGTTTACCCTTTTCACAGAGCCTCACAGGCATTTCTGGTGCCATTTCAGCCTGCACAGAGACAGGGGAAAAAAATCCCCAGATCAGCTTCTTAGAGGGAAAATTTTCATAGAATGACACTGTTTTAGCAATATACAGCAGCCACTTCCTTGGCTACTTTATTTCTGCTTGCTCTGTAGTTCAGGAAAGTTGAACAAATGAAATACTAAAATGGAAGGATAAAAGGTGGTTGGGCTTTTTTTTCCCCCATTGATTTTCATGCTGCTTTATGAAATCTGTGTCAAGCAAAGGGTGAAATCTCTATGTTCCCTTTCATCCCATGATCCAAGGCTGGGGCTCTCCCTGCCAGGAGCACGTTTCTCACTTTGATCTGCAGGTTTATTATCACGTGTCCAATCCAGGGAAAAGGCTGGAATGCCTTTTGGGACACACAGACAAGAGAAATTGGTCTCCCCTGCAGAAACCCTGACATTTTAAATCTTCTTCCCTGCATTTCTCAGCACTGCTGGGGCAGACAGAGTTGGAGCCAAATTGAAATTTGTCCCTCCCCTCTGTGACATTAAAATAATCACTGCAAAAAATAAGAATTTCAAAGTGTTTTATCTTTTGATGGGAGATTGCTCGTGGCAACTTCAACCTGTTCTTCTATGAGAAGATGCTGTAAAACACAAGTTGAGCTGGCTGTGGGTATTATGAATATTAAATTTTTTGCTTTGTAAATCCATATACTTGGAGGCAGAAGAGCAAAAAAGGAAGTGGAAATGGTGTCATGGGTCAACTGAAGGCCAGTTTTAGGGAAATTTTGGTGCTGATTAATCTCTCCTGAGTCTGTGCAGCCAAATCCATCCTAAAGCATCACTTGCAGGGGTCATTTGGTTTTGGAGAGTTGTGTCTCACCCACCCAGTTCCTTCTGCTGCTGCTTATTGACATCTTGCACCTTTTTGGTTGGGTTGACCCCTAAATTTTAGTTTCTACTCAGAGACTAAAATGCAGGTACAGATTCCCATCTTTCATGTTGGACTGGTTGATTTCTGTATGGGGGAGGCTCCTTCTTCTCCTTCTCCTTCTCCTTCTCCTTCTCCTTCTCCTTCTCCTTCTCCTTCTCCTTCTCCTCTTCTCCTCCTTCTCCTCCTTTGTTTTGTTGCCAGATATTCAGTAGCTAAAACCCAACTCTCTTTAAAAAGCCTTCAGTCCAATGGCAAACACGGGAATTTCACACAGAATGATGTCACGGCTCTCCCCAACCAGCGTTTCTCTGATGGCTCCTGCCCAAGCACCACATGGAAAACTCCACTGGAGCTGCTTTCCCCTGCAATGACTTCTTTTGCTGCCCCTGCTCCCAGCCTGTGATTCCCTGGGAACTGGAAGCAGCAGCTCCTTGCGTGGGTGTCGTGCTGGTGGTGTTCACATTGTGCAGGAGAACACGGAGTGATAAATCCCCACATCCGTACTGCAGCCTGCAGGAAGTTGGGCCGGCAGCGTCTGTAACCCCGGAGTGTAACCCTGCTTTGGGAAAGGAGGTGTCAGGTTGCAGTCCTGGCCACTCTGGAGCCCTTTTAGCAGGGCTGAGAGATGCCGGGTGGCAGAGAATGGGTGGGAAGTGCTTCAGCTGCACAAGTGGGAATCTCGGGGGGTCACTGGGGCTGGCTGGGCTCACCCAGGAGCAGGGGATGAGCCCTTGGCCTTGGTGGAGGTTTGGTTTTCACTGATGCGTTTCTGCCTTTAATAAAACCACCCATTAATAAAATCCCATCACGGCTCGGAAAGCTGCCGGTGACTGAGGCAGCCCTGCTGGAAAGATTAATTGCCCTAATTGCTCTGCCTTCACTATTTGTTCCACATTTCCAGCCCGAGTCTGTCTGAACTCCCCAGCCCAGCTGCTCAGTCCTGCCCTGGCTGTTTGCTGTTGTTCTCACGCTTCTCCCCAGTGCTTTTCCCTCACTTTTAAACCCACCCTGCACCAGGATAAAAACCCCTGGAGCTGGAGATGCTCTCAACGAGCTCGAGTTTGTAACTCAGCCACTTCACAGCAGCCTTTTAATTGCATTGCATGCCTGTAAATGCTTTTTTCAGCCCAATTTGCAGGTGCTTTAATAAAACTTGCTAAGCTCACTCCACAAGATCTGTTTTCCATAAGGCCCCTGTGGACTGGCATTTTTTGTCTTGCCTTAATTTCTCCAGCAATTAAATGGAGGCTCACACATCCCAAAGGATGTGCAGGATCCATGTCATGCTGCCACAATTACCTGTGGGATTTCATTTACCTGCTAAAAATCCTGGTGGAATGTTTGCTTTCCTCTGGCTCTCCAATTTTTTTTTTTTTTATTCCAGAGCTCACCAAAGATCAAGAGCAGAGCAAACTTAGTGACCCTCTGGCCCACCTTTTATTGAATGTTTAAAAGAACAGTGTGTAAAAACCTGACCCACTCTGTTTTCTGGTATTTTGGCTGTCCATAATGCGTGTCCCACTCTGGGTTTTATCTGTTAAGGTGCTGACCCATCAGATCACTTTTTATTCAGGGATTTGCCCAATATTTTCCTTCCTAAGGCAGCCATGGCCATGAGTTTACTGCTCCATCATGAGACTCTCCCTGCCCCCTTCAATTAAAGGGAATCAAGTGGGGTTTGGGCAGTTTTACTGTGATGTTGATGGGCAGAAGGCTTTTCTTTCCAAAAGAAAGAAGGTTGGGCTAACACCACCATTTAATTATACAAAATTCCTTATATATTATATTATATTATATTATATTATGTTATGTTATGTTATGTTATGTTATGTTATGTTTTGTTATATTATATTTATTTTATTTTACCTTTCCCTTTAGTGTGAGGCACCTGGGCCTGGCAGCAGGGGTGGTTTTTGGTCCAGAGAACACCAGGATTGCCTGAGCCTCTTGCTGAGCATGTGAGGATGTCCTGGTGTGGTTTCTTCTACCCTTTTCTCTCCACTGGTCCCATCCCAAACACCTCTGTCCCCAGTCCACATCCTAAGGGGCAGATTTAAGGAGCAGGATTCAAGGGAAAAGCTGAAGTGCTGCTTCAGGCTGCTTCTGCTCCCAGCAAAAGCTGTTTGAGCCCAATACTCCCCAAATGAAACTATGGAGAGAATGATTTCCCAGTGTGGGGGAAGCATTTTCCACTGACATTATCTCGGTTTCTCTGTCAAGGATAAACCACCAAGCCCTAAAACCCCGGCCTGATGGTAAAACAACTGTTCAACCTGGGCTGTTTCTCCTGGGGTTTTTTGCATAGCCAACCTCCTCCTAATTTTTCAGCTCAAAAGGGCTCAGTGGTGCAGGAAAAAAAGGGTTTGGTGCCATGTGGGAGAACCAGGGCTGGATTGGGTCTGGACACAGCGTTCATGTAAATCCAGTGTGATGCTGGATGGATTTTCTGCCTCACTTGCCTGGAATGGAAGGAGGGAAAAGCCGGAGGGCTGCACACCCCCAGGCCTGCCTGGGAATGAAGAAACGCTTTCAGCCGTGCCTCCCCACCCTCTGCCCTGTCAAAGGCCTCACAGAGCGGAGATCTGTACACAGAAGGCTCTGAGAAGGTTTGCAGAGAGGCAGAGGTCCCTCTGGCTAACCACAGCACCCTCCCAGGAGCTCTGCACAGAACCAGAGTTGCCCCGGCCCGGCGGCACCGGCACAGCCTGAAAGGCCGTGCTGTTCCCACTCCGGTATTTTTATCGGCGAAACCCCGGGGAAAGATTCCTGCCAGGGAGCTGCCAAACCCCCAAACCCAGCGGGAAGCTGGGGGGAAGCATCTCCTGTGTGCTGGCATGCAGGGCTTGGCCATGGAAAACAGCTTGGCACAGCTCTTTGGGACTGGAGGGGACACGGGGTGGCTGCTGGCAGCACAGAGCCCGAAGGGGAAGGGTTGGGGATAAACACACTTGGGCAGGAAAAAGTGGGGTGGTTTGGGGTTTAGAGCAGGGTTCTGCTCAGCTGGGGTGGTTTGGGGTTTAGAGCAGGGATCTGCTCAGCTCTTGTAAAGCCCTTCGCTACTGCTCCAAAAATGGCACTTAATACTGAGGACTTCATCTACATCATAGTGTTGATATAATGGAAAACCAGATTTTTATTCTATTTTTTTTCCATAAACCCTTTCTGCCCTTGATAAAGATATTTTTTACCAGCTCCCAGGTATTTGTTTACCTTCTTCAACATCATTTCCAGCTGCATCCTTTGTCATAGGAAGGATTTTAGCACTCTGAAAAAGCAGTTCAACCTCAGCCACCAGGAGTTACACCTCCTTCTTGGCCTCTGGCTGCCTCTTGTCCTTTTAATTCCCAGTTTCCTACTCACACACTGGTCAAACATCACCCTCGGGGTTGTGTGAGGCCATTTCTTCCCCGAGGGCCCCAGCAAAGCAGGGGATGGCACTGGACAGGCTTTTCCCAGCAGGAGAGCCCCAGCCTGGCGTTCCTGGCAGCCTGCAGGTGCAGGGCATGGGTGACATCCCCATTTTTTGGAAGTACTGATGCCCATTTTGTGGCTGTGGGGTCTTTCCCCACCTCAAACCCAGCACTCGGATTGCCAGGAGAACAAATCCTTGCAGAGATGATAGAGGAAGAATGTCTGAATTGCGCTGCTGTGCTTTGCAATGCATTCCACCAAGGAGCCAGAAGGAAAAGGTGATTTTTTCCCTTCGCATTCCTTTGACCTCACTGACATCCCCTATAAATCAGGTGCTGGGTGTGGGGAGCTTTAAAGGCACGATATTTTTGGTGGCTAAATGCAAACCCTTCCCGTTTTCCCTGCTGAGATCCCCGGGATAAAGCGGAGCTGCTCCTGGTGGGGCAGAGCTTGGCTGTGCCTGCCAGCTCCAATCAGCACCACTGCCTGCCAGCAACTCCTCTGAAAGAGCCCCAGGCTGTCAATAATTCATACCTGCTGAATTATTCAGGCTGCGAGCGCAGCGGATGAGTGCAGCCCCCTGACCAGCGCGGGAATGAGTAATTATGTTAATTAACCCGTGCAGCTCGCTGGAGGTGCAATGAAGTTCATCCTTCGGGCTGCCGCTGGTTTTTAGGGACAGAAATGAGATGAAACGCAACAAACTGAAGCTGCAGTTCAAAACGATGCGTTAAAGCACGTGGTTTGAATGATCAGCAGACAGGCTGTGCTCTAATTCAGGTGGATTTATGCTCCACCAGCCCTTCTTCCCTTCAGGGAGGAAACAGGTACAGTTTTTAAAGCTTTAATCACTGCTCTCTGCAAGGACTTGAAGATGTTTCTGAAGATTTAGTAGTGTGATGTGCCAGTCTCTGCTCTTTTCTTCCTGTGTGTTGCTGAAGAGGAAGAGAAATGGGAATCATTAATTAAAGAAAAATAAAATACATATATTTAAAACTCATTAGTGCCATGAAAGGAGTCCTGATAATACATTACAAGTTGGAAGCTTAATTTTGCAAACACATTGCTTGCCATTCAGTGGCCAGCAAAGCCTAAATTCATGCTAAAAGGCTTTTCTGGTAAAAGGAAAAAAAGAATTCAGTAGGTACAAGTGGAGAATACTCCCATTTCCCCCTGCTCTTGTGTTGATAACAAGCCTTGTTTTGCACTGGGAAGAACTGGAAGAACCCTGGTGGGATGGGTTAATGAGAGAGAAATTTAAGGAATGCCTGAGATTTTTCCCAGGCTGGCATGGAAATGCTCTGAGCTTTCCCTGTCATCAAGGAATCACCCAGGTGAGGTGAATCCTCCCCCGAAAATCTCAAAACCTGCTTCAGCTGGGAGGGTTTTGGTGAAACTTTTAAATAGGAGAAGTGATGGTGGTAAAATCTGTGGTTTCCTTTCCTGTTGGAAGAGCAGAGGTGGCAGAATTTGCCTCATCCCTAGGCTGGATTTTGGATTTGGTGTTTCTACCTCCAATTTCACCTCCTGGTAGGGATTTTGTAGCACTAAGGAATTGGGTACTGGGAGGTTTCACCTGAGGATTGATTTATTTCACTGAATCACTTAATTTGCTTGAGTTTGATTTGTTTTTTAAAAACATTATTTACCCCCTGGCCTGAGCATCCCCTACAAAAATAGACAAGCCTGAGGGGTAAAAACCCCCTATTTACTTAAATTCCCCATCCTAGTGAGCCTCCTATATTGATTCTTTTCCCATAATTTAGCCCTCCATGCTCAGCATTTGCTCTTCTGCTGCCCAGTCAATACCAGTTCTGTCTGGAAATTGCATTCCTGGTTTTCAGAATCACCGTTTGTTTGCAAACTTTGACTTTATCTGTAGATCTGAGCAGTTTGGGAAGTCAGGGTTTGTTGTGGGGTTGTTTTATTTTTCTTCTTTTGGGGGGGAGGTGATGGATTAACTGCAATTGCAGTGATATAGTTGTGGTATTAGTGTAAGCTGTTTAAATTTAATTGAGTTTTCTGGGAGTTGACAAGGGGATATAAATGGAAAATAAAAAGAGCCAGACTCCTGAAAACGGGGTAATTTAAAATCTAAAGAAATGAGACAAAATGTGGTATGTGTAGAGGAAATAAAACCCCTTCATTTTTTCGGATTGGACATGAATCCTAAAAAACAGAGATGCTTGGGTCTGTGTGTCCTGAGTTTTGTGTGCACACTCAGAGTGGTTGGGTGCTGAGCCAGGAGCTGGTGCAAATCAATGCTATAATGCCCATTACTGCATCAATTCATTGATTCCAGCCTGCAGCAGATCAATCTTTTGCATTTCTTTAAGGGGGAACACACCCGGGAATGGTCAAGAAAACCCACCCAAAGTGGGGTGTCTGCAGGCAGAGTTGTTGCAGCTCTGAAATTATTTGGTTCTTGGGCAAAGTGAATATTAGGAAGAAGGCTGTGAGTTGGATTGCTGTAAGGGACATACAGACAGTGCTGAGAGTTTCTAAATGCCTCTTTTGATAGAAATAAGCCCCTTCAGATGCCATGTGTTCACTCTTTTGGGAGTTGTGGGGAACTCAAGAAAAACTTGTGATCAGAAAGTCTTGGTCCTCCCTTGCAACGAAACAGAATAAGTTCATATATTAAAGCTGAGCGTGAGAAATAGTATGGTTAAATTTTTTTAATGCAATGACTGTTTTTGATTTGATATCGCCTTTTGGTTGTTTCGGGGTGGTTTTTGGTTGGCTGTTTCTCTGTTTTGTTGGGCTTTCGCCAAGCGGTCGGTGTGAGGCTGCAGCTCGAGCAGGGCAGCAGAGGGCGGCCTTACTCCTTCTGATCGTGTTGCCTTCTCCCGGGAGAAAAGGGGCTAAAAAGCAGGGAAAAGGGGAAGAATGTGGGGAATGCTGTGGCTGCCAGAGCTGCGGGCCATGTAAGGGAGCAGAGCAGGGCGAGCACCCAGTGCGGGGAGGTGGCACAGGAGCACGTCATGCTCCAGCCATCAGCTGGGAACTTCTTTGCTGATAGCCCTGCCTTGGAGGCAGAAAGGAAAACAGCGCGGCAAAGCAAGAATAAATCGGTTTTGGTGTGTGTTGAAAGGAGCAGGGGTGGTTTTGGGGGGGTCTGTGAGTTTGCACTCCTGTTCCAGGGAGCAGGAATCTGGAATGAGTCGCCTTCCAGCGGCCTCAGTGCAGGGTTTGTGCCTCGTACCGACATTGATCCTTCCTCTCCTGACACGAGGCCTTTTCACAGTGTGCCAGCTGTTCTGGACATGGGTTTGGACACTGGGATTCGTGTGCTGGGAGTGCACAAACTGGGCAAGGGGGACTTGCCCTGCTGCCTGGGCCAGGCTGCTCAAGGAAAGCAGAGCAGATAAAGCTGTAGCACCAACAGTTCTTGCAGAGGAATCGCATGGTCAGAGCAGGAGGGACCTGGAGCTGCTGGAGAGAGTGCAGAGGAGGCACCAGCATGAGCAGAGGGATGGAGCAGCTCTGCTGGGAGGAAAGGCTGGGAGAGCTGGGATTGTTCGGCCTGGAGAGGAGAAGCTCTGGGGTGAACAAATTGTGGCCTTGCAGGGCCTGAAGGAGCTACAGGAAACATGGAGAGAGACTGGGGACAAGGGTTGGAGGGACAGGACACAGGGAATGGCTTCCCACTGCCAGAGGGCAGGGATGGATGGGATCTTGGGAAGGAATTGTTCCCTGGCAGGGTGGGCAGGCCCTGGCACAGGGTGCCCAGAGAAGCTGTGGCTGCCCCTGGATCCCTGGCAGTGTCCAAGGCCAGGTTGGACACTGGGGCTTGGAGCAGCCTGGGACAGTGGGAGGTGTCCCTGCCATGGCAGGGGGTGGCACTGGATGGGATTTAAGGTCCTTCCAACCCAAACCATTCCGCGATTGTACAAAAAGTCAATGCCAGCCCAGAAATCTTTCTTTCCCAACCACAGAGAAGCAGACCCAAAACACACTTTGCCTTTGCAGCAGCATCACTTCCAAGGGCTTTTCCCTTTAGGTGTGAGGAAGCTCCCAAAGGTTGGTATCACGATTCCCTAGCAGTGACAATTGTGCTGTTTTCCACCCAAACCCAAGATGAGGAGCTGGGGCAAACCTTCCAGAGGTGTTTTATGGTGGGGAAGAGGTGCAAAGGTGAACCTTCCCAGCTTGTTCTGGAGAGGAGTTACGGTCAGAGGAAAAGCAGCTGGGAATGGAGCTGGAGTGAGAAAAACCCCACAGGTGAGGAGATGGAGCAGTGCTTGTGCAGTGCCAGCCCTGCCCCTCAGCCAGGGCTTTGGCTGCTGATTTCCAGCAGGAATTGGGGAAAGGAGAGGATCAAAGTGCTGCCCATCCCCTGACTCAGCCAGGGCAGTCAGCTGAGAGATGCTGGCAGTGCTGAGGAAATCAGGCGAGTGCTGGCCTCTAATGCTCCGATGAGTAGAGCAATCAGCCCCGGCAAACACTGACAGAGAAAACGGTGAATATAAACATTTTACACACTCCGAGAGCCCAACTTGATGGAGTTCCCCCAAGCATAAATAAGGAATTGCTGTAAGAGTCAGCGGAGCGCTGTAAAACCTTTGTGAAGCCTGATGTGAGCCCCGTTTGCAGATTGTGCCTGGATGATTCATGGATATTTCCTTCGTACTGGAACAAGCCGGGCCCTCTGTGGGGCGCAGCCATTGGTTCTGAGCCTGAAATGATCACAGGGCTTTTTGGGAAACGTTCTCGGAGAGAAAAGGTTTAGCATTGCTGGAATTGTGGCCATAAACACCTGTAGATCCCTAAATGAAAGTCTGCTGCTCCAGTGAAATATTTGCAGTTGCTCGAGACATGCAAATGTCAAAGACTTCAGGATAAATTCTGGCACAAATCTGATTTTTAAAAAGGAAGGCAGTTCTGAGTGCAACTTAAAGAAATACCAGCCTGTTCTGAAGGCTTTCCCAGATTTAAAATATGTGGTTTGTGTTTATTATTATAAATACTGAAACAGCCAAATAATCATTTTTAATAAGCAGAGGGATTAATCTGATTATATAAAGAGACAGGGCACTTGTTCTCAATGCATCATGAAATAATGGTGACACACTGGTTATTTTCATATCAGGGCCAGCGGAATTTGTTTTTATTTCTAATCCAATTTCAAATATAAATGAATTGTTTTGAAGGCTGGATAAATCAACCTAACAGACCAAGGCAATTATGGGAGGTGAGTGGTGCATTACTGGCGAGGAGAGATAAGAAACACTGCAGGGGCTGAAAGGGTGAGGAGAGGGAGCACCCGGAATGGCAAATGCTCGGGGCTGCTAAGTGGTTTGTCACCGTGAAACCCCTGAAGTCAAGGAATGGCATCAAACAGCTTCAGAACTGGGCTGGAGAAATGAGCTGCTATCAATTAATGTGATTGGGGGGGGGGGGGCAGGAAATGAGCCTCTTGCTGTTTTCACCTTCCTGAGGGTTTTGCTTTCCACCTCTTGCAGCCAGAGCAGCGTGACTAAAACAATCAGCAAGGTGCAGGAGGCAGCTGAGGTCAGAGGAGGGAAGAGCTGGAGCTGTTCAGCTGTGCTTGTGTCATGGTTTAAAAGCAAACAGAGAAGAATTGCAGCTGTCTTGTGGAACAAATCTCACTTTTGGTGAGCCCAGGTTTTTCCCAGCATCTGACAATTCTCTGGGAGAGCTGGGATTTTTCAGCCTGTAGGGGAGAAGCTTTGGAGTGGCAAAATTGTGGCCTTGCAGTGCCTGAAGGTGCTACAGGAAACATGGAGAGAGACTCTTTCCAAGGGCTGGATGGACAGGACACAGGGAATGGCTTCCCGCTGCCAGAGGGCAGGGAGAGATGGCATTTTGGGAAGGAATTGTTCCCTGGGAGGGAGGTGAGCCCAGGAAAGCTGTGGCTGCCCCTGGATCCCTGGCAGTGTCCAAGGCCAGCCTGGACGGGGTTTAGAGCAGCCTGGGACAGTGGAAGATGTAGTGGTGGGAATGGGATGGGATTTAAGGTCCCATCCCAACCCAAGCCATTCTGGGATTCCAAGAGTGCCCCTCAGAGCTCGTTTGTTAGAGTCCCACATAAAGAAGGGATTTCCCATGGAAAAGGTCTGTAGAGCAGATGCAATCCCAGGGGGAATGTGGGTGGGGCAGTGAAGGTGACAGGGTCCCTGAGCCTGTGCTGTCCCCAGCAGTTCAGCTCTGGCTGATGAGCAGCGGAAGGAAGCTGGCCTGGCTATCCCAGCCATCCCCCAGTGCAAATCAGATCCAGCACATGGCTCCCACCTTCCTTCAACTGTTTCAGCTTCCCCAGTCCAACAGAGATGTGTGTGGGAGCCAGAATGAACCTGTTTTCCCAGCAACATCCACGGAGTTGATGTTTTTTACAAACTTCTCCTCCGTTGCATCCTGGATCTCACGGGTCCAAGACTAAATCTGCCTCCTTACATTTCATTTAATTGGTCCCTGGGTTCATTTTCTGGTTGCTTATGGCTGAAAGCAAAAGGAAAACTGCATTTCCAGGGCCTGCCTTGTCTAAATGGTGCTTTTGCTCCACACAGTCAGTGCCCTGGGACTGCTGAGTGAAGCAGGGCATGGGTAGTGTCTAATTGTGGTAACTGCAAAAGAGCCCTGAGTGTTTATTTTGGCAGCTTGCAGAACAAGTTTCTGCTTAATCTGAGTCTAAGGAGACTTCCCAAGGTAGCTGAATGGTTTGGAAGCTGTTTCTGCCTTAATCCAGCTCAGAGAATGAAGTGTTTAAGCTCTTGCCTGTGTCTGGGCCCTTGCTGAACAGTCCAGCTTTTTCTGGAAAGTGGGGAAAATGAACCGGTTACTTGAGGTGTGTCTGGCCAGGAGGGACCAGGATCGTGTGTTAGCTCCTTCCTGGAGAAAGCCCAGCCCTGAGGATGTCAGTCAGGCTGAGGATGTGAGAAGTGCTCCCAGGGATCCCACTGCATTCCCTTAATGCTGAGGAGCTGTGGGGTCCCAGTGCCACCATGTGCACCAGGGTGAGCTGCTGAAAATCCAGTTTTCAGGTGGTCATGGGAGAAAAAAATGCTGCTTTTTGGAGGGCAGAGGGCTCTATAGATGTGTGGGCAGGGATGGTGGAATAGGGTTCTGTTAGTGAGGGAAAGAAGTCAGAGGGACAGTTTGGGCTGCTCTTATGGAAGCAACAAGCTTTGAAGGGCTTGTTGAGCTTCTGGCTATTGAGAATGAATGATTTTTCTTTTTGTGCTGTTTTTCTGTAGAACTCATAATGAGATGAGTGATGCTCCTGTTGTTTCAGGGACCACAGTCCAGGCTTTGCTCCAGCCTGGAAACACGCTGAAGGAAGGGGGATCTCTCACCTTGTACTGACAGGAGGGGCTTTGTGCCATCTCTTCTTTCCAGGCAAAGGGCCCACAGAGGAGAACTTGAATCTTCAATCTGTGCTAGAAACGACCGTGTTACCTGGATAATCCTCTGCTGCTCCACACTCCCAACGTCTCCTCCTTTGGCTTTGCTTGGCACAAACATTCATTTCTGTGTCCTGCGTGTCCCTAATGTGATATAAAAAGCTAAATGCATTAGAGCTGCAGTACAGCACGTTGTTATTTTTTCCTTCGGCTTCTTCTGCAGTGAGCAATTTCTTGTTCCGTTAATAAGCTTTGTGGTGTTTTTCTTTTCCTTCTCATGCGCTCTACCTCAGATTCAGCCTGGGAGGATTTCCTAGGCAGGCTGGAATGGCTGCATGCTCCTCACACTTCCCAGTGTTTCTTACTGAGCATGGGAAGAACTGATGTGCTGAAGGGGAATCATCAGGATAATCCAGTTTAGATGTTGGTTTGGCTTCCAGCATGCAGGAATCGATGGGGTTTAAATGACAGCGCTCAGAGCTGGATATCTCCATCCCTTCCGTGGGGAGGAACAAATGGCTTTCAGTTTTGTTTTAGAGGCTCTGGAAAGGATCCAAACAGGGAGGAACATCAGTGTCATGAGAAAATTGGTCTTGTTTTCCTAGAGGAAAGAGGCTGAAGCACTCCCCAAATATTGTCAGTTCCTGCTCCTTGGTCTTGGTGATGCTGCTTTGATGCAGTAATTTCAGCTTCATCTCCATCCGTGAGGACTGAATTATTTCCCAGCTGCTCTCTATAAATCTGTAGGGCACTGTGGCCTTGGAAGGAGCTGCCAGAGGCACTTTGGGGTGAAAGGAATGGCCAGATGTGCCCGAGGGACGAGTCAGGTGTGCCCATGTTTCAGTAGGTGGCACTCCTTGCTCTGCCTCGGGGACTGACGGAGATTTTGGGGACATGCTGGAATAGCAGGTGGCATCCCACGGAGGAGATGTGGTCACTTTCAGGTGTGACCACACCTCGAGTTGGTTACAAGGTGCTTTTTGCAAGGGTTCAGCTCCTTCCTTGAAATTTTCCTGTGTTTTTGTCATTCCTCATCGTCAAGGTGTTGCTGTGCCTGTGCAGGGAGGGAAAGAATTTGGCTGTGTGCCGGTGGCTGGCAGAGCCCTGCAGGTCACACACCTTCCCAAAGCTGCACAAAGCCTCCACCAGCAGGAAATCCAGCATGAAATCCAGGCGCTTCAACTTTCTGCCACAGGCTGATCTGCTCCTGCAGATATTTTGGGAAAAGAGCAGAAGAGATTAGACAGGGGAAAAGCAGCACTTCCAGGAGGAGGAAAATATTTCTGTATGTGGTCAATGATGCATGGCCAGCCTGTGTGTCCGTGCTGTCCTGGCTGGCTGGAGCAAGGTGACATTTGCCCGTCATGGATCCCGCAGCTCCCTGAGCCTTGTCTGGGCAATCCAGGGAGGTGTGTGCAGGATAGACAGCGTTCAAATATGGTTTCAGCTTGGAAAATGGCAGCTGAGTGGGTGCATTTGGTGACAGATGATCCCTGAAAAGGTTCAGAAGCAGAAGCTATTAAAACCTCAGAGCTGTGCGGAGAGGAAATATTGTGAGTACAGCAGAGAGAACAAACATCCCTGTTCTGTGTGATTCCCACCAGCCAGCCCTGACGTGATGTGCTTTGGGGCAGATGTCTCCAGATGCTCTTTTCTTGGCTTCCCACTCATCCAGGCACATTCTGGCAGTGGAGGGAGCAGGGAAAGGCTTTGGGAAGTTCATAGCCAAAGGTTTCCTTAAACTGCAAGCAGCTTCACCCCGTCTTCCCAACACCAAGCCAGTTGGTGCATTCCTGCCATTCTTCTCACTAAAGCTCTTTCTTTCCATTCCCTGGATCAAGCAGACAAAGCAGCTGCTCTGTTGAGCCTGGGACTTTATTTCTTTTTTTATGGGGAGCTTTACATTTAAAGGAATGGGATAGTAGGATTTATTTTTCTTGGAGTGGGGCAGTACCCTGGGATCCCTGAGATCACACTCCAGGATCTGTGCTCGCCTCATGGTTTCTTTGGGAGAGCAGGGAATAGCCAGAAATAGGGAACTGCCGGCTGCCTTCCCATGGCAGAGCTCTGCTGTCAGGTTGTGAAGCCCTTTGGGCTGCTTTGGCCTCATCTTTAAACCAGGGAAGACTGGCCTTAGACTTGACAGCTGCTGGTTATGGTCCCAAATCTAAACCTGTGCAATAAAAATCTCTTTAGACCCCAAGGTCTTATGAAAATCTGCTTCCCACCTGGAAATAAATGTATTTTTTAGATACACTTAGCTAAATTCCCTGACAGCTTTATTTCCTGTAATTTCTTGTGTTTTTCTGCAGATCCTTTCTGTTCTGGGGCAGTGTTGTCTCAGTCCCGGGCTGTGCCCCTCTCGTAGAAACAAGGTAATGTTATTTTACTGCCTGTCACCGACAAATTATGCACCAGTTTCCCCCAGGATTCTGGTTCTTTTCAAGCCTGGTGGGCTTCAGGTAACTGTATCTCCTCTCCCTCCTGCAGACATCACTTCTGCAGGGAGGAAAGCAATAAAACTTAAAAGTGTGTTGGCTGAATGCTGTTAAAATATTTTATTTATCACTGATTCCTAGCTTGTAGGCAGCAGGAATGCATCTGTTTAATGCCTGTTGTCTTTAAAATGGAAATGTTCAGCAGATATTTGGTACTTTTGTTCCCAGTGAGTTATGTCAGCCTGACACGAACGGAATAGACAGTAAAAAATGCTGTCTGGACTTAAACCCGTGGAAACAGCCAGGGGACTTTGCTTTGTGCCTGGCACAAATGCATTGAGAGGACTGAAAACTGAAGCATTTTGCACAACCCAGTCTTTTTTCCCCCTTGCAACATGTGTCTCAAAAAATGGAGGGTCAAATGCATGAAGAATCTGCAAAGCTTTATGTCTGTGAGCAGAGGCCAGGCCCTTTCCAACAACAGCGTGGAGCAGGGAGCAGCTCTAATCCCTCATCTGTTCTGGCTTATAAATTTATTTTATCAAGACCAGCTGCAGGTTGAAAGCTGGAGCCTTGGACTCGGGAAAGCGCCAGTGTGTAACAGGGAAAATATAAAAGGAAAAACTCCAAAGAGCTCAATCCTATAACCAAGGCTGGATGTCTGGCTTTGGGGCTTTCATTCCTGGCTCCTCCAGGCTGGATGATTTTATCAGGAACCCAAAAGCAGCTCTCAGGCCCCTCTTTGTTCCCCAGAGAGCCAGGACTGTGCTCTCATGGTGAAGATTGCTGGCCTCCTGTGCCTGGCAAACAGAAGAACCCAGAACCATTTGGCACCGAGGGCTCGGCCGCTGCGGCTCATTTATTTGATTTTGTTATTTTTGTGCTGCAGCCCCGCGGGCTATATGGCAGAGGTAGGGCTGCACAGAAAACCCTGAGTGCACGAAGGAAAATCCTGCACTCCGGGAAAATCCGATCAGGTTTGGTGAGGCAGAAACTTAACTTGGGCTTTCACATGGGTATTTGGGCCAGGGAAAAAATCTTCCAGATTTTAAGTTAAGGGGCTTTTTTTAGTGCTCTGAAAGCCAGATGCCCTGCCTCCAGGTTTCTCCAGTGCAGGCAGACTTGACCGATATTCCCATGAAAATCTGGGTTTTTGGAGCCCGGAGCTTGCTGAGACTTGAGGAGGAGCCATGCCAGGCGATGGCTTGTGCTTGCAGTCAGGGAAGACAACAACAATCGGCAATTGAAAAGCAAAGTAAAGGGGGGGATAAGTTCTTTAAGGAAAAGCGGCACCTTGAGCGGAGCGGAGGAGGGAAGGAGGGGAGCGGACCCACGTCGGCAGCGGGACGGGAGCTCCGCGGCTCCGACCCCTGCGGTGGCCTCGGGCAGAAGGCCGGCGGGCAGGCACCGGCAGGGCAGGCACCGGCAGCCGCTCCCGGCCGGCCCCCTCCCTCTCCGCCAGCCCGCGGGGCGTGGGCGGCGCGGGGCGCGGCGGGGCCGGCGGGAGGGAGCGGGGCGAGCATGTGCATCCTCTCCGCCGCCCCTGCCTCCCTCCCGCCTCCCCTCCCTCGCCGCTCGCCGCCGCGGGTGTCTGTGTGTATGTGTGTGTGTCTCGGCTCCCGCGGCAGCCCGGCCTGACGCAGGCGGATCCACATCGCCCCTGCCAACAGCCCGGCTCCGGAGCGCCGTGCCGGGGGTCCGGCTGCGGCGGCGGCCCCGCGGGGCCGGGCCGAGCCCGGGGGCGCGGCGGGGGCCGGAAAGTTGCCCGGAGCGGCGAGGGGCGAGCGCGGCGGCAGGACCATGGGCACTTTGCGGGATTTACAGTACGCGCTGCAGGAGAAGATCGAGGAGCTGCGGCAGCGGGATGCGCTCATCGACGAGCTGGAGCTGGAGTTGGACCAGAAGGACGAGCTGATCCAGAAGCTGCAGAATGAGCTGGACAAGTACCGCTCGGTGATCCGGCCCGCCACGCAGCAGGCGCAGCAGCAGAGCGCCGGCACCTTGCAGGGCGAGCAGCGGACCAAGCGCCAGGCGATCTCGGCCGAGCCCACCGCCTTCGACATCCAGGATCTCAGCCACGTCACCCTCCCCTTCTACCCCAAGAGCCCGCAGTAAGCAGAGGGTCACCCCGCCGCTCGGTCACCCCTCTCCCCCTCCATCCCGCTCCATCCCCGGCCCCGCCGCCCCCCGCCGGGCAGGGACCGGAGCGGAGCCTGGAGCGCGGCATTCCCGCATCCTCCCCGGGTGGCCTCGCGGGCTGGGAAAGTTGCGAGCGCAGGGTTTGCGGGAGGGAAGAGCGGCAGCAGCGAGCGCCGAGGTGCCGGCAGAGGGGGACCCGGCTGTCCCCGTCCCGGCTCCGGGGGACGGGGCAGCGGCGGGCGCGGGGGAAATGCTGCTGCCGGCGGGCTGAACCGGATCGTGTCATGGGCTTGAGGGCTTTATCGCTGCGGCAGGGGGTAGGAGAAACCACCCGGTTCGCTCCAGGACCTGCAGTGAGACATTCCCAGCAGGGAAACTTGGAGCCCGGCGGGACGGGGTGCCTGGTGCTGCGGGGGGTGCTGGTGTTTTGGGGAGGGGGCTTTGGCAGCCGCAGGGGCTCATTGCACTGTCCCGGTGTGCCGGAGGGTGTGCGGGGGCAGGGAAAGTTGCGGGGATCCTCAGGTGCCGGCGCGCCGGGGGATGCGCTGCCCCGGTTTCACACCTGCCGCAGATTAGGGAAATTAGAGCGCCTTAATGGGGAAACGGAGCCCTCGCGGGAGCGGCAGCGCTCTCCCTCGCTCAGTGCCTTTTCCCGGCCACTAATTCGCCGTGCCTTTGGTTCAGCGCTCCTCAAGGGGTAAAAAAGGAGGGAAGCGCTGATGAGCGATGCCGCGCCGGGCTCCATGTGCATGTACGGGGCGCGACCTCCCCGTCGGTGGGCAAACCCTCCTCCCCTCCGCCGCCGGCGCCTTCCTCGTGCAATTAGAACCGCGAGAGAGCTGGAGGGGTAAGCAGGGTGTCATCCCGGTAATGTGTGAGCTCCGGGATGCGAGCACCCTGCGGAGCCCGGCGGGGGACGGGGCGGGCGGCACAGGGACGGTGCCCGGGCGGGGTGGCGGGGCTCGGAGACCCTGCCGGGCTTCGGGAGCCCTGCCGGGGTTCGGGGGCCCTGCCGGAGTGTCCCCTCAGGGACCCTGCCGGGCTCGGGGACCGTGGCGGGGCTCAGCGCTCTCCCCGCACAGCCCCGGCCCTTTCCCACCGCCATGGCGGGGCCCCGCCGTCTCCAGGCAACCGCTGCCCGCCCTCAGGGCCGCCATGGCGGGACCCTGCGCCGGGCCGGGCCGCGCGTTCCCCTCACGCCGCTCGCCATTCCCGCTCCCTCCCGCCACGCTGCCGTTCCCACATTCCCGTATTCCCGCCCCCCCATTCCCACCGCCACAGATATTTTGCCCTTTTAAGGCGACTGGCCGCGCGTTCAAAAGGATGGCAGGGGAGGAGCGGCGGGGGCGCGGAAAATGCGTCCTCATAGCCCCTCCGAAAGGAATAAAACACCCCAAATAGTGCGCGCCGAGGCTGTCAGGAGAGGGGGAGAGCGGTCTGTGAAATCCCGGTGTGTTTGGTAAACAGCTGGTGTGGGATAAGGCACCCCACGGTGCTAACTTCCTCTGGGAAAGGCAAAATCCCAAACATGTCCATTTTAACATGTCACTCCCCTCGGCGCCACTGAAGTGCAAGTGGAGCTCCGGGAGCACCACAGGTTTCAGCAGAGCCAGCCCAGAACCTCTGCCGTGCCCCGGGAAATACATGGCAAGCCTGGCAAAGCCTTGGATTAGCGTTTTCCAGCTGGAATTTGAATCGCTCCTTGTGGAAATTCTGCCCTGCAGTCCGGTGTGGGGTGTAACTCCTCGGAGGGGTGTTCCGTATTCACCTTCCATGGCCAATACTCCTAATATGATTTACAGTATTTAAATCGACTTGTGGCTGCAGGTTGTAATCGCTCAGGGGGGTCGTTCCAGGGGCTTGGAGCAGCCTGGTCTAGTGGAAGGTGTTCCTGCCCATGGTGGGAGGTTGGAATGGGATACGTTTTGACATCCCTTCCAACCCAAACCAGTCTGTGATTACAGGAAAAGACCCTTGTTAATGGTTTCAGGAGTGTGCCTGGCACTGGGAAGTGTTGAGTGCTGTGTGTCAGCCCAAAGAGTTTGGTGATGGTAGTGAGATTTAAGGTGCAGAGGACCTGCAAATAAAATATGGAAAGAAGGGCTGACTTTTTTCCCCTGTTGACGCTGAACCTCAGTGACTTGTAATGGCACCCAACCTTTGGTTTTTGTCAAGGCACCAGGAAGTGTTCAAAAGGCAGGTGGATGTGCCGCTTGGGGACATTGGTTAGTGGTGGCCTTGGCAGTGCTGGGGCAAATGTTGGACATAATGGCTTTAGAGGTGGTTTCTAACTAAAATGATTCTAAAGTCGCCTGTGGGTGTGTTTTTTTTTTGTAGTTAGGTGGTGCTGGATCTGCCCTCCTGATTGGTGGGATCAATATGGCAGAAAACCTCTTGGAACTGAATTATCATGAGAGTCATGGTGGATACTTGAGCGTCTGTGGTGGTGGAAGCCGCTGTGATGCCATGTAGGAGGTTCTTGGTTATTGAGTGGTTGAACTCTGAATGAATTACAAGAGGGCTGGAGAGAGACTTGAGACAAGGGCTTGGAGGGACAGCACAAAAGGGAAGGCTTCCCAGTGCCGGAGGGCAGGGCTGGATGGGATAGTGGGAAGGAATTGTTCCCTGGCAGGGTGGGCAGGCCCTGGCACAGGGTGCCCAGAGAAGCTGTGGCTGCCCCTGGATCCCTGGCAGTGTCTCCAAGGCCAGTCTGGGCGTTGGGGCTTGGAGCAACCTGGGATAGTAGGTGTCCCTGCCCATGGCAGGGGTGACACTTTTAAGATCCCTTCCAACTCAAACCACGGCTTGATTCTATGAATGGCTTTCACAGTGTGAAAGTGAATTTAATTGCCTCATGTGGAAAAATACCATAGATCTGCAGGATCTTACACCCCCCCCCCCCCCATTTGAGATGCATGTGGTTAAGTAAAATCACTTTTTCAGAGCTGTAAGAGTTTTAGTTGCTGTGCAGGGTTGGGCTTATTTTGCCTCTAAAATGTTTTTAAAAGTGAAACAGGACTTTGAGGGTTCACGTGAGGAACTAAAATCCGTGGAGGGACACGTCCAGCCAGTTTCTTCCGTGGCAGAAAGAATGCTGTGACAAATCTTTCTCTCCTCTTCATCTTCCCAAATTGCTGTTCATGTTTATTTTTCCACACCTCTGACCTCTCACAGGATATATCCTGGCTGCTAACAGCCTGTCAGCACGGGGGGGAATGCTGAGAGACTGAGTTTGTACCAAGTGCCTTTCCAATTAAAATAGTATAGAGCAGCCAAGCAAAGAGAAGCTTTTTTAACCAGCAGGCTGCAACTCTTCCCTTTCCCTGCCTCGTACTTGCCATGGGAAAATACCCAGGACTTTAATTTTAACAGGCTGCTTTGTTCAGAGATCGGCAACAGCTGTTTGCCTTTTTGGAAGGCTGTGTAATCAGCATGTTTTCTTTTCCAGAAGGGAGAAAAAAGAAATGTAGAAGTAGAATGTAAAACAAAGCACAGATCTCGTGAGTGTGAAGGGCCTGATCTGAGGTAGTACAAGCACTGTTGTTAACAGAGACAGCAGCAAAGTGCTCTCTTATTTGTAAGAAGTGTTGAGTTAATTGAAAAATAACTTGGTTTGGGGAGTTAACAGACTTTTGGGGAATCTGCTGAAATCCCAGACACTCGTTTGTGAGGGAGGAGCAGCCTGTGAGTTGTGTTTAAGAGGTCTGGTTTAAGAAATACAAAATACTTGGTTGCATAGCCTTAGGGAAAAGTGCAATATCCATACAAGAGATTTAAGAAAATCTCTGCAATGGCCAGATTGGTTCTTTGAAGGCAAACACATGCTTCCTCTGTGGGCTACAGGCATATTTTAAGTGATCATAATAGTCATAAAACCCCCAGAAATACTTGCAAAGCACTTTTATTTAGACTGTTGGCATGCAGTGGTCTTCTGGTGTTTATCAGTGCTGCAGTACCCAGGAGCCATTACTCTAAAAACACCCCAAACCCCTCTCTCCTCAAGCCCTACGCTCTTCTCGTCCTAAAATAATTTGGGGGGTGGCTGGTACATGATGAAAGCACTGGGAACTAGTGGTTGGGATGATGGGGGCAGGAACTGAGGCAGGGATGGTTTCCTGCAGTGTGGGGCAGGAGCTGGCATGGTGGTGACCTCTTGAGTCCGGTTGCTTTCTGGTGAAGCATCTTGCCCCGAGCAGTCAGCACAGATGGATTTCGTGGTGCAACCTTCATTTGTTTTTGGTGTCAGTCCACTCTGATGTGTCCAGCGAGCAATTAATTGAAATGCATTCATCATTTGTTTTGAGAGCTGGTAAATGCTGTGGTTGCTTTTATGTGCTCTAATGTCGAATCCATCTGAATGCAGTTAAATCTGATGCTTGACAGAAAAAAAAATCCATTAATGTCAGTGGGGTTTTTCAGTGCATTTTCAGGGGTCAGGGTTTAGGGTCAGGATTTTATTGCCAAGTGCTGAGTGGTGCTGGAGCAGCGTGGCCCCAGTGGTGGGGGAGGATCTCTGGGATGAGGTTTTGCTGTGAGGGATGATGCTCTCCCTGACAGAGCTGAGAGCACAAGGAAGGACGGACAGTGCTGGAGCAAGGCAGCCAAGCGTGATTTGCCCGTGTTTTGACAGCTCAGGCTCGGCGGTGGTGGCAGTGACGGGGCTCCCCTCTGTGCACTCGTGTGACTCACGCTCCGAGCTGCTTTAATGCCTCGGCAAGTGACAACAGGACATTGTGACAGCTCAGCTCCGTGTGTAATACATAGCAGCCCTCTGAGGTTTGGGTTACTCGCAGTAGTAAGGAATGGCTGTGTGCTGCTAGGTGGTTATATGCAGAGAGTTACGATTTTTCTCTTTTGAAGCAGTGTTTTGGGTCATCTCTGAACATGCTTGTGCAGGCAGGTGATGTTTGTGCTGAGTGTAAACTCCAGAGGGGTCTGACTCAAAGGAAGGGAAAAAACGATTCTCCCAACAAAGCTGTTAAAGCTACGTAGTTGTCTTGTCATTTTCTCTCTGGTTCTTGCTCAGATGAGTTTAATTGCAAGACAAAACATCGCTGCAATGTCAGTTATCCTTAGTTCTGCTCAACGAGCAACACAGACTTCCCTGGGTTTTTCTGCTGCTTTTGGATATTAATTTTAGCAGTGTGGTGTCAGTAAGCTGTGTTTTAAAGCAAAGTATTTTTGTTCAGAAACTACAGTGACATCTTCGTGGTGGTTATGTGCAAAACAACACTATTCAGCAAGTTCAGTAGCTTTGAGCACACTAACAGCTGGTAATTAACATAGAAACTCTTTTTTAAATTCTAGCACGGCTTCATAATTTCATTTTCTGCAGAATTAACTTTTTTCCTTTTATCTGTACTACTGGAATAATTACCTGTACTCCTCTTAGCTGTATTACATTAATCCTTACCTGTATGAATGCTGTAGGTGGAGAGTTTTAAAGTACTTCAACACAAAACGAGGTCCCCGGGCCATGGACACGAATTCCTTCTCTCCAGACTGTGAAAACATTCCTGAGCTTCAGCATCCCGTGTTCCTAAACACAGGATGTGTCCTACATGTCTGAAATTACTATTATTATTAACAATAATGATAAAAAGCTGGGTCAGAGTGCTGAAACTGAGCAGAAATGGATGTAGTAGCACAGAATTTAGCCCAGCCAGTTGCCTCTGGAAGGAGAGGGCTCTGTGAATCCTGGACTTGCTGAGCACCACTTGGAAAATATGAGTCAAGGGGAAAATTTGTTTCTTTAGGGAGTTAAAAAGGATGCAGTGACTTGATATGTATCAGTTTCTTTGGTTATGCTGCTTGGGATAGATGCTGCAGGATGATAAGAGTTAGTTAGTGAAAACAAACATCTTCCTATGGAAAGGGGGCCTGGAAAGCTGAGCTGGAGATGGGGGTGGATTAAATGCCACTCACTGCCATCAGTGACAGTCCTTGCTGCCTGTGCTGCTGGCCTTTGCTTTTGGCTTTTCACAGGGCCAGAATCCTTGCATATGCATCAGGATGAAGAATAAATATTTTTATAAATGTTTTTCATCTGCTGCTTTGCCATTTCTAGAGGGTACATGCAGGCAGAGGAGTCCCTGACATTCGTGTTCTGTGTAGCCTTTGTTTTGAAGGGCAGAGAAAACAGGAAAAAACAAAAGCATTTGTTGCTACATTGGAGCCTAAACCATGAAAATATTTCCTTTCTCCTCTCAGCCTCTACAGAAAGTGGTTTGGTATAAATGTGCAATCACTCGGGTATGTTCTGTGTATCCTGACATCCTGAACGCCTGGAATTGCATCCAGGTGGTTTGGAAATGGTGCTGAAGCCCCTGCCTGGCAGGGCTGGTGTCAGGGGAAGCTCCAGCGCAGCGTGCTCGGAGCAGGAGCACAGGACTGGCGTTTTGCAAGGCTCTTGCAGCCGCTGGTTTCCTTGGAAACCAGAGCCTGAGCAGGGAGAGCCAAACTTCAACACCCGTGCCTGCTTTCTAAGTCCAAAATGGGCTGTCAGACTTCCAAAAGTCTGGGGTCTCTGGGCTGTATTTGGGATTTGTTCATTAGGAGCAAACTTGAAGTAGGATATCACTGAAAAAAAAGCCCCATGTCAGGCTGCAGCACGTCCTGCCTGGAGCAGTGCTTCTTTTCCCTTCTTTGATTTGGCTTGTGACATATTTATTGGAGGTGTTTCTTGTCAAACACCCCAGCTGTGTCAAGAAAGCCGTGCAGCATCTCCGTGACTTGGGCTTGACAAGGATTGGAAACTGCCCAGCCCAGGCCAGCTCGTTTTGCCCACTTATTTAATGTTCTCTGAGGTGGTGGTGCTTGTGGGTGATGTGAACAAAGAGGAGAAAATATAACAGAACTGCCTGGGTTGATGGAAAATTAAATTGGAGTCTTGTAAATGTACACACACTTTGTGTTGAATGTGAAGAGAAATATATATATATATGTATATATAATGGCATGTATTTGCACTCATGTACTTAGTGCCTGTAGCAGAGTATTGCATTCGTGCAAATACACTTTTATTAGGAGAGAAAACAATCAGGCTTTAATATCAGTGGAGTAGAGGGAATTTTTTACAGAACCAGCAGGACTGTGGGAACACATCCTGGTCTGGTGGAAGGTGTCACTGCCCATGAAAGAGGTGATTTTTAAGCTCCCTTCAAATCCTAATGAGGAAATGCAGTTGGCTTCTGCCACCACAGAGTATCATTGAGATTCAGGAGCCAAGGAGTAAATAACATGGATGTGGTGGAAATGGAGAGGCACTGTTCCCTGCCCCCAGTGTGAGTGTGTCCCTGGGATGTGTCAGTGCTTGTTAGGATTTAAACTGCCTGTTTGATGTCATTTGTGTGCTGAGATCCAGCGGCTGAGGGGAATTCATTACTGCTCTCGGAGTCCACAGGCTAAATGAGGAAAATAACGTTCTTGGTGGGTGATATTTCTGGTGAATAGAGGAAATCAATGGCCCTGTGACTGCCAGCAGCATGTCAGGGCAGTGGCCAAGCACTTCAGCATGGTGTAGATAAAGCGAATGTGATGCGAACAGTGCCACTCAGCCACACCTTAAGGCTTGTTGGAAACCATACCTGGCCTCAGCTGTTGAGATGTTTTCAAAATCAGGACCCTCAACCTCCTGAGAAATTCCTTTAGGTGAAATGGAAGGTCAGGCATCCTGGAAATACAGAGGTAGCTTCCATCTCTGTGCCTTGAAACTGGAGTATTGTTGTGGTTAGTAAAGGCAGGGGGTTGTGAGAAGTTGAAGGGTGGATGTGGTCTGTTGGAGGAGATCATCCTTTAGCAGCTCCTGTCTTCTGTGGTGTGGAGCACCATCCTCTTCTCCCTTTGCTTCTGGGCCCTTGGTTACCTCCCCAGGTGTCTTGTTCCTGCTTCTCCTGCCCGAAGTTTCTTTCTCTTTCTATGGATGCTGTTTATTCTCTTCCCTCACAA
Source organism: Lichenostomus cassidix (assembly GCF_008360975.1). Taxonomy (NCBI): domain Eukaryota; kingdom Metazoa; phylum Chordata; class Aves; order Passeriformes; family Meliphagidae; genus Lichenostomus; species Lichenostomus cassidix. The sequence goes on from NC_139487.1 coordinate 33,259,834, forward strand.
CCCCAAAGCTCCTCTTCTACACAGCTGTCCCATCCAGACTTGACATCTCCCTACAAAACCACCTTGTTTCCGGTGTACATCCAGAGGCAGAGAACCTCCAGGGACTGGAGCACAAGATACCACAGGAGGCTGGATTTTCCTGCCAGTCCAGCTTTACTGGTGTGCCAAGGCCTTTTCTGCCCCTCACCCTGCCCCACCAGTGAGCAGGCAGGGGGTACCCAAGAAATTGGGAGGGGACAGAGCCAGGACAGCTGATCCCAACTGCCCAAGAAGTGTCTCAACCCATATAAAGCCATGATCAGGATGTGGAGCTGGGGAAAGGAGGGGAGAGATGGAGTGGGAAATATTTGGAGTAATGGCATTTGTCTTCCCAAATCACTGTTGCACAGGATGGAGCCCTGCTCTCCCGGGAATGGCTGAACACCCACCCACCCATGGAAACCATGGAATGAATTCCTTGTGGCTTTTGCTTTACCTGTTGTACTGCCTTTCTCTCAGCCCAGGAGTGTTTTCCCTTTCACCCTTCTGATTGTCTGGTCCAAAAGGACCTGGGGTGGAGACAGTAATGGATACACCCTGAAGCTTTTGTGACTCAGGATTTGAGTTACAGTTTAATTACAGTCCTGCCTGTGGATCAAACAGGAGTCACTGGTGGGGAACACCAGACAAAGAGTGGGACAAATCTCAGGACTGTGGGAGTGTGTGTGTGCCTTCACACACAGCTCATGTCTGAGTCCTGGACAGGGCTGAGCATCTCTACTTGGTAGGTATTTAAAACCTAACTCGGGGGAGGTTGTGTGTGTAAAACCTATTGTTTCTCCTTCCGCCTCCTTGCACATTGAAATCCTGCTCAGTCAGCGACTGCACGAAGGGGGAGCATCTCCTGCTCATCAGATCTGTGACTGCTGTCTGTTCTCCTGGTGGCAGGGTGGCTCTGTGAGGCACAGGAGAGAAACGAGGCGTGCAGAGAAGGCTTTTCTCCATGAGCACTGTGCCCAAACACACACGGACTGGGATGCTGGGATAACGAGCTCATTGGGGGAGTTTAAGGCAGGCAGATCCTCTGGTTTGCCCTGACTGTCCCGTGTTTGAGGGCGTGGCTGGGAGGAAGCCAGAGCCACCTGAAGGTGGACTGTGATTGAAGTTACAAATATCCCTTTCCTCATAAATCTCCAGTTTTTTCCCTTTGCACTTTATGCAAGGATGAATGTTGACGTTATCTAGGTAGGCAAAGCGACTCCAAAAGGGAGATAATCAAATCTCAGCTTTTTGGGTTTGTACCATGACTTTTGCACAGACAAAACAGGTGTTAGGAGGTTTTTTTAGTTGCTTTTTTCGTTTGAAAGCCAAAAATAACTCAAAAAGGAGACCACTAGTGTGATGCTAAGAGCATCACTTGGGATGTACAAATCCAGGTTAAGCATTATCCCAGTATTTGCAGGTACAAGTGGAAAAGGGGAATAGGGAGTGAGGCTGCCCCAGCATGGTGAGGCCAAACACATGGGAGACCTGCTGGAAATGAGGCAGAACCAGGGAAACAAGTCCATGTCACCTCAGGAGCACAGTGGCTTTTCACCCTCTCCTTGTTTTGACTGGAAATTTCACTGTGAGCTAGGAAGGATATTTTCAATGGCAGCTTTACTCTATTTCCATTTGTTTTTTCAGCGTTTAACACCACAAAAGGTTCTTGCTGTGGTCTGTGATGAGCAAGTGTTTTAAGTAGGAATCATGTTATTTGTTTAAGCTTGCTGGACACAAAAATTTTGGCTGCAGGGCTCTGAAGAAGGCTCCTGCTCAATAAATACAGTTGAGCAATTTTCAGAGCATTGTGGCAGAGTAGTTAAATGGATAGGAAATACGTGAATATGTAGCAAGCAAAAGGTAAAGCTCAGTGAACCTGTGCTGGCAGGGTGCAGGATCTGCAAGGGTGACTTGGGACAGCTTCCTTGGGCACTGGAGCAAAGCAGAAGCTCAGGTGAACTGGGGAAAATGTGGATGTTTGTGTGATAAACTCAGAATGGGATCTTCACAGGGATTTGGAATTTTAATATATGCTGGAGGAGCCTGCTGAGGCTTAGGTGCTTCCCGGGAAGCCTTCAGCTCCATTACCTATCCTGATTTCCTTGGTCAGCAGCTGAAATGTTTTGTGACTTTGCTCATTCTGAAGAAATGATATATCATGGGGAGATAATATTCCATGCTTATTCCAAGCTTCTTAATGGAATTTTTATCAGTTCCACTGAAAAACAGGATGCAAACAAAAAGCTGCCTGGCTGTCAGGCTGTTTGCTCTGTGGCTCATTTAGAGCTGCCTTGGCTCTCTCTGTGGGACTTTGCAGTAAAATGATGAGAGGGGCCATCCCACCCTAAATTCCAAGTGTCTGCAGGCATCAGGTGACATGAAATCCCTCGGTCCCCAAGGGACAGGCAGGGCAGGGCTGTAGGATGCAGACCCTGAGCATCGCTTGCTGATGCTTCAGACCCACTGCTGGCACATCTCTCTCACTGCTCAACAGTTGGTTTTTTTTTTTTCTCCTTCCACCAATATCTGCTCGTTGAAAACCCTTCTTGTGCTCAGTGTTTTCAGAAGACCAAAAAGCTGTTTTTCTAATCTGTTTGGGTTGGGCATCCTGAGATGGCTCAGCCACAGCTGCTCAGTGCCTTGACACCATTTTCTCTGGGATTGCTTTGTCGACTCAAGTGCACTTTGCTGCAATACAAACATCGAGGATAAAAGGCAGCTACCTCAGCAAATTAGTGTGAGAGCACTGCAGAAGAATTGTACGTGTGTATTTTGGTGTTTTGTTTTTTTTTAGAGTCAGAATCTCCTGCCCATGGCGTGTGCTTTTAAAAAAAGTATTTGTTGTGCAAGGAGGGCTTTTGAAAAGTTAAATCAATTGTGTGCTGGTTGAGAAACCTCCCTTTTAGCAGCAGCTGGGTGGTGTGGAATGAAAGAATTAATTAACCTGGTGTGGAATGAGAGAACTTAATGAACCTGGTGTGGAATGACATAATTAATCAACATGTGGCCAGCCTGGAAGAGCAGCCACCTGATGGGTCCTGTTTGATTATCAGGGCCTTGGTTCCTGGCCAGGTGTGACTGAGCCGAGCTCCTTTGTGTAAGGCTGAGGTGAAAAAAACCTTCTTTCTGCTGGGGCTTTGGCAGAAAACTGAATTTTCATACCCAGGACTCAGGAGCAGTGGTCACAGCACGTAGTGGCAGAAATTTCTGCTGGGGAACAAAAGCAAATTCCTCATCAGAGAATGTAATCAAATGGTGGTGCTGCAGCTGGTTCCTTGCAGCCTTTGCACGCAGACAAAATAGCAGTGTAGTAGAGAGAAAATGTTTGCTGAGTTAACTGGGCTATATTTAGGTGCCAAATAAACAGATTTCTGCTTTTGACCCTCCCCCTCACACCCTCAAAGCTGCTTTTTGGGCTGTCTGCAAACGTCTGGGCTGTTGGTGGCTTCTGTTCCCTGCAAGAGGAGTGATTGGGAGCGGCAGGGGAGGGACATCTGTCCCTGCTGAAGGTGGAAAAGGCAAGTTCTGGGCACACAGTCCCCGTGCCCAGCCTTGTCTGCTCTCCTCAGTCCTTCCTCAATGCTGTCTCCGCAGGCTGGCTGAGGTACAAAACTCTAAATCCCCCAAAGTTCCCCATGTGGGCCCTTGGGAATCTCGGGGTTTAACCAGGCCAAGTGCTGGTGCTGCACCCGGATCAGGACAACCTCTGGGATCGATTCAGGCTGGGGATGAGCAGCTGGAGCAGCCCTGGAGAAGGAGCTGGGGTGCTTTGGTGAGAGCTGGGACCCAGAAACCCCTGTGCCCTGGGCTGAGCCCCAGCGTGGGCAGCAGGGTGGGGGGGATTCTGCCCCTGTGTTCAGGTGAGACCCCAGAGACCTGCAGAGCTGCCCCAGCACAGGAGGGACCTGGAGCTGCTGGAGAGTGCAGAGGAGGCACCAGGATGAGCAGAGGGATGGAGCAGCTCTGCTGGGAGGAAAGGCTGGGAGAGCTGGGATTGTTCAGCCTGGAGAGGAGAAGCTCTGGGGTGACCTCACTGTGGCCTTGCAGGGCCTGAAGGAGCTACAGGAAACATGGAGAGAGACTGTTTTCAAAAACCTGGAGTGCCAGGACAAGGGGGAATGGTTTCCCGGTGCCAGAGGGCAGGGATAGATGGGATATTGGGAAGGAATTGTTCCCTGGTAGGGTGGGCAGGCCCTGGCACAGGGTGCCCAGAGAAGCTGTGGCTGCCCCTGGATCCCTGGCAGTGTCCAAGGCCAGGCTGGACATTGGGGCTTGGAGCAGCCTGGGACAGTGGAAGGTGTCCCTGCCCATGGCAGGGGTGGGCTGGATGGGATTTAAGGTCCTTCCAACTCAAACCGTTCTGAAATTCTGTGACCACTGTGGCCTTATTGATCCATACAAGAAGCAGGAGCTGAAAAATCAGCGTCTTCCCTTCCATGCTGCATTTTGCATCCCATCTTGCCCTTGCAGCAGCCTCTTTTCCTGGCACTGCTGTTGGTACTGATTGTACAGTTAGCCCTTTATTCGTCTGTGCATAATTTTGACTTCTTTTAAAGGAAGCAGCTCCTGTAATCGCCTTGCCAGAACAGATTAGGAGAGGGAGTGTGCAGATCACAACACTCCTCTGCTGCCTTTGACAAGGAGGATTTCATCAGCCTGCTTGGAGTGCTGCTTGCAGCCTCAGGGGTGGCCAGAGAGCAGTGGGAAGTCTGTTTATTCCTTTATTTTTTCCTCTTCAGACAGACTTGTGCTGTTCACGTGTTTTTGCCTCCTAATTTCCAGCAGGTTGGGGAGTTTGGGTACCCAGTGTTGTAGCTGAGGAGGAGAGAATTGTGGTCAGCACAAGGTTTGCTCTGCCCATCACTGCAGGATTTGATCTATCTGCCTTTCAGTGCTGAGGAGTTTTTCTGTCCCAGAGAATGCCTGAAATGTAATTGTTTCATAAGCACGAACACTTGGTGATTAGAAATGACTTTTCATTCCTGATTAAAGAGCAAACTACGAGGCATGGTCTTTAACAAAAACAGGACACTTAAAATTCCAGTGTTCTCATTTAAGGGACATTGATTTTCACAGGCAGAAAAGCTTTCCCCAAATTTCCACTTGAAGAACAAATGTTAATGCAGATACAGGTTAATGACAAGTTTATTTAAGGTTTTCTTCTCCTATTAAACTGAAAGTAAATCACACAGCAAGATTCAAAATTTGGTTTGTGCCTGTTAGAGGTGTACCAATGATGTGAAGAGTTTTGAACAGTTAAAATTCAGGTTAGAAACTCCGTGTGGGGTTTTTTTGGGTTTTGTTTTTCTTTTGTTAATCTAAAAGCTCTCTGCAGCACCAGCAGCTCTACAGGTGCTATTACCTTGCATTTAAGCTGCCTGCTCCATTTTGCTGTGCCGTAATCACCACCATGACCATCAAACCTGTTTATGTGCAATAGTTGCTCACTGGATAAAGATTTAAACCAGTCTGCTGCTTCTCACAGAACTGAGGAAGGTTTGAGCCCTGGCAGCTCTTGAATCGTTGTCTGACCTCATGTGAAATTCATGTGAAAGCATCAATCCCTCAGGACACCATTCCAGTACAGGAAGATGGCAGAGATATGTCTGAAGGCATGGTTTTTGTCCAGGTTAAGCCTCTTAAACCTTGTTTAACCCAAGCCCCTTTGCTGTTCTTGGCAGGTTTTTTTTTCCTTCCCAGAAGATAATGCCAAGCTTTTTCCTGGTGTGACAGCCAGGTGGGATTTATGGCTGTGGCTTATCCAAACAACCTGTAAAAGTGTTATAGAGTGTTTAAAAAAATAATAGTTGTTATAATTCAAGTGAAGAATAAACAAACACTTGCATTCTCCTCTGTGCGCACAGACATTAACTCAGATTGGGCAGGGGGGAAAGACATTATTGGGAGTAATTTCTTTTTTTCTCTCTGAAAGGGGCTGTTGAAATGAAATACTCTGTTTTAATAACACAGAGATGCTGAGGCTCCCCAGACTGCACACAATTTACTTGACCTTTATAAATAGAGCAGCCTTGTCTGTATTGGAAAACAAAAAAAAACCCTGAATGCAGCATGCAGATTTATTAACCAGCACAGAGAGGAATTTAGATTTTATTCCTTGAGCAGAAAGGCAATTTGTCCAAGTAGGATTTGGAGAGAATAGCACCATATACGTTGACCTGCACAGGGTTTGGCTGCTTTTCCTTAGGTTTGAGTTTTCCTTTTAGCTCTGGCTGTTGTGGCTGTTTAGGAGAACAAACTGAATTTAGATTTTAACAAAGAATGCTCAAAGTTGTGCTGATTTCGCACTGACTCGAAAGGATGGAATGTTTTAGTTCCTTAAACTCACTAAAGGCAGGTGTGTTTTCCAGGAATTCTAGTGCCAGTTAATGTTCATTGCTCAGTGTTTAACACAGGCTTGGGCTGATCTTTCCAATCACCTCCACTCCTGAATATATGGAATATTAGCATTTATGCCAAGAGCTTGTGTATGCTTTTGACTTTAATAAAGAATTGTCTGTCATCTTTAAAATGCAGTTAAGTTTCAAATGACACTCTTTTGGCCTATTGGGATTAAACTGGATCTGAAATAGTTTCAGTTCCCTCCAGGAGTTCCTGTTTCCTCCCTGGAAATAACTCTGCTCCTTGGCATGCACGTTTTCTCCCTCTCTATTTAGCTCTTTCTGTGTATTCCTTCGTGTAAATGTTTACTCAACGCAGCCTGCGGAGCGTGGAACAGACTGAGAACAGGGAAGAGTTGTTGCAGTGCTTTTCGGAAAGTGAACAAGGTTTCTCTCCCAGTCCTGTGAAATATCTGGGACAGAGGAAAGGAACTGTTTCCCTAGAAACCCACGTGTGCTGTATTGGAAGAAACAGTGTGTGTCTCCTTGTGATGCACTGATGGCCTGTTCTGCTTTTTTATTTGTGTATTTTTCCCCCCTTCATTATGGAAAGCCAGACATGGAAAGGACCTTAAATCCCATCCATTCCCACTCCTGCCATGGCAGGGACACCTCCCGCTGTCCCAGGCTGCTCCAAGCCCCAATGTCCAACCTGGCCTTGGACACTGCCAGGGATCCAGGGGCAGCCACAGCTTCTCTGGGCACCCTGTGCCAGGGCCTGCCCACCCTGCCAGGGAACAATTCCTTCCCAATATCCCAATATCCCATCTCATGCAAGCTACCTCTGCTATTTCCTTCTTCCTTTCCTATTCTGCCACATGAAACCCTCAGGGTCCCTCTGGCTCCTTGCAGTCCCATTCCCAACGGTTCTGAGTATTTCTCCTGGCCTGGGCTCAGCTTTCTGATTTGTTTTGGCTGATATTTGTTCAACTGCCCCATGGAAGCAGTGAAATAGCAAGGGACAGGAACTTGCAGGAGGGGAGAAATAGTTTGGGAGGATGGTGGAAGGAATGGAAAGAGAAATCCATGGTGCTCTGCACTTGGAATGTCAAATGAAGTACTCAGACAAAAAAGGAACATGATCCAGAGTTGTTGTAATGGGAGCAAGCATTTTGGAGTTGGGAGATGGTGTGGGAAGGTGATGAGACATGAGGGTGGTGGGAAAGGGGAGAGTTAAGTGCAGGATAGTAATGCAAGGGAAGGAAAACAATCCCAGGAGCACATTATGGGAGCAAACTTCGTTTTCTGCTCGTATGATGCAGATAAAGGTAACTTAATTCCCTGCCCTCCTCTGGCTTATTTTTTCTGTCAGATTTCCCAGCTTGGAGAGCTGGTTCTTCTCTCCAGTGAAGTTTAGAGCTCTCGTGTGAACCAAAGCTTTTCTGTTGAAGCCCTGGGCAGCAGAGTGGCAGCACATTTGAACTGTACATTTTGGGGCTTTCCTGGCTTGCTGAGGGAGGCAGAAGAGCCATGTGCCTTAATGCCTGTTGCTGTCTGTGCTCCAGAAACAAGGGCTGCTCCTGTTTCCTGGTGAAAGGGAAATGTTTGTAAAGAGGAGAGCTTTCCCTTGGGAATGCCTCCGTGGATCCCACGCTGGGATTGTGGCTCTCCAGGCTGTAGCACCAGGAGGTCACTGTTGTTCCTGAGGGCCCTAGTGGGTGATCTCTAAAACTTCCTCGGGGTCTGGAACAGAAATCCTGTGAGACGCTCAGCCTGGAGCAAAGGAGGCTCAGGGGGGCCTTGTGGCTCTGCACAGCTCCTGCCAGGAGGGGACAGCCAGGGGGTCAGGCTGTGCTCCAGGGAACAGGGACAGGACAAGGGGAAATGGCCTCAGGCTGGGCCAGGGGAGGCTCAGCTTGGACAGCAGCAGGAATTTCTGCATGGAAAGGGTGCTCAGGCCTTGGCAGGGGCTGCCCAGGGAGCTTTGCAGTCCCCATGCCTGCAGGTGTCCAAGGAAGGCCTGGAGGTGGCACTGAGTGCTCTGGGCTGGGGACAAGGTGGGCATTGGGCACAGCTGGGACTCCATGGGATTGGAGGGCTTTTCCAGCCTAACTAGTTCTGTGAATTCCCCATGCTATTCCGTGGCTTTCCTTGGGCAGCACCTTTTGATTGCTACATCCTTCTTTTACCTCCATATGTCCCATTCCCATCAGGATTCCCTGAGGATGAGTGATGCCATGAAATGTGAGGTTACTACTTGTACAAAAATATCCTCCCATTTGCTAGAAATAGGATGTTTCCCCTTCAGGATCCTTCCAGGCTGAAATTCCTGGAAGCATTCAGTGCCTCTGGAGGAGAGCTATTTTGATAAAAAGAAAAGGGCTGTTTCCTAAAGTCCTTCAAAGCTCTTCAGCTTGCCCTTGCCTTCCATCAGAATTTGGTGCCTGCTTTCTCATAGCACATTTGTCACTATTATTCTTCAAAACAATTCCTGTAAATTCTCTCTGTCTTGTGTTTGAGGAATAGAGTGCAGGTATCCCTGGAGTTTGCCTCACACAGTTCATAGGAAGTAGGGAAATTCCTCTTAATCCCCAACCCACCTCCAACTGCCTCCTGCAGATTGTTCTTTACAATCCAAGACTTTTCAGAACACTTTGCCCTGACACTTGAGATTTCCCTGCCAGGGGTTGTGCTGTGTTTTTTGTGTTGTGGTTTCTTTGGTGAGAGGCTTTCTCTGGAGGTGTTTGCCTGGTGCTGCTCTCATCCCTGCTGTGGCTGTGGGATCTCCCCTGCATGAGGACAGTGCTGAGGGCTGTGTCCTTCTGCTTTTGGAATTTTGGTACCTTTTTTAGTTACATCCAAAGGCAACATCGCAAGCTTGGGATTCTTAGTGGGATTCCTAAAACAAGATGAGCAGGAGCATTTTGGAGCAAAAACCCATTTTGTTTCAGTATCACAGAGTCATTAAGGTTGGAGAAGCTCTCTAGGTCATGGAGTCCCAGCTGTGCCCAATGCCCACCTTGTCCCCAACGCTCTAGAGCACTCAGTGCCTCCTCCAGGCCTTCCTTGGACACCTGCAGGCATGGGGACTGCAAAGCTCCCTGGGCACCCCCTGCCAAGGCCTGAGCACCCTTTCCATGGAGAAATTCCTGCTGCTGTCCAAGCTGAGCCTCCCCTGGCCCAGCCTGAGGCTGTGTCCCGGGTTAATGATAAGACTCTCTCTCCTCCGAGAGCGAAGGGCCCCGACACCCCCTCCCCCACCCACAACAGAACCTCTTAGATGAAAGTGAAGAAAAAACTATTTATTTAACAAAACCACGCAGAGTGCCCTACAAGGCACAGGGGAAGGGGAAAAACAAGGTGAAAGGCAGTTATTCAACCTGATTAAAAAAAAAGTCCTTTTCTCAGACGCAGTCCCTCTCCTCCTCGCCCCCCACCCGGGGCCGGGTGGAGCTCCCTGGAGAGCTCTGCTGTCCTCTGGCCCTCCTGGGTCTCCGGGTGGCAAAGCAGATCGAAGAGAAGGGGTCCAAACGAGGAAAAAGAAGAAGAATGGAAAAAACGGGAACAGAGCTCACTCTGACCCCCGTCCAGCACGCAGTCTCTGCCGGGCGACGAATCCTCCCCCGGAGCAAGGCTTGGAGAAAATGTTTTCAAAACAACCCGCGTTTCTCTCTGCGGCTGGGTGCAGTTAAAGAGACAGGACCACACATTTTTTTCTTTCTTGGGCATATAAGCCAACAATAGGGGATAAAGGATTATCATATCATCAATCCAAGACATTCCACCCCTTATTCCATAGCGTTGGCTTAAGGCCCACCTTAACATCTTCCAACTTCAAACACACACATATATATATACACATATATACATATATACATATATACATATATACATATATACATATATACATATATACATATATACACATAACTATGTACAAATAATGTCACGAACGGTGAACGGTGGTATGTTGCCATCCCAACCTTACATGTGGCCTTCACCCAAAATTAAATTTCCCTGAGGGACACATTGTGTTTTTCCATCTTCCTGCATTATCCACCAAGTACACCCTGGTCCCTGGGCAAAGACAACCCCACGGATGGGTTTGTCTTTATGTGAGGCAGAATCAATCCAGACAGTTTTCCCTAACAAGCCTCTGGCATGTACTGCTGGGACCTTATCTCCATCCACTGTATGTAAAAACTCAGATTGGGCAGGACCTGCTCGGTTGATGGAGCCGCGGGTATTGACTAACCAGGTGGCCTCTGCTAAATGTCGCTCCCAATTCTTATAAGTTCCCCCACCCAATGCCTTTAGGGTGGTTTTTAACAATCCATTATACCGGTCCACTTTGCCAGCGGCTGGTGCATGATAGGGAATGTGGTACACCCACTCAATGCCATGGTCTCTAGCCCAGTTGTTTATGAGGCTATTTTTAAAATGAGTTCCGTTATCTGACTCAAGTCTCTCAGGGGTACCATGCCTCCACAGGACTTGGTTCTCAAGGCCCAGGATGGTGTTACGAGCAGTGGCATGAGGCACAGGGTAGGTTTCCAGCCACCCAGTGGTGGCTTCTACCATTGTGAGCACATAGCGCTTGCCATGGCGGGGTTGAGGCAGTGTGATGTAATCAATCTGCCAGGCCTCTCCATACTTATATTTTGACCACCTTCCACCATACCACAGGGGTTTCACCCGCTTGGCTTGCTTGATAGCAGCACATGTTTCACAGTCATGGATAACTTGAGAGATGCAGTCCATGGTTAGATCCACCCCTCGGTCTCGTGCCCACTTATAGGTGGCATCTCTGCCCTGATGGCCTGAGGCATCATGGGCCCATCGAGCTAGGAATAACTCTCCTTTATGCTGCCAATCCAAGTCTACCTGGGACACCTTTATCTTTGCAGCCTGATCTACCTGTTCGTTGTTTCGGTGTTCCTCATTAGCTCGACTCTTGGGGACATGGGCGTCTACATGGCGGACCTTCACAGGTAGTCTCTCTGCCCGACTAGCGATGTCTTTCCACTCTTCAGCTGCCCAAATTGGTTTTCCCCTACGCTGCCAACCAGCCTTCTTCCACTTTTCCAGCCAACCCCACAGAGCATTGGCTACCATCCATGAATCAGTATAAAGGTAGAGCTTTGGCCATTTCTCTCTTTCAGCAATGTCCAGGGCTAACTGAACGGCTTTGAGCTCAGCGAATTGGCTCGATCCCCCCTCTTCTTCCCTAGCTTCTGCAACCCGTCGTGTGGGGCTCCACACAGCTGCTTTCCATTTTCTTTTTGTCCCTACAAGACGACAGGAACCATCAGTGAAAAGAGCATAGCGTGTTTCATCTGCTGGCAGTTGGTTGTATGGTGGGGCTTCCTCTGCACGGGTCACCTGTTCCAGCTCCTCTTCCTCAGTCAGACTAAAATTTTCACCTTCAGGCCAATTTGTAATTATTTCCAAAATCCCAGGGCGATTCAGATTTCCCATACGGGCGCGCTGTGTGATAAGGGCAATCCATTTACTCCATGTGCCATTGGTGGCATGATGAGTAGAGGGAACCTCTGCTTTAAACATCCACCCCAGCACCGGTAGTCGAGGTGCCAGGAGGAGTTGTGCTTCTGTGCCAATTACCTCTGAGGCAGCTTTGACTCCTTCATATGCTGCTAGGATTTCTTTCTCTGTTGGGGTGTAGTTGGCTTCAGACCCTCTGTAACTTCGGCTCCAAAATCCCAGTGGTCGACCTCGGGTCTCACCAGGCTCCTTCTGCCAAAGGCTCCAGGACAGGCCATGGCTCCCAGCTGCAGAGTAAAGCACATTCTTTACTTCTGGCCCTGTCCTGACTGGGCCAAGGGCTACTGCATGAGCAATCTCCTGCTTGATCTGGGTGAAGGCTTGCTGCTGTTCAGGGCCCCAATGGAAATCGTTCTTCTTGCGGGTTATGAGGTAGAGAGGACCCACGATCTGGCTGTACTCAGGGATGTGCATTCTCCAAAAGCCTATGGCACCTAGGAAAGCTTGCGTCTCCTTCTTGTTGGTTGGGGGGGGACATTGTGATGATTTTATTGATAACCTCAGTAGGAATCTGACGCCGTCCATCTTGCCACTTCACTCCTAGGAACTGGATCTCTTTGGCAGGCCCTTTGACTTTGCTCTTTTTTATAGCGAAACCGGCTTCCAGGAGAATCTGGATTACTTCCTTTCCTTTCTCAAATACTTCTTCTGCTGTGTCTCCCCACACAATGATGTCATCAATGTATTGCAAATGTTCTGGAGCCCCACCCTTTTCTAGTGCAGCCTGGATCAGTCCATGGCAGATGGTGGGACTGTGTTTCCACCCCTGGGGCAATCGGTTCCAGGTGTACTGCACGCCCCTCCAGGTGAAAGCAAACTGAGGTCTGCACTCTGCTGCCAGAGGAATGGAGAAAAATGCACTTGCAATGTCAATAGTAGCATACCACTTTGCTGCCTTGGACTCTAGCTCATACTGGAGCTCCAGCATGTCTGGCACAGCAGCACTCAGAGGTGGAGTCACCTCATTCAAGGCACGATAGTCCACAGTCAATCTCCATTCTCCTTCAGATTTTCGCACAGGCCAGATGGGGCTGTTAAAGGATGAATGGGTCCTGCTGACCACCCCTTGGCTCTCCAGCTCACGGATTAGTTTGTGAATGGGAATCACGGCATCACGAGTTGTCCGGTACTGTCGGCGGTGCACAATCGAGGTTGCAATTGGTACTTGTTGCTCTTCTCCTTTCAGGAGTCCTACTGCAGATGGGTTCTCTGACAGTCCAGGCAAGGTGTTCAATTGTTTTATGCCCTCTGTCTCCACAGCAGCTATCCCAAATGCCCACTTGAGTCCCTTTGGGTCTTTGAAATATCCATTTCGGAGGAAGTCTATACCCAAAATACATGGAGCCTCTGGGCCAGTCACAATGGAATGTTCTTTCCACTCTCTTCCAGTCAGGCTCACCTCAGCTTTCATGAGGGTCAAGTCTTGTGATCCTCCTGTAACGCCGGAAATAGAAATAGGTTCTGTCCCCACATGTCGCGATGGGATTATCGTGCATTGTGCACCAGTGTCAACTAAAGCCTCGTATTCTTGTGGCTCTGATGTGCCAGGCCACCGAATCCACACTGTCTAAAAAATTCGGTTTTCCCTGGCCTCTACCTGGCTAGAGGCAGGGCCCCTCTAACAATGGTGGGTATTTGTGTTAGAGGTTCCTTCAACGGAATCAGACATATTGAGTAGAGCTACTTCCCTTCTGGTGGAGTTCCTTCTCTGAGTCTTGCCCTCCTTCAATTCATGCACTCGTCGTGCCAGGACAGCAGTGGGTTGTCCATCCCACCTGTTCATGTTTTCTCCACTGTCACACAGGAAATACCACAACTCATGTCGAGGGATATATCCAGTTCTCATAGCTGAGGAGCGTCTGCGTGGGGTAGCAGAACCTCTGGTCTGTACTGCTGAGATTTGGAGAAGGCTGTCTTTAATCTCTTTACTGAGTTTCTCATGATTCTTCTCTATCTTATTTTCTAGTTTCTGCAGATTTGTTTCCACAGCTGAGATTCTTGCATTCACTGGGCTATGCACGACATCTGCATACGCCCGGAGTTTCCTTGTCATATCACGCACAGTCTCATGCCCGTCATCTTGCTTCATAATGGCTAAAGCAGAAGCATACCCTGATGGCCCAAGCTTTAGGAGTTTCCGCCACATCACAGGTGTACATTCTATCCTATCTGGGTCTATAATCGGATCTGGGTTTGCTATGTCCTCTGGGAAGACAATTTCTACCACTGCCATTTCTCTCAAGCGTTGAATCCCTTGTTCTATGGTTCTCCACTGGGTTTGTTGCGAATAGAGATCGTCGGGATGTAGGTATCTGTCCCTCGCAGCTCTGATAGCTCGTCTCCAGAGGCTGCTGCAGTCAGGCCCATCTCGTATAGTTTGGTTGATATCTGGGTCACGTGACACAGTCCCTAAATGCCTTGCCTCAGTAGCATCTAGAAGTGTAACATCGCCTGCAGCATCCCAAAGACGGACTAACCAACTAATCACAGATTCATCATCTCGTTGGACATAATCTTTTCTTAGGCTGTGAAGGTCTCTCACATTCATGGATTCAACAATGACCTCTGACTCAGTCGCTGGCCTTGAGGGTCCCTCCCCACTGTCATCTGGGCGATCAGTCTTAAATTGGGCTTTCCTGCTCCTTGTAATGGGAGCAACTGCCATTGGCTTAGGCTCCCTTACTTCCTGTTCTATAATATCTGACAGTGTACGATAAGCATATGCCAGGGCCCAACATATTGCACTGCAGTTGTCTCTGCACTTCTCTTTCAGATACTTCCCCACCTCAGCTGGTCTTGGGATTTGTCCAGGGGGAAATTCCCAGTCTATTGGATCAGAGAATTTCTTTAAAGTTTTACCTATGTCCTCCCATACTCCACACCATTCAAATTTCCTCACATCTGGATTAGGTGCCTGCTCCTGCTCAGCCCCTCTGGACTTCTCAGCCCTCATTCTGGTAACACTGAACATCATATACACGGAAACTCCTAGGTAAAGCACCTGTACTACCAAGTTAATGGTCTCTTTAACATCCAGGGGAAACTGAATATTCTCAAAAGCTGATATACCAGATTTAAAGGGAAAGAGATGGGTGAGGAGCCAGGAAGCTTCACCCTCTACTTCTCTAACAGGTTGGGTAATATTACTAACAAAACTCCAAAACAGGTTACTAAAACTAGAGGAGGAAACTAACAGAGCATGTACATCTTTAACTGTTTCCCATACCTTCTTACAGATCGTCAGTATCACACACATTACTATAACAAGCCGGAGTCGTGTCCCTGATTGGTGGAAATTATACATTAGGGACAGGATTGCCCCTACCTGTTGGTAGGGAAACAAACCTATGTGCCAAACAGACAGTATTACATCAAACAACCTCCCATCAAACAGCATAGTGACTACTGATGGCTGTAATTCAATACCAAGCGATTAAAACCAGAATGCAATTATTAGGGTTTTTTCTTCACTTTCTCTAACCCCACAAAAGGTGTAGAACAAGTAATCAAGGCCCCACGTTGGGCGCCAAATATGTCCCGGGTTAATGATAAGACTCTCTCTCCTCCGAGAGCGAAGGGCCCCGACACCCCCTCCCCCACCCACAACAGAACCTCTTAGATGAAAGTGAAGAAAAAACTATTTATTTAACAAAACCACGCAGAGTGCCCTACAAGGCACAGGGGAAGGGGAAAAACAAGGTGAAAGGCAGTTATTCAACCTGATTAAAAAAAGTCCTTTTCTCAGACGCAGTCCCTCTCCTCCTTGCCCCCCCCCACCCGGGGCCGGGTGGAGCTCCCTGGAGAGCTCTGCTGTCCTCTGGCCCTCCTGGGTCTCCGGGTGGCAAAGCAGATCGAAGAGAAGGGGTCCAAACGAGGAAAAAGAAGAAGAATGGAAAAAACGGGAACAGAGCTCACTCCGACCCCCGTCCAGCACGCAGTCTCTGCCGGGCGACGAATCCTCTCCCCAGAGCGAGGCTTGGGGAAAATGTTTTCAAAACAACCCGCGTTTCTCTCTGCGGCTGGGTGCAGTTAAAGAGACAGGACCACACATTTTTTTCTTTCTTGGGCATATAAGCCAACAATAGGGGATAAAGGATTATCATATCATCAATCCAAGACAGGCTGTTTCCCCTTGTCCTGTCCCTGTTCCCTGGATTCCTGGCAGGGAGTCGTGCAGAGCAGTTGCTGTTGGAATATTCTTCAGAACTCCGTGGGATTGTCACGGTCAATGCTCGTGCAGCAGAAATAGGAATGAGAAAATAATATTTGGGATGTGCCAACCTCTCCCCTGTCGCTGTTGAGCAGCTAGCAGAGTAATGAAGGCATCAGTTCTCAGTGGCAAGAAGGAATGACCTTTATTGTTTTGATTTCATCACATATATAGAGTTCTCAAAAGTCACCCAGATTGGTCAGTCAGATGCCTTCCCCCAGGCCTGATTGGCCAGGCCTGCACTGCCCAAGTTCTGGGACACTGTTCCAACAACATCCAAACTTTATCTTTATTTACAAAACACAAGAAAACTTCTCATGGGAAAAACCTGTGCTAGCCACACTCCCCCACCTGTCTTTGACGGGCAGGAAACCAGCAGTGGTGCTTCCTGGCTCCCAGCCCCATCCTCCTGCTTTTCCACAGACACTTCCTGAGCTTCCTGCTGCTGCTCTTTCTCCAGTTAAACGTTATCAGGTTGGGTGGCTGCTCACAGTTCATCGTGCCTGCCACAAAGTGCTTGTCCAGCTCTAATCTGGTTTATTGGCAGGCCAGACAGAGCCTGCAGGATGGTGCTGTATCCTAGAGTGACCCTCCTGGGAGGAGGCACATTCTGCCCTTCCATCCCCACCAGCTGCTCCTTGGCACTTGGCAGGGGGCAGTTACTTGGATGATGCCACACATTTTGCAAATATTTACATCCCAAAGCCTGCCTGCAAACGTCAGGCCTCCTGCTGACTCGGAAAGGAGGAAGAAATAAATCCCCAAGAATATTTATTGGAAGGCTGAGGCTCCAAGCGCTGTCTGCATTCCTCTGTCACACACCTATGGCATTTCAGCCAGGGACTTCTCCAGGCTGGAGAGAGCTGATGGAACTTTCCTGGTGACAGTCACATCCATCACAAGTGGTGGGTGAATCAGGGTGAGGGATGTGAGATCTCTGGCGCTTTTCTCCCCTCCCCATCCATCACAATTCCTGTGACTCTCCCTCCTAAACTTTCCCTGGGAGCAGCTCTCTATTTCCCTGGCTGTGACAGCATTCCCTGTGGATGTGTGTATGTCAGGGAGGAGCAAAGTGCTTTTGCAGAACACATCCATCTCTCCTGGCCCACAGTGCATTTGGAGAGGCTCCTGACGTGTTCTGAGCCTCTAATCCAAGGGAGCAGAGTGAGCTGTCTCTGCTCAGAGGATCTCTAATTGGATTTCTGTGTCTATGTAAATTAGGTTAGCATCCCCTTGGCAGATTTCCTGCTTATTGCACCAGGGTGAAGGCCATCTCCGTGCTGCCCATCCATAACCCCTTCTCCAGGGAATCTGAGTGCAGCACACTATCCACACCTTCATTTATCACCAGGGAGCCACACAGACCTCCAAAGGCACTAATAAACTTGGGGCAACTGCTTTAGTGGCCGTTTAGCTCCACTCCTCATCCCTGCTCCAGTCAGGGGTCACTGCGTGGAGCTGCCAGGGCTGGAAGCCCACATGGATAAGGGTTTGATCGATGGAGAAACTCCTGCCTTTCAAGTACAGGGTTCTTTTCAAGATGGATCATCATGACCTTCAGGATGCATTGTCTGGATGTCTGCAGCTCCATCTTGCTCACTGAGCTCCTTCTGGGGAAGTTGGGGCTGTTTCTGGGTTCCTGGCTGTGGAGACATATGGGGACATGTGTTTTCTCTGCTATTTCTGTAGGTGCAGAAAGGCTCCAGCACAGCTGTGCTGGGTGTGAGCACTGAGGCTGTGAAATGCACGGGGGTAACACCCCTTAAAGTCTGCTGGGTTTGGGCCAGGCATCCCTGAGAGACACCCCATCCCCCTTCACCACAGCTGTGCCACGTGTTCTGCAGGGATTCTGGAGGAATTTCTGCATGGAAAGGGTGCTCAGGCCTTGGCAGGGGCTGCCCAGGGAGCTTTGCAGTCCCTATGCCTGCAGGTGTCCAAGGAAGGCCTGGAGGTGGCACTGAGTGCTCTGGGCTGGGGACAAGGTGGGCATCGGGCACAGCTGGGATTCCATGGGCTGGGAGGGATTTTCCAACCCAAAAGCTTCTCTGTTTTTGTGTTTTCACCCCTAATTAGTACCCAAAGCTGCTGCTGTTTTCTTCAGATAATCAAGTGGCTGCTGATTCCTGCTCCGAGGGCTCAGTAGTGGTTTCTCAAAATGTGGCTCCTGTGGGAGTTCCTCAGAGCTGTCAGAGATTTCAGGAGGAGGCAAATTGTGCTGGCAAGAGCCAACTTCTCCTCCTGACTGAGCTTGCCAACACTGCTGGTGTCTAAACCTGGGGCTTTGTAGGATGCAAAATAGGAGCTTAAAACGGGGTGGTAAATTAGGATCTGTGGGGTGAGACACATTAAAATGCAAGTTAACCAGCTCTTGCCTACAGTATTTTTATACCAACAACAATTTTCAGCGTAGGTGAAAGGAGATTTGAATATTTTTTGGGTTTTTGCTGAAATGATTTTTCTTTTTAAATGTCGAATGCCAAAATATGATATAATGAACAGCAGTGTACTGATATATTTAGAAAGCCTAAGAAGAGCTGTCTGAGCAACATTCTCTGCAGAGGAACTCGATTCTGCAGCTCTAAGTTGTGTTTCAGTATGAGAAAAACTGGAAATGTGGGAGTTATTTTCCTGGTTTAAAGGTTTAGATCAGGGCAAAGTTACTTAACCTGTTGTTTGTCTCTTTTTAAATTGGCATTTTGGTTAAAAATTTTAGTGGACTCCTGTGCAGAACATATTCTTCCATCTAACTATTTGGGAACTGCCTTGTTGAAGATGCTTAAGATCCTGCTCAGAAATTCCCTCTTCCAACCTGAAGATGGGCTGTGGGTTGTGTGTTGTGGGAAAGGGAAGCACTGGAAAAAAACCCACGAGTGTATTAAAGAGCCTTCATGTTATTTGGTCCCAGACTTAAATCCTACCCTTATTCCCAGTTACTGCGACAGGAATAGCTCTCTGGAGTTATATTTAAAATTCCCTTGAAGGAACATCCAAAGTGGGCTTTATCCTGAGCCAAAACAAGCAGCTAAAGCAGAGTTATCAGCTATTAATGGCACTGGAGTCCAAACAAGACCCAGATCTTACCCAAAGGTCTGAGCTTTCCTGCACTGCTCTGCTCCTCTGAGGCAGCTGTGAAAAGATCCCTTTGTTCACTTGCAGGTTTTAGGCTTTAAAGACATTCACTCTCCAGCCTTCCCCCCTCAGGAAGTGCCCTGTTTTGGGGCAGTTTGGTCCTGCTCCAGGAGCTTTACCACTGAAGGCACTCGGGGAGGATGCTACCCCTTCCCCTGACTGCCTTGGTGCCAGGAATTTCACTTTGGTTGCAAAAGCAGCTTTGCTGAAGGGCTGAGGACTTCAAGCTGGTGCTTGAGGGATGGAATAATCATCCTGGGAAGTTCTCTCTCCTGCCTGTGTTTCTTAAATCCCTGGAAGTGTCCAAGGCCAGGCTGGATGGTGCTTGGAGCAGCCTGGGATAGTGGGAGGTGTTTGGGACAGCCCAAAGGGGGTGGAAAAAGGTGATTTTTAAGGTCCTTTCAAACACAAAGCACTCTGGGATTCTATTCCAGAGCAGAGTGGAGTGTGAGTTTCAGTCTTACCTACTCTTTGAACTACACCAAGGGCTTAAAACAGAAGCTCTACAAAGGTGAGCTTTGAGCAAAAGGCTTTCCCAGCCCTGCTGGAAACTTGCAGCCTTTCCTTTTTGTGCCACATGGAATGGAGACCCCATTTGGAAAGGGAGGGATGTGTTGGGGACAGCTTAAAAAATATCTGTCTAACACTTCTTGCCATGTGTTCGTATCCTGCTGGATAGTTTCTGGAAATCTGGAGCAGGCAGAATACTTGGCTGTGTTTTCCCTTTTTAAGGAAGGGTTTTTTTTTCTTTTTCCATGGCCACATTTAGTAGAAGTAAACACTTTTAAACATTTCACGGTGTGGATTTTAAACAGACGGCTGTTGTGGGGATTGGCTGGATTCTTGCATTGCTCAACACATTCGGGGTCGGAGGCTGCGGATTTTTTTCCATGCTTCTTATCTCTGAAATCAGCTTAATTCCTTGGGCAAGGATATGGAAGATCCCCAAAAAGTAGTGCTTTTGGGCATCAGTTTCTACAAGTAATTTGGATTTTTACAGCAGTGATGACCCAGCCCAAAAAGGTACTACTGGTTGTAGTAGCGTCAAGCAGGGTTTATTGTATGAGTAAATCAGGAGTTCTCATCTCCCAGGGCCTTGCAGTTTTGCTGCTGTAAACTTGAGCTCTCTCTGTCTGCTTGGTCAAATTCCTGTGGTTGTTTCCCTCCTAAATATGGAGATTTAGGTTATCAGTAGTATTTGTAAATTCCTGATGGGGGAAACTCCAGAAAAAATACTCCTTCCCCTCATTAGTATTGGCATCTTGAAAAGTTTTGCTCAAAGTTTGGAGAAGGAAACAGCCAAATAGTCTTGCTTCTTTTGAAGAAAAAGTATGCTTTTTCCTCCCTTTTTTTGCAGGCAACTTCCTGCCTGTCCATCCAGTACATTGCTTTTCATTTTCCTTACTGGTAGTTTAAAATGGTTTTGCTGCAGAGCTGTGGTGGTGAACACCCAAAAATTCAGAATCGTGTCAATAATCTTTGAATTGAACTCCTAATTAATTTTATTGCTCTTGATCCACTTCCATTTAATCAGCTCCTGCCAGCAGCAGATTTCCTGGGGAATGATTCCTGTGCTTGACCGCCAGGTTCCTGCAGGCTCCTCTGCAAACTGGGGCTGCACCAGCACAGGGTGTGCTGGGAGGGTTTTGCTTTCTGGAAGGATCCCTGGATGGGTCTGTCAGAGGTTTTTC
This sequence comes from Lichenostomus cassidix, assembly GCF_008360975.1. Classification (NCBI taxonomy): domain Eukaryota; kingdom Metazoa; phylum Chordata; class Aves; order Passeriformes; family Meliphagidae; genus Lichenostomus; species Lichenostomus cassidix. The sequence goes on from NC_139487.1 coordinate 33,280,785, forward strand.
CATCTGCTCTTAAATTCTTCCCTTCCTTAAACCCAGCAAGTGGCTTTTCCATGGTTGAAATGAGACCTTTTGGGATGGAGATTAACGTTTTGTTCCAATATTTGTGGTAATTGCCAGAAGGTACAAATCCAGCGAGGGAATGTGGCTGGAGGGAAGAGCCTGGGGTGAGCATTCCTTGTGTTCTTGGAAAATGGGAATTCCTGTCGGGATAGCACCAGGCTGTGCTGCTGGGTTCAGGATTTGCAGAGCAACTGTGGATTAACTTGGGCTGCAAAGCATCCCAGGATGGATTGGGCAGGAAGGGACCATAAATCCCAGTGCCACCCCTGCCACGGCAGTGACACCTCCCACGGTCCCAGGCTGCTCCAAGCCCCTGCTAGGGACACTGCTTGGACACTGCCAGGGATCCAGGGGCAGCCACAGCTTCTCTGGGCACCCTGTGCCAGGGCCTGCCCACCCTGCCAGGGAACAATTCCTTCCCAAGATCCCATTCATCCCTGCTCTCTAGCAGCAGGAAGAAATTCCCTGGGTCCTGTCTCTCCAGGCCCTTGTAAAGTCTCTCTCCATGTTTCCTGTAGCTCCTTCAAGCACTGCAAGGCCACAATTTGTTCATCCCAGAGCTTCTCCTCTCCAGGCTGAACAATCCCAGCTCTCCCAGCAGAGCTGCTCCATCTCTCTGCTCATGCTGATGCCTCCTCTGCACTCTCTCCAGCAGCTCCAGGTCCCTCCTGTGCTGGGGCCGCTCTCCAGGTGGGGTTTCCTGTGGATGTTCACAGCAGGGTTTGAAGTTCAGCATTTTATGGCCACAGCAAACCTTTAACATGAGGCTTTCCACAGAGCTTTTGTGCAGGGTGCCTGTTTGCTGGGACTAAAACTGGAATTTTTGGGGCTTACTGGGGATGCTGGTGGCTGGCTGTGGTCGGGTGGAGGAGCAGAGCACCCCCAGCCCAGCCCTGGGAGGTGTGACAGACACCCCTCAGCGTGCTTTGCTGCTGAGAGGCAGCACAGGCAGGGTTTTGTGCATTCAGTGCATTTGCAGCCAACTTGTTAAGGTTCTTTTTGCATGACTTCTGCAAATTCGAATGCAATTAGCTTCTTCCTCCTGTTGCCTTATTAATTACCGTGATGGACTTAAACTGATTTGGGACAGGATGTGTCGCAGAGGATTGTGCCCTTTTTTTAAACTCTTCATCAAGTCTCCATCCCATTGGATCATTAATCTTGCAGGAAAATAGGGATGGCTTGGTGCCAGGCTGCTCGCTCGCTCTGGAGAGGAAAGATGGAAATAACTGCTTCCTACTCAGAGTGACCCCCTGCTTTTGGATATGTTCACTCCTAAGAAATATTCATGGAAATGTCTCCTCCTTCAGACAGGCTCATTGGGAACCAGCTCTGCTCCTTTACAAATATTGTGGTTTATTTCCTTTGTGCGTTGTTCCTATTAGAAACATGAATCAGAAAGTACAGAGTAAATACTGCTGGAAAATGAGAGGTAATGGAACAGCTGTATCTTCCTTAAACCACTTACTCGCTGTGGCAGGAGTGGGATTTTTAACCATTTCAAATACCTTTTATTTTGTATTACTGGGTAGGTTTCTGTATTCACATGTCTGGGAGAGATGCTGGTTTGAAATAATGGTGGTGATTGAGGAATGGTGTGGTATGGAGAAGCATTTGTTATGGAATAATTGGGAACTATGGGTGAATTTGTGTTCTCTGAGTTTCATCTGTTTAATTTGTGTCCAATTCAGGGAGCTTTGCAGTCCCCATGCCTGCAGGTGTCCAGGGAAGGCCTGGAGGTGGCACTGAGTGCTCTGGGCTGGGGACAAGGTGGGCATTGGGCACAGCTGGGACTCCATGGGCTGGGAGGGCTTTTCCAGCCTCAGCTATTCTGGGATTGTACATAAAAACACACACAATAGAAAAACCCCTATTTATCTGAAATAGTATCTATGAGTTACAGTGAAAGAAAAGCACTAAATAATAATAATAATAAAATAATGGGGAGGTTGCTGAAGGCCAGGCATGTGTGAATGTGTGGAACTGGCAATTCACAGGGCATGAATAATTTTTCTGAATTATTAAGAGTGACGAATATTCTCTCACAGGGAACAATAGAGGAGCTCTGCTTGGAGCTCTGACGTTGTATTTTTAGTACCAACTCATTTTCAAATATGTCAAACTCAGCTTTTTTTCTTACTTGATTCTAAAAGACTGATGGAATATTTCCTGCTGGAAGGCTTTGGAGCTCCCAGACTATGGAGTGTAGTTAATCTGAGATGGGAGGGGTGGAATGAGATGATTTTTAAGGTTTCTTCCAACCCACAGCAGCCTGGGATTCTGTAAAATACTCTCAAAAAGAAGCAGCTGGGTTGCAAGGTGGTTTTGCTCCTCCTGCCAGCCCTGTTTAAGGGCAGCTGGAAGTGCTTTTCTCACAGGCTTTGTAGTCCAAGTCTCATCTTAACTAATTATCCCTAATAACAAAACCTATTTTGCTTACATTCAAGCATGACTGAGTTATTATCCAGCCTATTCTGTGCGGGTATTGAATTTTAGGATGCTGAGATGCGGCAGAGATGAAGCTTTGTGTCACTGACGACCCAGCCAACGTGTTTCCCTTCTCAATGGCTGTATTTTGTGGGGTGGTTAAAAGGGTTTGGATGACTCAGGGGCCCCTGAGCTTGCTCTGATATTTCCCTGTTGAGGATAGAGGCTGAATCAGGTGCTTCAGATGAGCTCTTACACTGAAATAATATTATTAAGCTCGTAAATTCTCTGAGTTTGATCATGTTGGGTGTGTGATCATGTTTTGCTGCTTGTCTCCTAAATGGAATTGTAAAGGTTTGAAAAGACCTTTCAGATCATCAAGTCCAACTGACTTCTGCTGAGTTTCCCTGTTCTTTTGCTGTTGTTTGGACCACATTTCCCAGTTCCTCCTCAAATCCTTTCCCATGCTCAATTCCAACACGGAGAGCACAGTTTTGTGCTGAGGATCTTGATTTCCACAGGGAAGCTTGACGTGGTTGAGGAATTTCCCCTCAACAGCTTGCAACAGCTCCACTCCGAAGCCAGACTTTTTTAAGGAGCCAAAGACTTCATCAGTGAAATCAGTGTTGAGCCTTGGAATGAAATAAATGCCTGACATTTGAATGCAGGTCGATGTGATGATCACAAAGGCTTTAATTAGGCTTTCTTTGGTGGGCAGTTGGCAACACTAACAACAAGGTCCTGGTTTGGAGGATTTGGGGTGGCTGAGACCACAAGAGCAGTGCTGAGTCAAGGCTCAGCAGGGAAAGCATCATCACTCTCAGCTGTCCACCTGCACAAGTGGCTTTAGGGACTTTTGCCAAATGCCTCCTGTAGTGATTGTTAACATAAATAGCCAGAGAATCAGCGCAGTGTCACACTTTGGTGTGCTCCTGTTTGTGGAATTAAGAGAAAATATAATAAATAAAGTCATAAATCCTTTGCCCTCTTGTTTGTGCTTCCTTTCAGTTTTGTGTATGGAAGATATTCCAAGTAGCCATGTCATTGTAGATGAGAAAACTGTAGCTAAAAGAGTATTTTGCAACCCCATGGAATCTATTTTCATTTCCATGCTGTATCTGAAGCTTGTATCTAAAACTTATCTACAAAAAACCATTGCGAGTTCACATCTCTCTAATTTTTTTCTTTGACTTCTCTGCACTTTTTTAGGGAAAATACTGATTTATTTATTTATTTCTTTATTTGTGCCCCAGGTCCAAGGAGCTAATAAAGGAAGCAATCCTTGACAATGACTTCATGAAGAACCTGGAATTGTCCCAGATCCAGGAGATTGTGGATTGTATGTACCCCGTGGAGTATGGCAAGGACAGCTGCATCATCAAGGAGGGAGATGTGGGTTCCCTGGTTTATGTCATGGAAGGTAGGGTTGGAAATATCTGATTTGTTCCTTTTTTTTCCAACACTTGAAGACAACAACTTTTGTGGGAAAAATTGTTTCAAAGAAAGAGGTTGAAGATGTTGTCTAAATATGGTTGCTGAAAAATTGTGTTTATCAAATCCTTCTCGCTCCTCCCTGGAACTGTCTGGTGGACTCATTGACATTTTGGCCAGGTAACACCTAAGGGAGGGGAGGTTTTTCACTTGCCCATCTATATTTTAATATCTGAAATTGTTCTTTTCAACAAAAACCCTTCCAAGGCAGTAAGCCATCCTTTAAACAAGCTTTCCTGCCAAATTCCTCCTGCTGTATAGTTGCAAATGCTCTTCGCTGGCTTCCCCAAACAACTTGAAGCTTCTGTCCTTTTAAGGTTAAGTCCTTTCTCAAGGCACAGGTTTAACTCCTCTGGCTTTTCATAGTTTTCAATTTTGCACACTGAAGTGGGGGGTGCCAAAGCAAATTATGTGTTTCCACCCCCAGCACTGCATGGAAACATTTAGGGTTTTCAGTCCTCTGAATACAGAGACTACTTTGATGAGGTGCAGAACCTGTTCTGTTGATGATAAAAAAACTGCTTGAAAATAATCCTTGAATAGTATTTTCTTCGCAGTGGAAATGTGGAGGATTTGCATTGTGCAGTTCCATGCTTGCTTCCCAATTCTCCCCACAGCAGAGCTTTGCTCATGGGGTTTTTGCTGCCTGGCTGGTTTTGGGATGTTGTGTTCAGTGTTGGCCCTTGAAAAAGCCCCGTAAGAACAGACATGATGAAATCAGGGTGCATTTATCTCTTGCTCAGCCTCTTCCCATTCCCTGGAGGGGATTTTAGGGGGGATTTAGGGGCAGAACTGTTTCCAGCATGACTTGGGGTACTGAGCACGGTATGGTATTCAACCCTTTACTACTGATAGATCTGATTATATTAATGGTTACTATTTATCAGATGGCCATGTGGTGATGAGTGTGCAACAAATGTGTGTTAAAGACAAATTTGGTGTGTTTTGGGCATTGAAACTTTTCCATGTTCTCCCTGTTTGTGAGAGGGCACGACTTGGCTCTGCCCCAGCCTTCCCTCAGCCTCCTAACTTGATTTAAGATTATTTAGATAGCTCCCTAAATATGCATAATGCTTTGCAAACCCAATTATGGCGAGTTTATGGTCTGTGTTTAGACATAATGCAATGAGTGATGATGAAGTCATGGAAATGGGAGAGGACATTATCAAATAGGTCGGGTTGTGGTTGGGAGAGCTCAATTTGGTTTATCATTCCTCAATTATTAATACAATAAACCCAAATAAAAACTCTGCTCTTTGGGAAACTCTACTGGGGAGACCCATTTTGAGTATTAACACTGAGAGGTGTTTTCTCAAAAATCAAAGAAATCTTGTCTTTCTTCCATTAATTCGTCTTTCTTTCCTTACTTAAGCTCTTGCTCTTCTTCGAGCTGGTAGTGAGAAAAACCAGAGCTTTGAGTCAGGAGCTGAAATTTCTCAGCAAGCAGAACACTGAATTTAGAGCTGCTTTGCTTTTAATAACTTCAGTGAGGGTTTTTTGTGTGCATTCTGGGGTGACTTTAGCCACAGTCTGTGGCTTGCTGGTCAAATTCCCACCTCTGTTGATTTGAGGGTCCCCAGGTCAGTCTCCCAGGTGCTGGCCCCACCATATCCTCATTGGAAAACACTTTATTTCTCTGGCAGTGCTGTTCCTTCAGCTCCCTGTGCCCACCTCCAGCAGGAATATTCCTCCAGGCTGTGAGACTGGGACTTAAAAGAAGGATGTTGAGTGATGCTCTGGCTTAAACAGCTGAACAACTCCATGCTGGCACTCTGGGCTCTGCAGGGAAAACAATGCTGAGAGGAAAATAAACTTATTTATTGGATAGATACCCTTTCCTGTAAGAGAGTTTGCCCCTCTGAGAGGGGTTCAACAGACTCTTCAAATTGAAGCTTTTTAGAGCCAAAAAAGTTCTTGTTAATCAATCATATCCTGCCTCTAAAATGAGTCTGCCACCTCCATTTTTTTTTTCTCTTTACGGGAAAAAACCTGAACACTTTCCAAGGAAAAAACTTTGCCCTAACTGTTTTGTGGCTTGTGATTTTCTCTTGGCAGTGGATGCTGCAAATGCATTCAGAGGCTGCACCCCAGCCCCACGCCTGGAGAACCTGGGGGAAGGAAAATCCCCTGTGTGCTCCAGCTTCTGCAGGCATGGAAAGGGAGAAGCTGCAGCTTTTTGAGAGCCACATTGAGAATCAGCCCACACTTCCCCCAGTTTGAGGAGTTTTCCCTCTCCTCTTAAATTTCCTTTTATTTTTGTCTTCAGTTGTGGGGATTTGCCTTTTATTTTTAAAGGTGGCTTTGCTTTTTCCTTCCTTCTTGATAGCTCCTTGGAAGGAATGAAGGATCTAATTGTTATTACCCATGGAAATGTGGCTTTTTCCTACCTGGGCAGTTGCCTGGTTTCCCCCCAGCATCCCTGCAGGCTCTGGGATGATCCAGCAGTCCATCCCAAATGCTGCATTCAGTCTTTATCTCACCTCCCTCTGACCCCTGCACTCCTCTCTGGAATCCTGTAGGCTTTTCTGTCTCTTGGAGAAATTGGGTTGTCCTGCCATATCCAAGGCAATGGAATGCAAATCTTCCACTGTTATCAGCTCGTTATTTTAATTTTTATGGTGTCTTAATGATTAACTCTTCCAAGAGTGTTATTTACTCATATTAGTGATGGGGAATTAAACATGCCTTGCACTTATTTCATGCAATGTTCATGAGATGAAATAGGATATGAAAAGATGATTGGGCTCATGACAGATGTGGTTTGATATTCTAGATAAAGCAGTTATTTTTAAAGCTGCAGAGCTAAATCTTAGCACTTCAAATGCAATAAGAAATAGTGGTGAAATCATTCACTTTCAGCGAGGAAAACCTTACCTTTGGTCAATCTAAGGCAGTATTTGGTAGGGAGGAGAAGAAAATGCAATCAAAGCTGGGAGCTGATGACTTCAGCCCTCCCAAGTTTGTGAAGGTGTTGCCAGGCTGGCGGGGGAGAGGGGACAGGAGGGTATTTGATGCTTTTGTACTGATGCAAATCCCCCAGACAGCTGAGTCTGGTGTCTCTGTCCTCACCCGAGCCCTGCTGTCAGCACAAATTCCCCTTGGCACTGGATGAGAGGCTGTAAAAGTTTCAGTGTCGAGCTGACCTGAGAATTCCTTTCATTTTCCTAGTGAATGCCTGGCTTTCTTTGGGATCTGCTGGTATTCACAGTGATTTACTTCTCCTGCCATTTCTCTAATCATCGCCTGAGCCTCTCTGAGTCTTTCTGCAGTGTGGTACTGACAAAAAACTGGGGCAGCCTTGGTGAAAGCTGAAAGAATTCATTGCTGGGGAGGAGTACTCCGAGTTTATCAAACAGATAAATTATTCTGTAAATGCTTCCCTACAACCTGCTTCATCCCCAGGCAGCCAGATATCCATCTTCCCCTCTCCAGGGAAAGCAGTGGATAGGTGTAACCTCTCCCAAAACAATTCCTGCTGGATGGCAAACACAATTATGGTGTATTTTCCCCACATAAGATTATAGCTGAGGTGCTATTTATTTTTGTACTGCTCAGCACTTATACAAAGGCTGCTTTGTGGTGAGGAAGGGTTTCTTTACCAAATCAATTGGGGAGATAAAGCCTCATTCATTTTATTAATAATAGCAGCTGGAAAGGGAGGCACAAATGTCTTTCTTGTCCCCCTCACTGCTCCATGAGTCCCTTTCATTGCAACTCCCACGAGTGAAATGGGAAATAAGAGGACTTTTCAGCCTAACTGTGAACATGGAGGAGCCTGGGTTCTGACTTTTGGCTGTGCCCCTTCCAATCCAAGGCTCTGTGGTTTCGTGCAGATTGAAAGATTGCAGTGTTAGCAATCATTAAAGGACCAGCAAAGGGAAAGTGTTCCCTTGGCTTTGGATTCCTCGTTTGCTTGGAAAACTCTATGAAAATAAGCAGACCCTGGGAGCTCTGTGCCCTTTGTTCCTGCTCTTGGTTGTGGGGAGAGAGCTCAAAATAGCTAGATTTGGGAAGGGGAAGAGAGAGGCTGTGTCAGAATGGTACAATCACAGAATAGCCTGAGTTGGAAGGATCCCACTAGGATCAGCTCCTGGTTCATTTGGAATCCTGCAGTTTCCTGCAGGAGCTCCTCCCAAAGAGATGTTCAGTAGTGACAGTCATTGCTATTCCATGTGAAATGGGGAAGCCATTCCTCTTGGTCACAGGGAATTTTTACATTGCCCTTGGTTGAACATCTCTTCACCCCCAGGGGAAGCTCATGTGAGAATTTTCTGCGTTTTCTTCTCCATGGATGTTTCTTCTCCTTTTATGAGTGGGGAAAACTGCCGTGGATTTGTGTGGCCAAGGCTCTGTGCAGCCCAGAAGTTGGACAGGGCCAGGTCTGAGAAAAAATCCAAACAAAAGGATAAAACCAGGAGGTGGCGGATTGTTTGTATTGCATTATTCAGCAAAGTTTTCTGAGGTTTTTTGTGCTTTGATCTTTAGGGGTCCTGATCTGCAACTTCTTTGCAGCCCTGGCAGATGGGTTTGGGGGGAAAATGAGAATTCTGCTCTCAGGAAACAAATCAAAATGTCAGATCAATGTTTGCACTGTATTTATCTAAAATAATGGAAATTACAGTGTATCCCAGCAGCTGCTGTTCCTAGCACATCCAGGCACAGATGATAATTAAATGCAATCAGAACACGTTGGATTTAAGATGGAAAAAGTAATAAAAATAAGATGTTTGCTATCCGTGTGCTAAATATTTTCATAACCTCTCGGTTCTGCCTGCAAACAGCTATTTTGTGGAGCTACCAGAACACGAAGTAACACTGGATGAGCTTTCTCATATTCTAAAAAAGAGCAGCAGCAGAGGCTGGAGATGAGGCAGATCTGGAAAAGCAATAATCCTGGGGTAGTTATGCAGCCCCATCCTTCCAGTGGAGCTTCACAAGGGACTCTTTATCACTGCTCAAACCCTGTAAACTCTTATCTTGGAGGAGGAGGTAACTTGAAGTCATTTTCTGCCTGGATTCTGGGGCTTTTTTTTTTTATTTTATTTTTCCTGGTAGTGATGTGTAACTTCACAGGCTCCTGAAAGTAAATTGTATTTTGTGCTTCTTGTTGTTGTTCTTCTGCTCTTACCTCTTTCCTCTCACTATTTTTTTGGGGGGGATGGAGAGGTCCAGGAGCTTTTGAAAGGTCTTTGTTCAGAACTATGTGAAATATGACTTAAATTAGGGTTATTTTCCCCAGAGTTTTCAGCCCAAAACATTGTGTTCTTTTGTGACTGTTGTTCCCCTTGGAAAAGGGAAGCCCAGTTATAATATGGATTAAAGATGTGCAGTGGGGAGTGAAGAACTGGATGTGGCAAAGGCCTCCTGATGGCTCAGGGTGGAAGGGACATCTGGTGCCACCTCCCTGCTCCAGCAGGGTCATCCCAGGGCACAGGGCGCAGGATTGTGTCCACTGAAAATGGTGAATAACTCAGGAATTTACTGCAGTCGTCCTGGCAAAAAATATTCCTAAGCATCATGGAGCCATTTGTGCCCCTAAACCTATACAATATGGCAAAGGGTGGAACAAGATGAGCTTTAAAGTTCCTCCCAACGCATAGTGTTAGATATATTTTGCGGAAGTAAGATGGAAAACTAAACTGAAATCCAGTTTCCCAGTGATGCCTGAAGGTTTGTAGTAATCCATGGGGTAAAAACTCCCCAGAGACTGAGAAAGTGTCAGGTCCCATGAGAGAGTTTTAATAAGAGTTTTATTAGAGCCAAGTGGTCAATGTGGCCTGAAATGAGAACCAGTTCCAGAGAGCTCTGTTCAACACTGGCTTCCTGTGCTCAAATTTGGACTGAATAAACCCACGGAGGAGAAATTTTTTTAAAGCAAGGAATGTGTTTGTTCCTGGTTGGTACAAGATAAGAGAAGGAGATGTCCTTGGGAATGTTCATCTGGAGGGAATGAGTGGACCTGCTGCATGATGAATGAAAAGAAAGGAAGTTTATTTTCTGCTTGCCACCAGCAGCCTCTGCTTATTCTCATTTGTCGGCTCTCTCCAGGACATTGTTTTCCTTCTTGGAAAAACCACAGACTCCACTTGGCTGAAAATATTTAACACTGCTGAACATATTTAACACTGCAGAATGTATTGAACATTGCAGAACGTATTGAACACTGCACAACTTACTTTGCTCATCATTGCTCCTGGCAGGATCATTTATCTCCCAGTCTTTTTCTCGGTCGACTGGAAATAAAAGGAATTTGTGTTTCTTAAGGAGCTTTGGATGGTGGTTAGGATGACCAGAGGGCTGGGATGTCCCAACAGCTTCTCGTGCTGCTTTGCCTTTTAAATTTTAATGGTATTCTCAGTTTTGTATCTCTGGCAGAATAAATCCTACATCCCAGCAGGGTTTGGGCTGGAAGGGACTTTGGACAGGGACACCTTCCGCTATCCCAGGCTGCTCCACCCTGCCCTTGAACACTTCCAATGAAGCCTCTGATTTAGCTGACAAAAGAAGCAGGGCTGGAGCTCTTTATCCCTGTTCCTTGTCCCTAGATTCCATTCCCAACTCTGGAGCTGGGTGATTTCCATGTGTTAGCATTCCGAGCCGGGTCCTTGGGTGACACAGAGCAGCACAGCCCCATCTGTCACCGAGCTGCTGTCTCCATGCTCCGGTTAATGTTGTTATTTACCAGGGGAAGATGATCAGTAAGTGAAACCTTTCCTTCGTGCTCTGGCCTCAAACAAGGCAGCTGAGAGAGAGAATGAGGGCTGGGGCCAAGGCAGAGCATAAAAAGCTCTCAGTAAATGAAAGCTGATGGGAGTCAATGGACTGTGGAATGGGATATGGATGTGGGGACTTCCAGCCAGGATTGTTCCGTGCTGATCAGGCCAAGTCAGGAAGGAGTTTGTTAATTCTAACTACAAGATTGTGGGATTGTGGAATAGCTTGGACCTTAAAGGGACACCTTCCACTATCCCAGGCTGCTCCAAGCCCCAATGTCCAGCCTGGCCTTGGACACTGCCAGGGATCCAGGGGCAGCCACAGCTTCTCTGGGCACCCTGTGCCAGGGCCTGCCCACCCTGCCAGGGAACAATTCCTTCCCAACATCCCATCCATCCCTGCCCTCTGGCAGTGGGAAGCCATTCCCTGGGTCCTGTCCCTCCATCCCTTGTAAATAGTCTCTCTCCATGTTTCCTGTAGCTCCTTCAGGCCCTGCAAGGCCACAATTTGTTCACCCCAGAGCTTCTCCTCTCCAGGCTGAACAATCCCAGCTCTCCCAGCCTTTCCTCCCAGCAGAGCTGCTCCATCCCTCTGCTCATCCTGGTGCCTCCTCTGCACTCTCCAGCAGGTCCAGGTCTCTCCTCTGCTGGGCCCCAGGCCTGGGTAAACCCCATTCCCTAGGGTCACCAGTGTCTAATCAGGTTAAGGGTTAAAAAATCTCACTGGGCTCTTGTTCCTCCAGAGTAAGTGATGCAAATAATCTGTTTTATAACACAGTTTTAATTTTCTGAACCCTTCAAGTCAGAATTGGCACTCAGGAGGCATTTCCAGAGCTGTGCATTGTGCTGCAGCACGCAGCAAAAAGAGGTGCTGGAGATTTATTTCACTGTCTGGAGATGAGTTATGACAACATTCACAACATTATGCAGATCAGCTGTCAGACTGTGGGATATCTGCATCAGGAATCGCTCTGATCCAAGAATAGAAATCAGGGAGTATTCACTCTAATATTACAAATTAGTGATTTTAAGAGCTCCATAAGGAGTAGGAAACAAATGACCATTTTTAAAAGCTTATCATAAACAAGTTAATGCAGTGACAGTGCTGTGGGCAAGATGAGCATCAGTGATAAGGTTTCTTACAGTCCTGTCAGGCTGATTTGGATTGTCCTGTGTTTGTTCAGGATGTTATTCCCCATCATGAGGGGCCTTGGCACAGGCTGCTGGAGAAGCTGTGGATTCCCAGTCCCTGGAAGTGTCCAAGGCCAGGTTGGACAGGGACTTAAAGCCCATACAGTTCCACCTCCTGCCTGGGCAGGGACAGCTTCCAGCAGAGCAGGTTGCTCCATACTGTGGAGAAGGAGAAAAGGGAATGAAAACCTGCCAGGGGTGAAGGGGTTTTCCACCATCTGGGAATTGGGAGTCATCAGCAGACCCAAGCAGGCAACAAATTCTAAGAGCTAAAAAAAGCTGCTTTTTTTTTTTTTCCACTGGTGAAAGATACAAATTTGACATAAACAATTCCTTAGGAAATGTATAAACTTCTACATCTCAAGTATGATTCTGTTCCTAAGGGAATCTGTAATTTTATTAATTTGACGCAGCTATTTCCTTCCATGGCATCTGTTCTGTCAGCTTTGCTGTGTGCAGGATATTTGGGATATATCCCCAGTGGCTTGTGAGACCTTGTGTTTGCTCATCCCTGGATGTCCTTCCTGATCCCTGGAAAGACTGGAATCATGGAAAAGGCACCCTTTAAAGAACCAGAAGGGTTGTTCATTTAATCTTGGAGTGCATTAATAGCTACCATGTTTCTGTTGAAAGAAATGCTTAACCAACATCCCCCCGTGGTTCACCCTAATGATTACCACAAAAACCTGGCCAGAACAGGTTGGGAGCAGCTGCAAACGGAACTGTTCAACATCACAGATTCACATCAGGCTCTAATGAGGCAAAAATTAGCTCTCCCCATGGCAGATGATTGCTAATGTGCTGGAATATTGCTGCTGCTGCTGTCTCCAGCCTGCTTGGAATTCTAACATCATCCCTCACACCGAGCTGGGAGAACAATGCCCTGAGTTCTCCTTGTGGGGCTCGAGTTCTTCAGGACGTTGAGTCAGGCAGAGAAAAGAGGACTGAGTTTGTTAAATAACCAAGTTTTCTCACATCAGGCATTGCTCCAGTGGTTGGATCCAGTTCCCTGAGTGCTTTAATAGGGAATTGCACCTTCCTCATTCCCGATGGGCACCAAGGTTTGCTGGGATGCTCATTCACCCAGCCTCTCTGGAGGAATGGACAGCATAGCTCCTCCTCAGGGCTTTCCAGCACAAAACCACCGTGAAAACTGCTCTTTGCCAGCAGAAAACAACTCCTCAATTTATCATCTGGTGAAGAAACGAACCTTTGCCGATTGGTTTGTTAATGAAGGTGATTGAAGCGACGCCTCAGCTCTCTCCATGTTTATTCCGTGCTGGGAAGGGATGCTCAGGTGGAACATCTGGCTGGGAGAGCCTCAAGCCATCCAGCAGGGAAGATGAGTGATTGTTCCTCCTGTTCACAGTGGACAGGGCTCCAGGTCCCAGTCGTAGGAGTCTGGAGAGCTGCTGCTGACAGAGTATCAGGAACATTTCCACCCCTCAGGCCCCACACCCCCATGGCTGACTAATGGCATCACAGAAAACAAAAGGAAACAACTGGGACACAAGGGATCTTCCTGCTAAAGGAATATAAACACTGTGTTTCTCATACTCTCTGGACAGGAGTGGTTCGCTATGTTCTTTTCACAGAGTTTTTACTCTTCAGTGCGTGATTTAGGACTTGGGGTTAAAACTTTCTCCTTTCCACAGCCAAAGGCCACTTCTTGAAGAGTAAGAAGTGCTTCTATCTTCTCTTTGCTGGGGGAAGTTCAGCTGGAGGGACCCTGCCAAGTAAAAATATTGATAATGGAGCCATTATCAAGAAAATGTGAAAATCCAAACATGCTGGGCTGCTGTCCTGGAGCAAGTCTGGGAGGAAGCACCTCCAGCCCAACCATCACTGGGCACTTTCTGCTCTTTGGCTAATTGATCTCTCTGTGTCTTTGAAGAAAACTGTATTTTTTCTTCTGCATCCTTCCTGGAGGATCTCCTGATCCCAGTTTTCCACACATTCCTTACTGGGTGGTTTGGCTTGATCTCAACATACATCCCTAATTTCTTTTTGTGATCAGAAATTGCTTTGTGGAGGACTTTTTCCCATACAATAACCCAAGTATTACGTGTGGAAATGAAATTATTTCAGCTGACAAAAAGAGGGGTTTTTGTGGTATTTACCAAAGTTAGACCTAATTCTTACAGGGGAAGAGCAGCCAGATTCTGTTGTTGACAAGTTGTAACAAAGGTCTTGCAGGAGGTTGTTTTTTTTCCAATCCTTCCTATTTTCTTCCCTCTGTCGCTGTAACAAGTCACCCCCTGAGCTGCTGTTGCTAAGCTGCCCTAAGAATTAGCATTCCCACGCAGCCTCAAACTCTCATAATTTCAAGAATAACCTCAGCAAGAAGCAATTCCATAGCCTCAAATGTGGGCTGAAAAGAGTCACTGCTATGTTGGGTGTATTATTTGTGCCAGGGAACAGCTCCTTGGGCTGCCGTGCAATCCAGAGGAATCCATTTTTATGGGATGTGCAGAATTCTATCAGCTCCCCAGTGCAGGTGAATAACCTCCAAAATGGTTTTGTTTCACAGCCAACACCGCCAAGGCTCCCGGGGAGGGGAAGGGAATGCTGGCCTCAAAAAAAGGCAGTTTAGGTTTGTCGTTCAAAAGATATTGATTCCTGCACCGTGGGATCCTGGGGAATGGAGTAACTGTGTGGGATTTGTGTCTGACTGAATGGGGGAAAACGATTGGCAAACAGATAAAGCCATTGAGGGAAAACAGCACAGGCAGGCAGAAAGGGTTTTATTGACTGCTGGAAGTGAATGGCAGAATGGTCGTGGGAATAAAGTAATTTTACCTGCTGGGGGCCAAAAGGAAGCAGGGCTTGGAGGAGGAGGAGAAATTTCCTATCAGAGGAAGTGTGGGGATAGAGTCTGTGTGGATTCCCAGCCTAGGGATGAGCTGTAACCCTGCCCAAGCCATGGGATAAACCCTGAGCAGGGTGAAAGAGGAGCACTCAGTGGTGTGAACAAGCCAACATTACCTTGGCAAGCAGCTTGAGGCTGAGTCTGCAAGGCAGAGTCCAACAGATGATCCTTTTCTGGGGCTCTCCCCAGCTCTCTCAGCATGGAAAAGCACAGCACATTCCTGAAGAGCCAGCTTTCACCTCCAAAGGAACAAACTAACTCCAATTGTCCTGGCTGGGAAGAGACATTTATTTTTAGAAGCCCCCAGGTTCCGTGCAGACATTAATTATTAATTAATCTGCTCAGGTGATCAGTATTCAAAGCAGCTGTTCCCAGCGAGCTGCAGACCAACAATTAGTCCGTGGCTCCCTTTGTTGAGTATTCCTCGGTGAATGCGTATTAGGCAATTCCAAAACCATCAGTAATCCAGGAAAAAACATCCTGCTGGCTTTGGTGTGCTTTACTGACCGAACCCTGCAGAAGGGACCAGTGGCTAAAGGTTTCATTGAACTTCCAGGTCTTACTTGCTTGGAAAGAAATGCCATTTTCTGCTGTGGACTTGCACTCCTTTCCCTTGGCTTCCTTTGATGTGTGATGGGAGCATGTGCCACGTGGTGTTTGTGGGACATTTGGGTGCTGGAACTCCCTCAGACACTGTAATGCATTTCTCCTTCATCCTTCCTTCATTCCCAATCCATTCCCTCGTGGCTTTGCACCTGCTGGCTCTTGCCTGGGGAGTGACTCCAGAGGAGATGCAGGATCTGTTTTTCCCTAGCACATGAG
Source organism: Lichenostomus cassidix (assembly GCF_008360975.1). Classification (NCBI taxonomy): domain Eukaryota; kingdom Metazoa; phylum Chordata; class Aves; order Passeriformes; family Meliphagidae; genus Lichenostomus; species Lichenostomus cassidix. Next base: position 33,296,358 of record NC_139487.1, read on the forward strand.
ATGCCAACATCTGCCCCAATTTTGGATACACCAATATTTCACATAATTGCTGTTCCCAGCTCTGTGAGATCACTCAGCTCCTCATTTGTTTTGGATCCACTCTGCCATCCCCTCCTCAGATGAATTAGGTTTGCCCACAGGAGTGTCTTTTTCCTGAGTCTGAAAACGTTTTCTGTCATTCTTGATCCACTTCCTAATTTTCAGTGGGTCAGGAAACAACTCTTTTATTGAGAGGGAAAAAATGCAGGTGCAGAAAGACGTTTTCTGTTCTCCCAGCTGTTCAAAGGTGATACAGGAGACTGGCTTTGGAAATATTGGCAGGCTTACAAATACCTTATCTTTCATATGGAAGAAAGCAAACCTGTCTCTGACCTTTTGAGTGCCTTTGTTTACTTTTTGGAAGGTACTTCCAAGAAAAAGCAAGATTTAAGAGGAATTTGCTACTTAATGGGTCGATAAAGTATTCGATAAGGTGAGAGTGTTGCTTTCCCAGCCCAAAATAAATCACAGCACACCCCAGCCTTGCACCTGAAAAGCTCTGGGGAGCAGGCACTGAAAAACAAGCCTTGGTGGGTGATTGTTTTGGGCCGTCTGGTGACGTCCCCGAGTCATGACTGTGTCCTTTCAAGCACGGCAGCCACGTCACTGCTGTGATTCATCCCAGAGACTCCAGTGTTTCTGGCTAACGTTGGGATGGTTTGTTTTCTTGACATCAGGGTAATTTGTAGAGGTGTTTAATAGCTGATTCAGTTCTGATTTGGCAGCAGTTTCAGCCTTTCAGACGTTCAGGATTGCTGGCTTTGTGTCCTTTCAACAAAAACGCCCCAAAGAAAACCAATCCCCAAAACTCGTGGCGAGAGTGTTTATGAGTTGCTGGTTTTAAATGGATTTGTGTATTGAATATGATACAGCAGCAAATCTGTGCTTTGCTTGTGTGCGATGGAGATGAAGCAGTCAGGCATTATTGGGCTGTTTATTACGGGTTTGTTTTTGTGGAAGATGCTCATTTCCAGCTTCTCAGAAAACATGGGTTTCTCTCTTGCATATTAACTGAAACTGAGTGGCTTTTGCTGCCAGGAGAGGCTGCTGAGCTGCCTGCAGCTCTGGGGGGAGAGATGGCAAGGAGATCTCATCCCTGTGGAGATCGATTGCTTTGGCTGCAGGTCTTTGAGGGGCACAGAGGAAGCTGAGATCATGTTTGTTCAGTGAAATCTTTGTCCCCTCCTTTCTCTACTGCTCTTAAACAGCCGTGACTTTGGAAGCACCTTTTGGAGCAATATTTGGCTGCTGATCTGGACATGAGGGATTATCATCATTCCTGCCCAACAGTTTCCCAGCATCCCTCAAAAAGGGAGGAGCTGCAGTTCCCTGCCTCACTGGGGTGTGTGTTCAGTCTGGGGAGCTGGCTGGTTCATCAGGCCATGCTGAGCAGCTCTGGAGAGAGGCTGGGGCAGCACAGTCACACATCCCAGACATGGAGAACTCACTGCCCCTGGATCCCTGGCAGTGTCCAAGGCCAAGCTGAGAGGGGCTTGGAGCAGCCTGGGACAGTGGAAGGTGTCCCTGCCATGGCTGGAGTGGCACTGGATGGGCTTTAAGGTCCTTCCAACCCAAACCAGTCTGGGATTTTCTCCTGTACCAGATTGGTAAGAAGTGCCTGGAGTGTGGAAGGAGGAGTGTCAGGAGGGTGTTTGGGGGAGTGGATGTGCCAGGTCCAGGGGTGTGCCTGGGCAGCTGGAAAATCTTGGCTTTGGCAGTAATGAAATCCAGGCCTTTGTAGAGGAGCAGAGCAAGCAACTCTCTGGTCTTGCTGATCCTGCCAGTTTTTATTTTCACGTCCTCCCACTCCTCTGAGTTAACCTCAAGTCCTGATGGAGCCAGGAGTTACTTTATCACTCAAAGACATGCTGGGACTCTTGTGCCAGGTGGCTTTGCTGCACTCAGGGACAAGTGTGGGGTTTTGGCTCATCCTTACCCTGCTGTGAGCAGCACCTCCTATGTTAAATCATATTTCACACTGTACTTGTGAAACCTCAGTTTCCAAACTCTGAGGCTAAGGCATGCAAGGAGCAATTCATCCTTCCTTTCTGCCATTCCCAGCGGCTCTTTGGGACACAAGGTGACATCCCCTGAGCCAGACAGCCCTTAGCATGCAGGGGTGGCACTCACGGCTGGAAACTGGTGTTCCTCACTCCTTGGAGCACTCGACAATGATCTCATCAAGCCTTGGGAGGATGGATGAGGCAGTGTGGAGGGGGAGAGAGGCCAGAACAGCATCTTCATCCTGAAGGACATCGGGAATGAAGTGATAACCCTGGAGTGGGGAGAGCAGGGAGCCGAGCAGCTGGAGAGCTGCACTGCAGAGGCTTTGTGCTGATGGAAATCTCACCCATTTGGGCTTCTTTGGAGAAAGATGAGAGCCCTGCTAACTGCCTGAAGTGTTCCCAGGGAGAGGATTCCCTGCCCAGGGCACAGGAAAAGTTTGTAACTGGGATGAACTCCAGGAGAGCGAGCCTGGCCCCGGCCTTACACCTCACCTTCCACCAGGTTTCTGGTGAAGCTTTCCATTCAATGTGTAGTTCCTGATTATTTTGTAAAACAGGTTATTGAAATTTCTGCCATCACGTTTTGAACCAGGTTACTCGGTTTTTTGTCTGGTCTGACACCTCTCCTAATGAATTTTTTGTTGTAACTCGGTGTCCATGTGTAGAGTTTCATTGTCTTTGCACCAAGCTGCTGCTATTTGCATTTGAATTGCTTTCCCAGGTCTGTCCAAAGTTTCTAATTTTCAATTGCCCAATTCTTCTGCAGTAAGAGCTAGTCAGATGAATAAAAGATGAAAAATTTCCTGGCTGTTTCATAGCTTTACGGATACAGCATTTCTGAGCACTCAAAGAAAGGTCAGCTGTGCTCGTGCACCTTCCTTTGTGCTCTTCAAATAACTCCAGAGTTCAGAAATGACAGGGCAATGGCCAGTGCTGAGGACAGCTGGGAGTACGTATGGAAAATTAGGAATTTGGGCTCAAGGATCATCCTTCTGTGCGTGTATCAGCCTGGGTGCTGTGTCCCATGTAAACTCGAGTCAAACAGCTTCTGTTTCTGTAGGATGTTCCAGAGGGTTTGAATGGCACAACCCCTTCTGTTCTGTTCCACTGTGATGTTTTCAAACCCAGAGGAGGAAAGCCAAGGGAACATACTGGTTGTGCAGAGGGAAAACACACATGCCAGGCTGCTGTAGTGCTTGGAGCTTCACTCGTAGCTGGATGCTTCAAGTGGGCATTTTGGTAATCTGTGGGAGAAGTGTTTGTTTAATCGGAAGATTGAGACTGCAGCACATCGTGGGGGATGAAGGAGGCTCTGCTGCCATCCATCTCTCCCAAGGAAAGGCTGAGGGAGCTGGGGCTGCTCAGCCTGCAGAGGAGCCCAGCTGAGAGGAGCCCTCAGGCCTGGCTGGCCCTGGCTGCAGGGAGCTCAGAGCAGGGCCAGCCTCTGCTCCGGGGGCACCAATGGCACCAGAGGAACGGCAGCGACTGAGCCCAGGGAGCTCCCCCTGCACAGGAGGCACAACTTCTTCCCTGGGCACTGCCAGCCCTGAGCACATGGTGCCCAGAGGCTCTGCAGTCTCCTCCCTGGGGATATTGCAGAGCTGGGTGGGCACAGTGCTGTGCCTGTGCTCTGGGATGGCCCTGCTGGAGCAGGGAGGTGGCACCACATGTCCCACTGTGCTCTCTTAACTGCCCCATCCTGGGATTCTCTGCTTGTGTTTGAGCTTTGCTAGCTGTGCAGCACTGGGAATTCCCAGGAAATCCAGTGCAGCAGTCAGTAATTGAGGCTGGTTAAGGAGCAGTAAAGGAGTCTGCAATGGCCACAGTGGCTGTTTGGTGAGGGAGCTTTATGGATATGTCTCCCTCAAAGCTCCCATTACTTCTTGTATTGTTCTCCTTCATTCCAAATCACTTCATGTTTTCCTTCCTCAAGTAAATGTGGGGTGATTTAATCACCTCCTCCCTGTGTCCACCTTCTGTGCCAGCTGGTCTTTTAAGCTCAGCTTATTGGAGCCTGTGTCTGCTCTCACTCCACTCGGTTCTGCTGAGGCAAAGCTCAGTGATTCACAATTTAGGGGCTCCCTTCCCTTCCGTGGAAGGTGTAGGTTGGAAATTAGGGAAAGGTTTTTCCCTCAGAGGGTGCTGGCACTGCCCAGGCTCCCCAGGGAATGGGCACAGCCTGAGGCTGCCAGAGCTCCAGGAGTGTTTGGACAGCACTGCCAGGGATGCACAGGGTGGGATTGTTGGGGTGTCTGTGCAGGGCTGGGAGTTGGACTGGATGATCCTTATGGATCCCTCCCAACTCAGGAGATTCTGTGATTCCATGACCAGAAGAAAGCACAGGAATGAGCAGAGAAAGACTGTGTATTGATTTTTTAAAAGAGCTTTCAGATCCTCAGGTTCTGGTTATCCTGTTACTTGTGGCTGCAATTTTTTTCCCTTTTAAAATTGGTTTCCTATCAGTAAATTCTGTTTATTTCCCCGAAGAGTTTGCTTTTTAAGAGCTCTGGAATTTTTGAAGTGTGTGATTCCATGCAACATGGTTGGAACATCCATGGATACCTTTCCATTTACCTTGTTCTGGAGAACTGTAGGGAAGCTTGCACATCAAGCAGTACCTGCATTTTGGGATTTCATCTTTGGCATTTGGATTTTCCCCAGGAATAAATGGAATAACCTTTGGGCTGCAGTGGTTTTCTGTGTGAAATGAAAGCAGGCTCATTTTCCACAGGACCTAAAATCATTTCCCCACGAGTTCTAATTAAGCAGTGTTTGCACTTGAAATCAGGACTGTTGATAGGAAATTAATGTTTTCAAATGTGATTAAAAAGCCAATAGTTGAATATAATCTCTGCAAACTAATGAAAAAGAATAAAGCAGAATGGTTTAAACCAGCTTTGTTTACACTCCAGAATCACTCTGTGTGCACATTCACTGCTGGCTACACTTTTCCAAACCTAATTGCTCCTTTTTTTCCTGCTGGAGTAGCTGATAAGCAGATTTACGTGTGAAGAAACAAAATGTTTTCTATAAAAAACACAAAATGTTTTCTATGCAAAAAGAGTATCACCGTGATTTTGTGTCACTGGGTGTTTTAAGGGAAGCTAAGTGATTCTCACTTCTCTTGAACCTCAGCCTGAGTCTCTATCCTGGGATTTGTTGTATGGGGTTAATGTTCGAAGACCTTGTGAAGAAACTCTGCTAATTCACTCGCTGATTGTTATTTCCTTCCTGGAACTGAAGGAGCAGCACTTTGGCCTCTTGCAGGGTGAAACCAGAGCCCTGCTGCTGTCCTGCTGTTGATATTTTTGTTTGGAGAAGGGCTCACAGACCTCCAGTGTTTGCTGTGTTGCTCATCCCTCTGGTTTTTCAGCTCCTGGCAAAGCCCAGGCCCCAGAGCAGAGGTGGATGGGGCCAACAAGCTCAATGGCTCAGATTTGTAGTGAAATCTGAGGCACATAATGATGTATTTATTATGTTAGATTTATTTATTGGAGCATGCAGCATTCTCTGTCCTTGGGAACGAGGGTTATGGTTGCTGGAAGAGGCAGGAACAAACCTGCAGTGATATTGGTTACAGCAGGGTTTCCTTGCTGAGAGTTCATTTTCCTCCACGAAAGCAGCTTTAATTCTCTCCCTTTGAAACCAATCTGCTCTTGATGCCTTTTATTGGAAAAAGGGAAGCAGCCAGCACTGGGAAGAGGGTATAGCTCCAGTGGTAATACCCAGAGAATGAACTTTTTTTGGGAATTGGCAGATAGTTCTGTTTTCCTCTGGAACTCAATAAAGCATAAGAGGCCCCAGCAAGATGCTGCAAGTCCCCAACAATTCTTACAATAACAGTGACCATCTGCGAGCCGTAAGGTTTCATAACAATAAATAATTAACTTGGGCAAATGGGCTCAAATTCTCATTCATCAGAGCAGCAGGGAAGAGAAGGGTTAGTGAATAATCCTGGAATCAATGTTTTCCAGCATCCTTCGTGCAGGGGCACATTCTGGATTTGTTGGCTTCTTTATTTTAAGCACAAAAATCCTTATGTTTCCAAGCTGTACAGGAAAAGTTGTTTTCTTCTCTTGTTTGAATAGTGGAAGGTGTCCCTGCCCATGGGAGGGGTGGCACTGGATGGGATTTAAGGCCCTTTCCCACCCAAACTATTGTGGGATTACCCCTGCCTGTTCTTCATTCAGAAATAACCTCAAAGTGCAAGTGGGAAAAAGGAAGAGATAATTTAAAAACTAAAGGAAAAGATAATCAAAAGCCACAATGGGCAGCACCGGAGCCATGAGCAACGGTGGCCTCCTGCTGCTGCCTGCACTGGCCCTGCTGCTGGCCACCAGTGTCCACCCCAGGGCTCCCAGGATGCTGTGACTGAGCCAGCTGGGGCTATCCTGATCTTGGTGGAGGAGATGAGTCCCAGGAAACCATGGAGGCTGGGCTGTCTCCAGGAGGCTGCACCGAGATGGGCACTGGGCACCAGGAAGGTGTTCCAAGGGGCAGGAGACATGTTCTGAGAGGCATTATTGTATATAAGTTAGGGTTAATGTAAATAAATTAGGATTTCCCCACAGAGCTGAGTGTTCCTGCTATTCTGGATTGGACTGGGATAGCTGACTGTTCCTTTATCCCCAGGGACAGGCACAGTGCTGGGTTTGGATTCAGGCTGGGAAAGCTGTGGATAACACCTGGATGGTTTGGTTGGTGCTGAGCAGGGCTTGCCCTGGGTTTGGATTCAGGCTGGAATTGGATTCAGGCTGGGAATGCTGTGGACAACAGCATGGATGGTTTGGTTGGTGCTGAGCAGAGCTTGCCCTCCCCAAGGACTCTGCTTGGGGCACAGATGGGGTGACAGGGAGCCAGGAGGGAGCACAGGCAGCACAGCCTGTCCAGAGTGGCCACAGAGACATTCCAGCCCACAGGACATCCTACTGAACATACTAATAAAAACTAGCATTTTTTCTTCCAGAATTTGAGAAGGGCTGGGATGTTGGTGGCAGAGAGACCAGCAGCCAGGACTGGGTTGGAGGAGCAGGGAAAGCTTGGCTAAAGGCAGTGCAGGAAGGATGGTGCTGCCCAGAGAGGAGAGGGCACTGCTGGAGAGGCCTTTGGGGCAGGCAATTCCCACTGGGATGGCTGCTTTGGAATTCCTGCAGCCTCCTGCACTGAGGCAGCCCCAGGGGCTGCCAGAGTGGTGTTTCCCAGTGCCCAGGAGTATTCCTTGTGGCATTGACCTGGGAATGCTCAGGCAGCACAGGGGCTGTGCTGGGGGGAGGTTTGCAATCCTTCTGTTGGTTTAGAGGGGAAAGATGAGGAGGAGCTGGACACAACCAGGCTGAGACTCTGCTTTTCTTTCCACTGCAGCTGCCCAGCCCAGGCACCATTTTGGCAGCACAACTTCCTATTACCTTCTTACTAATCTGAATAATTAATTGCTATCAGGTGAAATAATGCTGGGGAAAATGAGTCAGTTCTGTGGAAAACATCCCAGGGCTTGCTCTGCTTACAGCAGAGAAGAACCAGAAACACAACAGTAATTGTGACACTTCAGGTGATGATTGTGGCTGGACTGCACTAAATGGCAGCTTTAATTTCCTTGGGTTTCTGCTAACCCTGAGTATTAAATAGCATGAGAATGAGGAGGCTTGCAAGTGGGGTTTCACTATGGGTTTTCCCTTTGTGGCTTTTTCTGTCTTGGACGTCTGTTAATCTTCTTTTTTTGTTTATGGGGGCAAAGCTTTGAACAGCAGGCCTGGAAGTTGTGTGTGGTTGGTGACTGGGAGGGTGAGGCAGCCCTGGAGAAGATGATGTGACTATTGCATGGTGCCTTTTCCCCATGCTTTTCCTGGGAAAGGAGCTTTCTGTGGTACTGTCAGGATAAAAGATGTCCTGTGTAGTTGGTGGAATTGTTTCCTCTTGGTTTGTGCAGCAATAAATACTAAAATGGTAATTTTTTTTCCCTGCTGCTATGTACCAGGAAATCCATGAAGTTCATCTTTCCCAGTGTCATCTCCTAACTAGGAATTAAACTGCTCTGTAGTAGTGAGATGTTACAAGGCTGCTAAAAGGTTGGCTTTTTGGGAATTCATGCTTCTGTCTTCCCAGGAGCTGTGGTGGCACTGGTGGCCCCAGGACTGCTCCTGCTGTGCCCCTTGCTCCTGGCAAGGCTTCACTGCCCTCAGCTGCCATTTTGGCTCCCAGGCTTTTCCTGGCCATGAGCACCTCAGGGCTGAGCTGGATCTGCTGCTCCCTGGGGCAGTGGGGATGTGAGGTCACAAAGGGGGTGAGGCAGGGCTGTGACCTCACATGGTGACCTGGCCCCAGCATTGTGATGTCACATTGTGACTTCACATGGTCACCTGGCCCCAGCACTGTGAGATCACACTGTGACATCACAGGGTGTCCTGGCCCCAGCATTGTGACATCACACTGTGACATCACACGGTGCCCTGGCTCTACCATTGTGACATCACACTGTGACCTCACATGGTGACCTGGCCCAGCACTGTGACCTCACACTGTGACATCACAGGGTGTCCTGGCCCAGCTCTGTGATGTCACACTGTGTGAGAGGCATTAGTGTATAGAAATTAGGATTAGTGTTAATAAATGAGGGTTAGTGTTAAATAAATTAGGATTCCCCCACAGAGCTGAGTGTTCCTGCTGTTCTGGATTGGACTGGGCTAGGGTTCCTTTCTTCCCAGAACAGGCACAGCGCTGGGTTTGGATTCAGGCTGGGAATGCTGTGGGTAAGGAGAGCAGGCCTCAGGCTGCTCAGGGAGCTGGTAGGGAAGGTCCCTGGGGATAATGTTTTTGCAGGTTCTGGGGTTCATCAGTGCTGCACCCTTTGGAAACATCACCTCCCAAGGGCACAGGAGCAGCAATTCCCAAATGTCAGAAGCCAAGCAGGGGAGGCAGAAGGCTGACTTGGCTGGACAGAAATCTCCTCTGGGAAAGGAGATGGCAAAGGACGCTCTGTGCCCAGTGGAAACAAGGTCAGGAGAAAGGAGAAGAACACAGAGATGCTTTTGCCACTGCAGGCAGAAATGTGGTGTGGCCAAAGCTCAGCTGGAGATGAAGGTGGCCAGAACTGTAGGGCACAATAAAAAAGAGTTTTAAATGTATTAATGGCAAAAGGCAGTGTAGAACCAACATTGGCTCCTTCCAGGGTGGGGATTGTCACCTGACAAACAGGGACAGGACAAGGCTGAGGTGTTTAATGCATTCTTGGCCTTCATCTTCAACCCTCATCCCTCTGTTCCCAGTGGAAAACATGGATTGTCCCATGGGACACTGCAGAGTCCTTGAGGAGGGCAAGCCCTGCTCAGCAGGAACCAAAGCACTCCTGTGTGACCCACAGCACTGCATCCAGAGCCTTGCAGGGCATTTTGCACTCACAGAATCCTCTTTAGCCTCTCCCCACGAGGTGCAGTTCCCAGGCAGAGGTGAGGAGAGCAGTGGGAAAGGGCAGAGTGTTTGTGTTCCTTTGCTGTCCCCCCGGGCCCTGGATGCAGGGATTGGCTGGGACAAGCCCTGCTTGTTTATTCCACACCTGTGTGCTGCTGTTAGGATGAATTTTAGCTGCATTTTAGTCTTGGCTCCTGCTTGGCTCTGAGATCTTGCTGGTTTGGGGTGAGCTGGGAGTTCCACAAGGTGTTCCAGACAGGATGAGAAGTGTTCCATGTTCTCCAAAGCAGTCCAAGTTCCTGCTCTTCTTGCCTTCTTCTCCCACCCACCAAGTGAGGTTTTGGTCAAAGTCTGCAAAGTGGCAGCTGCCAACAACTGGGTGAATTCAAGTGGCCTGATGGTCTGCAGAGCCTGAGGGACTTGGGCTGTGGGAGAGGCAGAGGTTGTCTGCAGATCTCCAGCTGCTCCCAGGCTCAGGCAGGATGGCTGTGGCTGTTCTGAGCGTTGGGAGAGCTCTGTGGAGGAGAAGCTTCCAAGGGTTTCCATGTTTGCCTGGGCTGCTGGTGGCTCCAGGGTCAGTGTTGCACCTCACTGCACAGAATCCCAGGATGGGGCAGTTAAGGGAGCACAGTGGGATATCTGGTGCCACCTCCCTGCTCCAGCAGGGCCATCCCAGAGCACAGGGCACAGCACTGTGCCCACCCAGCTCTGCAATATCCTCAGGGAGGAGACTGCAGAGCCTCTGGGCACCATGTGCTCAGGGCTGGCAGTGCCCAGGGAAGAAGTTGTGCCTCCTGTGCAGGGGGAGCTCCCTGGGCTCAGTCGCTGCCGTTCCTCTGGTGCCATTGGTGCCCCCGGAGCAGAGGCTGGCCCTGCTCTGAGCTCCCTGCAGCCAGGGCCAGCCAGGCCTGAGGGCTCCTCTCAGCTGGGCTCCTCTGCAGGCTGAGCAGCCCCAGCTCCCTCAGCCTTTGCTGGGCACCGAGATGCTGCAGCCTTGCTGAGCTGTGCAGCCTCTGCTGCCCCAGTGCAGGAGCTCCTGTGCTGCTGGGCTGAGGATCCAGACTGTCTGGTTGGCTCAGCACAGGCACTCTGCTTCTAGTCCCAGCCCCAGGATTAACCTCCTATCTGCAGTTCTTTCAGTTGCTGAGTTATTACCAGACTTCAGGAGCTGGACTTCATTTTTATTGACCTGACTTAGCCTAAGCCAGTCAGATTCAGGCCTGAATCCCCAGAGGACACAGTAAATATCAAACTCGGGGTCATTCAGAGTAAGCCTGGCTTTGCCTCGTGGTTGGATAGGCTGGCTCAGCCTGTCCTGAATCTATTCCAGTTTGTGTAAATATTTGCAGCCAGCCCTCCCCTTCCACCCACTGCAGTCCTGTGTCTCACTAATGTATGTCACCTTCGACTCCCTGCTGCTGATCCCAGTTGGTTTGGCTGGTATTTAAAAGCTCAGCCAGAGCAGAGTGACCTTCAGCCAGCACCGCTCAGGGATAACCTTCCTTACACTTCCCTTTCTACTTGCAGTGAAGATAAGTTTATAATCTGACTTTTTGTGTGTGTGTGTGTCAAGTGATCCTTTCAGGAAGAATCCTGCAAATTACAGGTCTAAGAAGGAGATGATTAGATTTTTGAACAGCAATGAATTAACTTTAAATCAGAGCTGATAAAATACAAGGTTCTACTCAGGCCCTTGCTTTCAGGAGCCCAGGGCAGTGGTGGAGTCACCATCCCTGGAGAGGTTCAAAAACTTCATATTCCCAGAGCCTCTGTCCCAGGCCTTTTTAAGGGATTGCAGGTTAAGAAAAAAAAACCCAAAACCATTATTGTGAAGTGTTTTAAAAAAGGTGGAAAAAGCCTAATTCAGGATAAATACACATTGTACAATAAAGTTTCAGCGCTAAGTGATGTAAAAAATGCCTTTTGCAGCCTGTTAAAATGCAGAGTGGGGTTTCCTGTCAGGTCAAACAACATTTTGATTAACTAGGCTCTGCTCTGGTGCTGTGAGGCTGCACTTCCCATGCTCATTTAGAACAGGGGGCAGAGTAAACTTCAATACCAAAATTCTCATTTTTGTGCTCCTCTTTTGTAAAGAGCAGCTACTGTAAGTACAGTAGGCTATGACACATAGCCAGTTTTAAATATCTTGTTTAGGTCTCATTTCCAGCTGAATATATTTATCCCAAAACATGAAGCGAAATTTCCCAAGTGACTCTTGTTCTTAAAATACACTTCAGCAAAGGTCAGCTTAGCCCCTCACAGCGCCGTTCTCGAGGAGAACATGACCATGCATTTTTCAGCTTCTCAAATCCAGCTGGAAGCTTCCCCAAGCAGATCTCTGGCTGGACATGTGAAAATATGTCCCAAGGTTCCCTGAGGATTTGAACCAAGGCACTGAAACAGGGAACAGGTTTTGGCTTGGTCCACACACAGCTGATAGAAATCAGCCTGAATTCCTCGGCTCCAGTTGAGCTCCTTGGATTTATCCTGGTGAGGATGCAGGGGATGTGGAGGAAGTTATTTCACTGAATTGACTGCTTTGTCAAAAAGATTAACCTGAAACATTTCCACCATTTCAGAGCAAATCTCTGTTGCCAGCACTGGAAAGGGTTTCATTCATCAGGATGTGATTAATGAGGGCTGGCAGCTCCAGACAGGAATGGGGATTTTTTTTTGGTTACAAATCTGATATGATTTAAGTTGGGCTGAGTTGTTTTGTACGCACATTTTGGGAGCCGAGAGCACTTGGAGTAACTCATTCCTTCAATAGGAGATTGCCTCTTGGAATTTATGATGGGGGAGGTTTAACCTGAACATTTTTATGGATTGCACTGCAGAATAAATAAACACAAGGTAATAGTTTTAAAAAGCAGTGGTGCTGCAGGAGGGGCAAGGGAGTGCTGGGAATGAGGATAATGGGACTGGATGGTCCTTAAGGTCCTTTCCCACCCAAATCCTTCTGGGATTCCAAGATCAGTGAAATCAGAAACCTTACAGCAAAAGAGAAATACATGATTTGAGTTAAACAAGCAAATTCTTAAATTTCATTTTCAGATTTTAGGGCTTTCTTTTTTCCCTTTAATGTTTCATGGTTCCGGATGGTTTTCATTCAATAATAAGTAGAGGGAGAATTGATTTTGCCTCGGTTTATGCAGCAGGAGCTGTTTGTTCATATGATTCCTTCGTGTGCTTTCTGGCATGCCATATGTGCTGCTGCAAGCCAGCCATAAATGCAGGGTTTTTAGCAGTGTAAAAAAGATTTGAAGATATCTCAGCTGCATCTCAGCCCTTGTAAAGGAGCTGTTTAAATGCACAGATTAGAAATGTGTATTTTGCTGGCTGTAATTGATTTCCTCTTGACCTGTGCCCATTTGCCAGCTGAGAGGGAGCATCTTTATTCCTGGTAGCAGGAATCAGTCCAGGCTCCTCGCTGTCTGTCAGGCACTGGGTGGGAGGGGAATGGGGCCACAGTTTGTGAAATGTCATGGGGTAAACACATCCTCCTGAGCCTCAGGCAGAGGAGCAGCCAGCACACGGATTGTCTTTAGGCAGGGGGAGCCTGGTGGATCCTTCTGACAGAATTATCCAGCAATGAGAGGGTTTTCAATCCAGAGAAGCCAAAACGTGGCAGGATTTCCTTTAATTTGTAAGCATGTCTGGTCTATCTTGACTTTTTGGCCACAATTTGTCCTCCTGACCGCGATGCTGGTGACTTCTGACATTTTTTAAAGTGTTTAAAATTCAGGCATCTTAAATCCTGGGCTCGTTTGACTCTTTCCTTGCTCTTACTTTCAACTTTGGAAATCTTTGGGCCACTTCAGTTGTGTTGCAAGCCCAGAGGTCTCAGTGAGGCTGCTCAGGGTGTGTTGTGAAGATGCTCAGGTTACAAAGGTAAGAGCTGCTGCAAATAAAAAGCAGGTGGAAGAGCTGAATGGTCTCAGCCTCTGCTGAGGGCTGGAAAACATTCGGAATTTTACAAGCAAAGAGTGGAGAAGCTGAGCTGGACTGGCTGCACTTTCAGAATAAAATTGGAAAGCACAGAGGAAAAACAGCAGAAGTTGGAGGCTCACATCTCCAAAAAGCACCAAGCAGATTGCAGCAGCAGAGTTTGGATTTGTTAAGGATTGTCTGAGGCTCTGGGAATTGTCCCTGCTTTAGACATTTGATATTTCTCTCAATGTGATGTTAATGAAGCTGGGAAAGTGCCCGTTTCAAGGCTACTTTGCTTCAGAAGGGCTAAATAAAAGTCACCATCTGCTACCAAATCACTGCAGAAAAACAAGTCTCTCTCTAATCTCGATTCCTCTCTAAGCCGTGAGGTCATGCTGGTAATTGCTGACATTCCCTGAGCTCCTGTGTAAATTTTACCATCATTTCAGCAGGAGTTGTCCAGAATCCCTTGCCAGGAGAAGCTGGGAAGGTGGCTGAGGGGAAGCTGTTGGGGCACCGAGTGCTTTTACCTAAGGAATTCACTTTTAAAACCTGAGTAGAGGAATAAACTGTTTCTCTGGCAGTTCTAAACTGTGTGTCAGTTGTAGAGCTGGGGCATCACGAGCATTCCAGGCGTTCTGATGGAGTTTGTTAGCATTTCCTGGAGCTCCTCTGCACTTTGCTTGGATTTTGGTGGTGTTAAATCTCTCAGCACGTTGAAACCCATCTTGGCCTGGGTTCTGACACGATTTTCCGGTATTTCCTGGTGTCTGCTGACCTTTCTCAGGGCTGCTCGGAATGGCAAGTCAATCCTGTCCCTCTCTGCAAGAAAATGAAATGGTTGTTTGCCTTAACTGGCAGGGATTTGCAGCTGGCACCAGGAGCCTGCCTGCTGCATCCATGTGATTTTTGCTGCTTCCCTGCTGGAAAGCAGCTGGGTAGCTGTCATCTCCTGAAAGTCCTGTGTGCTTGGGAGGGCTGCTGTGCCAGCTGCCAGACCCTGACTGGGGAGTTTCATGGAATACTCTCTCCTTGGCATCCAGAGTGATGCAGCAACCATGCCTCAAAACCCCAGCAGAGTGAAATGAAAGCCTTGGCCACTGAGGAGCCTTCAGAAGGTAGAACCACTGTGAAAAAAATCACATTTTGGACAAGTCTCTCCGCTGTTTTTGGAGCCAGTTGCACATCCCTAGGTACCAGGAGAGCAGCTGTGGTGAGGAGCTGTTGGAGGGAGCAGAAGGAATAAGTGTGGTGTGGCAGCTCTGTGATGTGTCTGATAGCACTCAGACACCGTGGGATGAGTGCAGCAGGGCTGCTGGAGCTCAGGGACATGACACATCCCATTGCTCTGTCAAAGTGATGTCTGACAGTGCTGGGAAGGGGAAGGGACAGCCCCTGGGAATCTCGGGTGCAAAGAGGATATGGGAGAGGAAATCCTCAGCACTTTGGGGTGTGAGGAAGAGCCTACTGAGCTCAGGAGAAAATCTACGGCATCGCAGTGGTTTTCTTTTTGTTAATTTTAGATTCTGTGTCTCTGTTTCCAGTCCTGAGTTGCTTTTTTTATGTTTCACTCCACCTGGGAGTGATTCAGTCGCTGGTGAGTTTAGACTGAAGGAGGCGTTAGATAGAGACAAGAAATAAGGAGGGATTTTCCCCCTCTGTCCTTGCTAGGAGACGTTTCTGTTGTGCAAAACTGCTGAGAAAAGGCTTTGACTCCCAGTATCTCCAGTGTGTGTCAGCAAATATTCTGGACAAGGGAAAGAAAACTACCTTCTCCTTGATCCCTCCAACCCTAGCACCTCTCTGGTCCCCGTGGTCACTAATTAGCAAAAAGCCAAATGAGGCTTAGCCAAATCAAGCAAGGTGAGGTGGATTTCCATCCCTGGTTCCCTGGGCTCTTCCTCCAGGCACAATCAGAGCAGGGATGTTTGGAGAGGCTGTGAACTCTCCATCCCTGGGGTTTCCCAAGATTTAGCTGGGGTGAGAAAAGGCGAAGAGTTTTGGAGCAAAGATGGGAATAAACCCTGGAGTGCTGTTTTGGGAATCACCTGCCAGCTGAAGGGGGGCTGCATTTCCTGCTTCCTGCCCAAACCATTGCAGGGAAGATTTCCTTGGGAAGTTGGGATCCAGGCATGGACTGGGATAAAGCATTGCTAGTGATGTATCCCACAGGGAATGCTGCAGAAAGCTGGATAACCCTACAAAAGTAAATATGGCTGGATTATATTTCAGGCTTTCTTGGGAACGTGTTATGTGAGACAGGAAAAAATTACGTTGGGCAGGGTGGGAGTTTTTTCCACGTCTCCTCTGTTGACATTTCTTCCAAAGTTTGGGTACTGCTAAGATCAGCACTTTCCTGTGGGAAAAAATGGAAATGGAACATGGCTCTTGCATAAGAAAGAAAAATAAAACACTTTTCAGAAGAACTGCCTTTATTTGTTACTCAAGGCCTATGAAAATGCTTCGTGAGCAAGAACAAATCTCCAGAAAATAAATGTTCTGGAGCCTCCAGAACCTAACTTACTGCAGAATGATTTAGGAATTCAGTGTAGTCTTTTCCATGCTGGAAATCAAATATTCCGCAGGAGTTTTCGTCCCTGAGCTGAATTTACTGAGCACAATGTATTAAAAAGCTCTAGCCCAAGCATTATCTCACTCTCCTAGAAAAAGCCTCCTATTCTCACTCTGTGCCTCCAAGGACCTCTTGCTTCAGTTCATTTTTAAGGTCACTGAGATTAATTCATTTGCATTCCCAGTCAGAAATGCCATAAATTGTTTGATCAAAACCCTTCTTCTCCTTTTTTTTTTTTTTTTTTTTTTTGTGTCAGTCTTCCCACTCGTTTTATGTAATCTCAGTTGGGTATTTTTGGAAATCAGGCCTGCCTTGCTGTGTCTTGCACTGAAATCCTCTCATGGTGGGAGTCTCCGGGGATTCAGAGGCTCACAAACCCAAACAGGCAGAGCCAGTGTCCCTAAAGGAACAATTTTTGTGTAGGGAGTGTCCTTATTTCCCTAAAGGTCATGGATTTTGATGCTAATTATGTGTCAGTCTTAGAGAAAGGCATTTAGGAATATTTCACGTTGATCTCCCTGTAAACATCCATTTCCCAGCAAAATGTGTGTTTTCCTGCAAACCTCGGAACCTAGGATTGGAAAATAATTACTGTAATAATGGCTTTGCCCAGCACTGCCTGAAATATTATTGTAAATAATATTGGTGTCAAACATGCTGTCAGGAGAGAAAAATCTCCTCAGAGGGCTGCAGTTGGCACTCAACAGCTCACAGGAAAGGTTATGGAATTATGGGGTCATGGAGTGGTTTGGGTTGGGAGGCACCTTGAAGCCCATCCAGCTTCAACCATGGGCAGAGACATCTTCCATGGACCAGGCTGTTCCCAGTCCAACCTGGAACTGGGATCCAGGGGCAGCCACAGCTTCTCTGGGAAATCCATTCCAGGGCCTGCCCACCCTGCCAGGGAACAATTCCTCCCCAAAATCCCATCCATCCCTGCCCTCTGGCAGTGGGACACCATTCCCTGTGTCTTGTCCCTCCATCTCTCATCCCTCCTTATCTCCCTTGTAGGCTCCCTTCAGGCACTCCTTTCTCCTCCTTGTTTGGTATCCTAAAAACCTCATCCTGAGCCAAATGAATCCCCAGGAATTCCAGCTCTGGGTCACTGTAGAAATGGAACTGCAGAGAAAAGCAGAACTGAGTTGCACAGCTTTGCTGCCAGCTGCTGGAACCATGGAAAAGAATGGAGATCACCACCTGGGTTCCAAACCCCAGGGACTGTGATAGATTCAGGAACTGTGGTGTCGCTTTTCTCCATGTAGGTCTGAAAAGTGTGGTTTTGGGGCTGCAGTCAGGAAACAATGGCTCATTCTCTCTATTTTTTTGATGGTTGAAGACATTTCTGCAGTGGGAGCTGGCTGAGAGTGGGCCCTGCTCCTCCTCTTGGCTGTTTTCTTTTATTGCTGCTTTTTCCTGGTGGAGAGAAAAATCCCAGTGGCCTCTGCAGGGAGAGTGAGGGCAGAACTCACTGCAGTCTGGAAAAACAGCAGGGGCAGCTTCTTACATGGGCACAGAGAGAGAGGACAACTTCTACTCAGTGGTTTCTTGACTTAAAAATGTATATTTTAAGCAAACCGGTTTGGAGACAGTATTTTATTCTTGATCTTTTAAAGAAAGGGTAAAATTTCTTGTGCTTGTGCATTTATCTTGGTGAATTCTTTTGTCCTTAGTTCGTGCACTTCTAAATCTTACCCTCCTTCTTATATTACATATGGAAGGATTCTCAGTGTAGAAGGAGGGCTATATATGGAATATACTCACCGAAAGGAAAACAAACCCCAACTGAAAATCCTTTTGGCTCCAAATGGGGGTTTTTAAACAATGTCAGAAAAGTTTAAGGTCTGGATCCAAGAGAAACACAGCAGTTTCTGTATGAAGTGACAGCCATAATGTGAATAATATAATAAATATCATATCCACATCTGGGGTCGCCTGGAGGATTTGTGCTGCAGAGGAACTCTAATGACAGACAGATGTTTTACCCCAAATTCTTTTAGATCTGCTTCAAAAGCTGAGTTTCCATTGTTGCTTCTCCTTCCCTGAACCAACAGAAATGTGTTTTATAGTGGTGCCAAAACTGGTTTCAAAGGCTGCAGGCAGCTCCCAGGAACCAGATCTCACTTTGCTCGTTGCCTTTGGCAATGACCTGTACGCTTGGCCATGATATTTTTCACTGCCATGAAAGGATTTTCAGTATTTTTGATCTAATCCCCTCGTAACCCCACCTTTAAGGGTGTGTGAAATGGGATCTTTTTTAATAACTGTGTGGTTTTTTCGTTCAGCAGAGGAGCCGATGGCAGTGTCAGGCTTGAGCTGAAGGTCTGAGTAGAGGCACAGAATATCCTGGGTTCTCCTGAGGATACCCTGAGCTCCTCCTGAGCTGGGAGGGAGCCACAGGGATCACTGCTCCAGCTCCTGATCCCAGCAATGCCACCCTGTTGCATCCCTGGCAGTGCTGTCCAAAGGCTTCTGGAGCTCTGGCAGCCTCAGGCTGTGCCCATTGCCTGGGGAGCCTGGGCAGTGCCAGTACCCTCTGGGGGAAGACCCTTTCCCAAATTTCCAACCTAACCCTGCCCTGGCCCAGCTCCACGAGCAGAGAGCACTCCTTTGTGAAGTCCTTGTGCTGGAGCAACAGAGCCCAAATGCAGTGGCTCATTACAATCCCAATTCAGCATTAAGCAGCACTATCAAGGCAGAGTTTCCCACCTGGGATTAACTCGCTGGGAAAAGCTAAGAATGAAGAGGAAGCAAAGAAACTGGCAGCTCTCACAGCAGTGATTTTGGGGCTGCTTATGCAACGTGAGGCCTTCAGTGCAAAATCAATTACAATGAAAGGAAACAGGCACGGAGCAAGGGAAACATTATTGCTGCAGAGCTGTTTCATTAGGGATCGATCGATCACCCAACGTCTCTGCTGCCATCCTTTCCTCCTCATACCCTGAACAGGGAGAAATCCAGCAAGATTCCTTAATCCTAATCGCTCTGTTCCTGCTGGCAAGCTGGAATTTGCCTCGTTCAATCAGATTAATCATTAAAATACAGGATTTTCAGTTGAGTGTTGCCCCATAGCATAGAATTTTGTTGTTAAATAACAAAAACATCCTTGCACCTTCATGGAGCTCTTGCTCCTTCATGGAGCTCTTGCTCTGTTCCTTATTTGGGAATAATTCCAGATATTGGGCTGTTCCCTAAACCTGCAGGAAGGAGGATTCAGGGGCAGAGTTTTGTCTCCCACATCTGGATGGCTAAAGTGAATTTCCTTTAATTTTCCTAGATGTCCCCATGATTTTGATTTTGCTAGCAGGGGGAAGATTCCAGCGAGCAGAACTATTTCCATCAAAGCCTGTGTGAGGATCAGGGAATCTGTACCAAAGGGGGAGGAGATTGTGTGGAATTATCCTGACTGGAGGTTCTCAGGGAAAGCCAAAATGTTGTGGTTTGTTATTTCCAGAGGTTGGCTTTGAGGTAGGTCACTCACCTTTTGCGTTTGGGAAACCCAAAATTCATTGGGAATCTCTTAGCAAAAAAAGGATTTTCATAAGAAACCTAAAGCTGGGTGAACAGGCTCAGATTTCTGGAAATGTCTGTTGTTCCGTTAGGTGGCTGAAGAGGGAATTGATTGTGGAAGGCACCAGAGAGAGCCTTTCAGTATTTAAGAATCTTTTAAGAACGTTGAAGGGTTTGAAGAAGTCTCCTTGTGGGTGTTTTCAGAAGGGGACATGCTGAAAATCAGATTAATTTGGGAAGTCTTGGAGCATGGTGATCCCATTCCAGTGGGACAGCAGAGCGCCTTGGATATGCCTGATTTTTCCTGCTGCCTTTGAAGGGTTTTTTGGTGGTTTATTCAGAATTCCAACACACCCCCTCTGCTCCAGGCCCTCGTTTTTCACTTTCACGGCCCGCTGGAATGTCTTGTTGCTTTAATAAATTGCCGAAGCACAAAAGCGAGCTCTGCTCAGATATTTATGTTACCATTTCTCTGTGCTTCAGCAAACACTTGCTTCAGTCCAAAAAATATGGAGTAATTGGCAAATACACTGAGAAATGGTACAGAAAGTGTTGATCTGCGTGGTAGAGCTGAATGGCTTGGACAGTTTGGTTCCTTGTCACGTTGGTAGGAATTGATATCCGTCTCTTACTGAAATAATTAAATACAGTTTGCCACAGGAAGTGAGGATGAGTCTCCCCTGTGAAAGTGGTGACGTTTTTAATGTGCCTTTATGGTCCTAAGAATGAAGCAAACGGAGAGAGAAACCCTCTCTTTAGTGCCTTTTGCATTCCGTGGAGGTAATTGAAAGAGTTGGAGAACGCTGGTTTTCATTAGAAGGGAAAGAAATTCCAATTTATTGAATCATTTCTGTTTGCAGGTTTATGAAATGGCTTATTTGTTCGAGCAAATGCCAAGAGGCATCTGCAGCTCTGATAACCTGAGACATTGACTCTGCTCAGACATTATTTTTGCTTACAGTCAGGAGAATAGAAAGTTGACAGGGAAATAATGTGTTTTAATGAAGTATTCATCATTTCTCCCCATTTTTCATCATTAAAACATCCATTTCAATTTAGAAATGGACCTGGGAAGTCAGGAAATCTCTCATGCAGAACAGATGGTTTTCAGTGCAGATGGAAAAAAATCAAGCTGTTCCTAAACATCAGTCTGTGTATTTTAAGCAATTAACTGCTTTTTCTGGAGGTATAATGGGTCAATTCCTTTTTTCTTTTTGCACAGCAGAGGTGAGTTGCCCACAGTGATTACGCTCAGATTTTGTTTTTAAACAGCTAAAGGAAGCTCTTATTTAAAATACTCCTTTTGATTAACCACAAGGCGTATTGTTTTGTTGGGAGTCAGAATCGGTCAGAAGCATTTTGGTGGCATTTTTGTGGTTTTCTTCTCTTAACTAATGAGGGCTTCTTCAGCTTCCTTTGCAGGCCACAGTTACAATGGAGTTTCCCATGCACGTGCTCTGTTTCTGTGGATCAGATTCTCCTCCTGCTTCCTCTGGAGGTGGGAGGGAGGATGGGGTGTGATTGCTCAGTGTTTCTGTGCTGCTGTTAATTAGCTTGTTAATTGGCCGTGCTGCTCATTGTGGTTGCATTGAACATATGGTTGTGCTTGTCAGGGCTGTGACCTGCAGGAGATGCTGTCTATATATATATATCTATATCTATATATTTGTATATATTGCTATTTTATCTATCTCCTCTGATGGAGCACTTGAGGGTCACCAGTGAGATTCCATGAGCTCAGCGGAGAGGGAATTTTGAATGGGCCAACAGTGACAGGAGGAGGGCAATGGTTTCAGACAGAAGGCAGGGATGGATGGGATATTGAGAAGGAATTGTTCCCTGGGAAGGTGGGGAGGCTCTGGGATGGATTTCCCAGAGAAGCTGTGGCTGCCCCTGGATCCCTGGCAGTGTCCAAGGCCCAAAGCAGAGCTCCCAGAGCAAGGGCTGCCTGCACAAGGTGTGATTTTCCAGGAATTGGAACAGGAACCAGCCATGGGGCTTGCTCCTGACTGGAGCTTGTAGAGGTGGGGGTTCCCTTTTCTGGTTGCTGCAATCCCACACACACCATGGGAAATACTTCAGTGTATTTTATCCTCCAGGAGAATCCTTCCAGGAGCATTCCTAAACTTTCCTGTGAGACTTTAGACCTTCCTAGTAATAGAGAATCATGGGGTCATGGACTGGTTTGGGCTGGAAGGGACCTTAAATGCCATCCAGTGCCACCCCTGCCATGGCAGGGACACCTTCCACTGTCCCAGGCTGCTCCAAGCCCCTTCCAACCTTGAACATTTCCAGGGAAGAGGCATCCACAGCCTTTCTGGGTTAGAGCACTTGGTATCCCAGAGGGAAAACAAAGGCAATTTCAAGTGTTTTCCAGTTGGACACAGAGAAATGTGAATATTGGGAAAGCGTCAGATCAGACATTCCTATTCTGGCCTTAAATTCCTGCAGATTTCACCTGTAATATGTACAGCAGTCAGACATATCAGTGTGGACAGTGCCCACAGCTCTTAATAAAAACCCAATTCAGCTTCCCCTTGGATTTTCAGCTTCTTGAACGCCAGTGAGGCTTCTAAGCAAGAAAATGATGGATCACTGGTGTAGCTGACACATTGCTGGGGTTATTTGAGGTGATTTGCTGGGAAGGTGACATTTTTTCCCCATGCTTTGAGCATTTTGCTGCATTCCTGGGCCACAAGAAGAGGCCCAGTTGGAGAAGAGCAGAAAACAAAGATTGTGTTTCCTTTTTTTATTTCTGTACACAAAGATTGGACACGCTGATGTGGCATCTCAGCAATTAGTCACGACCCAAATGGAATAAATACCAAATCTAAACCAGGCAGATAGAGGCACCAGGTAAAAGCCACATTCAGATTCAGTTTGTGTGCTTTAAATTGCTCCAAGGGGATTAAAAAAAATCCTGGGAGCATTAGGCAGAGAAGGCAGAGAGAGGCAGGAATGTCACATCATTTGTGGATATTTCTGTGTGCTAATATGCCAAAAACCTTGATCACTGAAATATTATCCCAGTATATCAAACAGCCATTTTCCAGCTAAGGAAAAAAAGGCAGCTGCACTTTTTGAATGCCATAACCTTGTAAGTTTTGATAAACAGATGTAGAACAAACAGCACCAGAGAAAACTGAGCATCAAACCTCCTTCTTGACTTCCTGCACTCCAAATGTATTTCACATCTCAAAACAATATTCAGATAAATCAGTTAGCTGGGAATGTTTATTCCCCTGGTAGCCTCAAGCTGCACAGGGAGATGGTAGAGTCACCATCTCTGGATGTGTTCAAAATCCATGGGAATGTGGCACCTGGGGACATGGTTTAGTGCTGGTGGTGCTGGTTGGACTTGGTAATCTTTTATGACCTTAATGATTCAGTGGTTTTTTGCAGTTATTTTTAGTGTTTTCACCTGGAAACCTAAAGCTTTTCCACATTTTTCTTGGAAAACAACCATGAATTCTGAAATCACTGGAGTTGCAAAAATAATTTGCTTTTTGAAGTCCAAAGCTTACCGAATTACTCCCAGCAGCAGAGCCAAGAGGACATATCAAAGTGATGAGGGGTTCATTAAATCATGGAGCCACTGAAGGAGTAGTGTTTGCACACCCCAGTGGGATTATTTTCCTAAAATTAAAAAGGCAACTTATACACTAAAAGTTACAGAATAATTTCTTTTAATAGTGAACTTTCTGGGTTTAAAAGGTCATAATTTGAAATGCATCTAAACCTCCCTGTTGTAACGTGTGTCCTTTCTGTCCCTGACCCCGCCCCCCTGGCCCCTTCTGACTGGATGTGAGTCAGGACCACCTCCCATCCCTAGAGATAAAAACCCCAGCAAGATCCGGAACGGGCCTCTTTGGTTCTGGGCTCGTATGAACCTATACCCTCCCTTTTCTTCCCTTCCCCCTCCTCAGTCTCCCCACTCCTCCCCTGTTTTCCTCAATAAAAACACCATGGAGACCAGGAACGAAACAGCTGCCTTTCTAAACCTGCGACGCTTCTACAAGGACTGCGTCTGACCAGTCCCACAGCTCGTGGCCATGGAATGACCATTCTGCATGTTCCAGTTCTGGGGCAGCCCTCCCCCTGCAGCAGGGGAGAGCTGCTTTCAGGTTCTGCGCTGCTGCAAATGGTGGAGAATGCGGGCAGCGGTAAGAACTTGCCTAGGCACGCCGGGGGGCAGCGGAGCCCGCGGGAGCCGGGGGGCGGCGGGAGCCGGCGGCGCTCAGGGAACGGCAGGGCCAACGGCGCGGCCGCACCGGGCCGGGCCAGCCCGAAGGGCTGAGCCGGGCCGGCGGCGCAGCCGTGCCGGTTTGGGCCGGGCCGAGCTGGCCGCCGGCCCACAGGGCCTGCGCCTCCCCGCTGGGCCGCGTGGGGCTGCGGCGGTGCGGCAAATGCACGGCGGGGAGCCGCCGACGCGGCGGGACGCTGCCTGCGCTGCAGACGGAGACCACCCTGGCCGCGTGGCCTGCACGTGGGCGCCGCCATCTTGTGAGCCGCCATTTTGTGTCGCGGGTGCCCCTCCCCCGGCGAGACCAACTCTGCACAGCCAAACACCATCTCTGCTGTGCAGCACATACGTTGGCCGCGAGCTGGGAGACTCTTAAAGACACGGGCGTGTCCCAAGAAGAGGACCCTAAAGGGACTTGTAGAAAGCTTGTGAAGTCTGTGTTGAGTTGCTGAGGATAAAACAGTGACGAAGAGGACTGCAAGGGACCGGAAAGCGGTGACCAGTCTTGTCAGTCGGCGAAAGTCTACCAAGAGTAAGAGAGACTCTAGTGGTGAGCCGATAGCACCTGCACTGCCTATTCAGGGATATTTTCCGACCCTGGACCTCTGCTAAAGGTGTAGTTTGCAGCAGAGGAGGAGTGAATGTTTGTATGAATGTGATTTGGAGGCACCCCCCAGGGGAGGGGGTGGGAAACGCGTGAATGGCTGAAGGCACCCCCCAGGGGAGGGGGTGCAGAGGTGTGAATGGTTGAGTCATGGAACACGGCAGGTTGTAGGGCTCTGTTTTAAAACCCCAGCTCATTCTTTTTGATTTTAACCTTAAACAGATTAACAAGTGTTGCATTTTGAGAATTGAGCTAGAGACGGCTTCCGGAAAAGGCCCTCTCCGCCCAATCCTCAAAAAAGAAAGGTATTTTCTTTAGTTAAAACCCTTTTTTTAGTTACAGTATGTTTTGTTTACCCCTATTAATACCTTTCCTCCTTCCCATGTCCCTTCTTCCCTCCCATTCTGATAAGGAGGTAACTAACAAGGCCGCATCCCGTCAAAAAAGACGCTGAGTTGCTACCGATTCTCTCAGGCACCTTGCCAGTTCCCTCCTTGTACCATTGTCCTTAAAAAATCACTCCTCATCCCCTTTTTTTTCCTACCCTCTTCTTCCCCAAATAGCCCCTCTACCATGCTCTCTAAAAATTTACTTTTCCCAAAATTCCCTGTCTCTTTCCGGCTGTGTGTAAGCTCTGCCCCTCTCCCTGCACGTCAAAGCTGGGGGGGGGGGCACTGCAGACAGCCCAGCCCCGTTGCACAGCAGAGCAGCAAGATACACCTGATCTCAGCCAACCAGCTTCAACTCCAGCCCTACTGAAGAAATTTCTACCAGCTCCAAAAGACTCTGAACAACGAGAAATTTTTTTTTTTCCTTTTGTATGAGAGAAAAAGTGGATATGTTGTAACTTGTGTCCTTCCTGTCCCTGACCCCGCCCCCCTGACCCCTTCTGACTGGATGTGAGTCAGGACTGCCTCCCATCCCTGGAGATAAAAACCCCAGCCAGATCTGGAATGGGCCTCTTTGGTTCTGGGCTTGTATGAACCTGTACCCTCCCTTGTCCTCCCTTCCCCCTCCTCAGTCTCCCCATTCCTCCTCTGTTTTCCCCAATAAAAACACCATGCAGACCAGGAACCAAACAGCTGCCTTTCTAAACCTGCGACGCTTCTACAAGGACCGCGTCTGACCAGTCCCACAGCTCGTGGCCATGGAATGACCATCCTGCGTGTTCCAGTTCTGGGGCAGCCCTCCCCCTGCAGCAGGGGAGAGCTGCCCTTTGGGTCTGCACTGCTGCACCTCCCTGCTATAAACAGTTCCGTAATGAAAGCCTGAGAGAAGGGCAGTGTGTTCTCACTGAGGAGAAGTGACAGGGACAGCAGTTTGGGGGTAAATTCAGCAGCTTTGGGTCCCTGATGGCTGTCTCTGTCAGGGGCTGTTGTCCCCAGGCCATGCCAGCTGAGACATCTTTCATTCCCAATGTGTTAACCCATAGCGAGTATAGAACAGCAGAAAATTATAAAAAACCATCTTTTTTAATGTCTTCGAAAGGAGCCCGTTGTGTTGCCAGGTCCTGTTCCTGCTGGACAGCTCTGGGCAGCTGATTTTCTTGTGTATTTTGTTTGTCCGAGCTGATCTCGGAGTTGAGTCCCTCCCTTTAAACTGTTTCTGTGTCTCATTGCAGCCAAGGTGGAAATAAAAAGCAATAAGCTGTTTACACCTTGGCAAAAAAACGTAGGAATAGAGGAAATCTTGCAGGAAGGATTTTTCTCTGTGGGTTTCCAGTCTGGGGTGGAGATCAAAGGAGGCTTGAGGCACAGTTGAGCTCTTGGATGCTCATCTGTATGAAACTGGACCTGGACACCAGTTGAGATTTTCAGAACGCTGCTTCACAGGAAATATTTATTGTTCTAAGGGGGACAAAAAAATCCCCAAGAGTTTGCTTGTGAGTGACTGTTTTCCAGAAGAAATATTCCCCAGCTGGAAAAGTGGGGCATGAAAATGACTTCCACGCTGAGGCATGGATTTGGTGGTTTTCCCATCTTCTTCTCAACCCCACAGAGACCTTATGAGCCAATTACACACATATTTTTGCTTCCTTTCAAAGCTTTGCTAAACCCCAGGATATTGTAGGGATGGGTGGGAGCTGGAGTTGGCTCTGGCAGTGAAAATGTGGCCACTTCTGTGTAATTTTTAAAAAGTACCAAGAGCAGCGAGTTGGCTCCACCCCTGCTGTGCTCTCTGTAGGGACACAGTGGTCCCAGATAAAGAGTCAGAGAATCCCAAGATGGTTTGGGTTAGAAGGGACCTCAAATCTCATCCAGTGCCACCCCTACCATGGCAGGGACACCTTCCACTGTCCCAGGCTGCTCCAAGCCTGTCCAGCCTTATCCCTGTGGCTCCTGCTTGGTGTTGATTGGAGCTGCAGTGCCATCGCTCTGGAACTCTGATTGAGTTATCAGCTCGGGCAGGGAGGCTCAGGCAGGTGTTCAGATCTGACTGCGATTTCCCCTGGTGCATTCCCTGCCCCCTGGCAGTCCTGGCAGCCTTTCCCTGGCATCCCCTGAGTGCCCCTTTGATCCCAGCCACCGCCGGGACCCGCGTGTGTGAAATCCTTCATTTCCCTTCTCCTCCCAAAACCACCAAGAGCCAGAGGCAAAGAGCTGGCCTTGGACTGCTCAGGGATTTGAAGATAACAGACAGGATATGAATTTTCACGCAGGCAGTTTTCTGGAAGGGAACAGGAGCATGAAATGCTGGAGCTCAGCTCCTCCTCTTCATGGCAAATTGTTGGAAATGAGTCCCTGGAAACACGGTTGTGCTTTTATCTGTTGGAGATGAGGAGCTGAGGTCACTGTTTCAAAAATGGACAAATGGTTTGGGGCTTTTTTGAGCTCCCTGTGTGTGTCAGTCATCCTGTGGGGTGTTGGGGCAGCCCCTCCCGGGTTTGTCACAGCTCAGAAAATGCAGGAATCCTTCCTTGCTGGGGGACTGCGGTTTGCTTTTCCCATCAGCGGTGGCTCCCTGGGCTTTTTTAAGGGATGGAGCCTTCTCCGTGGTCAGCAAGGGGAAGCTGATTTCTTTTTGAAGGGTTTGAGGTTGGATTGAGCTTGGATTCCAGTGCTGGAACAACTCAAGCCTTGGATGCTTTTGGTGCTCTGACCGAACTGCTACGATGAGCTTGGGTTTATCTTCCCAGGCACATCTCGAAGGACTGAACCCTGGGCACAATACTGCTGTGATCCAGCTCCTAGGAGATGCCAGCAGCAATATTGCACCCCGTGTGGGGATGTGTCCCTGTGCACACCCAGGAATCCAGGTTTGGATTTCACTGAGCTCTTCCCTCTCCTCCTCGGGAAACAGGGAATTGCAATGCAAATTGCCTGGCAATTGATTCTCGGCCAATCGATTTCTGAAGGGAATTTTACTGTTCTGGTAGTCTCTAATGCACAGCCAGTATTAAAGGTTAAGAACTTGAGGGGGAAAAAAGCCAGGCAAATTGAGAGCAGAGCTCCATTACTGAGGTGTTCACCTCCTGCCGTGCAGGAAAAGCACAAGTCCTAAAGCTTTCACAAGGAGCTGCTGATGATTTCCGGTAGATCAGAGTGTAATTAAATCAATTTTCTAATAATGTGCTCTAATTGTTAAGAAAAGCTCATTAGGCAGCTTTTCATCCTGTGTGAGCAGCATCTTGTTTGGGGTAAGGCCCTGGATCACTGAGGATCCAAGGATTACAATACATGATGATAATCATCCTGTAATCCCCAGCTTTGAGCTGTGTTAAAGCATTGATTTGTTACAAAACCAACCCCAAAACACCTTCGAGCAATTCCAACAAGGAATAGTGTTTTCTTCCCAGTCAAGCATTTTTGTCAGGAGTTGCAGGAAACAGATTTTATTAGGGAAAAAACCACCAAACAAACAGAATAAAAATCACATTGAATATGAGGAATTGTATGTTTTATATTTTCTTTCCAGCTCACGTGAACTATCAAGAGGCTTTATTTTCACCAAAACCCATCCTTAATTTTTTTTTTCTGTTGATGAGGGCAAGATGAGCCTGGAGAAGCTGTGGCTGCCCCTGGATCCCTGGCAGTGTCCAAGGCCAGGTTGTACATTGGGGCTTGGAGCAGCCTGGGACAGTGGGAGGTGTCCCTGCCATGGCAGGAGTGGCACTGGATGGGATTTGAGGTCCTTTCCAAACCAAACCATTCTGGAATTTGGGATGATCATCCAGTCCCAATGAAATTTGAGAGGAGAGATTTAGGCAAAGTTCATGTGGACCTAGAATTGTAAAAAGAAATATTTAGAGCTTGATCCTGGGCCTGACTGAGTAGATTTTAGTAATGTTCCAGTGTAAATTTGCAGTTTGAAAGCAGCTGTTATCTGGCTGAGGAGTGGCTTTGGGGCAGGACAGGGGGAGGATGGAGCTGTTTTGGAAAGCCAGAAAAGACCTAAAGCTGTCCTAGGGTGTCCCAAGGAGGGGCACAGGGATGGGGAAGGGTCTGGAGGGGCCACACGAGGAGGGGCTGAGGCTCATGGGGGGACACTTTGGGACTCGGTGACTGGAATTTGCTCCCAGTCAGCACAAAGTGCTTCATGTGGGGCAGAGATGGACAGCTCAGCTTTGCCACAGAGAGGGGCTTTGGCTTCACTGTGGAGGATTTGTAGAAAACCATGGTTTTAATTGCTCTGTGCCCAAGCTGGAAGAGTTTGGTGCCAAAGGAGAGGTGCCTAAGGGAGGGCTCTGCTCAGGCCCTGAGCTCTGTCTCCCCTGCTTTGTATTTGTTAACAAGAACATTTTTCACCTGCCTACTGAAGCTCTTCCAGTGAATTTCCTTCTTTTTTTTTTTTTTTTTTTTTTTTTTTATTTTGCTGAAGCCTCTTATTTATAGCAGCACTTGTAAGATCGTTTTGTTAAACATCTCCTGAGGTCTAATGCCAAACTCATTGGTTTTCCTTCAGATCAGAGCACTGCCAGAGCTTAGTGTGGTATGAAAGTGAAACAACCTGACAAGCTGTGCCCTGTCACCCAAATGAGCTCATTTGGAGTTTCCTTTTTTAAAAAACAGATTCTTTGTGGGATCTAAAGCATCACCACATCCTTTTATCTGCCTTGCTGTGGCTCAGTGGATCTTCTGCTTCTGCTGTGTGCAGTTCTGGGCCCTCCTGGCCAGAGAGCCCTGGAGGGGCTGGAGAGTGTCCAGGGCAGGGAACAGAGCTGGGAAGGGGCTGGAGCACCAGGAGAGGCTGAGGGAGCTGGGAAAGGAGCTGAGCCCGGAGCAAAGGAGGCTCAGGGGGACCTTGTGGCTCTGCACAACTGCTGCCAGGAGGGGACAGCCAGGGGGTCAGGCTGTGCTCCAGGGAACAGGGACAGGACAAGGGGAAACGGCCTCAGGCTGGGCCAGGGGAGGCTCAGGGTGGACAGCAGCAGGAATTTCTGCATGGAAAGGGTGGTTAAACACTGCAACAGGCTGCCCAGGGCAGTGGTGGAATCCCCATGCCTGGAGGTGTTCAAAAAGCAAGCAGATGTGGCAGTCAGGGACGTGGTTTAATGGGCAAGATGCTGTTCTGTCAAAGGCTGAATTCCATCATCTTGGAGGTGTTTCCCAGCCTCAATGATCCCGGGATTCTGTGTAGGAAGAGCTGCTGACTCCAGCTCTGTGTGCTTTTCTCCCAGTGCCTGGGTTTGCCATCCTGAGCAGTGGCAGCAGTGCTCGGTTTGTGGAATTAACCTCACTTTGCTGCTGCTGGCTCGGGTCCTGCAGTGCCACCGAGAGCCCTGCAGGAGCCCAGCTCTGCAAACACCAATTAAGAGGACAGGGAAGGCACAGCTATTACAGGAACACTGTCAAACCCCAGTGTTTGGCTTGGCTGTTTGCTGCCTGTTGCTGCCTACCCTGCAGACAGATCCCAGGCTGGCTGTGGAGGAGCAGAGCCAAGGCAGCTTTGGATGTTCCGAGCTGATGAAATGAAGCAGGGTTTGCCTCCTTCCATGGGCTCAGTGCTGCAGCACAGCATCATGGAATGGTTTGGGCTGGAAGAGACCTTAAAGCCCACCCAGTCCCAGAAAAGGCTCCTACAACTTGTACAACCCTCAGACTTTTTCCCCATGGATTGAAAGCATTTTGTTGTATCTTCAATGATGTGACAGACCTGTTGTGGAGACACAGATCAGCCTTTTGTTTTTCATTCAGGTGGTTTGAAAGAAAGGATCCCATGAAGGAAATGTCACTTTAATTGCCAGACATAATTGCATTGTAGCAGAGAAAAGAGTTGTAACAAACCCCTGAATCCAAGGGCACCACTGTTGCTGTTGAGCAGCTAGCAGAGTAATGAATGTATCAGTTCTCAGTGGCAAGAAGGAATGACCTTTATTATTTTGATTTCATCACATATATAGAGTTCTCAAAAGTCACCCAGATTGGTCAGTCAGAAGCCTTCCCCCAGGCCTGATTGGCCAGGCCTGCACTGCCCAAGTTCTGGGACACTGTTCCAATAACATCCAAACTTTATCTTTATTTACAAAACACAAGAAAACTTCTCATGGGAAAAACCTGTGCTAGCCACACACCACCTCTGATCTCTGCAATGCCTTGTATTATTTTCATGTAGTCTAAAGTTTAATTCAGCTTCTAAGAGCTTTCACATTCAGAAAACTTTCTTTAGTGGGGAATGCAAGACTGAGATATTTCCAGCTTAACCAGCAGAGATGGGGATTTGTGAGCTGTTCAAGGACAGCTTCTTCACTGCAATAAAAGTAGATAAGATCCAGCTGGTACCACCAATAATAGCAATTTTTTTTAATTTCAAAAAGCCAGGCCTATCTCTCTGTTTCATTAATGATCTGTGCTGCTTAAATCCAGCAAAGGGAGGGAGCAAAAGGGGCACATTCTGTGTGTCTCTCCCATCTGTGGTTTTGGGATGCAGCTCCCCATGGAGAATGGGAACATGGGGAATCATGGAATATCTGCACTGGGAAGGCTCAGCTTGGACAGCAGCAGGAATTTCTCCGTGGAAAGGGTGCTCAGGCCTTGGCAGGGGCTGCCCAGGGAGGTGGTGCAGTCACAGTCCTTGGAGGTGCTTAGAAAATGAGTAAATGTGGCACTCAGTGCTCTGGGCATGGTGGGGTTTGGTCAGGAGCTGGACTTGGTGATCTTGGAGGTCTTTTCCAGCCTCAGTGATTTGGGATTCTGGGATTTTATGATCTTTTCTTCACACTGAATTGGGGCAGGAGTCAGACCAAGGAACACTACTCTGTTTAAAGGATTCATTTTTCCAAGCATTTCTCTCTGCAAAACCCAAGCTGAGGTTTAAATCCCCAGGTCTGTGTACTCCTGCAATGTGATTACTGAGATAAGAGTATACAAGGGAAAAAAACCTTCGCTACATCACTGATATGGTTCTATTTGCCCTTTAACTCATCCCATTCAGCCAGAACTCGCTTGGAGTTAGCAAACAAAGCATTGCAGGCTGGAATTGCTGCGTAGGGATCGGAGGGGGAGATATTTTCTGGAGCCAGGGCAGGGGAGAGGAGTGGAGGAGCTTTGATATTGCTGGAGAGCCTGCAGCTCCTGAGCTCCTCTGACATCAGCTGTGGGCTCGTATTTGGGGGATTTTCTCCATGGCTCTGTGTCCCTCAGAGCTGAATCCATGGATGGGAGGGAGCAGGCTGTTCACAGGGTCCTTCCAAAGCAGGAAGGTGATTTGTCCTTCTTGGCTGTGCTGCTCTGTGGAAGTTCTCCAGAGCACAGGTGTTTTTTAGTGGATTTTAGTGACACTGAGTTGGATTTAATCTGGAAAAGTGCTGAGTGGAACCTGGAGATGAAGTAGTGACACCTTGGCTTCAAACCTTTGCAATATTTACACATATATGTCCTTAAACCCTTTTAAAATGTTTTAAAAGGTTTTTCTTTCCTGGGCAGGGTGGGTTTGCTTCCACCTTCAGCACTGAGAGGAAGGAAAAGTTCATTTCAAAGTGTTCTTTAGTATTTTTTTCCCTGCTGTCTGGGAATTGCATTTTTTTTTTTTTGCGTGGGCTCACAAAACAAAAATTCATTGGGTAGTGAGGCTGTTATAAAACATTTTATTTTCATTTTTGGCTTCATCTTCGGGAGAAACAAGCAGGTGTTGCTCCTGTGGCCCTGCAGTCCCTGTGTTGTGGTGTGGTTTTCTCACTCTTCCACGCTGCTCTGCTGCCCACCCACTCGGAAAATATGGAATGGATTATGGCAGACACTTTGGATTTTGTGGAGACTTAAAGGATCCAAACTACTCCTGCTTCCAGGCTGGAAGGATCTGTGGGGAAGGTGGAGAGGAACTCTGTCAGGAGCTGGAGTGATAGGATAAAGGGGAATGGCTTTAAACTGAAATGGGAAATTTGGGTTGGATATTAGGGGAGGAATTGTTCCCTGGGAGGGTGGGAGAGGCTGGGATGGAATTCCCAGAGGAGCTGTGGCTGCCCCTGGCAGGGGTGGCACTGGGTGGGCTTTAAGGTCCCTTCCCAGAGCACTGTGGGATCCCAGTTGGATGTGAGGTGCTCACACAGTAATTTCAGACACAAAAGAGGCCAAAGCTGTGCCCACCAAGCGTTCTGTGGGCATTTGGAGGGAACAGAACTTGGCATGTGGTGTGCCTTTGCACCCACCCACCTGCTCCGGCACAGCCAGCCTGGGGGATGGCAGGGAGCTCGGCTGGAGTCTCTGCCTCAATCTGCCAAAAATACCCTCTTGCTGTGGCCTCTCCGTGGTGCAGAGTTACCTCTCTGCTGGAGGCTGCTTCTCTTACACACAGCACTGCACACGCACTGCTGGAGTGCTCCCTTCGCTGGGGAACCTGGAAACCTCCAGCTCCCTGCCTCTCCTGCAAAACTCTCGTGGTGCTGATAAACCCAGGTCATGGATTGCACTCGGTCAGGGTCACCTCAGTGGCCAGTTCTGGGTGCTCCCAGCCAGAGAGCCCTGGGGGGGCTGGAGAGTGTCCAGGGAAGGGAACAGAGCTCACCCAGAAATCCAGCACTGCTGGGGCTCTGCTTGGCTGCCTCTGCCAAGCAGCAGCACAGCAGTGGAGGGTGGAGGCAGATTAAAAAAAAAGAAATTAAGCTCTTTACGTGAACGAGGGGAAGTGTTTATTCCGTGGGAATCCAGAGCAAGCCTTCAGAAATGTTGATTTCTCCGTTCTGAATAGAAACAAGAGGTTTTTCATTATTTGTCAAAGCAACACAAAACCCTTCAGTCAGAAGTTGATTTTTTGGAGGAGCAGCAATCAGTGATCATTCCTGCAGCTTTGTACTTATGTCATGTTCTTTTTTTTTTTTTAAACAAAAAGCCAAGGCAATGTTTTCCTAGCTTTGTTGGTCCCCCAGGCAAGCCCTGAAGTGGCTCAGGTGTGATCAGCCTGTAGCCAGCCCAGCTCTGTGGGCAGAGGCAAATCCTGTGCTCCTTCTCCCACCTTCCTTCCCATTGAAATGATTCAATGACACAACACGAAAAGCCTAAATTTTGCCCAAAGCTGCTAAAACATGAGCTGGTTTGCTGGAGCAGTGGCTGGGGCAGGAGTCTGGGTGCTGAATTCTCATTTTCTCTGAGCTCTGTGCCCCTGGCAGAGGTGTGAAGCTTTGTGGCTTTTGCTCCTTGCAATCCTGGAGCCCTTTTCCCACCAGGGCTGTTGAAATTTCTGGTTTGCAGTCATTCTGCAGCTCAAGGCATCTGCTCTGCTTGAGGAAGGTTAATCGCTACAAGGGATCAGAGACAAAAGGTCAAATCTTGATTAATTTTCTCCTGATTCTGGAGGAAAAAAGTAATTTGGACACTGCCAGGGATCCAGGGGCAGCCACAGCTTCTCTGGGCACCCTGTGCCAGGGCCTGCCCACCCTTCCCAATATCCCATCTCTCCCTGCTCTCTGGCAGTTTGCAGCCATTCCCTGGGTCCTGTCCCTCCATCCCTTGGAAACAGTCCTCTCCATGTTTCCTGTAGCTCCTCCAGGTCCTGCAAGGCCACAATTTGTTCACCCCAGAGCTTCTCCTCTCCAGGCTGAACAATCCTAACTCTCCCAGCAGAGCTGCTCCATCCCTCTGCTCACCTTGGTCCCAAGTGATCCTTTCAATCCCAGGCAGTCAGAGGCTTTGCTCCATCCCTGCTACCCAGAGGAGCCATTTCCCTGGGATGTCTCATCTGCAGCAATGTCCCCCTGGTTTCTGTTGGATAAAATGCCATTTCTGCAAGAAAATTCCCAGTTTTTCCTCTAATTCCCCTCATTTTTCAAGCAGTTCTGAGCATGTGGGTAAGAGCACAAGGAGTCTCTTGGCCCATCACTCTTTTTCATTGCTAAGTTCCAGGGAAAAAAAAAAAACCCAACATTTTTCTGGCTCTGCTGCTTTGCTTTATTTTTAAAATATTTCCAGACAGGAATATTACCTCCTTAGCTTGTGTGTGAAGGTGAAGGAAATAAACCCAGAGCAGAGCGTGAGGGGAATTCAGCATTTTTGGGCTGTAAAATGTTTGTGTGGCTCTGCCACTGCCTTTTGGAAGATTGAAGAAAATCCTGGTGAAATCCTGGCTGTTGGGCAGGGCATGGAGTGTCTGCTGGAGGGGCTGAGGTGTGGGGACAGTTGCTGAGGGCAGCTATCCACAGGAATCTAAGGAATTATCCCCATTTTTATGTGATTTTACAGGAATGAGCTGAATCCAGGTAGGAACTGTACATGAAGAAATGAGGGGCTGGATGAAAAATTAACCACAAAAAAAATATATACATATACATAGATATATATATAATTAATGAATTGAATCAGCTCTTTAAGGAACAGTTTGAGCACAGGTTTGTGTAAAACCATATCCACTCCCACAACATCCCCAGGAAAAGCAGCTGGAATTTGGAATTATTGCAGGTTTTTCTACATCAAGTCCCTAATGCAGCCAGGGAGTTATTTGATCCTTTGGACAAAGGAAAATATTCTTGGTGAAATGATTTGGAGGCAGAAATGCACTGGCATTTTTTTATTCTTCTGAGATAAGTGGCTCATCCTCTTGTTTCCACATCAGCTTTGCTGGAGGTGCTGTGGAACCTGGGAAAAAACCAACCCCAAAGATGCTTTCATTCCCCAGCACTGATTTCCTGAAGTGTCAATGCAAAGATTTTTTTTTTCTCTTTTCATCTGTTCTCTCGAAAATCCGAGGTAGCCAAACCTTTGTCATCTTTTCCGTTTGCCTGCAAATCAGAGCAGCTCTGGGGTGGTTTTGTTTTCTTTTTGAAAGTGAATTTCTTTGTCTGCACTCGAAGACAAAGACCCAAGGAAAGGCCAGGTCTCTGCAAGAATTCCATCTGAGAAAGAGCCACAATGCAATTATTGTTCCAGGATCAAAAATTCCCTGTGTCTATAAATAATAAACAGCCAGGAAAGTAAGAGAGATTTCTATAGGATCTTCAAGTATCTCTAGGAAAGTCCTGGCAAGTTTTCTAATGCATTTTTCTTTTTTAAATTTAAATAAATACATTTCACTTGCGAGCTCTGTGCCAAAACTGTAGCAAAATGTGAAGGAAAACACAACATCACAGCTTTCAGTTTGTTGTAGGTTCCGAATTCCTACGGAATGAGGCAACAAATTCCATGGAATGTGTGTTCTGTGGAGCGGAGACTTCCATGGTAACTCGTGGTTTTAATTCAGTTAGTATGTAATGAAGGTTGTTAAAGCTTTTTTGGGAGTTACATTGTGGTAAAAACCACACAAATACCCACCTCACCTTGAAGTGGAGAATTCTAACTCAGGGGAAGCTGAGGAATTTGAGAACATCCCTCTCTTTCGTGAGCTGGGTGAAACAGCAGCAAGCAGAAAGTTGGGAATAGTCCCTAAATCCCGTGGGGAGGAAGCTGATCCCACCTGTGTCAGAGGCAGGAAAACCTCTGGAAAGGCTGCAGCTGGAATAAAAATGTGCAATGTTCTGGGAGAGACCTGAGGAGGATTCGGGAAGAGCTCAGTTTGGGTTCTTCCCACTTGTAGTTGTGGGGTTTCCATCCTTTCGGGGTTTCCATCCTTTTGGGGTTTCCATCCTTTCAGGGTTTCCATCCCTTCAGGGTTTCCATCCTTTCAGGGTTTCCATCCCTTCAGGGTTTCCATCCTTTCAGGGTTTCCATCCTTTCAGGGTTTCCATCCTTTCAGGGTTTCCATCCTTGAGGGATTTCCATCCTTTTGGGGTTTCCATCCTTGAGGGGTTTCCATCCTTTTGGGGTTTCGAAACATCCTTTCAGGGTTCCCATCCCACAAGTCAGGCCCACTAAGAACAATTGCTTATTTTAAAAGCACCATTTGAGAGTTTTAAAATTGGTTTTTAATAGGATTTGGTGTAATATGGTCACGGCCTGGAGGGACTGGACAGTGGGAATGGCTTCAGGCTGGAAGAGGGCAGGGATAGCTGGGATTTGGGGAAGGAATTGGTGGTGGAATTGCTTTCTTAGGACACATTTTTAGACTGTGAAAATCCTAATTTTTTTTTTCCCTATGAGGCTTATTAGACACAGATGGAAAGTTTTCCTATTTTTTGAGTCATTGCTGCATTTGTTCTAAGAGCTCCAGCCTTGGATTTAATAAATTATTCAGAGCAATTGATGCAGTTTTCTCTGGGAGAAGATATTTGGGATATATAATTGGTTTAATGATTTTTGGGACAGGAAGAGTCCAGGATTTAAAATATTGTAATGATTTTTTTTTTGCTGGCATACTCTGTTTAGGGCAGGGAAAGAGCAGCAAAATCTGGATTCTTCTTTTTGATTCCCTTTCTTTCAGTGATAGCTGATACTGAAAAGCAAAGCTCAAAACTTCCAGGGTAGAATTCTAATTTGCTATCAAACAGGAATTGAAATCATCAAATTAAAGTAGTTTTCCTTGAAGAGAAGCCTCCTGCTCTCATTGCTGAAATAAAAGCTTCTAATTTATTTTCCTGACAGCAAATGCAGAGCTTTCACGTTTATCTTCTGATCTGCAAATCATTTTCTTGGAGAATTTTTTGCACTTAATAGCATTTCCTTCTCCCCACACTGCTTTAAAAGAAAAGAAAAAAAAAAAAAAAACCCAAACCAAAAAAGCAGGGAAAACTGCCCTGGGGGAGAAATCCTGAATTTTGGAAGTGAGCTTTCCATTTTCAATGGCATATTCCAGGGGCTGTGGGAGTTCTGGAGGGAGAAGGAAAGAAAACATGGAAGCATCTTTCAGATGAGAGTCATTGCAAGAAGATTTTGGGTTAATTAAACAAAATGAAGTTGTTGAGCTGGTAACACACAGGGGAATTTTTTGGGCTTTAATTCTGTGTGTTTGACAAATTTGAGGGATTGGGCTGTGTTTTGGTTAGCTCTTCACTTGGAATTAAATGGATAATCACGGGAATGTGTCTCAGGAGGAGAAGTCCACCTCTTCCTCAGATTTTCCTATTTTTTTTTTCCTTGTTTATTTGTTAGCAGCATTTTTAAAGTGCCAGATCCCTCAGTGGTGGGAATCAAATGATGGGGATGCATGGATGGAATGGGAATAGCTAGGCAGGTGGAATCTGATAGCAAATCAAAGGGTTGGGAGAGCTTTTTCTTCTCCATTTTAGAATTGGATGTGAAAGTTTCTGAAGGAAACTTCAGATCGGCCCTGGCAGTGTGAATAACCAGCTTTTCCAGGGAAAAAAAAGGGATTATTTGTTTGTTCCCAATTATTTAGGAACAATTGCTGCACATGGCCACCACAGAAAGGAGTTTCTTTCCACTTGTGTAAATAGCAGCTCCTGAAACTTGAGGTTTTCCTGGTTTTTCATGGCAGTCAGTATTCCCAGGATGGGTTGGGCATCTCGCCTTGTTAAAAACAGCAAATAAGAAATGTTTTCCATGATGAATCAGAAAATGTGTGGAGCCTGCAGAGAGTCTGAGTGTGTCCCGTTATCCCAACGCCAGCATTTCTCACCCAAACAAGAAACACAAACCTAAGTCTCTCTGTTAGGCTTTTTGCATGGGAAATGGTTTTCCTCAGCTCCTGAGGTGCCTGGGATTGACTTTAGACAGCCTGGAATCCATGGGAACGTGTTGGATTATTCCCACTGTGTTCTCCTAACACTCCTCTTGCTTCTCTTTTGTCCATTTATATGAGGGAAAACTGGATTCACCCCAAATTTTCTCCCTTTTCCTTAAATCCCCCAAGGGCTGTGCACAGATCTGCCTTGGGAGCTGGATACCCACTGGAATCATCTCCAGAGCTCCCTTCCCACCCAAGTCTCCTGGGATTCTGTGGGATTGATCCCAGATGAAGCCACTTTCCTTTCAAAACCCAGTAAATCCAGCCCTCTAAAGTGACCATCCCATAATATCCAGCTAATCCCATGGTGATTCCCAGTCCTGCAGCTTGGCCTCAGTGCCAGACTTCTGACCTCAGTTCTGCTGATGCATTTCCTTATCCCAGACTCAAGGAAAAGAAATCCCACCGTTTCTTTTCCCGCACCTTTGGCAGCTCTTGATGCAAACCACGTGTCCTTTTTGCCATCAGGAATTCCCACAGCGATGTTCTCCTTCCTTTGCCATGGGAATACTGATTTTTCCCTGAGAAGTCTGGTGTGGTTCTCCCTGCAGCAGCACCTGGGGATGTGAAAGGGGTTTTGGTTGGAAAATCCTACAATAACTGCACTGTTCAAAGCCAAGCCTTGCTCAGGAAAGGCTGCAGCAGCCTCCTGGAGAACCCGAATAAAACCCTCTTTGCTTGACTGAGAAATGGGCAAAGCCAATTTTAGAAAGGTCCCTTTAGTCCTATTTGTTGTTGTTTTAAAGTTGATTTAGGTGTAGACATAGCACAGACCATAGCATTCATTTGCTAATAAAAACCCCATAAAAGAGCCCTGTTGGAAAGCTCTCCTGGCTGTGTGAGCGTCTCGGTGTAGGTGGAAAAAAGTCTGGACTTAAATATGCAGTTAGTTTAAGGAGAGAAATTGATTATTTCTGGCAAGAGGTAAAAAAGGGGCTTGTTATTTCAGGGTGTCTTTATTGGAGGAAATAAAAATGCTGCTTTTAGGTGCTTTGGGGGAAAGGCAATGAGGGATTTTGATGGAAATGTGTGAAAACTTTTAGAAGCCACGCTGCTGGTGAAAGGGAGTGTTAGGCAGCTGTTTTCCTGAACCATGAACTGAATTTGTGCTCTTTTCTCCTCTCTCTGTGGGAGTTGCTGCTGGAATTGTTGATTATCGAAGGCAGCATCAACCCTCAGAGGTGTTAGAAACCGTGGTGTCCCTGCTCTCTGCTGTCCAGAGATACCTGAGGCCTGGTGGTTCTGCTGAAGGCTCCATTTCCACGTGGACAGTTCTGCTGGGAAGTGTTTGCAGACCACTCCTCATTAATTACTCTCAATTGCTTCTCTTTTAACGAGGACCAGCAATTCTGAGGGCAGGAGATCTGTTCCCTTCTCCTCTGAAGGCACTGGGGGTTTGTTTCCCTGCTGTGTCCTGCTGCCTCACGCATCTCCCAGGATGCTGTGGAGGTAAATCACACACAGCTCTCTGAAAGGAATCAAAGAAAATAATAAAAACGTTAAAAATTGTCTCCCCAGCTGCACCAGGTCCTTTTCCCTGTAGGGTTTTAGGAACAAAAGGGTGCTAACACTTCCCACAGCTTTGCTCTCCCTTTCCCCACTCCCTGGTGGAGCTGGAAACCCAGGAACTCGCAGGGTTTGGCCCCAGTTTGGGGCTTTGCAGAGCTACAGGAATTCCAGAGCTGTGGGATGGTTAATTTGGGGTTTTTGGGAAGCTGTATCAGTTTGGCAAGGGGGAAAATAAAGGCACAGAAGGACATCTCCAGGCAATGGGTTTGAATCGCTTCACAGTATTCCTGGATATCATGCTTGGAGGCAGCTTTCCAAATGTTCAGGAGCACAAGGATGCTGATCTGTTTTTTTCCAGGAGAGAACTGTTGCAAGGAAAAAAAATATTAATGCAAAATGTCAGCTCGAAGTACAGTTTTTACTCCATAAAAATAATCAACAGAATGGATATCTTTTGGGGTAATTGGGTCATTCCAGCTTTCCTGGGTGTGGAGAAATTCCCTGTAATACAACTCATCCTGTACATTCCCACTCCTTTTCACTGTTTTTTTTGTTGTTTGTGTGGTTTCTGTGAGTTGATCTCGTTGGTCCTTTGCTCAAATACCTCCTCACTGAGTGGGGACTGGGACTGACACTTGATCACCAAACCCAGCAGGGTTCCAGGCAGGTTTTGGCTTTAATCAGAACTAATTTCATGTTCAGTCAGAATGCAAGTAGAATTCTAGAAAGCCTTTGGATGAAGCCTGAAGTGTTTGCTTCCTCTAGCTGGCATTGTAATGAAATAATGATTGAAACCAGGTAAATCCCCCTTGATAAATAGAATAAACCATGATCCATCACCATTGATTCACCTGCTCTTGCACAAATCAAAATCCTTTGTATCTGCAATTGCTTCCCACAGCGATATGGAAATTTTGGAGGAACCCCAGCAAACTGTGATTATTTCCAAACAGATTTCTGTGTTGCTGCAGCGTTGTTCTCACGGGATTGTTCTGGAAACATCTCTAGCCTTTAAATCCACGGAGTGCCCAGGATGAGGCTTTGCATGAACTTGTTTGATTCTTCATGGACTCAAACCCCACGTGTAGATATTCCTGGAAAAAAGGAGCAGCGCTCCAGGGACAATGCCTGGTGATTTCTGGGAATGTCTTCCCCCTAAAATACCTCAAAAAGCCAAGGTTAATTGCCTAACCCCGCGTTGTAAAGAAGGGGGGAAGCTGAAGGGTACTCTGTGCCAGTATTTCATACAGAAATAGTATTAAAATAATCACCAGAGCTCATTTTCCCCCACACTTTATGAAGGTT
Source organism: Lichenostomus cassidix (assembly GCF_008360975.1). Taxonomy (NCBI): domain Eukaryota; kingdom Metazoa; phylum Chordata; class Aves; order Passeriformes; family Meliphagidae; genus Lichenostomus; species Lichenostomus cassidix. Next base: position 33,337,460 of record NC_139487.1, read on the forward strand.
TTTCATTTCACTGCTGAAGGCTTTTCCATGAGCGTTTTGTGCACTGCAGAGTGACAGATCCTGTTTGGATCTGCTATTTAGTGCATGCTTAAATTAACAGCAGCCTGTTGACACAAGTTAATTACATTTTATACCATTATTAATGTCCTCTGAAGAGAAACATCTCTTCTGCATTAAATTCTGCCGCTCAATTGCTCCTTGGCTGGTGGAGATGGGCTCCTCCAGGAAGTTTTTGGGATGCTTTCACATGGAATTTTGTTCTTTCCTGGCATTTTTCATCCATTAACATCCAGTTGATTGCTCAGCTTTTACTCAAGGAATTCCTGCCATGATCTGCTGGGACAGGATTTTCCCCTCAGATTTCTACCACTGAGTTTTCTTTTAAAAACAGTTTGTTACCAGCAGTGTGTGATGAATGAGATAAGGAGAAACCTGCCGGGTTTTAGCATCTTCTATTTCCTGCACAGAGGTGACTGATGCACTTTTCCTTTCCTTATTTTCCTCCTTTTCTCCACTGTCCTGCAGTAAATGACTGTAATCCAATTTTGGGCTGGATTGAATCACAGCCCTGTAAGGGACTGGGGAAGGCAGATGAGGAGAGGAGTACTTTGGGTTCCAAACCTTATAAATCCCTGGGGGGAAAAAAAAGATCCCTGAGCTCCACTGAGGAATGGTTTTGTTGCTTTAAGACTAAAACTGCCTGGAAAATCTTCCTGCAAAATGGCTCAAGGGAAGGGTTATTTTCAGGGAAATAACCTGCTTGGATTACTTCCTCACCTGGTTTTTCCCAGGAGAAAAGAGGATTCCTCAGTGCTAAGGAAACATCTGAACTTGATTGTGGGCCTAACAAACGAGCCTCAGGGATTTCCTTGCTGCTGCAGCGTGTTCCTCACCTCCAGGTCTCAATATCTGCCATCTGTCACCGTGTTTTGCTCTGATTTCTCTTAAATACGGAGAAAAACAGCACTCACCAAAGGGAGCAGAGGGTTTTATTGTCGTTGATCATATCTGAGCAGCCAAAAACAACACAGGAGCTGTGCTCTGCAAGGGAGGGAATGTGGGGCAGAGAGAGGCAGTGTGGGGCTGAGAAAGGGAATGTGGGGATGGGAGAGGGAATGTAGGACTGAGAAAGGGAATGTAGGACTGAGAAAGGGAATATGGGACTGACAGAGGGAATATGGGACTGATAGAGGGAATGCAGGACTTCTTCTGTCAGTTGGGCACAGAACGATGTGTGAATGCTCCAAACTCCAGTGCTGGCCTGGCCTGCTCTGCCAGGAAAAGACTGGAGTAGGGCAGGGAGCTATCCCAGTCCTTGGAAGCAGCCCAGGCCATGCTGCCCAGCACCCCACCTGTGAGTCTCTCAACATCCTGGCACATGGAGCAGAGTGAGGAGAGGGATTTTTAGATCCACTGCTCTCTCTGGCCAGTGGATCCAATAGAATTGCCCACTCTGGCTGTTTCCCAGGCAACCAGCGCATGGCTCCAGCCTCAAACAGCACCCTACCTGCACCCTGCCCCTCCTGGAGAGGCAGGAAACACTGGCAAACACCCCAGGGACCCCATGGGAAGCAGTGTGGCAGGAATGGTGTATGGGGCAGATGGAATGCTCTGGCTCAGCTGGCAGGATGAGGAGCAGAGGTGACCCTTTGCTGGGATGGCACCTGAGGGAGCCACCAGCCCTGGCTTTGTGGGTATGGAATGTTCTGCTAAGCTGTTTCCATAGCCTGTGCATGGTATTTATAGCTATTTGGATGTGTTTATGGTAAAGAGAAAAATCTCAAGCAGTTGGAGGTAGAACAGATGGCAGTGGCTGCTTTTTTGGGCGGTGTTTCCTGGCACTTCCAAAATGGCCAATGCAGACCTTGGGCAGCAGCTCCTGCTCAGGGCAGTGGCAGTGGGAGGGTTGGTGCTAATCCCACAGCTTGGATTGGGACATTTCTCCATGGCCTGCATGGCTCAGCCTAGGGGAGCACAGTGGGACATCTGGTGCCACCTCCCTGCTCCAGCAGGGCCATCCCAGAGCACAGGGCACAGCACTGTGCCCACCCAGCTCTGCAATATCCCCAGGGAGGAGACTGCAGAGCCTCTGGGCACCATGTGCTCAGGGCTGGCAGTGCCCAGGGAAGAAGTTGTGCCTCCTGTGCAGGGGGAGCTCCCTGGGCTCAGTCGCTGCCGTTCCTCTGGTGCCATTGGTGCCCCCGGAGCAGAGGCTGGCCCTGCTCTGAGCTCCCTGCAGCCAGGGCCAGCCAGGCCTGAGGGCTCCTCTCAGCTGGGCTCCTCTGCAGGCTGAGCAGCCCCAGCTCCCTCAGCCTTTGCTGGGCACCGAGATGCTGCAGCCTTGCTGAGCTGTGCAGCCTCTGCTGGCCCCACTCGCTGTTGGATTGTATTCCTGTGGCAGTATCGGATATTGGGAATAACTCCTGTGTTTTAAGGGTAATATTTCCTCTACGAGTGAATTAAGCCTCATCTCCTGGGCAATTTATCTTAGTCACAGGGCAAGGTCCTGTCTTGCTGGCCTGCCCGGGAAGGTGATGAATCACTCCAGTCCCAGCAGCATCAGGGATGTTGGTGCTGCTGCTCCGAGCCCTGCCCAGTGAATGGAGCACTCATTTATCCCTGCCTTCTGACAGCCGGGAAACTGTGTGCCCCCTGCTCCTGCCGGCCATGGGAGGCCACACGGAGCTAATGAAGTGACAGGGAAGGAGGACAGCGTGGAAATGGCTGGGGTTGGATTGGTGGCAGCGCAGGGAAGCCGTGAGGGCCAGCTGTGCCGTGTGACAGTGAGGGGACAGCATCTGTCCTGCTGCTGTGACACCACAGGAGACGTGACAGCAGCAGGGGCTGGGCTGATGGACACCTGGGAATGTCCAGCTTGGAATCACACAATCCCAGCTTGGGCTGGAAGGGGTTTAAAGCCCATCTCATTCCACCTCCTACCATGGCAGGGACACCTCCCACTGTCCCAGGCTGCTCCAAGCCCCAATGTCCAGCCTGGCCTTGGACACTGCCAGGGATAGGGAGTCTAAAACCTCCCTAAGCAGCTTCTCAGGAGCATTGGCTTTCTTCCAGCTTTTCTGTTTTCCTGGAGAAGAGGCTTGCTCAGATGCACCTGGGAGGAGAAATGCTCCAGGAGACACCCCAGAGGAAGTGGATCCTGCGAGCTCTTATTCCAGGAAAGGTTTTTATCAGTTTATTCCTCCTGGAGAGCTGCAGTACGATCTGCTGTGGGTAATGGTTCCCCAGAACACTAATGAAGGCCATCAGCAAGACTTTGGGCCCTGGAAGTGCTGCTTTTTCTCTCCCTGAGCTGGTTCTTGGCAGCAGGGGGTGGATTGCCTTTAAACACGCTATCGATCAGCTTAAGCAGCCTCCTTGACAGCACCTTCATTAGTTTTTCTCAGCCAGATCATTTTCTGTTATTAAAAAGAAGAGGAACAAGCATGTTTGGAAAACCTTTACTCATAGCTCCTCTTTATGACCATTTTCCGTGTGGTTTTTCGCCTTAAACAGCAAACATTTGTGTTTTCTATGATTTGCTGGTTGGTGGTGTTCTGATACTCCTGTTAGCTTAGAATCCCAGAGTGGTTTGGGTTCAAAGGGACCTTCAGTGCCACATCCAGTGCCACCCCTGCCATGGCAGGGACACCTTCCACTGTCCCAGGCTGCTCCAAGCCCCAATGTCCAGCCTGGCCTTGGACACTGCCAGGTCAGGCTGGATGAGTCTGAGATGAGGTGATCTCTGATACTTATTGGCATCTCTGATGTTTATTAGCCTGTTCTCCTACATTACTGAATGTATATCCCCTTTCCATTAATTCTCCCTGGAGTTCCTGTGAGGCCACTTCAGAAGGCCGTGAAGTTCTGGGGCTGTAGCTCTGTAGGTGGGAAGATGGAGGGTGGAAATTCCTGCCTGTGGAAGGGCTGTGTGACCCTGGTGGGGAATTAACCTTGGGAGAAGTTGAAGTGAGTTGGGGAACACATTTGGGGTGGGGAGAATGACTGAAAGAACTGAAGAACCAAAAATGAAGCCAGGTGGGAACAGGCAAAGGCATTTTTATCCTCTCCATGCAACTTCCCCATTTCCAATTTTGCTTTAAGGATTCCCTGGCATTTCCCTCACACGTCCTTGGCTGGCTCTTGCCGTCCTTCCCTGTGGTGTCTGGCAGGTGCTGGGATGGGTTTTCCTTTGGAAAGCGGAATGCAGTGTCCCTCCCAGACCTGTGCCTCCCTCGCAGTGAGGGATCTTGGCTTGCTCCCATCCCTGAAAGCCTGGCTGGGTGGAACAGCCAGGACTGGCAGCTTTTTGTGTCCCCGAGGCTGAAGGGCAGCTCAGCCCTGTTGTGCTTCAAAAAAGCTTTTTACAAATGCTCAGGACCCCCCCATCGGTTTCTGGGTATATCATTTGTGCTCCCCGAGTCCTCCCAGCGGCCATTTGGCAGGCAATTAACCTGACAACAGGATACGGGAGAGATCTGGCACCGGCGGGGAGAGCTGGAAATTGGGAAGGTTTTGAAATTGCTTTCCCAATCAGCGCCTTCCCCACTCCCTGCTCTGCAGTGGCTGCTGTCACACAGCCAGGGGAGGGGGTGGGTGACACCCCCGTGTCCCTAAATAGATTTGGAGGTACATCTCATCCTTTTAGGATCCAAAAACGATCCTGTGCCAACGTGCTGGCCTCCAGGGCTAGAGCCCTTCGAGCTCCAAGCAGCTCTGGGGGGTTTGGATCCCTCCCAGTTCAGGAGTGGGAAGTGATGGGTTTCAAAGTGCAGGGAATTTGTCACGCTGTTGTTGCAGGCTGCAGGACACTTCTGGAGCAGCTCTCTTCCCTTTTGTTCCATGATCCCGAGTTTTGGGCTTTCTCTCTCCCTTGTGAAGGAATGGGCTGAGCAGGAAGGGGTTTGTGCCCCCAGCACCCCCAGTCCCTGCTGCCAGGAGCATCTCTGGGGTGCTGTTTGTTCCTTTGTGGGCTTGTACTGAAGTCGAGGAGCTGACAAGGTGTAGGCAGATCTGGGACTGGCAAACCTCTAATCTTGCTCTTGCATCCAGTCAAAAATCAGAGAGGCAACTTATCCTGAGGGATTTGGGTTGGAATCGGAGTGTTTTCGTTGTGAGCCCTGCAGAAATGAAAGGTTTCTGACGAGGGAGGCTGGTTCAAGCCCAATTGAAGTTCAAAGCACTGAGTGGGAGTTGTGAGCCCTGTGAATGTAGGATCTGTGCTTGGGCTTTGACAGCTCATTTCATATATCCTAAAGGAACGTCACCCACTTCCCAGGAACCCTTTCTGCTGGAGTTGTAACACCTGGAGTAGATATGACAGTGAATGGCAATGTTGGAATAAGTTATAAATGGCTTTTTGATGCAGGGATGGGAGAGCCCTGGTCACAAAAGCAAGGAATTTTCTGGCATGGGCGTGTGGGAAGCTTGGAAGGGCAAATCCTGCAGCTATGTCCATCCCTGGAAGTGTCCAAGGCCAGGCTGGACAGGGCTTGGAGCAGCCTGGGACAGTGGGAGATGTCCCTGCCCATGGCAGGGGTTGGAATGAGGTGGACTTTAAGGTCCCTTCCCACCCAAACCACTCTGGGATTCTGGGATTCAATCTGCTTTCTGTCAGCTGGGTGGTGTGGCTGGCAAAAGGCTGTGTGATTCCCTGGGCTGGATCCATGATTGCCACTGGTCCATGCTGGAATTGTTACTATACCAGTGCCAGTAAAATGCAGTCTGGAGTTGAAGACTTTGTTCTCCCGCTCTGTTTCCCTCAGCTCGAGGACAGAAATCATCATTTTGTGTTTTGCTTTTGAACCTGCCCTCTCCCCAGCCTCTGACCTCATTCCTGGCTGAAGCCCATCTGGATTTTGGTGTTTCTCCTGTGGCCAGCTTGAAATCCAAAGGTCATTAAGACACTCTGAACATCACTTCAAGCATTTTGTTTGATGACATCCAGTTAAAACATTTGATTTATTACAACTCTGTGGGGAAAAAAGCTGAAAGCTCTTGCTCCTCTTGGCTTTGGCTGAGTCTGTTGGGTTTAAGGCTGCTGGTTTTAAGGACCTGGGTCATGGTAGTGTTTGAAAAAGCTGCAGGGTGCTCTGCAGTAATAAAAGAAGACAGAAAATGAGTAACTTTCAGGTAATTTGAGGGCTGCTTTAATTTTCTTTTCCCTTTTTTATATGCTTTGAGGTTGGAGAAGCCATTGCTGCTCAGATCTCTGGGTACCACTGACATGGGATCTCTGTGAAGTGCCAGCAGCCCCTGTCCCCTGGAACATCCAGGAGTGCCTCAGCTGGCTGTAATTAGCTGGGCTAATTAATCAGGACCAAAACAAGGGCTCCTTTTGGTTTTCTGTGTCTACCTGTTGCTTTCCAAGGCTGCATGTTGACAGTGCAAGCACAGGATTTACAAGAGGAATCATTGAAATCTTTTGTTTGCTGGAGATGAAGAAAATAAATCAAGGAAGTGCTGGTGATGTGCTGAGCTAAACCAGCATTTAATACCAAAATAAGGTCCCTGTCCTGTTTGATCACATCAGTGCATCAGGCACGAGGAATCCGCCTGAAATGTTACCATTTTTGTTTTCCACTCTTCAAAACACAAGGAAAGGAGAGATATTCTGTGGGTTCCTTCCCTCTGGCTTCATCACCACCTCATTTTTGGGGTTTTGCCCAAATATTGAGCAAATTGCTGTGGCTGGAGCTGCGCTGGAGCTGAGCTGGAGCTGCTGAGGGTGGGGGCAGAGCTGAAGTCTCCAGGCTCCCTGGCTGTGCTCCCCTGGCACAGACAGCAGGGAATGGGAGCTCCTGGGCAGGAATTCCTGCTGTTCCTGGTGTGTCCATGCCCGGCACAGGCAGAGCTGGGGGCTCTGCAGGAATCCCTCTGGTTGGCAGCCCCCAGGGAGAGATTTCCTGAGGAATCATGGCCTGTGGAGCTGCAAACCTGCATTTCTGTGCTCTTGTACCCTTCCAGGAAATTTTCCCCTCTCCCTTTATTGATGGCCTCTGCCTCCCACACAGAGTTTTCTCTCCTCACACATCTCATCAATCTCTGGCAGTGCTATCATCCCTTTCATTTCAGGGGACAGCTGCTGTCTTTTCAAAAATACTTCTTTCTCCTTCCCCTGCACCTTTGTTTCCCACACACTTCCACAGGGCCCTTCACCACCTTAAATCCAGGGGGAAACTGGGAAAACTGGGTGTGAGATAAAAGGGGAAGTAGCTTGGCAGGGGGTGGAATGGGATGGGCTTTAAAGTCCCTTCCAACCCAAACCATTCTGGAATTCTATGATTCCAGGAAAACTCTTGGTTCTGTTTAATGAGGGGGAAATAAAAGACTTCCCAGGTTTGCATTGCCAGGTGCTGTGTTGGGATGTGCTTGGCTCCAAAATTAGCAATTTTTAGCAAATTCCTTGAGCTCACTGATGCATTTCTCAGCTGCCCTGAAGAGTTACAAACAACCTTATAAAAAGAAAAGCTGGCTGGGTTTTTTGCAGACACTGCTTTTTGTCCTTTTCCTCGGGTGGCTGTTTGTCACCATCCAAAGGAGGGAATGGCAGGGTTTGATTTGTGGGTGCTTCTCTGCCTGAATTCCCAGTGGTTTTATTTCCTTGGAAAAGCGAGAGGTTTGGGAGGGAAGTGTGAGGATCCCTGCGTGGTGCAGAGCCTGAGGCACTTCCAGTGCTCACAGAATCCTTCAGGAAGATGAAAGATGTTTTCTTTAACTCCTGCTTGTGCCCTGAGTGCTGATTAGGAGTCTGAAAAACAACAATTCTCTGCCACACCAGGCTGGATGGGGCTTGGAGCAGCCTGGGACAGTGGAAGGTGTTCCTGCCCATGGCAGGGGTGGGATGGGTGGGCTTTAAAGGCCCTTCCAACCCAAACTAATCCATGATTTTTCAGCTCTAATGGGATTAGAAGCCATGGAAAGGTTCTGGAAAGTTTGGGTCTTCTGCTGTGTTTAGTTCCTTCCTGTATTTAACATACCAATTAAAAATTCCTGCTGTATCTGTGAATTACAGAGGACAGTCAACCTTGTCATGTAGGGCTGTCGGCTGGGGAGTTGGGATTTGTGAAATATGGTTATAGTTTACGTCACAAAATAAAAGAGAACTATGAGTGCTATTTTTTAAATCAAAACTTCTCTCTTTTAATAATATTTTGAAAGAAATTTAGGTAAAATAGCTTAGCTAGGAAACAATCTGGGGTGCTCTGCAGTGGGATTTGGTGCTCTGAGGTGGCAAAACCTTGCACAGCTGGGGCTGGATGCAGAAATGTTGGCATTGCAGTGGATGAAATTCCACCTCTGGCAGTAAAATAACAAATCAGCCATTAATGTGTGTTCTCCTTTAATGTCTATCACAGCATCTGCTCTGCACACCCCATATTTACTGAGCTGGCAGCTTCTCCAAGTTCTCCAAACCAGAGAGCAACAAAAGCCAAAACCATCGTTTAGCTGTAGTGTTGACTAAAACACACTTGATTGGCAAGCAGAGGTAGGATTTGCCAAGGAAAACCATCCCAGTTTATTAAAGTTGTTGCTTTCTGCCAGCAAAGTGCTCGTTCTGTAAAACTCGTGGTGCTGCTTTAACAAGAGAAAACATTCCCTCAGCTTTCAGAACTGCTGTCAATTAATAGCAGCAAGTTTTCCTCACAAGCTGTGGCTGTCCCTGGATCCCTGGAAGTGTCAGTACGCCCTGTGCTTCCCACTGGCAAAGCCAGCAGGAACTTTGGCAGTGGGAAAACAGTGAAATAACAAAATGTGAGGACTCAGGAATTTGTGTTTCATCGATAATGGTGCGAAACCAACTCCCCCAGTGAAGGGCTGCCTAGGCAGGATTCCTCATTTCCCTCCCCGGAAGGATGTGTGCAGCTCCAGCTCTGACTTTTAACAATCTGCACACACAAATTGGGAGAGATGAACTGGAGGTTGTGGTTGTTAATGTGCCATTTCGATGAGGAGTGATTGCATCATTTCACAGCCACCCCGCCTTGGTTTTTTACTTCTTTTTTCTTCCTGTCAGGCAGAGCAGCTGCACAGAATTTGTGTTGGGTAGAAATGAAACTCCCTGCTTTTCTCCTTAAATCGTGACTTGTCATCAGCTGGAAGGGGCAGAGCTCACAGGGTCTGGGAATTGCTCTGTGTGAAACCTGTGTCTCCTAGTGCCCCTCATACATCCATGGGTTTTCCTTCTCAGATAACTTCGGCCTTTCAGGCTCAAGGAGCAAAACCAATCATCAAAAATGTTCCTTGTGGTGATGTTTTCTGTGTCTGAATTTGGCAGAGCTGCTGTTTTGCAAATCCCGTTCTCATCCTTTCTCACTCGGTGCTGCGACAGAGTTTAAAGTCTGTTGCAGACACACAATTCCTTGGGATTCAGCCGTGGGAATTACACATCCATAAAACAGGGAATTAAAAAACGGTGGGAAAAGCTGCGCAGCTCCAAACACCTGCAGCTCCTCACAGCTGTTCCTGGCTGGGCACTTTGTGCTGTGCTTTGTTTGCTCTGGTGGTGTTCAGTCAAGAACTCCACGTTCTTGGAGGTCTTTTCCAACGTTAATGATCCAGTGATTCCCTTGGAAAAACGAGGAGCTGCCATTGTGTAGCAGCAGCGGAAGGGAAAGCACAGGAGAGCTCAAATGCTGCCATAGCTCTGTGGCAGTGCTTTAGTGCAGGTCCTGGGCAAGGTTCAAACCCAAACCCTGATCCAAACCTTGCTCCAAACTCCGTCCTTGGCCCTTTTTCCCCTCCTCAAAGCCCAAATCTCCCTCATGTTTCCATGTTTTCCTGTCTCAGCAGCCCCTGTGTGTGAATGCTCCCAGAATCACTGCAGGCATCAATTGGCACCCTAAACTTCCTTTTTTCCTTTTGTTCCCTGAATATGGAAGTGCAAAGGCAGTCGTGCTGCAGTAACGTCTGAGTGGTGGAGGGCAGGCTGTAAAAACAGCTCCCTGCCTAGCCATGGGCTCTTCTTCAGTTGATATGATATTTCTCTGCTCCAGGTTGGCTCTACGAGTAGGGAATGGATCTCAGAATAACCAAAAAAAATGGGTTATTCATTGATTAGCCAAAGAGCTTGTCTTTGGGAGTTAAAGAATTTGGCAGCGGTAGCCTTTAAAGTGAGAGCTGGTTTTCCCTGCTCAAGTGCCTGTGAAAAGTAAATGTTAAGTGCTTGTGCTCAATTAAACTGGGACAACAAACTGTTAATGGAGTGCTGTTAAAGTTCTCCAGTCAAACACGCGCAAAGCAGCGGCTTTTGGCCCTGGCTGGCCTCACCTGCACTAAAAATCTTCCCTACCCTGGTGCTGCTTCTGGCCAAAGCTGAAATCCAGGATTTCTGTGTCCCAGTTTGACCCAAAATTCCACATTTCAGGTCGGTTTAGGTTGGGATGGAAGTCCTGTGACTTCCCAGCAGGACAGCTCCCCAGCACCACACCAGGCAGGGTGGGACAGATGTTCTGGGATGGATCCAACAAGTCCATGCAGCTCTGAGATTTATCTTCCCAAATCTCCCTGTCTGTCCAGTCCCAGCCCTCTGGGACTTGTTGCTTCCATCTGCAGCTTCCCATCCTTTGCCATAGCCCGAGGGAGAATAATCCTCAGTGGGGCTGGACAGTGCTTCACTCCTGCCTGGCCCCAAGCAGATCCATCCCCCTTTCCATGTGGATCTGCCTCTCCTGAACATGGAATTTGGATGCCAGTGGTTCCTCAGCTTCCTTGAGCTGAATTGATTTGGGACCTGTGCCCAGAAGCTGCAATGTCCCCAAAATTATCAACAGCCTTGGGGGTTGTATGTCCAATCTGTGGTTAAATCTCCGGGATGAACCAGGCTGAAAAATGAACCAAAACCCCCCCAAATTATAGACAGATCCAGGGGTTGTATGTCCAATCCATGGGTTAAATCTCTGGGATGAACCAGGCTGAGAAATGAAGCAAAAACCTCGGGAGAAAATGCAGGCTTTGTTTTCCGAGGCAACAATTCCAGCAGGAGATGGGTTAAGTAAAAATCAATGGTAGGTTACAACTCTGCAGTTGTTGCTCCAACAAATTCAGGTGCTCTGAAGAGCTGCTTGTAGAGAGGAGATGCAAGGACAAACTGTGAGTAAACAGTGTGTAAATAGTGAGTTAATGTGCTCCCCCCTGCCAGCAGCTTCGTGGCAATCCTCAGAAATGTTGTGTAATAAATTGCTCTTAATTGGTTCCTACATGTAAGGAAATCATCAGCTCTCATTTGGTGTTTGCTGTTTTAACTCATAAATTAGAAGTGCCACGGTGATCTTGATGCCACAACCCATCCTTGGAGTTACGTGCTCAACACAAATAAAAACGAGAAAAATCAGAGTGGTCTGTGATGAAATTGGGCTCCTCTGAATGCACTGATATTAAAAAATCTTGGCTGAGCAGCTCCACAATCAAGAGAGGTAAAACAAGCTGTGCCTGCTGCTGGGAAAATCTTTGCCATTTTTCCCCCTCAATGGGGTTCATGTTCCTGATGCTGATCAGGACTTTGTAGCTCTTGTTCTGCAGCAGAGTTTCAATTATTTCTGAATTGCTGCTCCTGTAAGTGTGTGTGGGGGAGATAAGAGTCCATGGAGTCAGAGCAGTAAATCTTCCATGACTTCCTTTCCTACCAAAAAGCTCTGGAAAAGTGCAAAAACAGGCACTTGTAACAAAATCTTCCAGTTTTAAAATTTTAATGCAAAACTTACTTGTGTTATAAAACCTTCCAGACAACTTCTTGCTCCCTCAGCTCTTGCCTGTTCTTCCCTGAAGTGGAATTTAAGGGAATTGGATATATCCATGTGTGGCTTATAATGGATTTAATTGCAGAAAGGAAATTGAAGTTGTGGGAATAACAAAACCACTGGAATCGAAGAGGAGGCCTTTCCTGCTTGCTGGGAAGCAGGGATGGAACAGGTGCATCAAATTAAGCACATTATGCCTTTATTTCACAACATTCCTATTTTCCAAATTGCCCAGAAACACAATTATCCAACTAAGGAAAATGTAAATAATGGCATTTAATTTAGGTAAGCATATAATGAATGCTTCCAATCTTTGCCTCTCGTGCTTTTTAAGGCTTTACAGGAGAGCCTGGATCTGGGGATGCAGAATGGGGAAAGGGTTTTCGGGTAAAAAGGGGAATTTAGGGTGGAGTTGTCGTGCCCAGTTACTTGTGTGCAAACCAGGGATGTTCAGACAATGCCCAGGGCTGAGAGTCTGATTGGAATTCCCAATTTCCCGAGGCTGCTGTACTCCACTGCCCATCCCTGCACTTTCCCAGCTCCACCTGTCTGGTGCTTTGGGCACATGCAACACTTCAAATGCAAAGCAGAGCAAACAGCTCTGCCTGAGGTGTCCTGGAGGGGAAAGGATCCTTTGAGTTTCTCCCATCACTTTCTGTCTCCCAAATCGTGCTATACTGGCATTTCTGGGTGTGTTTGTGGTTTCCATCACCTCCTCCCAGGGTATGCTCTAGCTGGACCATTCATACAGGTGTCTCTGCTTCATTTTTCTCCTGCTGTTTTTATTTGCTGTTTGAATCTTGCCATCTCAAGGTATCCAAAGTAATGTTTCCTCTCCAAATAGAAATCTAAATCCAGCCGGCAGGCTGGCAAACAAACTGCTGGCAGGAAGGAGAACTATCTTCCCTTTCTTGAAATGCGTTGCCCTCAAATACACAAGACTGTGCTTTTGATTTCCCAAAGATGCCTAGAAGTGCCTGATGGATTTTTTTTTTCCCATCTCCCAATGAAAGTAGATAATTAATGTAAGAAATGAGCTTGTTTTCTGGGCAGGCTGGGTCTGAACCTTTGGTGCCTAGTCCCAGCCCTTTGGTATATTTGTTGTCACAACCATACTTCGCTGTTCCCAGGCTTTCCATGAGGGATGAGGGAGGAGAATCCTGGTGCTTTCTGCTCTTGGCCAAGTGGCTGCTGAGCAACACGATGAACACGTTGTCCCTGTCGGACACTGTGGGTTTGTGGGATCTGTGCCTTGTGAGAGTGTTCTCCAGGGGATCCTTTCCTTGATCCTGATCCCTGGGATGGATTATCTGCCGAGGAATAATGATCCAGCCTCCAGCCTTGGCGATGTCCCCCTTCAGCAGCAGCAGGTGGGCAGGCAGCATCCTTGGGGGGCTGTTCCAGGCTCAGGGGAACCTCCAGGTAGCTCCTGGCACAGTCACATCCTGTGACAAGTGGCAGCCTGGCAGGTGGGATTCCAAGCCTTATTGAACAGGTGCCAATCCCTCGGGAATCCCTGAGGTGCTGGTGGTGGCTGTGCTGCTGCTGGCAGCAGGGAAGGCAGCAGGGGCTGGGGGAGGCTGGAGGAGCAGCAGAGAGCAGGTTTGTTCTGTCAGCCAGCTCTGTCTGCTCCTTAATGGCTCAGCAGGACGCGGCTGGCTCTGCTCAGACCTCGCCTTTTCAGCTGGCAGCACAGTGAGCTCCCTGCAGCTCCTCTGGCAGTGAGCCCTCCTTATTGACAGCCAGAAAGTGGCAGCAGGAGCCATCCAGACCCGAGTCCCGCTCGGAGTCACTGTCCTCGTTTCCTTGTGGGAAGTGTGGAATGTAGGATGCACCTCTCCCCCTTCAGACTCCATCCGTGTGGTGCTGTGGGGGGCAGCAGGAAGAGCATTGCCAGCAGGGCAGGCAGGGATGCTGCCCTGTGCCCAGCCCTGGAGCAGCTCTGCAGTGCTGTGCAGCTCTGGATCCTCAGCCCAGCAGCACAGGAGCTCCTGCATTGGGGCAGCAGAGGCTGCACAGCTCAGCAAGGCTGCAGCATCTCGGTGTCCAGCAAAGGCTGAGGGAGCTGGGGCTGCTCAGCCTGCAGAGGAGCCCAGCTGAGAGGAGCCCTCAGGCCTGGCTGGCCCTGGCTGCAGGGAGCTCAGAGCAGGGCCAGCCTCTGCTCCGGGGGCACCAATGGCACCAGAGGAACGGCAGCGACTGAGCCCAGGGAGCTCCCCCTGCACAGGAGGCACAACTTCTTCCCTGGGCACTGCCAGCCCTGAGCACATGGTGCCCAGAGGCTCTGCAGTCTCCTCCCTGGCAGGAGGGTTTCTGGGTGGTTACTCTTGGTTATAACCTCTTTTACCCAGCAAAAGTTTTCTGCTGCAGTTGTTTTTTCTTACAATCAAATTTGCCCAGGCCAAAGCTCAAAGATGGATCAACAACTCATCAACAACTACAACAGTGCAATTTTTCATTTTCCATTTCCAGAGGGTAAATCCTGTTGGGGAGGTGATACTCAATCATGAGACCATCACTTGGTTGAAAGGGGCTCGCTCATCCAAAGCGTGATAAATCGGTTTTTGGGGAGGATAACTTTCTCCCATGGCTGGGTTTGGCATATCCTCACTGGGTTTCTCTTTGAGAGACTTTGCACCTCTTTGATGACAAATACCAAGCCCTGGAGAAACCTGTGAGCATCACCTGAATTTATCATCTGAATTTATGGCTCTGCAGTGTTGTGCAAGGCACAGTTTCCCTGTCCTTTAGTGTTCAAGAGAATATTATGTGCTTGATATTAAAAACCTGAAGAAGTGTCAGTGCAATCACAGGTTGCAGAAGAAAGGCAGCCACTTGGAGGAGTGAAAAAAAAAGCTTTATGTAAACTGCACAATGGAAGAGAAGCTTATATATCCTCTTGGGAAAGAGTTGGGAGCTGGTTCTTGAAAGTACAATGAAAAGGAGTAAATCACCTCCCTCAGAGGAGAAATCCATGTGAAAGTTCAGCGTTGGGACCCCTCTTTGGCTTTTTGTCCTCCTCCTCTCATCTCCCTCTGCACTCACAGAGAAAAGAAAGCAAAGCAGATGAGCTCTGTGGGTGGTTCCATGTTTCCTTTCTCATCTGTAACATTTCCAGCTCTTTTGTGTCTGTCAGTCCTTAAGCGATGTTCCTCTCTGCGATTTCAGTCTGCTGTGAACTTCGATTGTTATTTTTGTGAGCATTCACTCTGTGGCCCTGCTGTGTTTGGTTTATACTGATTAGGGATCAGTTCTTGCAGCTCTTCTGGTTTTCACCCCCAGAGCACTCTCAGAGCCCTGCTCATCCTGCCCTTGCTCTTCTCATGCCATCTAAGAAATGGGTGCTGGAGGTTGTTAAAAGTTTAGCAAGGGAAGGAATGAGAAAAGTCTGTGTGTGAGTGTTTGCATCCATGCTGGGGACAAATCCCTGCCGGGCAGGGGAATGGAGCAGCTCTGCTGGGAGGAAAGGCTGGGAGAGCTGGGGGTGCTAACTTGAAGAGGAGAAGCTCCAGGGAGACTCAGAGCTCCTTCCAGGGCCTAAAGGGGCTCCAAGAGAGCTGGAGAGGGACTTGGGACAAGGGATGGAGGGACAGGACCCAGGGAATGGCTTCCCACTGCCAGAGGGCAGGGAGAGATGGGATATTGGGAAGGAATTGTTCCCTGGCAGGGTGGGCAGGCCCTGGCACAGGGTGCCCAGAGAAGCTGTGGCTGCCCCTGGATCCCTGGCAGTGTCCAAGGCCAGGTTGGACACTGGGGTTTGGAGCAGCCTGGGACAGTGGAAGGTGTCCCTGCCATGGCAGGGGTGGCACTGGATGGGATTTAAGGTCCCTTCCCGCCCAGGATTGTGTTGGATTGGGTGATTTTGGGATTCAGCTTCTGAGGTGGGAGGAATCCAGTGTGGGAATGGAGGAGGCAGGAAATGTTCAAGCTCTGGGGTTTGGGCATGGAAACAGATGTTTACCATGTGAAAATAATTCCAACCAGGCCAAACCTGTTTCCCATCCAAACTCCAAGCTCCTACCCTGATTTTCTTGGCCTGGCTACTAAAGTCTGGCTTTAATCTTTGGCCCTTGGGCTTTTCATGTTCCAGGATTACTAAAACTTCCTGGCATACTGAGGAAAAGTCTCTTCATGGCACCAAGTCACACGAAGCCACTGCCTGTGCCAATTGAGAAATTGTTTGCAGGCAGATGATCAGATCTGGGTGCTTTGTTTTCTGCATGCCCAGAGAGAGCAATATCAGATTTTTTCCCCACTTTTCCACAGTCAAGACCGGTGACAGAGCTCAGAAGCAAATGGGACTTGTCAGTCTGTATTCCCTCTATCATCAGAGCCTCATTCCTGCTGCTCTCTCATGTCCCAGACAGTAATAAATCACATTTTCTGAGCCCAGCCGACGTGCTGATTTGCAAACATGAAGCAGCAGCTCATAAAATAATGCCTTTCACATTTTTAGGGAGTAGACATTGCATTAACCTGGAGTGGTGCAAATTGCAGCGGCAGTGAGTGAAATGAAGCTTTGCTACTTGAAAGTTCAGCACAGACTCAATGTATGCAAAAGTAATTAAAACTCAATTTGTTGTGTTTTCAGAAGAGACTTCAAACGCGTTTGACAGAGAAATCACGTCCCTTTATATCACAAGGTGTTTCCAATCTTGTCATTTTCCCATTTGTCAGCCTTGATTTGGAATGAGAGCTCGTGCTTCTAAGCAGTGATCACCCAGCAAGTCCTGTAAGAATAAATAATTGTTCCTACCTGGATTTTCCAAGTGGATGCTCCCCGAGAGTGTATAAAAATGGGTCCAAACTTCCTCACAGCCCTTTGTCTTGATCTTCAAGGTCCCTTCCGACCCACACCATCGTGGGGATTCTCTGCTTTAGTATGGTTTAAGCCCTGGCTTTCTCTTTGCATCCCAGCCTTTCCCTGTTTCCCAGTGAACTCTGGATTTTTGGAGTTCTGTGGAAGGAAACAGCCCCCGAAAAGCTCTCCTGGAGAGTCATTTGTGGGACAAACAGTGAGGGAATTGGGGCAATAAAGGAGCAGAATCTTTGAAAGCAGTGCTGTCATTATTATGTAGGTGTCATCATTTCCATGCTGTGGTGATGCCTGAACCCTCAGGCCTGTGAGGGTCTCCAGGGAATCCCACTTTGTTTGCTGCTTACACTTTGCTCATATTCCTGCTTCTCTTCTTGATTCTTCTGGATGCTTTATGATACACTTGGCATTTTTTAATCAAATTTGGGTTGAGCCCCTGATGTTATTTTCCCATCTCCTCCTAGAAGAAAAAGCTCTAAACTGTCCTTCCTTTTCCCACAGGATGCTCCGGAGGTCTTAAATCAGAGTTAGGTGCAAAGTGGGCTAAATATTGGGGTGAAATAAGGAAATCACAGGTATCCATCTCCCTGGGAGGCTGCAGGATAAAATGGGAAGGCAAGCAGCTCCCGAGTGCCCTCCCTGAACTTTTCTTTCCCAGTGAAGAAGCTTAACTGGAGTTGTTCACTGTGCTTTGAATGTAGTTGGGAATGGCAGTGCTCCTCTTGGAGGAGAATTATTTTCATTAAATGGGAAAGGATTTGTTTTCCAAAGAAATCGCTCCGTTACTGCCTTCAGGGGAGAAAGAGCAGAGTGAAATTCTGAAGTGCTTGTTCTATCAGGAACACTTTGCTGTCAGAAACGCTGCCAAGTTTTATTGATCAGCTCCTCCAAACCCCTCGTGCCTGGACAAGGAATGAAAGCCCCCAAGTGCTGCTGGTTCTGTGTAACTCAGAGCCCAGCTCATTGCAGGTGTCAGGTGAAAACATGGATTTACTGGAGATCTTTTGCTGCTGCATCTGAGTCACTCAAGCGAGAGCTCTGCCTGCCCAGCCTTCCCTGCCAGCTGCCAGCCCCTTCAGCCTCGTCCCAGGTGTTTGTTTAGCAGGAAAACACGGAAAACAGGGGAGAGAGGAGCTCTGCTGGGAGAACCTGATGCCTGGAATGGGAAATGTGGGCTTGCAGACACTTCGTACTCAGAGAACTGTGAGAGAAAAAGGTTTGGCTCTTTGGTAAAATACTGTGGGCTGGAAGGACCAAATAAATCCTCCTCCCCAGGTGTCCCTCAGGGGGATTTACCCATCTCTTCATGTTATTTAGCACAGTAAGGAGTTGTGAGCATGTGCAGCATCACTGAAGGTGCAGTGGCTTTTCAAAGTATTATGGCATTGGAGCATTTGGATGAATCCAGCTAAAACTGGCCTAAATAACACACCCTCCCCAGTTATGGTGGTGTGGCTTGGAGGAGGGAAAGACTTCCCTGGTGATTGCAGACATGGTCCTTGAAGTCCTTCAAGGCTGCAAGAGCGATTCAGGATCTGCCCTGAGCAGGTTTTTTTGGATTTCCACGCAGAGCTGTTGGTGTTTGGCACTGAGCTGAGGGATCTGTTCCAGGCAGGGTGATGTGGGTGTGCACCTGCAGATCAGTGTCAAATGTTATGGGTGTGTAAAATTTAATCAATATTAGGTTTTATTGCTGTGAATTACAGCTTCCTTATCAAGTGGCTATCTCAGGGTTTTTAAATGTGTCTGTTCTTCGGTCACTGCCTTGCAGGCACATGATTATCCTGGGAAAAAGGGAAAGAAGGGAATGAGTTTGTGCTGTTTTAAGGGGTCCCAACCCCTTAAAACCTTAAAACCTGGATTTGGTCTGTGTTCTTTGATATCAGGTTGCAGTGCCTGCATGTCCTGATATCACTGATCACATCACATATCAAATGTGATTTTCAGTTTAATTGAAGGGTAAATTAAAACTGACTTGTCAGCTCCCCTGTTTTATTTGTTTATAGTTTCACCTTTTGGTTTCGGTTGGGGTTTTTGTGGTTAACATTTTGACATAGAATCATTAAGGCTGGAAAAGCCCTTCAGTGTCGAGCCCAACCATTAACCCAGCACTGCCAAGTGATCCCTGTCCCCAGTGCCACATCCACATGGCTTTTCAGCACTTCCAGGGACGGCAATTCCACCTCTTGCAGCAGCCCCTTCCAATGCCTGACCACTCTTCTCGAGAAGAAACATTTCCTAATATCCAATTTAAACCTTCCCTGGGGCAGCTTAAGGCTGTTTTCTCTTGTGCTGAAATGCTTCCAAAATATTTTGAAAAGCCAGGAAATGAAAGTGAGAGCTCTGAAAAGCAAGGGAGGAGGTTTGCAATTAGGAAATGAATTTGAATGGCAGGATCTAACAGCTGTTTGGGGCAGGTGAGCAAAATATGTCCTTTCTTAGTGTATTCCACTGGGAACATCTCAGTCTTTTAAGGGAGATTATCTTAACTGTTTTAGAAGGTTCTAACTTAACTTAACTTAACTGTTTAGAAGGTTTAGATTGATTGAAAAATCAATCAATCAATCAATCAATCAGGGTTTTGCTTGCACAAGGCTTTGAGTACCAAAAAAGGGGTCAATTTATACTCATGGAATTGCAGCCATAATTCCAGGTGAAAGGTGCTGAGCCAAAATTTGGGACAAACACTGCAGCTCAGCAGGGCAGGCTGTGTCCTTCCACAGAAAGCTTGGGGGAAAAGCAGTTTGCATTTGGGTTTGTTTGCTTTTGAGATTGAAAGTTGCTATTTAGCAAGGTAAGAGTGAGGCAAATTAGACAGGACTGAAGGGTATTTGGGCTTTTCAGTATTTTATCCAGGGTAAATCTGAACCTCGTCTCTCATCTTTGATCTGTTTTTGGAATGGGATGAGGAGGAGTGTGTGAGGATAAACTGCCAGCATCTCCCACTCCCCACAGGTTCTTCAGTTTCACCTTAACTCCTTGAGTTCCCCAAAAATCTAACTGAGCAAACCACACCTTCTGTTGCTTTCCCCAGTGGTCCCACACTTCTTTCTCCCTCCTTTTCTCAGCCTCCTGATGAATCAGGCAGAGCTGTTCATTTTTTGGGAGCTGTCCAGCTGAGGGGGAGAGTGTGGGATCAGTGCTCCCTCTGGGGTGACACAATCCTGCATGAGACAGAGACTGCAACAGAGCTTACATCAGACAGAAAACTCTGTGTGTGTCTGTGAGTCACAGGAGAATCAAGGTTGTGCTGGAGTTCTGGAGGTCACCTCTCTATACCCCTGAGCAGGGCTATATTACAGTTGTAAAGGTCTTGGAAAAACAAGGCACATACATGGATGTGTATTTATTTTTCAATATTTTATGTGGTTTTTGAGGATGTGCATCTCCCCTTGGCAGTGGGTCCACCTGTAATGCAATCCGAAGAAGAAGAAGAAGAAGAAGAAGAAGAAGAAGAAGAAGAAGAATATTCCGAACTATTTTTCTGTTCTCCCAGAGGGAAAAATAGTTTGGTATTTTTCTCTCTGGGAGAGAGGAGGTACCTGAAAAAAACCATTTATTTTGCTCTGGTTGCAGAGTTCACTTGTGAAGGTCACAGGAGGAGATAGTTAGGGATGGCCATCTCTGCACAGGCATTTCTTCTGGGATAATTCATTAGGGACTCTTCATTTCTCCTTGCAAGGAGAATATTGGCAGGTTGGTGACAAGGTGGGCCTCAGGCACAGCTTGGACTGGATGATCCTGGAGGTTTTTTCCAGCCTCAGTGATCCTGGGATCGCCACAGGCTGCCACACTCTCAGTGCTCCAGGCCGTCTCTCAGCTGGGTTTGAGTCCCTACCTTTAAAGCCCAGGGGAAGTTTCTCTATCTTTTTTTCAGCCCCTCTCAGTTCTCCCAGCCCCTCTCTGCCCCCGGGCTGCTGTTACAGATTTGGGCAATCACCTCCTTTCTTTCGATTCCCTGCTTCTCAACACAGGGTGGAAACTGGGATGGAGCTCTGCTCTTATCTGCAGTAATCCCTTCTCTGGAGTGTGCCTTGATTTCAGTCCAAGAGGAGGTACTGAAGGCACTGCTTCAGGCTGCAGACGTCGCACACGTTGATTCATGGCTTCAAGCCCAGTTTCAAAACTGTTTCTCAAAGCCAGTGTTAAAAAGCAGTTTTAGGATGTCATTTTTTGGCAGCAGGTCCCTGCCAGGGAGGTGTGGCCAGCTTGGTAAATAGTTTCTGATTTTTGGGCACCTCAGCACAGCTTTGTGCTGGTGTCAGACTCTCCTAAATCAACTCTGGCACTGGAAATACTCCCCAAACAAGAGGATTTCCAGTGGGCAGTTTTTGGGGAGGCTCTCCCAGTTCCTTCATATTGGGACTGCCTCCCTCAGAGGGTTTTACAGGAGGTAAAATCAGTTGCTCAGCTCAAAACGGGTTTGCTTTCAACTCCTGTTGCCGGTGCCAACTTAAAACAAAATCAGTCTGGAAAATGCTGTCAGAACCTATTTGGCTTTTCCCAGGGAGACATCCAAGGACAAATGCTATTTTCTCCATATTCAAAGCACTCTTGCAACAATTTGGCATGGGAAAACAAATTCAAATTTGGCAAAAGATGCATTATTTTTTTTCCCCTCACTGATATTGTAGTTATTGTGTCAGAACTTTCCTGAATTCGGGTAAGGGATAAACCTATCAGGGCTTACAGTTCCCACGTGCAGAGGGGCTTGCCACTGTGTTGAAGGGTAACTTGTGCTCCATCTCAGGCGCCACTTTTGAAATATATTCTGCATTGTTCAGGAAAATCTGCAGATGCAGAGTGGTATTTCCTAAAGAAAACTTACTGCAAACAATCGTCCCTCAGTTTTGAGAGCAGAGCTTGAATGGCATCCAGCAAATCAAGCTGCAGTCCAAGAGTGAAACAGGCACAGATGAAATCAAATATTGAACAGTCATTCAGGAATCCTGCACTGAATTGAGGGAATCCTCCTCCCACCCCTCGTGGTGCTTTTGGAGTTGGCTGATGAAATTTATATCCTAGGAATGCATGAGCTTGTGCTGAGCCCTGCTTTTTTGTATTCCTCATTTTTCAACCTGGCGTGGAAATGTGATGAATAATTAGTGCCTTCATGAGAGAACCAGCCTTTGTTTCTTTCCCTCTAAGGAAAAAAGGACTTGAAAAGGGACCAGTAATGTGAATAATGGTAAAATCCATTGCTCTTATCCGTGTTTCAAAGGCATTGCCGGGATAGACAACTGAAAAAAGAGAATAAGGCCTCCATGGTGTCTCCTGGATATGGAGAAATACAAGGTAGAGTTGTCCCTGGCTCATTCCTGGTGTTAAAGGCTTTATTGGACAAAGAATAAACTCTGTTATTGAAACTTCCCACTATATAGAAATGCACTTGGGGTTCTCAGATACCCTCTTGGAAATTCCTGTACCTTTAAAATTAAGATTTGTTTGGATTTGGGGGTCATGGAAGATTTTGGCTCGAATCAGCAAGTGCCTCTCCCCTCTTGCTGGGAGGAGAAAGGGAGAGCTGATAATGCATTGCAAAAATCTAGTCTATTATAGAAATTCCACACAGGCTGACAGTTCCTCAGGTCAACTTCATCTGTTTTCTTCTGTGGCTGGAAAGAGAAAATGAGCATTTAATTATTGGGAGAAAGAAATGATCTTCCTGATTGAGGGAGTCACATGAGTACAATTTACTTTATCCTTCCATTCATTTGAGGGACATGGATGCAGTTCAGCCAGAGATGTTGTTTAAATAAATAGTTTCATTGGGTGGACTCAGAGTGACAAATCCTCAATGTCTCCAACAAAACAAAACCTCTGTGCTTTGCTGGTGGTGTTCTAGGGGATTAAATTGGTCCTGCTTTGTTCAGATGTGCTTCAATCATCTCTATTTTTATTCTTCTGGGGTTAAAATGATCCTTATTTAACTTGGCATCCCGGGGAGGTTATTCAGGAATTTACCAGAGCACAGGCTCCCCATCCCTGGAAGTGTCCAAGGCCAGGTTGGAGCAGCCTGGGATAGTGGGAGGTATCCCTGCCCGTGCCAGGGGGTGGAATGAGATGAGTTTTAAGGTCCCTTCCAGACCATTATATGCTTTTCCAGGTACAGTTTATTTTCTAGGTGCTATTTCCATGATTCCTGAAATCAGCATGGAGATGCACCAGGAGCAATTCAGTGTCAGCCTATTTTAAGGGAAAAAAACCCAACTCTAAACCTAAATCCTGCCTTTAATTTTAATTTTGTTAATATTCCTCCACAGCCGCCGTGGAGAAGATTCCCAGCGGCTGGGGCACAACCCCGTGAATAATTCCATGAATAATGCGGACCATTAGCAGTTGGTGTTTCCAAACAAACACAAGTGTTACCAGATCTTCATCGGACCCTCGGAAGTCAAGTAGCCACTTAGCAATTAAAACTTTAATTGCTCCACAATTAAATTTGCAACTACAATGTAATTAGCACGCAGGGTTTAATTTGGGAAAGCGAGGCTCTGGCTGAAAGCCTCGGGGGTGTGTGTGTGTGTGTGCTGGGGACCAGGGCAGCAAGGGAAGCTGTTTCCTTGCATTTCATGGAATATCCACAAGAATCGTTGAAATCCAGCTCCTAGGACCGGTTTTTCATAGGAAAAGCATAATTTCAGGAAGGTTTAGTTTATCTCCCCAATATCTTGCAAAGCAACAAGGTGAGGTGAGGCTCTGGCACAGTTTGCAAAGAGCAGCTGTGGCTGCCCCATCCCTGGAAGTGTCCAAGGATAAAGAAGCAAAGCACTGAGACTTACGGGTGTCTGCAGAACCCAGAGTATTTTGAGTTCTGCGTGGTTAAAGGGATTTCTGGCAGGTATTTCTGTTGGGAGCAGACTGGTGGTTTCTGGAGGCATTGATCTCTTGTATTGATCCTTAACTCTGATTGATCCTTCTCATGCTCATCCTGGAAAGGGAATGGCTGGAGCCCTTGGAACTAGAGTATTTAAGACACTGAAATTTTTATTTCATGCTCTATTTGAAAAATAATATGCACTGCCCATCATTATGGAATAGTTTCTTACAGCTGACAGAACAGTGCTTTGTTTATATGCCAGCTAAAGCTCCCCAAAATCAGCTCAGCTGTAAATGAAATAAAATGTTGAATTCAATAATGCTCAATATTTAGACTGAAATGCAGCTTTTTCTGATTTGCCTACTTCGAGAGAAGCATCTATTGCATTATTTAGTGTTTGTCTGAAGGAAATACCAAGGCAAGCTGCAGATGTATCTCCATTAATTGATCGGTATTGTGTTGTTGCATTTCATTTGGTTCCTTTGCCTGATTGATTCATCACAGCATTTTCTTTGCTCTGTGGAAAACTGCACTGCGTAGGCTGCAAGATAGGAAAAGAATGGGAAAAATCCTACAGCAGTCCTTTGACCTTTTAAAATCCATGAGAAGTGAATTTTGCCCACGTTTTGGGGATCTTATGGTGAGGTGTTTAATGTTCCAGATTGCTTAATTACACAGCAGGAGAATGGGAGGCTTTCTCCAGGTCAGTAAATTGTAATTAAAAAGCACATTTATTACTGAACCACAGTGGAAGAGGGGCAGCCTCCCTGTGCCCCTTCTCCAGTGCCAAAGATGGGATAACTCCACCTTTCAACTGCAGCCTTCCCTGGGCTCCTGTCCTGTTCAGTCCTTCTCTTGTGTATGTGGAAAAATGGATCTGTGTTCTCCTGCTGCTCAGAATTGTCTGTCTGTCTTTGGAAACCATGAGCTACAGGTGAGGTGAAGTCATCCTCTTTGCAGGTTTTTGTTGTAGGGCTTTTTGCAGAAATGTGCTGAAATATATTTCAGCTCTGCTGCAGCTCAGTTCTATTAAACAAAAAAGTACATCCTTCAAAATAATTTAGGAATCTCAGAAGTGTGTGAGGCCCTGCTGAAGGTTGATATAGAGATATTCTTGAGGTAAACATCTGGTTTTGTGCTTCTTGTTAGAATGATACTTTATATGAAGCAATGAATCAAACATTTCTAAAAATAATCATAGAAATTAACTTGTAATGAAGATGTTTGAATCCCCCCCAACTCTGAGCTCCTGTATCCTACAAAATGCTGCCACCATTTTACACTCCCACAGCCCGGGTAACACTCAGCTCATAATCATTACCGAACAGCCACTTGTAGTTTGATAAATAACAATTTTTCCAGCCTAAATGAGTCTGTGTTTCAGTTCTGTGATTGTATTCTGTGATCCCTTGAGCTGTTTCCCAGTTTGGGGTGTGAGGGGAGCCTTTTTAGCGACGGCTAAGATTCGAAACCTTCACTCTTCTTTCCCGCTCTTTTTTCCCGCCCTTTTTTTCGGCGGGAATCCCCCACAGCCCCCTCACATCTGTCCCCTCACATCTGTCCTTTCTTCCTTCCCTTCTCCTGCCTCTCGCTTTTCAAATCTGCCTTTTCCAACCCTCCAAGATATAAAAGATTGGTCACTTCCAACCTCCCAGCTTGGTCCTGAGCTCCTTTCTTTCCATCCAGCCTTGGGTTTTAACTCCTCCTCACACATCCCCTCCTGGCATGGTACAGGTAAGCTGATAAAGCAGATCACCCCTCATAAAATGAGATATTCAGAAAGGAAGGGCGTGGAGAGATGGGAATTAAATAATAGCCATGGGTCAGAGCAATATTCTTTTTGGTAATGGTTCTGTTATTCATGGATGAGTGTTCTCAGGGATTAGTTTCTCAGGGAAAATGGGCAAAATTACACCACCGCTTTCATGTGTGGTGTTAGAGACCTAAACCTTTCCTTTCTGAACACAAAAAATTGAGGGCAATTTCACCCGAAAGTGTAATACGTGAAACAAAGTTCACACTGAGTTTAGTGTACTGTATTTCCTGACTGTACAGCTGCTCCACTGAAAAAACCTCAAGTGCTGAAAGTTTCTGTGGGCAACAGTTGGTTTTAACCTTTTTCTGAGTTTCTCGTTGATTCGCCCCAGTCGAGCTCAGAGACACTTCAGAGACCAAGTCAGAACAGTGGGTATTTGCTTTATTCGGTGCACTGGGTGTGTGGGAATTGTTTCCACCAAACACACATACCTCAGTACCCCAAAGACACAGTGTTATAGGTAAAATCATGAATATTAATTACATTTTCCAGGATAGGAGTGGTTATACAAATAATTTCTTGGAAGTCATTAATATCATTAGCATGTGCACCATGCATTCTCTGTATGTCCTGGTGGTCTTTGGAGCACCCTTCCCAGGTGAAGGTCCTTCATGGGATGATGGTTCAGCGGTTTCTGTGCTGGTTTCAAATGCATGCTTGTACATCTTAGCTGATAAGCCATCAGGCCAGAGCTGTTACCTACATTCACTCCACAGTTTGAATTTGAGTTCAGCCTTCAGCCCTGGATAGGCGCCGTGCTGGTGAAAGGGGGCAAAAACTCAAATAGATTTGGGTTTTCTATTTCACCACTCCTTTCTCATCCTTCATAATACATTTGGTTCCTTTTGAAGTTGTAGGGCTCTGGAGTTTTTTGTTTACAGAATTCCAGGATGGTTTGGGTGGGAAGGGACCTCAAAGCCTATCCAGTGCCACTCCTGCCAAGGCAGGGACACCTTCCACTGTCCCAGGCTGCTCCAAGCTCCATCCAGCCTGGCCTGTAATCAAATACATTTTAAAACTTAAGTCTGAAAAAATATAAGTTCCCTTTTAAAATGTCTGAAATAATTGTCCTTTTAAAAGGGTTTTTTCTCTTCTTTTTCTCACAGATGGGAAAGTTGAAGTGACAAAAGAGGGAGTGAAGCTCTGCACCATGGGACCTGGCAAAGTTTTTGGGGAGTTAGCCATCCTCTACAACTGCACCCGGACAGCTACTGTCAAAAGTAAGAGCATTTTGGATGTTTTCTTATCTCTTCACTTGGAAGTTGCAGACTCTTTTAGATGTTCCACCTTCTCAGGGAATTAAACTCTTTAGGGGATGGATTTTGGTATGGAATTTAGCCACTATGTGTGTGAAGAAGATGCAGAGGAAATGCTTCATTCAGTCACTCAGGTGGATCCTAACCCATGCAGGGGAGCCTGGAGCTCATACCACAGTTTTGCTTACAATTCCTGCTGAATCTCATGATAATTATTCTTTTGGTACTTAGAAGAACCTTTCTGACCTGTGTAGGTCTTCAAGGGTAACTCAGTAAGCCAAGCTTAGTTTTCGTTCAGGACAAGCCACTGTTTTCCCACTAAGGTGACTAAAATAAATCAGGAGAAAAAAATCTGGATGGCACTTGACCCCCTGCTCTAAACTCCTCAGCACTTCTCCTATAATCTGTTTTCTTTTATGAACGTTCTGGGCAAAGGCTTGGCTTGCATGGTTAAGCAGAGGAAATAAATCACATTGCTATGCACAACATAAATAGGTTTGTGTTTAAATTCAAGTGCAGAGCTGAGATCTGGGATATAGGATATCAAAGTTGTCCTGGATCTTGAGGAGAAGAGTTTATGGTGGTGTCTGTAGCAGAGAGAGATGATAAATAGTTGTGAGGTTTTAAGGTGCTGTGAGGGAGAAGTCAGAGGGTACAGATGGCACAGAATAATCCAAACAAGTGGTACAAACCTGAATAATATGAACGAGTGGTATTCTTGTACCAGAATAATGAGGTGTGTGAGTCCCTGCTCTGAAGAAAGCCTTTCCCAAATACCTCATTGTGCTTGAAAAAGAGAGAGAAAGGAAGAGAACAAATGGGCAGGGATGAGAAAGCAGGAACAGATAAGTGGATTATTTTCTGCAGGACATGCTGTTCTCCATAGTGCTGAGGGACATGAGGGGTGTTCTGTGCTCTCACCTGTGCAAACCTTGCCTTCTTTCAAGTGCTGGTATCTCAGGCAATGGTGATAAATTCAGATAAGCAGCAGGTTTGTGTGATAAATGCAGCTGGGGAAGGTTGGAAAGAGCAGAGAAAAGGTCAAATCCTAGAAAAGGCAGTGAGACAATCGCTGTTGTTTAGTTCCCCTTAGGAATACAGAGGTAAAAGCCACCTGATCCTCCACTCCCACGAGCTCATCCATCTGGAATCCCACATAGCCACTCTGTTCCTGTGGCCATTCTCTCCTGGTTGAGGAGGACACTCTGGAAGGGAATTGTGCACAGCAGGTTTTACTGTCAGTTTTCCTCTTACTGCCTTTTCCATGCCTTCAGTCTCTGCTCCTGAGCAAACCTCCAGACTGCCACGTGGCATTCAGTTGTCCCAAATCCCTTTGTCCTGGTTCAGCTGGGGGCAGGAGTAAGGTCACTGCTCCAGCCATCCTCAGAGAGACCTTGCCTCAAGGAAGAGGAGTCTGTGTTTGTTGCTACTCTGCTCCTTTCCCACTAGCATTGTGTAATTATAATTATCCACCTTCTGCTGCTGGGTTTGGAATCTCCTTCCCGGGGCCAGCAAGACACTTTTAGGAATTTTCTCTCTCCTTACTGCACAAATCAGAAGCAGTTGTGGTTGTAATGGGCTTGGGGAACTGCTGTGGTTGCTGAGGGTGTGGAGGTGTTCACATCACCTCAGGCCATGGTGTTGACTTAACTCATCCTACACAGCTTCAAACACCTGATTGTTCCTCTGGGAAATGAGAAGTCAATGTGGTGAATCCCTAGAAAGGTGAATGGTGCTAAAAATTCCATTAAGCCTGGGGATAACTTTGATCATTCCAAGGTTTATTCGGGGAGGAATGAAATTGGTGACTGTAGTGAGAACAGACACTCAGTCAACATTGGTGGTGAAGAAGTGTCAGGGAGCATCATCCAGCTGCCATTTAGAGAAATACTTTAACTCAGGGCTTCCCAATGTTCAGGAGAGAGCTTTCCATCAGCTGCAGAGCATCAGGAGTGTGTTTTGATGTGCCTGCCTGTGCTTCATTACAAGGACATTAAGTGCTGCTTTCTGCAGGATGGAGCTGTGGCAGAGGCTGAGTGAAGGGTGGATTTATGGGGCTGTGGAGCTCAGCGCTGCATCTGGGCCATAATGAGGTGTCAGCTGAGTTGACATCTCCTGCTGGAGCTGGGTTTTATGTGTACCCTGGCTTTGGTTTGTAAATAATAAAGATTTTAGTGTCATTACTCACTGTTAGTCTACTCGGGCTCTTCAGCTCGTGCTCACTCTGCAGGAGCAAACTTCACACATAAATCACTGGAGGAAGGGTTTTGTCTCTTCAAGAGAATTTAGGAGACATTAAAATTTAATGATTCTGATCCTACTCCCGTTTCATAATGACCTCTTTAATAAGGCAATCCAGGGCTTTGCAAAGCCTGCCCCAGGAGAACTATTATCATATTTTTTCACTATTATTGCAGTCTTAAATAAAAGCAGGATGGGGTTTGAGTTCGAGCAGGGCCTGGGAAAAACCCAAACCTCACGGGTGTTGAGGAGCACTGGAGGCAGGGACAGATCTCCTGATGTGTGGCCTTCTTCCAAGATGAATGTACCACTTTTGACATCTGTTTTTTGTTTTGTTGTTCTGCAGCATTTGCTTTACATTTCCAGATACTGCAGAAAGAATAATAGTGGCGGGTTGGGGGTTTTTTGGTTTGCTTTTTGTTTTTCTGGTAGAAACTGCTCAGTCTGCTCCAAGTATGGAATTGTCAAGGCTTTTTGGCTCCTTGATGTTCACAGATCGTCTTCCATGGCACACACAGGGAAATCCAAATCAGCAGCTAATTTCTCCCTCTCTCTGAATTGATTAGCCAGAGTTCTCAAGTGCCTGCACGCAAACCTGGGTGCTGCTTGCAATTTAGAGCAGAACCACAGACCTCCCTCCCTGATTCCAACAGATAATAAAGTTCAGAACTAGGAAAAAACCACTTGTTATGGATGCACCTAAAGTGATGTCTCTGATCCCCTGCTTTTAGTGACCTGGGTTGGGGGAAAGAGCAATGAGAGGTCAGAAAAAAAGCCCAAAAAAGACAAAAATAGCCCCAGCTGAATTGAGGTTGTGTATAAAACATTGTGATTCTTCATTTTGATAACAGAAAAGATGTGGGAGGAAGTGAAATTAATGTGCTGTTGATACTGTGCATAAGTGCTCATTCCTCTTAAAGAATAAAGTGTGGAATTCCTCTTAAAGAATAAAGTGTGGAGCAGATTTTTGCAGGTGATTTAGGGATGATTTTGTGGAAGGAGCAGATTCTCCATCCTCTAAGGACGTTCTGCTTATTTTACAAGTGATCTTAACATCTGAAATCAATTCTCTTGGGAGCAAAATTCAAATAAAACCATTGCATAGAAACATCTCTGTGTGAGGCAGATGATTTCAGGGGAGTTATATTCCACACCAGCCCCTGTTTTCAGGAGAACTATTACCCAACAAAAAAAAAAAAAAAAAAAAAAAAGGCAAGCAGAGGCTGAAGTTATTAAACTCTAAATTATGTAAATCTTTTTGCTGGCCCTCCAAAGGCAGCACTAGAGTTCCTCGAGCTGCGGCGCTTGCCAGCTGCACTAATTGTACAAAACCCAGCGCGGCGCAGCAGGATTAAGGCAGGAGCTCAGCTCAGGATTCCTTGCCAAGCCTGGATGAGTTTGAATTTTCCACTGCTGGTTGTTGTTTTTAATGGAGTCCTGTGCACTGCTCGCTGCAGCCCCAGGAATGACAGAGCTTTGTGAGGAGCTTGGTAACGTGGATAATTCGCAAGGAAAAATGAGGCAGCAGTGAGTTGCCAATTAAAACTGCAGAGACTCGTTAAAGGCCTTGGAGAAGGATGTTGCCTTTGGATGTTCTCTAACAATTACAGGAGCCAGGATAAAGTTTGTTCAGATCTCCTTAAAACACACTTAGGAAGGAAGTTGACTTTAGACACTCCACTGTTTGATTAAAACCTCTCTGATATTACTTAGAGTTAAGAAATCTGGGATGGCTCAGCCAGTGTGGTGTGCCTGGTGGGAGATAAATGGATATATAAATGGATATATCCTGGAAGAAAGTAATTTAAATTCACCCTTCCACTGCCTGTATTTTTCTGTGACCTTTACAGGTTTTGCAAGTAATGTGACAAAATGGGATTGGATTATTCCTCCAAGGGGATGATAATGAGAAAATGATGTTCAGTACAATGGACAAGGTGTAGCAGGAGGTTTTTCCCCCCTCTTCCTGTTCAAGAGCATCTTCTGGATGGCATTGCCCTGGCTCTGGAAATGAAAGCATAGGGATGACTGAAATTTTAACTGAGGGACAGTCTAATGCAAGAGAGATGGGGAAAGCAAAATCAAAAGTTCACTCACCACCTGGGTTCGTTGTGTACCTGAAACATCCCCAGGTGTGTTGGAAGAAGGGTTCCCAGAGAAGCTGTGGCTGCCCCTGGATCCCTGGCAGTGTCCAAGGCCAGGTTGGACACTGGGGCTTGGAGCAGCCTGGGACAGTGGAAGGTGTCCCTGCCATGGCAGGGGTGGGACTAGAGAGGCTTCAAGGTACCTTCCAACCCAAACCATTCTGGGGTTCCACAATTCACAAGTTTTCCAGGCTCTGCTTCCTATCCTCTTTTCTAAAGGCTTAAAGAAAGTGCTGAAGGAAGAGGTGGGGCAGCCACAGCTTCTCTGGGCACCCTGTGCCAGGGCCTGCCCACCCTGCCAGGGAACAATTCCTTCCCAATATCCCATCCATCCCTGCCCTCTGGCAGTGGGAAGCCATTCCCTGTGTCCTGTCCCTCCATCCCTTGTCCCCAGTCCCTCTCCAGCTCTCTTGGAGCTCCTTTAGGCTCTGGAAAGAGCTCTGAGGTCTCCCTGGAGCCTTCTCTTCTCCAGGTGAGCACCTGAATGTTCTGGCATCATGGGCAGCTTTAAGACTGAGCATTTAATTCTAGGAAAAGCTTTCATTGTTAAATCCATGTTTAAAACCTCTACAGAGCTGTTTGGCAGAGCAGATGAAGTAACAGTAAATAACAAAATACTATTTGTTGTGTTTGGTATGGAAGGAGGGTGACTGATCACCATGCAGGGGAAAGGAAATGCTTCAGTTGTTCTGAAATACTTGTGGAGATAATTTTGTTGGTATTTTTCCTGTTGGTTTAATTGCAGAGTGGAATGAGCTGAGAACCCATCACTTAAACACGGCTATAAGGAGATGATGACTTTTTCTGTGCAGCCCTTGAAGAATTAGTTAATATTAACAGCAGCTGTCAAATAATTAGTTCATAAGAGCTCCCATTTCATCCCTTTTTATAGATGTCACTGAAAATGTTGCTGATGTTTGAAATATGGCCAGAGCAGCTGTGAGAAATGAGGTGACTGAACTTTGCTGTCGACAGTAAAGCTTTGCTTTGGGCAGCGTTTGATAAACAAGGGGATGCAGTGGAATATTTGCCATAAATATTAATTTATGGGCTTAGTAACACATGGTCTCTCCCAGATTAAAATGCAACAGACAGCACAGGGGCTGGATTTGCCCCACATCATATAAAATTCCTCATTCTAGGCTATTTCCTGGTACTAACTGGGGAACAAGAAGCCACTTGGTACCAAGGCAGAGCCAGAACTGACCAATTTGTGTTTCAAAACCAAAGCAGCCACTGCCTTCTGTTCTCTAAAGCCACTTCTAGAAGCTCCCTGATGCCATGAAATCACCCCATGCTGCCTTTCCTGCAATCCATAAAAGCAGAGTTTATAAAGATTTGTTTTGCCTATCATAATTCAAGGTTTCTTTCTGAGTTACACTGGATTAATTTAAACATCTGATTGATTGTTTTGGAGGAGTTGTGCTTCCCTGTATCTCAAGTCCATCACTTCCAATAAACTTCCATTAAGGTAATCATAGAACAATCTCCCGAAAATAAGCTCAAATATGGGGCTAGTCAGTAAAAGTGGCTGCAGTTTTTATTGCTTTCAGCCAGGGTGTAGCAGCACCATCTCCGCTGGCCGATCCCTTCGCATCAGGAGGATCCTGCTGCCTCTGTTTCTCAGGTAGCAATGGGCTCCAGATCTCTCCAGCCCACAGGGAACAGGAGGATTTCTTCAATGTTAGACCCACTACAGGTTTCATCAATTATTTATTTTATTATTATCCCTACCTGACTTTTGTAATTCCGTGGGGTTATTGTGATGAAATACATGTGTGAGCACCAACACTAAAATTATTCTTCTCTTAAATACTCCACTATTAGAATGTCAATGAGTGTTTTATTCTTTTCCAGGCCCATTTAGCTATGACAAGGCTCAGAGCAAGGGAGGGAACCCTTGGTCAGTGGAAAGCATCTTCTCCTTGTGCCTGGACATCCCCGGAGGAGAGGAGACAAAATCAGGGGAAATCAGAGAATCCCAGGATGGTTTGGGTTGGGAGGGAATTTAAAACTCATCCAGTTCCACCCCCTTCCACACCTTCCACTGTCCCAGGCTGCTCCAAGCCCCAATGTCCAACCTGGCCTTGGACACTGCCAGGGATCCAGGGGAACCACAGCTTCTCTGGGCACCCTGTGCCAGGGCCTGCCCACCCTGCCAGGGAACAATTCCTTCCCAAGATCCCATCTCTCCCTGCCCTCTGGCAGTGGGAAGCCATTCCCTGGGTCCTGTCCCTCCATCCCTTGTCCCCAGTCCCTCTCCAGCTCTCCTGGAGCTCCTTCAGGCACTGGAAGGATCTGTGAGCTCTCCCTGGAGCTTCTCCTCTCCAGGAGAACACCCCCAGCTCTCCCAGCCTGGCCCCAGAGCAGAGGGGCTCCAGCCTTGGCAGCATCTCCATGGCTTCCTCCGGACTCATTCCAGCAGCTACACATCCTTTTTTTGTTGTTGACCCCCAGGCTGCAGGCAGCTCTGCAGATGAGGTCTCACCTGAGAGGGGCAGAGAGGCAGGATAGTAGAGTACAGGGCTTGGCTGCTCCTCCAGCCAGGAAGCTGAGCCTAAACCAAGCGCAGAGGTGCTGTGGAGGCTTCTGCCTTCCCAAGCTGAGCTCCTCTGATGTCCCTGCTGATGTGTTGTGTGGGAGTGGAGGTCCCTGGAAGGCTTCTAAGGGAAATGAACCTGACTTGGCATACGAGGGCTTCATCCCATCTGCTGCTAGGAGTGAGGCTCCAGCCCGAGGGAACAAGGAGCAGCCCTGCAGTTGTAGACGTTTTGCAGACAATTCCTGTGCTGATGGAAGGAAATCTCTTTAACATGCAGTGTTCATCATTCCAGTTTTATTCCTGGTACTCTTGCCATGCTTTGATTGCCTCACACTTTCGTAGCAGGGCTGTTCTGTGTCTCCTTTACAGGGATGTTGTTTGAAGTGGGGTTTTTTTACATTGCCCAGGCATTGTGGGGAGATGTTTCAAGTGAGGAGAAGCCTGCTTGAGCCTTCCTCTGCCACAGCTCTGTATTACTGCTCTGATATGTTAGTTCAAAATACTGATTAATGCTGCACATCAGTTACAGTTCCTAAAAGAAGCAGAATTCTTGATGGAAACAAAAAATCCCAGTGTATTTTTGGGGATTGTATGGTGTCCCATCAGCCTCCCTGACATTTTCAGCTGCAAATGCTCTGGGAGAAAACATCTGATGTCTCCTCTCTGGTATTGACCTTCTGACCAAAAATCCATTTGCTTGTGACAATGATGCAGTAATAATGAAATTGATGGAATCATAATAATTCTAATAATAATAATAATTCCAATGATGAAATCATTGAGGCTGGAAAAGACCTTCAGGATCATGGAGTCCCAGCTGTGCCCCATGCCCACCTTGTCCCCAGCCCAGAGCACTCAGTGCCACCTCCAGGCCTTCCTTGGACACCTGCAGGCATGGGGACTGCAAAGCTCCCTGGGCAGCCCCAGCCAAGGCCTGAGCACCCTTTCCATGCAGAAATTCCTGCTGCTGTCCAGCCTGAGCCTCCCCTGGCCCAGCCTGAGGCCATTTCCCCTTGTCCTGTCCCTGTTCCCTGGAGCACAGCCTGACCCCCCGGCTGTCCCCTCCTGGCAGCAGCTGTGCAGAGCCACAAGGTCCCCATGAGCCTCCTTTGCTCCAGGCTGAGCTCCTTTCCCAGCTCCCTAATACTGCCAATATTTTCTCGAGTTTGGGATGCTGTAGTTTACTTGCATTTATCTGCTTTAAAGTTCCCTGGCAAAGATGGATTTCATATTATTTAAGTGCCAGCGTTAAAAGCGTTTGGATACCAAATAAATTGACAAAACTGCAGATAGGCTTTTTAATTAAAAAAAAGGCACCCAACAAGTTCTCTGTATTGCACGTTTGAAAAACTCATTATATTTCATGAATTGCATCTTCTCTGGGAATGGACTCAGAATGGGAGTGCTTTTATTTATCTTCAGGCTGCAATAAAACCCATCCAGACAACAGAAATGTTGACAACTGCATTCACTCCTCTGAAGTTATTTGCAAAGCCCTTTACTTCCAAATATCAAAGTCAGTAGTGTTTGAAATGGGTTTGGTGAAGCTCTGCCCTTTGCAGCCTCTGCCTGACGCCCAGTTGGAGGAAATGAGATTTAAATAGTGTCTCGTTTTTAATTAACTTCAGGAATGAGGAGCGTGGGAAGAGGCTCGGCTCTGTTTTGTTAGTTCTGTGTTTTTTCAGGGCTGTCCACAGCCTCTGTCCACAGCAGAAAGTGCAGATGCCACCCTAAAGTTTTCTCCTCTTTTCCTCTTGATGTGTCACAGACACCCTGTATTGGTTTTTTGATGAGAATTGACTTGAACTCCAGACATTTGCGTTGAACTCCAGACATTTGAAGCAATCTGACGGCACTGGGAACTAACTGCAGAGATTTAAACAAGGCTAAATCCTGGCTGGCTTTGAAGAAGCAGAATTGTCTTTATTTGTTGTGTTTGTTTTTCAGCTCTGAGGTTACTCTGCCTGACTTATCTAGAATAGAGGGCGGGAGCAGAGGCTGACTGAATTCACTCAATGCACCCAGCTCGGAGCCTGTCTTTTAAGCTTGGATTTTCTTTCATGGGCCAGGCAAAGGGAAGGATTTGTGGCAGAGTGTCAGTGTTGAAGAGAGCAGCATTTGGGAACTGTGATTGTCCCTCTGTGCTGGCACAGCTGAGGGACCTTGATGGCTGCGTCGAGTTCTGGGCCTTCCTGGCCAGAGAGCCATGGAGGGGCTGGAGAGTGTCCAGGGCAGGGAACAGAGCTGGGAAGGGGCTGGAGCCCCAGGAGAGGCTGAGGGAGCTGGGAAAGGAGCTCAGCCTGGAGCAAAGGAGGCTCAGGGGGACCTTGTGGCTCTGCACAACTCCTGCCAGGAGGGGACAGCCAGGGGGTCAGGCTGTGCTCCAGGGAACAGGGACAGGACAAGGGGAAACGGCCTCAGGCTGGGCCAGGGGAGGCTCAGCTTGGACAGCAGCAGGAATTTCTGCATGGAAAGGGTGCTCAGGCCTTGGCAGGAGCTGCCCAGGGAGCTTTGCAGTCCCCATGCCTGCAGGTGTCCAAGGAAGGCCTGGAGGTGGCACTGAGTGCTCTGGGCTGGGGACAAGGTGGGCATTGGGCACAACTGGGACTCCACGGGCTTTTCCAGCCTCAGGAATGCTGGGATTCTGTGATTTGAGGGTAGCTCATTCCTGGCGTGTCAGACCATCGAGCTGTGGTGCTTTCAACACCGTCAGACATGGAGCCACTTGGAAGAAAATCTCATTTCCTTCCTTTCTTTAAAGAGGCCTCCTGAGCAAAGCCCTCTGGAAATTCCGTCCCCACTGAGTGAGCATGAGGAGGGCACTGGGAAACCAAGGGCTCTTCCAGGAGGAATTTGAGCAGCTCCAAAGACACCACACAGAGTGAACAGCTTTATGATGGTTGTTGGGAGAGGATCACGTTCCTAACAGCTTATACCAGAAAAAAGGAAAATCCAGTGAACAAGGAGCAAATGGCAGTGACTTCTCCAAGGACTCACGCTGGGAACTCAGTGGGATGCCCAGAGCTTCATGCTTGGGCTCATCCTTAGAGGAGATGGGAAGGAGGTGGTTGTCAGATACTCTGCAAAAACAGCCATGTTGACGTTGTTCTTTGGGGAAATGGGGGGAATTTAGGAGAATTGAGCTGATGTAGGGAAGCAGATGAAGGCTGCCATGCTTCGTGTGTTAAGGAGAAACTCAGGTGCTCTGTCCATGATGATCAGACACCTCCCTTGATCCTGGGCTTGTTTGGTTGGACCTCAGGAAGGCTTCTCCAACCTTCTCTGGGAAAGGGACTGCCAGGGCAGCCGTGGCTTTGTCCAGCAGTACTTGACACCCTGAAGGTGCCCTGAACCAGAGGGACACCTGCTTGGGGAAGAACTTTTCCTTCATGTCCAGCCTGAACATCTCAAATGCTGCATCTCCTGAGCATCGCCCCGAGTTAGGAGGGAATTTGGCAACAGCAGCTCTGGAAGTGCCCTCCTGGGAGGTGTGGGGGGTCAGGGATCCCACCTTGGCTCCTGCTGTTCCTGAGGAGATGCAGTAATGTT
This sequence comes from Lichenostomus cassidix, assembly GCF_008360975.1. NCBI lineage: Eukaryota > Metazoa > Chordata > Aves > Passeriformes > Meliphagidae > Lichenostomus > Lichenostomus cassidix. The sequence continues at coordinate 33,374,379 of NC_139487.1, forward strand.
CATGTCCAGTTATTCCAGTGCACACCTCTTTGTCCAGGGACACAGGAACTGCATTGGGAAGGAGTCTAGTTAAATATTAACTCCCCTTAACATCCTAAAAAAAACCCTTTGGGTTATTTTTAACCTCAGAGTTTACTTTTCCCTCCAGCTGGATAAACACTTGCTGGCAGGAAGGAGTGGAGGATGTGGAAATGGGAGTTGTGGGGCAGGGGGATAGCAGTCAGGGCTGCTGCAGGTAGTACTGAGAGAACAGGGAGAAGTGTTTAAAATAATCTTTATTCTGCATTGTGATGTTTGGGGGAGATTTAACAGCTTTTAAGTGTTCTCCTGCTTCAGACTCAGAGTCATTTGGACACAGCCTGAGCTTGTATGAGGACATCAGGGGCCCTGCAGAGCTCATCCCCATTGTCCCACCTTTCCCAGGGGGTGGCATTTCCTTTTATTGGAGGGAAAAATACACCTGGAGTGAAGCTCACAGGTTCAGAATGAGTTGAGACTTCTGCTCTGTTCTGGAAGCTTGATTTTGGATAAGCCCTCCTGTCCTTCAGAACAGGTGTCTGGAAGACTGGGATAATTTGAATTTACATGCCTGGGATTGGCAATTTCCTGGGAAGGGGCTGGTTTATCCTATGCAATCAGCCCCGTGTGGAGTTTCTTGGCTGTAAATGCAAGTAATAGTTACTTGTGTGCCATTGTTGATGACAGCTCTGTGATGGAACAAAAAAACCTGTGACTACCCCATCCCTGGAAGTGTCCAAGGCCAGGTTGGACAGCTTTGCAGTGTTAAAGAGAGTTTATAAAAATCCATTTTCAGAATGAAGGCTTTTGAGTCTTCAGAGAACTAAATACTTCAAGGTTGGCTTGGATTTTTTTATTTGGCTGCACAAATATTTGCCTGCTTCAAATGAATTGTAAAAGCTTTATGGTGTTTGTCTAATCACTAGTGCGTTTTAAATTGTTGCTTGACAAACATTGTAATATCTAAAAGGATTCAGTAATTCCCCAGCTTTATGAAGCACTGGGAAAGGACATAATCTTGTTTTGGCTGCTGCTACTGTAGAGCTTTTTGGGGTTTAAAAGAAAACCTTCTTCCAAGTCGAGGATGATGATGATGGTTGTATTTAACAGCTAATATTCAACTCCTGCTTCATTAATACAATAATCCCTGCTCAATTATGGGCAAATAAAATGCTACATCACTCCATCAGCTACTGCAAGAGACTGGGAGGCTCCCAGGCTTCGCTGTGCCTTCATTTCCTCCTGGTTATTAACAACAGCATGGCAAGACATCAGTGAAAATGTATTTTTCCCTAATTACCCAGTGCAAACCTATTTGCTTCCTGGATTGCTGTAAATATTTGTGTGGAATGAGCTTGCAGGCAAGTCTTGGATGGGATAGGCTGTGGTGCTTCTCCCACATCCTGGTACTCCATAGCCCCAGGAGCAGCTGGCAAGGCAGGCTCTCCTCCAGCTCCTTCTGGAGCGTGGCATTTTGGCAGGAGAAAAGCAGGGATGTGCTGCCCTGTCTCCAGTGGGAATGGGAATGTATTATATCTGTCTTCAGTGGGAATATATAAAAAAATAGATGTCAAACCAGGCATGGAATCAAGCAGGCTCATTAGCACAGTCTCCCATGGGGTTGTTTTAATGACTTTGTCGTTAATGTCTGGAAAACAGTGATTCCATTCTTGCTGGATTACTGGTGGGTGCTCCTGCACCCTCCTCCTGTCCCATTACCCTTCCCAAATAAATTGGTGTATTTACAGCACAGGGATGTGTTTATCACAGAGATGCTCTGGTGCTAATCTATCACCCAGTAAAACCCCAGACTTCAATGGGTTTGGTGACAGCTGTGGCTCTTTTCATTTTAATAAAACCCCAGAATGGTTTGGGTTGGAAGGAATCTTCAAGCCCATCCAGTGCCACCCCTGCCATGGGCAGGGACACCTTCCACTGTCCCAGGCTGCTCCAAGCCCCGATGTCCAGCCTGGCCTTGGACACTGCCAGGGATCCAGGGGCAGCCACAGCTTCTCTGGGCACCCTGTGCCAGGGCCTGCCCACCCTGCCAGGGAGCAATTCCTTCCCAATATCCCATCTAAATCTCACCTCTTTTAATTCAGAACCCTTCCCCTTGTCTCATTATGATCTGACCATGGAAATAGTCCCTCCCTCCTTTTTACAAACCCCCTTTTGATACTGAAAGGTGCTTCAAGGTCTCCCTGGAGCCTGCTCTTCTCCATGCTGGGAAGATGGAGAGGTGGCAGAGATCCATTGAAAATGTGCACTTTTAAATTCCTCTAGGAAGGGTTTATAGCTGACATCCACCAGGAAGACTGAGGAGTTTCTCAGGCAGTGAGTTTTTTTGGGGGGTGGTAAATTAGGAGGAACCAATCTCAATTTTCCAACTTAGTTTGCGAATTAAGTCTTCCTTTCTGAGAACAGAACTAAGGTTATGGAAGCATCTTTAGAAACGGTTCATAATTGCTTTCATCTGATAAAGGCAAAGCATTCCCAGCTTTGTCCTTCAGTATCAGTTCATCCTTGAACAGCATAGTAGCAGAACCTGGGAAAGAAATGATTCCTCGTGGAAAGAAACACTCATTTCCATATTCCTTCTCTCTTCTTTAAATGTTCTGTCGTAGCTAATGAACTGCTGTGGGTTTGTGTGGGCCACGAACGCTCTGAATTCATTGTGTGTCTGCTCTCAGCCCTCACATTAGGACTGGAGCGACGTTAATGTCTTTTAATCACCACTGTAATTGCTGCTGCAATGGGGTGTTTCAGCTCTCGGGTGTGCTGCGTGCGGAGAGCTGACGCACACTTGTGTGAGTTCCTCCGAACCCAAATGTTCCAGGCTGCTGGAGATGTGCACAAATAATCCTCCACAAAGAAAATGTCCTTGTTGCTCTAACTCCTGAGTCCCTAGTGCTTTGATGCTGGGACAGGAAGAGGCATTGGTGGGTTAGGGAGCTTTTCCAGCCTGGGAATGGGCTGAGGTCCTCCCATTGGAAGCACCTTGGCGCTGCATCTCCAACTGGGAAGATTTAATGTTGATAAAACATGAATTATTCTCTGCAAGCTGCTGAGGTTTGAGGCTGTCATATCTATAGGAGTATTGTGGACTCCCAGATTGGTTTGGGTGGGAAGAACCTGAAATCCCACCCATTCCCACCCCTTGCCATGACAGAGACACTTTCCACTGTCCCAGGCTGCTCCAAGCCCCAATGTCCAACCTGGCCTTGGACACTGCCAGGGATCCAGGGGCAGCCACAGCTTCTCTGGGCACCCTGTGCCAGGGCCTGCCCACCCTGCCAGGGAACAATTCCTTCCCAATATCCCATCTCTCCCTGCCCTGTGGCAGGGAGATACAGGAAGCCATTCCCTGTTTCTTGTCCCTCCATCCACTTGGAAAGAGTAAAGGTTAATGACATTAAAAGTCAGCCTCTGCCAGCCCTCCCAAGGAGAGTGGCCTGTCTGAGAGACCTTTTGCTGGATAAATTTTGTTGGAATATGGAATTAGTTGGCAGCTTCTCCAACTTATTTTCCCCCAAATATTTGTCAAGTTGCACATAATATTTCTGGAATAGTGGAGGCATTAACCTTTATTAACCACTGCAGAGACTGAAACTCTTAAAGGCTGATGGGATAATTAAGGCAACATCTTGGGGTGAGTTCACTGCTCCTCAGACCCCATTAATTTTTATGACAGTGATGAATTTGAGTGCAGTAATAATTAGTTTTTCTCACTGTATGGAAAAACATTCTGTGAACTACTTCTGTAAATTCATTCTTTCTGAGTCCAAAGGCATCCAAACTCATCAATAATCCCACAGTTATTTCCATGTCCTAAGAGGTTCCTGGGTATTGGAAAGGCAAAAATTCCACAAGCTGGGACAAACAGCACAACTGGATGTACAAACTCCTCCTGTTGTGACACCAATGTAGGAATTCTGAATGGCTTGGGATAGGCTAGGTTTTCCCTCTTGGATTTATTCCCTGATGGAGTTAATCCTAGCCACTTCTTAAATGTTCAAGCCTTGAATAACGAGGGTGTGATTTCCAGGTGAGGCTGTGGGAATAGATCCATTGGGAACAGCTTGTTCAGGTTCTCTCTGCTCTCTTTGGGAGCTGTTCTGATCAGCATTAAAGGACTGATTCTTGTGTCCATGCAATTAAGCCTGTCACAGCTATAGATAGTTCATGGAATCATAGACTATCCCGAGGTTTTAGCACACACCAATGAGGGGTTTTGCCTGAAATAAGCCTGTAAAACTCCAAGGTGATGCAATGCAATTCCAGATTTCATTTGTCAGTGGAAAGAATTCCTTGCAGATCAAACCCTGTGGATTGTTTATCTTGGCAAGCAGGGAGTCGATGGTCCCCTTTTAAAACTTGTGCATTGATGTTGTGCTGAGATGATTTTCTGTTTTGTGCTGAGAAATTTATATTTGTGCTGGGAGAGCTGGGATTCTTCAGCCTGGGGAAGAGAAGCTGTGGCTGCCCCTGGATCCCTGGCAGTGTCCAAGGCCAGGTTGGACACTGGGACTTGGAGCAGCCTGGGACAGTGGAAGGTGTCCCTGCCATGGCAGGGGTGGCACTGGGTGGGATTTAAGGTCCCTTCCCACTCAATCCTTTCCCTGATCCAATGAGTTATCTATTAATATAAACCTACACCTTTTTGCCTATGCAGCTCTGTTTTTTAAAAACAATTTTCTTTTCCAATCTGAATTGCTTTTGTTAAACTCTCTGCAAATACTCTGTTTATAAAGTGGATTTTAAAATAGGCTGAAAATTGTCTGGTCACAAAGTCAATGCTCTCAATTCCCATGCAAATGGTTCATTTTGTTCTTTAAACTGGTATTTGCACACAGTGGTCTGTGAATGTTTGTATGCAATGGAAATTCAACAAGTCCTGAGGAAGGAATTGGAATCCAAGAGACTTCAGTAAAATTGTGTGGTGCAGATTTCACAGCAGATTTGGTTAAAACTGTTTTTCCCTATTTAGTTTGTCACTAATCGCTGCTTTCACTAATTACTTTTTTTTTTGTCTTGAACAACTGCTTGGAACAGCTCCACAAAAGCCAATTTGTTGTGTTCATCATGCAAAATATGCCACGACCAATTACACTGCATGAGCCCATATATTTAAAGTACAATAAATCATCAGAACACCGACCAGAATTTATTTCTCTGAGTGCACTTAGAAATTAATCCAAAATTTTCCTACGGTGGTTTTATGGCTGTGCCAACTTCCTGAGTTATAGCAGCATTTCCTGGTAAGGGGGAACGGATTCAAACTGAAAGAGAAAGGGTTCAAATTGGATTTTGGGAAGGTGTTGTTCACTGGGAGGGTGGGGAGGCCCTGGGGTAGATTTCCCAGAGAGGCTGTGGAAGTGTCCAAGGCCAGGTCATTGGGGCTTGGAGCAGCCTGGGACAGTGGAAGGTGTCCCTGCCATGGCAGGGGTGGCACTGGATGGGATTTAAGGTCCCTTCCCACCCCAACCACTCCGGGATTCTTTGATTCCAAATCTGCTTGTGCCTTATATTTGCAGCAATGGGAATGGCATCTTGTGAGAAAAGAGGAAAATGAAGATGTGAGTGGAAAGAAAGGGAGCAGGGAGAGTGATGTGAATGACTCTGTTAATGAAGGATGAATTTTCCCTGTGCTCTGTGTCAAGGCTGAGAACCTGTCCCTGGAACAGACATCTGCAGATCTGTGCTTGCCTTCATGGCTTCATTCCTTAGTTTTGCATTCAGCATCTTTCCAAATGACTCCAGTGATTCATTTTGGGATGACAAACTCCATATTTTTAGCCGTTTTATCCCAGCTGCTGGGATAACTGCTGGGAGCAGAAGAGGCTGGAGGCTGTGGTGCACAAAGGAGGAGGAGCCCAGCCTGGCTGCCAGACCCCCTCAGTGACTCTGATGGTTTTATGCTGCTAAGTGATAAATTGCAAAATGATCCCAATGAGACAGGACTGACTGGGGAGCTCCTGCTACCAGGACAAACAATATTCTGTTGTGTGGGAGCTTGCCTGCTTTTATTTCTCTCTTTTACACTTTGTTTTAGCAAATCCTTTATTTGCCAGAGCATCTGGAGGCCTGCAGCTGATTTGGCAAGTGGTGGAAAGCCCAGTTTGTTTAGCCAGCGGGTTATTTAGTTATTATTTGATTTAGTTGTATCTGTGCTCCTGTTGGAGATGTATGTGTGGAAAGGAAGGAGTGGAAATTTGGCTTCCTAGACCTGGAGTCACAGAAAAGACCAAGCAGTTTCCTTCCCAAGAGCCCAAGGAGCTCAGGAGAAAGCAGGGCAAGAGGAAGCTGTTTCTGAAGGATATAAATATGAGCCTTTTTCCTAGATTTAAGCCAAGAGGCTCAAATCCTGAACGGGAGTGTGGCTCTGAATCCCCTTTGGAGATCGGCATTCCCCCAGGGAATTCCTGCCTGTGGGCTCAGATGGTACCCAGTGCATGGAATGGGTGGAAATGATGGGAATGAGGCATACATCAGCCTCTCCAGGGGGCTGTTACAGCAAACTGACCACAAACAAAAGGTGGGATGGAGCAGAATTCCTGCTTCAGCTGATGATGTCCTTGTGTCCCAGCTGAGTGTCCCAGCTTTTGCTCCCTGGCCACCCACAGGTTCCTCTGTGGCTTCATCCCTGTGTGCAGCCCCTGAGTGCAGCACATGCAGCTCCATCTGCCACAAAAGAAACCAGCATGAGCAGAGGGATGGAGCAGCTCTGCTGGGAGGAAAGGCTGGGAGAGATGGGATTGTTCAGCCTGGAGAGGAGAAGCTCTGGGGTGAGCAAACTGTGGCCTTGCAGGGCCTGAAGGAGCTACAGGAAACATGGAGAGAGACTGTTTTCAAGGGATGGAGGGACAGGACACAGGGAATGGCTTCCCACTGCCAGGGGGCAGGGATGGTTGGGGTCTTGGGAAGGAATTGTTCCCTGGCAGGGTGGGCAGGCCCTGGCACAGGGTGCCCAGAGAAGCTGTGGCTGCCCCTGGATCCCTGGCAGTGTCCAAGGCCAGGTTGGACATTGGGGCTTGGAGCAGCCTGGGACAGTGGGAGGTGTCCCTGCCCATGGCTGGGGTGGCACTGGATGGATTTAAGGTCCTTCCAACCCAAACCATCACATGATTCCATGATGTTTTCTTGGCTGAAGGCAGTGGTGAATGGCAGGGTGTCCCACTGGTCTCTGGTGACAATGTGACCTGGTGGTGTCTCTGGGGACCAGGGCAGAAGATGCACCCTGGAGCACTCTTGATTTGCAGTGACAATCAGCCATCCCCTGGCAGAACCCAGTGATGCTGTTGATCCATGATGATCCCTGGTGATCCAAGCTGTGGTGGCCTCTGGAAGTCCTGATCCTGGTGTGCAGCACAGGAATGAGGTTTTGGGGACACATAGCAGCAGATCCAGGATCTCCCCTGTGGAGAAAGCTCTGCCCACCTTTCCACTAGTCACGTCAGTCTGGGAATTAAATTTCCGAGAGGAAAATAAGCCAAAATTTCCATTCCTGTTCAATACCTCTCCAGTGGCCTTGATTCACCTGACTTCTTTTCCTTTTTTGCCTCAGCTCTTTTAATCCTGCTCATTAAGTAGTTCATTAGTTGCACTGATCCCTCAGTTAATCTGGAATCAGGAAAAGATAATTGAATTTAACTTCCCAGCACAATCCACCTTGAGATGGATAAGATTCCATGCTAACAACGGGGTTTGCTTCTATTAATTTTAAGAATTCTTTTAATTAGACTGAGAATATTCTTCCATTGACATGAACTAAAATATTGCTCATCCCAGGGGAATATTTTTCAAATACTGCAAATAAATGTGGTGGTAGAAAACAGAACTGTGTTGGATAAGGAGGGGTTTTGCTTGGTTTGAAGGCAACTTGGGAAGATAAAGTGGAATATTTTGGATTTTTCATCCCTATATTGCTGAGAAAAAGGTTGTATTTACAGTTTTGCTGTAAAGATAAATAGGAGAAGAAAAGAATTCCTCCAAAACCATTGCTTCCAGCAGTAAAACATTTTCGGAATGCAATAAACTTTGGTCTGGGGACTTCATATTGCTCAAAATATTTCCATTGCAGGCAGGTAACAACAGATAAGGGGTTTCTGATGAGTTACTGTGTGGATAAATGAGAGAATTTTCATTTATGAGCAGCTTTAACCGTGTGTTAGTCGCTAAGGGGTGACCCAGATTATTTGGGGGAGAAGGCAGGAGGGGAGCAGCTCAGGATCCTGCAGCTTGGATTTTGTGGGCTTGTGTGGAATTGTTTCACTAAGGATGACTGTTAAAAGTCCCTCACAAGCTGAATATTTGCAACAAAATTCAGCTTTCGCAGCAGCTGGCTGTTCAAATCCCTCATGGAAGCTTCAGAAATCTCATTTAGGATATTTAGTGGGTTGTCCTGTAAAATCAGTGGAGTTGCACAGAATAGAACATGAAATGTTGTGTCATCCCTTCTGCTGTGGGAAGGACAAAACCCAAAGCCTGAAGCAGTCCAAATACAGACTTGGGTTGTTTTTGTTGTCTCCTATCTCCAATAACAATTGCATTTTCTTTTTATCCCAGAGCCTTGGAATGGTTTGAGTTGGAAGGGACCTTAAAGCCCATCAAGTGCCACCCCTGCCATGGACAGGGACACTTTCCACTGTCCCAGGCTGCTCCAAGCCCTGTCCAACCTGGCCTTGAATGTTCTATGTTGGAAAGGAGATGGAGGAGAGAGCAGAAAGCCTCCTAAATCTTTTGTGAATTAATACAAGTTTCAATTCCCACTCCCAATGTCCTTTCCCCTTCCACAGTCTTTTTACAGGCATATCCTCCTGGATGGGCTTCCATTTGTGTGTAGCGCTCAGGGAATGGCCATCCTAAATTTTTGGGTTTGCTCCATCTGCACATGGTGGTTTTTATGGGAAAACTACAGTGTGGGAACTTCTCAGCTTCCTGTAGCTCACTGTTCTGAAAGAAAAAGTCTTAGGAAGGACTTTTCCACTTGGGTTACTTATTTTTAGGAAAAAAGCCCTCCTGGAAGGCAGCAGTGGGGATGGGTGTTTGATTTCTAATTTCTCAGCATGCAGATGGGTAAAATATTTCCTAAACCTGAAAGAGGAACATTTTTGAAATTAAAGGAGTGCAGTGGGAAGGATGGTAGATATATTTTTGGGCAAATAATACATTTATTTTTGGGGAAATATCTCCTGGCTGCCATTCATCCAAATGCCCTGGACAGGTGTGGATGAGTCAATCCCTTACGTCAGAGATCAGCTTGAGGATGGAAAGGCAGCAGGAATATCACCCTCAAAGGGAACCTTCCTCTTCCCTGTGAGGAGATAAATCCCAAAGAAAAAATGCCCGGAGCAGAGTAAATGCACCACTGGTTTGGTACCACTGGGCCATTCTAGCAGTGGCTGTGGAGAGCAATATTAATAAATCAGCATTTGCAGCAGGAAGGAACGAGCTCAGATCGGGTTTATATTTGCAGTTATGCTTTTGTTCAAGTGGTGTTTACAAAGAAATGGAATTCTCTCGTGGGGCTTGCACATCCCAGCTCATCTGTGCTGCTGTGGGAGAAGTGCCACCTCTTGTCCCACGTTCTGCCAGGGGCAGGGACAGTGACAGCAGCACCGGGGACAGCTCCTTCCTCCCACAGCGGCGGACAAGGGATTGAGCGCCAGGACACAGGGAATGGCTTCCCACTGCAGCTTCCCACTGCCAGAGGGCAGGGAGAGATGGGAGATTGGGAAGGAAGATCCTGTGAGGCCCTGGCACAGGGTGCCCAGAGAAGCTGTGGCTGCCCCTGGATCCCTGGCAGTGTCCAAGGCCAGGCTGGACACTGGGGCTTGGAGCAGCCTGGGACAATGGAAGGTGTCCCTGCCCATGGCTGGGGTGGAAAAGGATAAGCTTTAATTCCCTTCCAACCCAAACCATTCTGGGAATCTCTGTTACAACTGATGATAAATGCAATATTTGTGCCCTTCACATGAAAATGGGATCATTCCAAGGGAAGTCTGGAGACGCCTTTATTAGAAAGTGTCCTTTATTAGAAAGCGTTTGAATAGGGGAATGGGAAATGGGAGGACATCTCTATTTATATTATTCACTATTTTCTTTGGTCATTAAATGCACTGTAACTCCATCTCCAGCCCTCTCAAGCGGCGCCATAAAATTAATTGGTTACCTCTGGAAAGAGGCAGAGCTCAGGCACTGAGGGTTTGACAGCTGGGATCACAAACACAGTGGGAATGCAAAACAATCCTGCTTTACCTCCCCGAGCAGGCTCTGGGAGTGTGAGATCCATCAGGGGTGTCAGGGATACCAGCAGCCCCAGGAGAGGCTGAGGGAGCTGGAAAAGGAGCTCAGCCTGGAGCAAAGGAGGCTCAGGGGGACCTTGTGGCTCTGCACAACTCCTGCCAGGAGGGGACAGCTGGGGGGTCAGGCTGTGCTCCAGGGAACAGGGACAGGACAAGGGGAAACGGCCTCAGGCTGGGCCAGGGGAGGCTCAGCTTGGACAGCAGCAGGAATTTCTGCATGGAAAGGGTGCTCAGGCCTTGGCAGGGGCTGCCCAGGGAGCTTTGCAGTCCCTATGCCTGCAGGTGTTCAAAGCCATGTGGATGTGGCACTTGGGGACAGCGGTGGCTTGGCAATGTTGGCTCAGCTTGATGATCTTGATGACCTTGGAAGGCTTTTCCAATCTTCCTGATTCGATGAGGAGCACAGCACCTCTGTGCTGGTCTGATGAGAATGATCCACACCTTTCCCTCCAGGCAGTCCTGGAGGATCTCACACTGAACCCATTAAAAAGAATCCAGCCTTGATGCAACAGTGCAGTTTCCAGAGGTAAACCGCTTGGGAATTGTGTGCTGGCTGGCTCTGAAGTGGAATGTTGATGTCATTATGAAATCCAACCACTCCATGACCTGATGGGATCCAGCGTGTTCCCCTTCCCAGGAGCACCATGGAAGCAGGAAGCAGCTCTGCTGGGAAAAAGGGAAAAACCCTCTTGTTGACTGCACAAGAGATAGCAGGAAACTATTCCTGAGTGGTTTGCTTTTCTTTTAAAAAAGATGTAATCCTCTGTGTTCCTTCTGGCACAGGGGTGATCCCCCTGTGCTCACATTAACTGATTAATTAGAGGAACCCCAGATACACCACTTGTCACAATTACACTGAGAAGCTTAAAACATGCAAACCTCCCCAAATTAATTGCAAAACCATTGCATATATGAGCAGCCCAAATTAATCATTAACCTAATCATTCCTATTTCGACATTATTTCTTTGTTAAAAGTAAGCCATTTGAATTGGATGATGAGGTGCCAGTGCCACTCAGGAATCGTGCGTTCCCCAAGCTGATGGGAAGGAAGGGAGCTTATGCAAGGAGCAGGACAGATGCTGCTCCAAATGCCTCCACAGTGAACATTTTATTCTGATAAATTCTTCACTTATTTCCAGATGGCTTTGGAGTTTCTACAGCAGTTCCTGTGTGCTGTCATTTCCCCGTTGGATATTGTTGTTCCCTAATTCCTGTGAGCCCCAAAAGTGATGCTCACCCTGCTGGGCAAGACTCAGCCTCCGGTTCCAGGTGTCCCAACCCTCTTCTGGCAGCAAAGAAATACGAGCAAGGGGTGCATGAGAGATCCCTGGATTAGCACCAAATCCTGAGGATGGGAATAACTGGATTTTTCCAGCAGAAAAGAGGGCTTTCACCTCAGAAACCTAGAAAATATTATTGGAGGCATAGTGAGAACAAACATATTTAATAGAATTGCCAGGTGTCTCGTTTTTAGGAGCCTGCTTTTCCCATAAAACAAGTTTATTTTTTTTTAAAGAAAGCGCTGCAGAAGGAAGAATGCTATGGTATTTTCTGCCCTACAGGAGAATAATTCGGAGGAATAAAGAAACCTCCATAACATGTTGATCCCCATTGAAAATATACTTGATTTCCAAGCAGGAACTGTGCAGTGCTGCCCAAAATGGGAGCTGCTTTTCCTCTGCCTTTGCTGTTGGATAAGAGACCCCAAACCCATAATATTTTCAACCTGGATTGATCTTCTCCAGACTAAAACATCATGAGGGCAAAATAACCAGGTGGGAAGGCTGAGAATTGGGGTTGTTCAGCCTGGAGAAGCTTTTGGGTTGAATAGTTGCAGCCTTCCAGTGCCTGAAGGAGCTGACAGAAAAGGTGGAGAGAGACTTTGGACAAGGGATGGAGGGACCGGAAAAGAGAGGATGGCTTCAAACTGACAGAGAGTAGGTTTGGATTGGATTTTGGGAAGGAATTGCTCCCTGGCAGGGTGGGCAGGCCCTGGCACAGGGTGCCCAGAGAAGCTGTGGCTGCCCCTGGATCCCTGGCAGTGTCCAAGGCCAGGCTGGACATTGGGGCTTGGAGCAGCCTGGGACAGTGGGAGGTGTCCCTGCCATGGCTGGAGTGGAACAAGGTGATTTTTAAGGTTTCTTCCAACCCAAACCATTGTGGGATTCTCTGATTTCCCCTCTTCATCAGAGGTGTGGAATTTGAGGCATGACCGAAATGTGGTTCCTCCTTTCCTGCCCTGTGCCCAGCATGTCCTCTGCATCCCTGTGCCCCAGCCCTTACCCCATCCCCTGCACCACCCCTCTCCTCCCCAGCCTTGCCTGCCCTGCTGCTCCTGGCTGCACTCCTTGCCCTCTGGAGCTCATGAGAAATGAGTCAATTAAGTGGGTAGTTATTTCCTGCCCGGTGGCATATGTATGCTGAATGGATGAACTGTCTCCCCGAGCAAATTCCTTACATCCCTGATAATTGGAGAGGGATATCCACTCTCCTAACACATTTTCAGATGGCTTGGTATGATCTTTACTGTCAGGTGTTGACTCATTTTTAGAGAAAATCAGCCCAAATCTGCAGCATGTCACAATGTTGTTTGAGGTGGAAGAGCAGGAATCTCACAGACTTTATTAGGAGTTGAAGGGTTAAATAGGGCTTTAAAACATCCATTGTCCTGTCCTGGAGAATACCTGGATTGGTTTGGGCACCAAGCATGTTAAACAGGTGCTTTTGTAATCCCCAGCCTTACGCTTTGCTCATGGAGGAGAAAAGGGAATATCCCTGGAAAACAGTTTGTCTGTCAGCTGCTCCCATTTACAGGGTGAAAGAAATCAGGATTTCATTGAATGCCTGAATTGCTGACATCTCTGTGGGGTTGGCTATCAAAATTTCAGCACCATTAATCTGAACACTGATCTTTTTGTCATGGAAAAGGGATTTTCCAGGCTGGTTTGGCATTTCCCAGAGCCCATGGCTCCAGCAGTCCCTCACACTCCCATCAGCTGCAGCACAAACAGGACACACATCGTTTTGGGGTGGTTTAAGGTGATCTTTTCTTGATCTGGTTGGGTTTGGTGACTTTTTTCTCTTGCACTGCCTTCACATCATCTCCACTCCTAATTAGAAACAGAGGTTGCTAATTAAATATTTCCCCAGTGTTTAATTAAATATTTGTCCGGCGCCTGTCAGCAAAGTGTGAACCTGCTCCGAGCTAACAGGGTTTGTTCTCTCTCAGTGGGACAGCGCTTTCATCTCCGCAGGAAACCTCGGGATGTTGGAAGCTCGTGCTCTGTGTGTGCCTGGCAAACAGCCTGTGCTGTGCACATCCATCCAGAGGAGCTGGGTGGGAGCAGCCCGATGTTATCCCTGGGCTGGGATCAGTCAGCCCTGCTGGCAGGGAGCCACGGGGGAGCCTGGACCCCTTCTGTGGGGGTGGCACAGCGACAGCATCCATATGAGAGCTCCCACTCCTGGGAAAACATCCTTCAGCTTCAACTGAGGCATGAACAGGGAAAAGCAAGAGGGAAGGTGAAGCCTGCTGATCACTCAGTGTTGTCTCTGAAGGAATCCTCATTTCCATCTTTGGGATTATAGAATCCCATAATGGTTTGGGTTGGAAGGACCTTAAATCCCACCCAGTGCCACCCCTGCCATGGCAGGGACACCTTCCACTATGCCAGGCTGCTCCAAGCCCCAGTGTCCAACCTGGCCTTGGACACTGCCAGGGATCCAGGGGCAGCCACAGCTTCTCTGGGCACCCTGTGCCAGGGCCTGCCCACCCTGCCAGGGAGCAATTCCTTCCCAAGATCCCATCCATCCCTGCCCTCTGGCAGTGGGAAGCCATTCCCTGTGTCCTGTCCCTCCGTCCCTTGTCCCAAGTCCCTCTCCAGCTCTCCTGGGGCTCCTTTAGGCCCTGGAAGGGCTCTGAGCTCTCCCTGGAGCTTCTCCTCTCCAGGCTGAACAATCCCAGCTCTCCCAGCCTTTCCTCCCAGCAGAGCTGCTCCATCCCTCTGCTCATGCTGGTGCCTCCCCTGCACTCTCCAGCAGCTCCAGGTCCCTCCTGTGCTGGGGCAGCTCTGCAGGTCTCTGGGGTCTCACCTGAGCACAGGGGCAGAATCCCCCCTGCCCTGCTGCCTATGCTGCTCTTGATGGATTCCCTGCAGTTCCCTCCTGTGCTGCTGCAGGACAGTTCTCAGGAGCTCTGGGATTGGGGTTGATTGGGTTTCTTGGAGGAAACATGGAGTTACAAATCCAGGCATTTCTCCCCCAAGATGCTAAGCCAGGGCTGAATAGTCTGGATTTTCCCCAAGCCTCCAACCCCTTTTTAATCTTTCAATCTCCTCTGTATTTACTGCTTTGCTGCTTCAAGTTGCCTTTCCAGATTTTTCCTGTTTTAGGAGAATTACTGAGTTTTAGCCACTGCTTTGCAACCAGATGGCTTTTTTTATGATTAATTCCAGTAATTTTGCTGTTGTTCCTCCTCACTGCTCTATTGCTGCCACATGACACTCTTCTGGTGTTATTAAGTTTTGCAGAAAGAAGAGTGGGGAGGAAATCCACAACTTAAGGAGTTGAAAATAAACAACAAAAAAGAAAGACCCAGTAAAATTAAAAACAGTAGAACATAATATTTTCTTTTTCATTAAAATCCCATTTTTTTAAGTATTGCAGAAAAGGCTCCTTCTTCTCTTTTTACTCTGTGACTTCATGTGTGAAGCTCTGACATACAAAATAATTTTGTTATTTTCCCCTTTCTAATGAGAAGGGGTGATTGATTACAGAGGGGCTAGGACTTTGAAAGCAGTGCTGCTGGTGGAAGTGTTTGGAAAGAGGGTTGGGATTTACAACGTGATTTCTCTCCACTGGTTTGCCTGGGGTGGCCTTTCTGGGGAGTCCCAGGAAGTCCTTGGCTCCCTGGTTTTGCCCAGCATCACTGGGGCAGGAATGAAAAGGTCTTTGCTTGGCCAAGGGAACTCTTCCTTAGACCTTTTCTCCTGCATCTTTGAATGAAGTCCCTGACCATTCCAGTGTTACTGCAAATCTTTACAGGTTGTAACTCAGGAAAAACAAAAAGAAATCTGATTACTGGACATTTTCAATCAGCTCAAGGGTGTAGTGACAGCAAGATGTGGCTTCCCATCTTGCTGAAGGGTTGTCCAAATGCTCCTGGAGCTCTGGCAGCCTCAGGCTGTACCCATTCCCTGGGGAGCCTGGGCAGTGTCAGCACCCTCTGGGGGAAGAACCTTTCCCTGATCTCCAGCCTGACCTGCCCTGGCCCAGCTCCAGCTGTTCCCTGGTCCTGTCCCTGTCACAGAGAGCAGAGATTGGAGGAGCTGCAGATCCCAGTGAGTCTCCTCTCAGTCTCCTCTGTTCCAGGGAGTTTGGTAAGAACTCTTTTGGTGCTCCAAGGTTTTTTGTGTCTGGAATAAGCAGAGATAGGTTATCCTGACGAGGCTCCTTCAGCAGCCCTGGTGCAGGAGGAGCACCTCAGGCAGTGCCCAGGGGATGAGCACCTGCAGCCCATCCACACGAGGTGCTGGGACTTAAATCCTGGCTCCGTGATTGCCCAGAGAAGCTGTGGCTGCCCCTGGATCCCTGGCAGTGTCCAAGGCCAGGTTGGACATTTGGGCTTGGAGCAGCCTGGGACAGTGGAAGGTGTCCCATGTTGGAATATTGGAACAAGATAGCCTTTTAAGGTTCTGTTTAACCCAAACCCTTCTGAGATTCCATGATCAGTTTGGCTCTGAAGGATTCCCAATATCAGACTCTGTGTCATTACTCCTTCACTCCCTGTGAATTCCAGTGCCAAACCAAAAACCTGGTGCATTTTTGGGCAGCACGTGGCAGCTTTTACCGAGGAATGTGGTAGCTTTTAGCAGATCTCTTCCTGTGCGTATCCAAGCTTGGAAAAGTGCTGGCAGGAGGACTTTGCATGATTGTGTTTTAGTTGGGAGCAGCTTTCCGAGCAGTGATTACTCACAAAGAGATGAAGGATGATCCCTTGGACTGGCTATCAGCCTCCTAAGCTCCTCTCCTGGCTCTCACTGTGGTTGCCTTTGGCAAAGCCCCTCCTTCCTGGGCTGTTTTGATAAAATGAGATAATTTGTCAGTGTTTGTACAGCACTTCAGGGACTTCCATTTTCATGCTTCGGCAGCTGACTGAGGTGACTTCAGTCAAAAGTGGGATTATCTGAGGAGTATTAAACGAAATTTGTCTCATTAAGCCCAGCCTTTCTCTTGTTTTCCCAAAAACGATACTGGCAACTGCAGCTTTATCTCATCACCAGTACAGGGAAATAATTGCTTTGGAAATTATACTTTTCCTCCTTTTCATGCCATTTCGTCGTGATTTCTGGGAGAAATGCTTCTTTTTCTCCACATAATGCCTTTCCCTGGTTCTACATGGAGCAGTCACTGCTGTTTGAGTCCACAACCCTTCCCCAGCTGTTTCTGTCCTGGGGATTCCTCCTCCCTTCCCACCAATGCAGATGAAATTGTGTTTTTTCAGATGTACAAGAGCCTGTCCCTGTTTTCTGAAGCTGCCTGCTGTGATTTGGGCAGACTTTGGGAGGTATCCCAGAGAGGAAACCTCGGACTGAAGATGCCAAGTCCTTCTGATAAAGCTCGAGTGCATTTTAAATAATTCAGCTCCAGGGTTTGAGATGACAAATGAATTTTTTATTGGCAATGAGGGTCCCATTGCCTAAAATCTTCCTTAAAAAATGATGGTGATGGAGCTAAGTGGGAAAAGGGTGATTTTCCATAAATGGGGCAAAGAGGATCTTTAAAGTTTGGTGGGAGTCTTTTTGTGGGATTGTTTTTGGTCTTTTTTTTTTTTTAACTGTTTTCATTTTGAATCCATTAACTGTTTTCCAGAGGCAGAACCCAATATTTTGGGTTTGAAACATTTTTAAAGCCTCTGCCTTAATTTTATTCCCAGTTGCTGCTACTTTGAAACGCTTGTGGCCCTACATAAAGGCTCCTGGGGGTGATGAAAGGGATTATCTGCAGAAATGTGGTTTTTGTGTTGGTAATTACACTGTCATCAGAGCCTTTTCACGCTTGAGCAGATGTGAATTCAAGGTACATGTCCAGAACTCGTTGCTTTTCCACTCATGCTCCGGGGAGGTTGTTATTATTTCGGGTACGTCAGCGATCATCTGAAACCCTTCTGTCACCAGAACCTACAATAAACCCACCCAATTGTGGGGCTGCAGAGTCTGGGGTGAAGGTATGGCCTTAACCCTAGGCTGGTTCCCTGGGCAGCATCCCACAGGAGTATTTAAGGCATGCTGGGCTTTCCAGAAGGGCTGTGGGGTGTTAAATCAGATATTAGGAAATATTTCTTCATGGAAAGCATGGTCAGGCTGCCCAGGGAGGTGGTGGAGTCCCCAGCCCTGGAATTGTTCAAAATCCATGTGCATGTGGCACCTGGAGACATGGATTAGAGGTGGCTTTGGCAGTGCTGGTTGGACTCTGATCTCGGAGAGCTTTTTTATCCTAAAGGACTCTGTGACTCCATGGAGTGGTGAGGGCATTGCTCCAATCTGAGCATCCACCTGTATCCATTTCAAATGCCTGAAGAAAATCCTGGGACCATTTTGGCTCCTTAAAGCCATCCTGCAATGTGATTTTATTACAGAGTGAATTTGTACAGTTTGATCACAAATAATTCCCAGGAAGGGAGGATGGGGTAGGTAAGAAATCTTTATTAAAAATCCAGAGGAGTGAGATGATTTTCAACTCCTGGTTTTCAATTCCCTGGGCCTTCACTAAGTGCCTGGATCGCAGCATAAAAATTTATTGGATTTAGCACTGTTATAATGACAACATGATTTGTGCTTCCTCCTAAATGGAAGCACCAATTTATTCAGTGGGATAAGGGGAAAACCAAACAAACCAGGAAGAAAATAACAGATTAAAGGGTGAAAATCATCTTTCTGTGTATATCAACCTCCAATAGATGGACTTATAATGTTCCATGGATTGTTTTGTGCAACTTCCACAGGATCAGCTGGGGCTGCTGTTGGTTCAGTGGCTGAAAAAGCTGGGAAGCTCCAAGGAAGAAGTGAAGGGGGAAGAGCAAATGAACACAATTATTTTTTGACTTAACACAGAATTCATCCTTGAAATCCCTGTATTAATGTTGGATTGCAAAGGAAGGAGTAACACAACCACCCCTCTGAAGCAGCAAGGAACCCCTCACCTTCATCCTTCCATCAAATTTTTGATGCCATCCCCAGAGATGGCTCTTTACACAGAGGTGGACTTTTGTTGCTTTCCTTTGAAACCTGTGCTGAATCTTCCATTTGGGGAATTTTGGGGGATCCATTGCTCCCACAGGAAATGGTGCAACCACAGCTGCTGCCTTGCACTCAGGTATTTTACACCTTGGGTGGCCTGTTACCAAGAAATGTTGAAGCAGCCTCCTCTGAGCTGTTTTCCAAATCTGTAAGTTGTAGGATTTTCCATGTGTAAATACTTCTAACCCACATAATTGCCACAAATCTTAAAAACTCATTTTTTTCTCTGTCCTGCAAGTTGCTGGGTTCGTAGCAGTAGAGAAAATTGCCTCAGAATCATCCTTGGTCCCTGGTGTGGTCTGTGTCAAATGCCAAATTAGTGGAGAAACCTAATTATCCCTCTGCTCTAATTACATCAGCACAGCTTCACATGTCCTCAGGAGCCAGCATCCCAAAGCCCATCTCTGGGGCAAGTCTGGCAGCTTCTCCAGGCTTTTGACACTCCCACTGGGGATGTTCATTCCAGGAGATCTTTCACCACACGCAGCTGGAGGTGGGAGGACAAACTGTCCAGCCTTAGAAAAAAATAAACACATTAAAAAATCAGCTTTTTCTTTATGCCAGCAGAGCAGGTTGGGATGTCCATGTCTGACAGAGCCAGGAGTGACCATGAGAGCTTGGGTGAGATGATTTCCAAGGTCCCCTCATCCCAAACCATTCTGGGATTCTCTTATTAAACTCATCTAAAACTGTCATCAGTGTCAAACCTTTTACAAACAAACCCCCATCATCAGTCTAGGTTTCTGTGTTAAATATATTTTCATTAATATGATGGTTTCCCAAGCTCCTGCAGGATTTTCCTTTCTACTGCTGTAAATCCAAAGCACCCCTGAGTTTGTTCAGCCAATGCCAGGTGAAAATCTCATCTGGTTTGATGGGGAGAAGGAATGCACCAGGCATGGAAATGAATTAATGAATGAATTAATTTCTGGGATGGAGAGGAGAAGGTGTCAGGTGAGGTTGCCAGGATCTGGATGAATTATCCAGCACTCAGTGATCCATCAGCATTCCCTGAACTGCTCTGCAGAATTAACAGCAGCTCCAGATAAAAGTGGCTGTTTGAAATGAAGACAAATCTGGGATAAGTATGCAAATAAGTTGCAGCAGCTGGCGAGACCTTTGTGGGGGCACTGGAATGATGCTCCGAAATTCCTGCACATCTGGAGGAGGACATTTGGCAGATGGTGTTGCTTAAGGCTTGGGAACAATTCCTGGCTAAAACAGTGGTTATTTTATTGAATTCCCAGCTGAACCGAGCACGGAACAGACTGTGGGATCGGCAGAGCGTGCTAAATGAGCAAAGGTTTGGGAAGAAGAGGGAATGCTGCATCCAGCCAGGCTGGGAAGGGGACAGTGCATCCACACAGGGAGCACAGGGAGTTTGGCCTTGGAGCCACAGCACTTGGTTAAATTCCAGAGCAAAGCCAGCCCATGGCTCAGGCAGGTGTCACCTTTGGAATTCAATAATTAGATTTATTAAAAATGCAGGTTTTTATGGTCAGTCATTGGTGCTGCTCCTGGGAATAAGATGGTGAGGAATTTCTGTAGCCAAAGGAAAAATGGAGCTGTGAAACTTCTTTTATCTCCTGCACTCCTGCAAAGGCCTTCCATGTCTAAAGTAATCCATGGAATCATGGAATATCTTGAGCTGGCAGGGACCCACAAAGATCATGGAGTCCAGCTCTGGGCCCTGCAATCCCACCCTGTGCATCCCTGGGAATAGTATCCAGACTTAATTCCTCTGGATCTGATTAACCAGGAGCATGGGAAACCAAGGGGATGAACTAGTTTTTAGTTTTTAAGTGCATATTTTGTCACTATTTCAACATCCCTGTTCCTGGAAAATAGCATTTCAGGGCTCTCCAGCTTTTTAGTGCCAGTAACAATAAAATAGCATTCCTCATGCAGTACGAGAGATTCCTCACCATTCATTGGGACAGCAGGACGTGCCAGTGGAACTTTTAATTTCCTTTGTTATTACCAAACTTCATCTGTCATTTGCTGGGTTTGGCTTTTCCAGGGATTTGGTAAGAATTTTAGGGACTGGATGTAATTTTTTAGCTGAGCACCATGTGAAATTCCCTGTTTTAATTGATTAAAGACATTTGAATATTCATCACCCTTTTATGATTTAATTACAAATAATGGCCCAGCTTTGTAGCTCCCAGTTAAATGTGAGGTTAAAGGCATGAATTCTAAAATTAGGCAAAATAATATTTTATTATTCTTGGGAAAGAATAGCTGCACCTGATTCAAGGATAATATTTATAACTGAACTAAATATTTATAACTTAACCAGGAGTGGATTGGAATATAAAAATGAGATAAATGTTGAAATTAGGAGTATGTCGCTGTTGAGCAGCTAGCAGAGTAATGAATGCATCAGTTCTCAGTGGCAAGAAGGAATGACCTTTATTGTTTTGATGTCATCACATATATGGAGTTCTCAAAAGTCACCCAGATTGGTCAGTCAGAAGCCTTCCCCCAGGCCTGATTGGCCAGGCCTGCACTGTCCAAGTTCTGGGACACTGTTCCAATAACATCCAAACTTTATCTTTATTTATAAAACACAAGAAAATTTCTCATGGGAAAAGCCTGTGCTAGCCACAGGAGTACACTCATTTATGGTAAAATTGCTGCTCCATTTTAGGTTGTCCCTCTTTTCTCCCCGTGGCAGAGCTTTTCCCTTTATTTTCCTTCCTTTTTTTTTGGCAAACACAGGTGGTTTGCACCTTGTGGGGTTGGAGTACAAAGTGTCCTCCCTGAGTGCCTTATCAGGCAGGCTCATCCCTGCTTCCCCTGTCCTTCATTCCTGTCTCATATCCCAGACTGCATTTCGGGTCAGGATTTTGATTTGTCAGAGAAGAAAGCAAGGAACCTGTGAATCCTTTTAATCCTTTTAACCGTGGGAAGATATGTACCTTTTAGGGCAGGAGTGGGATAACCCAGGAACAAGTTTTTCCTGTTATCTCCTCAAGAAGCTGGGTGTGAACAGTGGATCCTTTCTCCTGTTATCTCTTCCTTGGGATGCAGCATCCATGGACAGGCACCCTCTGAGCTGCTGTTTACAGCTTTACAGCTCCTGGGAAGTGCATTTTAATTCCAACTCAGGCAAAAGCAGAGGAAATCATAACTCCAATGCCATTTCTTCTCCCTTTTGGGAGTTGGGAATGGGAGCTGCTGGAAATCCTGCTTCCCCTGGCCAGCTCTAAATGAGATTTTCCCCCTCCAGCCCTGATTTTTTGATAAAAACTTGTGGCTAGCACAGGTTTTTCCCATGAGAAGTTTTCTTGTGTTTTGTAAATAAAGATAAAGTTTGGATGTTGTTGGAACAGTGTCCCAGAACTTGGACAGTGCAGGCCTGGCCAATCAGGCCTGGGGGAAGGCTTCTGACTGACCAATCTGGGTGACTTTTGAGAACTCTATAAATGTGATGAAATCAAAACAATAAAGGTCATTCCTTCTTGCCACTGAGAACTGATGCATTCATTACTCTGCTAGCTGCTCAACAGCGACAAAAACTGATGTCAGTTCTCCTCAGACATTGCTGGGAACAGCCAATTTCACTGCAATCCCTGCACACGAGCTGCTCTGCTGGATTTTTTTTGGGAAGAGGCTGGGCCAGGAGTTTCCCACCCTGATGTGTCCCTGTCCCTGCCAGGCTGTGCTGCCCATCCCATTCCAACTTCCCTTTCCCCTCACCCTCCCCAGGAGTTCAAGCGTCACTCCAGCTCCACGTGGAGCTCTCCTTCAGGGATGAAGTGGCCTTTATCCTGGATAGGATTAAATTGCAGTGCATCCAAAGGAACTGAACTCCCAGGGATGGGGCAGTGCTCAAGATGTCCCTTGGCTCAGCCCCTGGATGAGCACCCTGCTCTGTGCAGGCTTTGCAGAGAGCTCCTCATCTCATTTGTGATGTCCTGGTCTGGCACAAGTTTCTCTGTCAAAGAGATTTTCTCTCTAGGCCTGGCTGCCTGGAGTTCTTCCCTCTCTTCTCAATCCATTAATGAAGCTCTGCACTTTGACCTGTGATATTCAGGTGGCAGATGGAAGCAGCAGGAAGATGGGAAAGCCCTTAGAATGCTTGGAGGAAGACCCTTGGAGCCAGCCTTAGGGACAGAGGATTGTGCCATGGCTATTTTGCTGTATCAGGAGTGTGAAATCTGAGGATCAGGGGGTGCAATCCCAGCTGGGATCACAGCAGAGCTTGAGCAGTTAGAGAAGAGTAAAACACCTGTTTATAAATCAGCTAGACATGGAAATATTTCATGGGTTTTTTTCTCACTGGGGTAGTAAAATTCGTTTTCTTGGATTTGGAATGGCAAAAAAACTGACCCTAAGCCACTGCTTCGGGGTAGTTTTGATACAGAGGAGCTGAGAAAGGAGCTCAGCCTGGAGCAAAGGAGGCTCAGGGGGACCTTGTGGCTCTGCACAACTCCTGTCAGGAGGGGACAGCCAGGGGGTCAGGCTGTGCTCCAGGGAACAGGGACAGGACAAGGGGAAACAGCCTCAGGCTGGGCCAGGGGAGGCTCAGCTTGGACATGAGCAGGAATTTCTCCATGGAAAGGGTGCTCAGGCCTTGGCAGGGGCTGCCCAGGGAGCTTTGCAGTCCCCATGCCTGCAGGTATTCAGAAGACAAGTGGATGTGGCACTTGGGGACAGTGGTGGCCTGGCAGTCCTGGGTCAGTTGTTGCTGACCTTGGAAGGCTTTTCCAGCCCCAGCAGTTCCTTGGATTCTGTGCTGGTTGTGGGTGAGCTCTGATCCCCTGCCCAGCTCCTGGGTTGAACACAGCCCCATGCATGGATCAGTCCAGCCTTTCCCCTTTTCCCAAGGTGAGCTCCCTCAGGGAAGCAGCTCAGCAGCAGGAGCTGTTTGTCAGTGCAGGATGACGTGGGGATGAGCTGATCTGCCAAGTGAGGTGACTCAAACAAACCTCATCCCTTCTGTGCTGTCCTTTGCCTTGGGACGTTGTTTGCATTCTGAATTCCACTGGGCTGAGGGGTGTGGGAGAGAAATGGGATATGTGAATCCACAAAAGAGGAGCTCTGGCCAGAGCTGCCAGGCATTGATGAGCAGTGAAGGGGCAGGAATTCCATGGGAAGCTGCAGCCTGCTGGGAATGCTCAGAAGCACATCTGTTCTGTGGTTGTCTCCTTACGGGAATAGGAACGGGTTGTTTCCCCTCCGGATGCTCTTTATCGACAAACAGCAATAAATAAGGATTGCTTCTCCCAGGAAGCAAACTCGAGGAGGAGCTCTAGCATGAAAATGTGTTAGTGCTGTTGTTGTTGTAGTAATTACTAATGCAGCTCAGTCTGGGTGGGGCAGGATCCCTGTTTCTTCCATGGTTTTGGGATGAAGTGCCTTTCCCTGTGGGTGGAATTTGGAGGGACCAACAGCAAAGTCAGGGGATCTTTGTGCATTTACCATGAGTGCCAGGGTGAGGATTCCTGAAGGAGATCAATAGAATGAAGGGTGGGCAGGCCCTGGCACAGGGTGCCCAGAGAAGCTGTGGTGCCCCTGGATCCCTGGCAGTGTCCAAGGCCAGGTTGGACATTGGGGCTTGGAGCAGCCTGGGACAGTGGAAGGTGTCCCTGCCCATGGCAGGGGTGGCACTGGGTGGGATTTAAGGTCCTTCCAACCCAAACCATTCTGGGAATTCTGTGGTTCTGTGAATGTTGCATTGACCAAATTCCTACAACCCCCTGAAGTTCAGTAGTAACAAGCAGCAAATGGAACTGGCTGAGACTCCCCATCCTAAAACTCATCCTGGAATAATGGGAGCACGCTGCCTTGCAGTGTTTCTTGTGTTTTCAAACAGCTTTAGAAATGCTTTGACAATATTTGCACTGAATTGGAGTCTTAAATGATTTGGACCGTGAGACAAATTTAATTTCGGTTGGTTTTTTTCCCTCCCAAGTTGCTTTATCCTAACAAGTTCTAGCAGTGCATGAAGGGTTTTTCATTTACATGATGCTTTTCTGTTTCATCAAGTGCTTTGCTTGCACTCTGATGGTGCCTGCAGCAATCCTGAAATGTGCTAATAATGGTGTTTTATCTGAGTAATGAAAAGCAGATAAACAAAGGGACTTGTGCAGGACACAGATCCAGGCAGCAGCAAAGGGCTCCATGTGGCACTGGTGCCTTTTGTTGTCCTGGAAGATTTGGGACCACCAGAACAGGCTTTATGTTCCTATAAGCGTGTGCTGGTTTGGAAACAAAATCCCTGTATGTCCCTGGGGCTTTTTAGTTTGTATCTGCCCCAAAATTAAACTCGAAGTTAATTAATTAAACACCCTGCTCAACTCCAGTTCATTAGCAGAAGAATGGTTTGATACTCAGTGCAGTGTGGTGGTTAAAGAGCTGATTGTTATGTGTGCAAAAAACTCCATATGTGGGTTCCCAGAAGAAAATCTGGCATTGTAATGAATTCAGGAGAAATCCTTTTCCCTGCCTGAAGTGAATGGCATGGGTGGGCTCTTGTGACTCAGGCAGATGTTTTCTGCAGGAATATACAGCACCTCTCCTGCAGAGTTCCCCCAAAACAGACATCTCTTTTATTTGGTGATATTTCCAGGGGATCAATGGGGCTGCTGCAGCTCTTGCTTTTGTGCTCTCTGTAGCCAAAGCTTCTTTGTGGAGTCCAAAGTTCAGGGGAAAGTGGATTTAGAAATGGAGATTGGAATGCAAAATTTACCTTTTGGCTCATGGAAAATGCAATGAAAAGAGTTTTGTTATAAATGCTCCCCAAAGGGGAGTGCTGGGAATGTTCACCTGGAGAGGAGAAGCTCCAGGGAGAGCTCAGAGCCCCTGGCAAAGGCTGAAGGAGCTCCAGGAGATCTGGAGGGGGAGTGGGGACAAGTTATGGAGTGACAGGACAGGGGTGAGTGATGGCTTATGTACAGGATGTGACCCCTGGGAACACACTGCTCCTTGTGACTTCATTTTTATTTTTCATTCCAAAAATACAGAGAATCAAAGTGTCATTTAGGCTGAAAAATCCTAAAGATCACAGAGTCCAGTCATTCCCCAGCACTGCCAAGGCCACCACTGCCCCATGTCCCCAAGTGCCACATCCACACAGCTTTGAAATCCCTCCAGGAATGGAAATCCACCACTTCCCTGGGCAGCTGTGCCATGGCTGGACAGCCCTTTCCGTGTGAAATTTTCCTTAATACCCAACCAAAACCTCCCCTGGCACAACTGGGACTGTTTCTCCTTGTCCTTTCCCTTGTTCCCTGGGAGAAGATGGTGAGCACAGCCCAATCTCCGGGCAACACATCCACATGCCTTAGAAAGTTTCCTCAAAACTCCTTGAGGTTCATCATTCACCAGAGGGATTTTGAGTTTTCCTCCCATTTCTGGGTGATGTTTGTTTGTGCAGTTGCTCATTTTCCCGTCCTGCAGTGTGATGCCTCTGACAGCAACACCCAAACGCCAGGGAGGTGACAGCAGCTCTGGGATTACTGCTGTTCCTGCTTTCTGTCCACATTCCAGCATTCCCTTGGAGAGCAGCAGCTTGCTGAGCACACAAATGGCTGTCATCATTGTTAATGATGGAGCTGCTCTGTAATTACAGATGCCTTTGACTCCAAGAACACTGGGAATGTTGGTGTTGGTGCTGGTCAGGCTCTCTGGATGAGCAGCCGATTCATCCTGGAGGGGATGGGCAGAAAAAAGGGAACAAATCATGGGGCTGTCCTGTCACTGCATCAATGGAGTCACCAGTGGAACTCAGGGAGTGTCACCAACGCTGCAGGACAAGGACTGTTTTGTGCACAGCTGCTTTTTTTCCTCCTCCCACGATGGGCTTTTCATATCCTGGGAAATCTCCAGGGGATGGACCCAAGTGGGGCTTTCCAGGACCTGAGGGAGCTAAAGATGGAGAGGGACCATTTCCACAGCTTGGAGTGCCAGGACACAGGGAATGGCTTCAAACAGAAGGAGATTTAGGTTTAGATGGGATCTTGGGAAAGAATTGTTCCCTGGGAGGGTGGGGAGGCTCTGGGGTGCATTCCCCAGAGAAGCTGTGGCTGTCCCTGGATCCCTGGCAGTGTCCAAGGGCAGGTTGGAGCAGCCTGGGATAGTGGAAGGTGTGCCTGCCTGTGTTGGAAGGCTGGAATGAGCTGAGCTTTAAGATCCATCCCAAAGCATTCCATGACTCTATGAAAAATTACTCTATTTTTACAAGCCTGCAGCTGCACTGCCTCAGTTTCCCCTGGTTTTCCACACTTGGAAAATGTATTTCTAGGAATGTGTATTTCCAGACTAAAGCCATTCTCCTTTTTGGGATTTCCACAGGCTCTAAAGAATATTTCGGCTGTTTTCTGGCACTCCCCAAATCATCTCATCTCCTCTTCACCTGTTAGTAGAAGGCTGGGCTGATTCATTGCTTTTGAGCATTGTTTAGTTATACCCCCATTATCAAAAAAATAAAAAGAGCTATTTGGGATCCTTGGGTATTTGGGAGGGGTGGAGGCAGGCTCTGAGCCTGCTTGGCTGTGATTCCTTGGGAAAAGGGACCAAAAATAGAACTTACATTTCAAACAGCTCCAGGCAGTTGTGCTAATTTTAAAGATTTTAAAATATCCATCAGTTCATGGAGTTAAATGCCTTTTTTTTGGGCCTCGCGTATGGACAGGCACAGCGGCAGTTTTGAGGAATGTGCTGATGCTTAGTCCAAATAAAGATGGGAAAATGATTGGAATTTGTGGAGAAAAAAGAAAGAGCCACTGTGTGGTGTGAAACCTTCTTTATTCCAGAGCTGTCCCTAAATGAACCCCCTGCATCACACACCTGGGAACTTCCTGAATTAAGACTTCGATTTTAGTGCAGATTCAGGTGAATTTCTGGGAAGGGAAAAGGGCTGTTGCTGAAATCCTGGAAGTGCTACCGAGTCACCCAGCTCCAGCAATAAATCCCTGCCATTGCATTCTCTTACCCATCTGCATCAGCCACAGTTTGTTTGTATTCCTGATTATTCCATCATCCTGGGTTGAAAAGTGATTGCTGTTTGACAGGCTGATGCTGCCAAGGGAGGGAAGGTTATTCCCAGCACATTCCAAACCAGAATATGCAGGACTTCAAGGCACTGTTATGACCTTTACAATGCAGTGTTACAGTAATATCCTGATTTTAACTGCCTGTTGTCCATGGAAAATGTGGCTCTAAGTTTCCCCAATATTGTGATTATTTCGGAGTTTTCCAGCAGTGCTCTGGAGTTGGTGCAAGGAGCATCCCCTACCCCTGGGATCCATGCTCAGCCCACAAATGAGTCCCACAGGTAATTGCTTCATTAAATCACTGCCAGTGTTGCTCGTTCTGCCAAAAGGCAAAATGCTCCTTCCTTTTAATAAGGGCTCATTATTATATTGGGGTGTTTATGAAAATGCAAAGGAGAGAGAGAAAGCGTTAAAAGCAATTACTGGGAACATTTTTGTTGCTATAACGACGAGAGGCAGCTCTTGATGAGCCATCAGATCCTCAATGTTGTTAAAAAGTTTCGTTGCCACGACAACAGAATGCAGTTTTTATTTCCAGGGACTGATACTTTTGCTTTTTTCCCTTGTTTTTGGAGCAGCAGCCTGCATTGGGTTTTTGGAGTGTGAACTATTTAACACACATGAGTAGGAAATGGGAAGTAGAGTACATAGGGATGGATCCTGTGCTTTCCCTTGTGTGCTAAATTTGGCTTTTAATAACTCCTGGGAACAGGGAAACTTCTGGGAGTCTTGGAGGGGAAAGGCTTTGATCCCTAGAGATATTCTTTAAAATGCCAGGGCTGGATGGGATCTTGGGAAGGAATTGTTCCCTGGCAGGGTGGGCAGGCCCTGGCACAGGGTGCCCAGAGAAGCTGTGGCTGCCCCTGGATCCCTGGCAGTGTCCAAGGCCAGGCTGAGCTGCTGCAATAAAGGCAAGGATTTAGTGGAAAGAGGTGAAAACAGCAGGAATTGCCCTTTTCCCTGCCCCAGTGATGGTCTGCAAGGCAGCATCTGGATTAGAAACCCGAATCCTGAAGTGTCCTTGCTGCTGCTCCTGATTTGTCCCAAGTTCTATAGAGCCCCATCCCTGCTCCCCTGCCAGGAGCAGGATTTTGCCGAAGCAAACCTCCTGTGGCACAGCCCAGAAGCCACTGAAGAGATTTTTTGGGATGTGTGTGAATGAGGGAAGGATGAGAGGAGCTTCACGGGGTCCTGGCCTGCTCTGAGTCAGCAGGGAGCACTCTGGGAGAGATCCCAAGGAAGACAAGGAGCAGCATGGTAATTCCATATCAGAGATCCTGCAGGGCACAGATAACAGGCTTGGAGTTGTTCCCGAGTGATTCCAGCAGCACAGAAACATCACTGAGCTCCAGAGCCTGAGGAGTATCCATCCCTATCTCCTGCTCCACTGTGATGATCTGCCATGTGCTCAGGGAGCAGAGATGGACACAGGAGCAGCTCTCTAACCCCCTTCCCAGCCTCTCCTGCGGCACTGGAGCATGGAATCTGGGAAATGAACCCAGTTTGGAAATGAATCTCTCTAATTGCAACGCTGCAGTTTGAGAACGCTCTGCTCATTAGCTCAGTGGCTGTGATTAGTGCTTATTACCTGCACTTAATTGCCCCAACCTTCTCTCTCTTTACTCCTTTTTCCATCTGATTTCCTGAGAATTAAGAAGTTTGTTTTGTTTTATTAAAGCACTGAGGAGAATAGAGAGATGAGAGAGGACAAGCACATCTGAGTTGCCCAAAACCAAACCAAAATTTCTCCTGAAATTCAACTGGCAAAGTCCACCTTTCCCAAAATTCAACACTGTGGAGCAAGAAGCAGAGTGTCCAAGTGTCTTCATCCATTTCTCTCCTTCCCAGGTGTGGGTTCTTTACAGCATTTGCTGCTAGAATTTACACCCCAAAAGAGCAGAACTCTCTTTGCAGCTGAGCTTGGGATTTTTAATTTTTTTGCCTTCATAAAGTGATGTTCTGCTGGGCTGCAGATCTGCTTTGGAGACTTACTGCATAGTACAAATTATTTGAGGCATTTCTTTTTTCAGTGTTTCCTCTACAGCCTGTTTACAAGAAAACACTTTCCCCTGTGTAAATTCTCCTACGTTTTCTTGATAGTGAAATATTTTACCTCCATATGTAGATGTTGTTAAATTCAAACTGGCTGCTTCACAGATTGTTCCAAGAAAATTTCCAGGGGAGGAAAAAATCATTTGTGACAAATTTCTTTGCTGTAGTTTGTTTTAATTGGGGAGTTTAGGAATTATTCTTTTCACCCAACTCCCAACCAGCAAATTCACTGCCTCTGCTCTGTGTTTGCATTAATCAGTCCATAACTGAGGTGTGATCAAGGCATTCCATAGTGATAATCCTCATTTTCCCTCCCCTTCCTGGTGATCCTGAATTGCTGTTTGATCCATTGTAAGTTGTTGATGGAGCAGGGATGTTTTGGGAGAGGCAGTGGGATTTAGGGAATGACCTGCAGCAGTTTAAAAAGCACCCTGGGAAGCACTGAGCAAGCTCTACCTGCTTTTGTCATCACCTGGCTGCACTTGAGGCCTGACAAATTCCAGTTGGGAATGCCCTGTGTGTTCCTGGAGGAGCTGGAGAACAGGGATATGAAGCTAGGGAGGCTGGGATTTCTCCTGGGTAGCAGGAGATTTGCCCAGAGGTGCAGTTTGCTTCTTCTGTAGTTAGATGATTTTCTCGTTGCTAACTCCTGCATCCCATGCAGGGTCATTCCCGCAAAGAATGGTTTTCCATGATGACCTTTAGCTGCCAGAGATCTGAATTTAGAAAGGGTTTTCCCCCAAAAAAGGGTGCAATAATCTGAGATCACAGGAGAGCAAGGCTTTAGAGACATTTAGTGGAACTATTCTGGGTTAAACACAGGTGAGGAGCAGGGCTCACGGAATACACAGAAACTCCAGGGAGGGACAAATCCCCTCACCCCATCTGGGAATTGTGGGGTTTTTATTGCTGGGAATTTCTCCCAGGCCCTTCCCAGGCTGCTGGAACAGTTGCTCGTCAACATCCCCCCTCTCTGCTAGCAGCTTGTCAGCAGATGTTCGTTTCTCCCCCCACAATGATTCATTTTCATCTAAACAACAGAAAAAACTCACAAGTAAAGCCTTGCTAGGTCCCATGAATTATTTAAAAATCATTTCAGATGTCAAAACTCCAGTTACAGTTCCTTGCAGCTCCCTGGTGACTCTGGAGTCATCGCTCTTGAAAATAACCCAAATTATATTTAATAATTGAATAGCATCTAGTTTGGTGCTTCTCTATCAACTCTTGGAGTGACATTCAGTGCTCATTAGAAGGTGCTTGGGGTTGTTTAATTCTATATCATGCCAGGACTGCTGCCCAGGAACATGTTGATTTTAATTGCATTTAGCTTTGATTACAAAAAAAGAGTAAATCACTCCGAAAGGGTCGGATTGTTCCGTTTGGCCTCAAGCTGTTTTGCTTTTCACAGCAGATATTTGATGTGGAAATCTGGTTCTGTGTGGAACAGGAGTTGTGGAACAGAACTAATGCAAGGTGAAAATCAAAGCAGATGTGTAGGGTCTTTTTTAACCGTGACAAAACGTTTTCAGAGCAAATTTCAAAATTCAGGGGTTTTTTTGTTTCATGACATAAAATAAATCTCATTGAGCCCTCTCTGCTGCCAAACATGTACCAAATCCTATATTGTATGGATAGAAAATAATTCCTAAATTATCTTGCATGGCTTTCTTCCATTCTCCTTCTTCCCCTTTCTTTCTGGGACTCAGGAGTGGAACATTTGATTTTCAGGTAATTTGAGCCAGAACCTCAAATACTGCTTAATTTGGTAGAAATTAATGACCCATTAGAGGACTTAAAAGCCTTTTTCTTTTCTTCCCTGTGGGAATGGTGAGGCCCTGGGATGGAATTCCCAGAGAAGCTGTGGCTGCCCCTGGATCCCTGGCAGTGTCCAAGGCCAGGGTGGACACTGGGGCTTGGAGCAGCCTGGGACAGTGGAAGGTGTCCCTGCCATGGGATAAGCTTTAAGGTCCTTTCCATCCCAAATCCGAGGCAAAATCCAGCATTTTCCCCAAATCCAAGGCAAGTATGCCCTGTAAAGTCGACCATCAAGTACGATCCTGGCACTTTATATCCCAGTTTTTGATGGTTTTAGGATGCAGAGGAGCAGTGTGGGAATGTGCATAATTCTGTAGTTCCTTTTATCTCCAGCAGAAGTTGAATTATTTAGGATTTATGACAGGAAATCTTTGCCTTTAAACCTTTCAGTTAAAAACATGATTTCTTCTTGCAGTGGGTGTGAATCCCAGTAACCAACCAGTGTCAGGGGAAGGGGAAGCAACTGGGAATAACAGAGTCTAGAAATTCTGTGTAAATTCAGTTTTGTTTGGACAGGGAGGTGCTTAATTGACTGAAAAGTGGAAATAAAGAACTAAGACAACAAACCAACTGTTTGGAATCAGTGCTAATCATATTTACCTTTAATCTTTCCAGGACTTTCATGGATTTGGGTGGTTTTGCAAGAATGATTCTGACTAATCCTGAGCCTTTCGAAATTAGTTATTTTCCATGCAGGGTTTTAATAAGTCAGGTTAGAACTATAGAATCCCAGGTGGTTTGGGTGGGAAGGGACCTCAAATCCCACCCAGTGCCACCCCTGCCATGGGCAGGGACACCTCCCACTGTCCCAGGCTGCTCCAAGCCCTGTCCAGCCCCAAATATTCCAGATGTTTTGCCATCTGTGGGGCAGATGGGATTCCCTTCTCTCCTTCATGGATCTGATGTGTGAAGCTGTGTTTGAAAGCTTCGGTGTGGCTCAGTGCCCACCCTTTGCACAGGGCTTTTTTTGTGTTTTCCAAACCCTGTGGGCTCCAGAGACACAGAGAGAACAATCAGTGAGTGAGGACTAATCTGGGATAACGCAGGCAGGGCTGGAGAGATGGAGCTGCTGGCCTGGAAAACAGGCTGGGATTAGGAAATGCCAGCTTGGTGGGGTGTCCTGAAGGCACAGGGAGAGGAAAATGGAGCTGTTTGATGGCAGCACAAACAGGGTGAGGAAGGATCAGTTTGGACTCCTTTTGAAGCCGAGGAAAATCAGGAGATCTGGGATGGGCATTCCTTGGATGAGGTGTGGGGAGAAAACCAGATGTTTTTGTGATTATGGAAGGCCTGGGAATTGATACTCAGAGGGTGCTGAAAAATCTCTTTGTGATCTGTGCAAGTCCCAGGAAGGGGACAGGGATGGACAAAATCCTTCATTATTCGGAGGCAGGAAAAGGGGAATCCTGAGAATTTTGCTTGAGGGAATTTTGGAGTCACTCTGACAGGATTTCCAGCCCAGTGGGAGCTGTTCTTTGAAGCTGGGACCAGTGAGAGCCTTGGCATTGAAATCAGATCATCAGGAAGGAATGAGGGAAGGATTTTGGCATCATCTGTAGATAATCATTAAAAAAACTTCTAAACAGAATTGAAATACAGACACAGGAGTAGAGCAAATGGCGAGACTGACTGAAAAATACAATATATTTATATTTAACAAGGTGTAAAAATTCATTCATAAGTTTGGTCATACCTTCACCTGCAGAAAAGGGCAAAGCATAAAAAATTAATTACTTTCTATTTCCTGATTTAATTGGCTGTTGAACACGAATTTCTCCTTTAAAACAAGGAGCCCTGTGTTGTTGATCTTTAATTTTTTTTTTTTGTTATTATTTTATAATAAATGATATCTGTTGGTGTGCTGGGTTGAGGTTTGAGCCCTCAGCCCTGAGGTGTGGAAGGGCTGCCTGAGGGATCCAGCACGGATTTGTCATGGATATTTCAGGACAGAGGCAGAGCCCGTGCTCTGATTTAAAGGAGTCTGTGCTGCAATTGGATTACAGGTCCCAGTTAAGTTAATAAAATCAGGGAAATGCAGAATTAAGGTGATTATTGGAATTGGTGGGTCTGCCTTAGCAGGAAAAGCACAATTCCTGGAGGAGGAGATGAGCCCTGGGCTGTGCTGCCACGCTCAGAATGCCAGGATTTCATGGAAATATATCCATGCTTTCTTCATGTACATATATACATGTATAACGAGATGGGCATATAAATAAAATATCAATTTCTGCTTCAAAGCCAGGTTGGATGGGCTCTGAGCAACCTGGTCTGGTGGAATGCCTGTCCAGGCAGGGATAGGAGCTGGGTGGAGAATTCCTGCTGCTGCTGTTGCATTTCCCAGATGTGCCACATCCTCACGGCTCTGACCTCACTCCTCGGGTAAAATGCACTCAGAAGGAACAGAATTGGATTTATAGATCCCAAATATGACAGGAATTACCTTGAATACTTCATAGATCCAATTTAGAGGTGCTTGAACTCAATGTTTCTTAGCTGGGAGTGAGGTTGGGATGGGGTTGGAAATGTCAGGTATTTTAAATTGGTGCATGGCTCCTGCCAGACCTGAGGAAATCTCATCATTAACCCCACACTTTGGATAAAACCAGACCAGGGCCTGGAAGGAGAGACAATTTTTCTGAATTTAAGTTTTTCCCTAATTCCAATCTATTAAATTATTGCCCAGTTTTGGTGCCATCTTAAATCTCATGTGCTCTTGGGCTCCTCTGCCTGAAATCCCATAGAGTTCAAAACTAACTCATGGAATTTTAGGGTTCACTCTTGAGACCTGTAACTTCTGCCTTTAGAAAAAAAGCTGAGCAGCAGCATTTTTAATCATGAAATCAATCCCCTGGACACACCCTACAAATAATACTCAGGATATTAACCACAGACATGGCAATAGATTAAAATCCTTCCGTATTAGCTGGAAATTGTGGTTATGTTTGCTTGGAGCAGCATTTCCAGCAGGAAAAATGGTGTTGGAAAGGCTGGAGATTATCTTAATCCAGGAAAGACTGGGATCATCAGGGTTGGGGCTGAGCATCCTCCACCTCAGCCTGGGACAGTGGGAGGTGTCCCTGCCCGTGGCAGGGGTGGCACTGGATGTGGTCTAATGTCCTTTCCAGTCCAAACCATCCTGGGATTCTGGGATCCCATCTGCCACAGCCTCTCCTACCTCTGCCCATCCCAGACTTGCCTTAGTTTCCCCTGATTTATCTAAATTTGCATCAAATGATCCCAAGGTTTATCTAAGTTGGATTTCCCTGTGAGTGCCACCTCTCTTCTCCCTGCTCCTTCCCAACTGCAATCAACCAAATCCCACTTTAATCCGTAGTTTAAACCTCCCCACTTGTTAGCTCAGTCTCTCATGTCTGTTCTTCCCCAACAGCTGAGCTCACTGCTGGCTCTCAAAAAATAAAAGAGCTCCTGAACAGCAGCACTGGCATGTAATTCCCTCTGAAATCCATGAGCAAACTTTCCAGGGAAAGCAGATTTCAGTGAGTTTTAGCCACATTCACTGCTGCCTTTGGGATGCAACAGCAAGTGTTGGGTGGATTGTGGAAACTGGCTGCTGGCTGGGGACTGCAGACATTGAAAGTAATTAATAAATGTTATTATAGGGAGGAAAAAAGCTCCTCAATATTCCATTTTCACTGTGATTTCTGAGCATTCCAGCTGAGACACCAACTACCACAGTCAGTGTTCAGTTCACAGCGTTTTCCATCCAAGTCACAACCATCTGGAATGATGGAATGATGCTTCTGCATATCAGGAAGGGAATTTTAGTTGATATATATATTAATCAACAGCCAGAGTAGCTTTATGCCCCTGAACAACTCCTATAAATGCATGGGGAATGTTTTTATTCCAGCTGTCCCTCCCAGCATTTATTGAAACCCCACAAGCTTCCCTGATGGAATGCACGGTGTTATTTCTGTTTGTATTATGGATTTAATGGCTTGGAAAAACAGCTCCTGGTGAATCCCATTAAAGACTCTGCCAGCCAGAGGAATCCAGCCTCCCCCTGCACTGGGGTGGGCTGGTTTGAGGAGCAAGTTTTGGGGGCTCAGGACAAGGGGTTGGGATTTTTCCTTTTCCCAAAGTGCTCCTCCCTCTGAGGGAAGCATTGGGATCCCCTCTTCCAGGCAGCTGATGGGATCTGCAGTGGGAGTGGGAAGGAACCCACTGGGATCACTGCTCAGCTCCTGGCCCTGCACAGACACCCCACCAACCCCACCCTGTGCATCCCTGGCAGTGCTGCCTGAGCACTCCTGGAGCTCTGGCAGCCTTTGGATATGTTGTGGAAATGAAGGTGGAAACCTCCCTGTGCTGCCGTGGAACAGGGAGTGAGCCCACCCCAACATTATGGGGGGAATTCATCTCCCAGAGGAAACAAATCAGGCAAAAAGAGGAATTGGAAATTCTGTGTGCCCTGGAGCTGCTCCTGTTTTCCCAGCCTCGGGAATATTGCAAGACAAAAAAACCACTGCAGCAAATGTTGCCCCAATTTCTTGATATTCCCCTTTCCCCCTGTAGAGAAATTCCTGATATTTGTCTTTTGTTGCTTTTCCTGCCCATAAACAGCAGGATTGGGGTTTTGAGCTGCTTCATGTCCCAGTGTGCTGCCAAGCCCCAGTTTAACTGCTCAGTATTTCTCAAAATATTGGGATTCCAGCTCAAAGCTGGAAGTTTAGCTTTGTTTGCAGGTGGCAGCAATGGATTAGTTCTGTTTTGTGTTAAGAATTTGAGTAGTTGGGCTTACAACATGCCATGGCTTTGTTGTGAGATTATTTTCCTTGCAGCCTCTGAAGGGTT
The DNA here is from genome assembly GCF_008360975.1 of Lichenostomus cassidix. Lineage (NCBI taxonomy): Eukaryota > Metazoa > Chordata > Aves > Passeriformes > Meliphagidae > Lichenostomus > Lichenostomus cassidix. The sequence goes on from NC_139487.1 coordinate 33,410,683, forward strand.
GGTGGCTTTTCCCTCTGTCCCTTCTCGTCAGTGTCTTTTTCCTGGTGAAACCAAATCCCAGTTGGAGAAGGGGAGCCCCAGCCCTGGAGCCTTTTGGACAAGGGACAAGGAGTTGTCCCTGGCTCTGCTCTTCTCATAGGGATGTGCAAATATCTCAGTGTTGTGATGATTTCCATTTTCTTTCTGTTGTTTCTGTGGAGGAGATTGTGGGGTTCAGCTTCACCAGTCTTACAGCTCCAGAATAATTTATTTCACTCCTTTATTTCATATTATTCAGTCCAAAACTCCTCATTTCTCTGCATGTCCTTTTGCTCAGCAGAGTCATTCTGCTCATAACATCCTGTAAAAAGAGATTCTTCCTGTTGCTTTACACCCAGACAGTTGCAGTTTTGTCTTTTTGGCTATTTTAGCAGTTTTGGGGCCGTCATTTCAGAGTACATTTTAATTTTGTCCCATCCAAAGCCCAGGGAGCAGCTCAGAGATTCAGCAGCAGAATGAATTCAAGCCACACGGCTGAACTATAAAGGAAGTTTAAAGAACTTGGCAGAGCCCCTCTGTAAAAGCTACAAAGCAGCTCTAAAAGTAGTTGTCACATCTTCCCAGGTTTGGGATTAGCACTGGCATGTTTGGGACTGGTTGTGTAAGGAAAACAAACTGCACTTCTTCTGCTTCCTCTGCTGCTGCTTCTGCTTCTTCTTTTCTTCTTCTGCTTCTGCTGCTGCTGCTTCTGCATCTCCTGCTGCTTCTGCTGCTCCTTCTGCTGCTTCTTTTTCTTCTTCTGCTACTGCTGCTGCTGCTTCTGCATCTCCTGCTGCTCTGCTGCTGTTTCTGCTTCTCCTGCTTCTGCTTTTTCTGCTCTTCTTCTTCTTCTTGTTCCACTTCTATTTCTGTTTTTTTTTCTGATGCTGCCTCTTCTTCTGCTGCTTCTGCTTTTTCTTCTGCATTTGCTTTTCTGCATTTGCTTTTCTGTATCTGTGTTCTTCTTTTTCTGCTGCTTCTGCTGCTTTTTTTGCTGCTGCGTCTGCTAATCCTACTTCTGCTCTTCCTGCTGCTCTTGTTTCTGCCTCTTCTGCCTCTTCTCTTTCTGCTTCTTCTATCACTTCTTGTTCTGTTTCAGCAGCTTTTTCTGCTCCTGCTCCTTGTGTCTCTTCTTCTGCTGCTTCTGCTTCTTCTTCTGCCTCTTCTGTTCTGCTTCTTCTTCTTCTTCTTCTTCTTCTTCTTCTTCTTCTTCTTCTTCTTCTTCTTCTTCTTCTGCTGCTGCTGCTGCTTCTAATTCTGCTCTTCCTTCTCCTTCTCCTTCTCCTTCTCCTTCTCCTTCTCCTTCTCCTTCTCCTTCTCCTTCTCCTTCTCCTTCTCCTTCTCCTTCTCCTTCTCCTTTCTCCTCCTTTCTCCTTTCTCCTTCCACTCCTCTCTTCCAAGTGCCACTTCAATCAGGCTTTTCAATCCATAAATCCATCATGCTGGAGAGGTGTCCCAGGTCAATTATTTGCACCCAGTGCAGGTATTTGTGGCACTTTCCTCGTTCTCATGGTTGTTACTCATGAATTAAAGCATCCCGTGGTGCAGAATTGTAAATGAGAGTGTCTGGCTGGGAAAATGGATTTCCACCTGGCTTCCTGCTGCTCTCCCTGCTCCAGTGAGCTTTATGGGAAGTTGGCCATTCTGTAGCTAAACAGTCCCATAGCACCTGGAGATGAAGGGAAAAAAAAGCAGTAAAACAATGGTTTGTTACTTTGGAGAATTTATCATAAATTTTGCTGCATGTGAACAGCTCTTTAAAAAAGTGTTTTCCTTCCAAACCCTTTCTTGAGAACTCAGAGCTGGGAATTTCCTGGGCCTGGGTGATGTTGTCCCTTAAGAAGAAATCAGTGGATGAGGGTGAAGTGCATATTTTAGATCTCTTGGTGTCAAGATCTGTTGCAGAGCTGTTAAGATCCCTCCTTTAATTGGGAATATTAATTTTCTTTGGGATTGGGGCTCCTGGAGGCAACAAACTAGAACTGATTCGTGGTCTCTTTTCAATATGAAATTATAACTTTCCTCATTCCTCTTTCCTGATACTGTTTCCATGATCCTGGCATGCCAGTGAGCTGATTTGTCCCAGGCTGGATCTCTACCTTTCAGGAGAGATTTGTGTTGTTTCCCTCTTTTCCTTCCCCAAATAATTGAAAACATTTTTCCTCACCCCCTCTTGCATCCAGTGAACTAAAGAAGTTCTTTAATTCGAGACTTCTGACCTGCCTGAGAGCCTTTTTGGCTTTCATCTCCCCTCACCACATCACTCTCCATCACACTGCAGACAGGATTTGGGAGTATTTTTGTGGCTTGTTCTTCCTGAATTATTTCAATTTTCAGTGTTCAGGACTGGAGTGAATACAATTTCTGAAGTAGTTTGGGAGCTTGTGCTCATACAAGGGTTAATTAAAAACCTGGGGAAAGCTCTGTGTTGTGGGAGTGTGAGGAGAGCAGAACTCCATTTGTACAACCAGGAGGAAGAGGAGGGGGACAGGGTAAAGGTTCTGTAAAATCACAGTTTGAAAAGAGCAAATCAGGACAGATCATTAGCAGGGTTTGTAGTACAAGCAGTTTGAAATTCCAAGGAAAACACCTGATGTCATTAAGGACTTCCTTAATTAATCCTTGCCAGCACTTCTCATCAAGGCTGAGGAGTTACGAGGCTGCAGAAGAGGATGGAGAGATTTGGGGCAGACAGCAAAGATTGGGAATGATGCTGGAGAAAAATAGATGCTGGGGAAACATCAGGGCCTTCAACTGATCAAATGACCCAGGGTGAGGTTATTCCTGAATAATTCATCAGGAGTCTTCTGTGAAATGTTGGGGTAGGAGGCTGGATTACCCCAAGAAAAATCCTAGGATCCTCCATAGGATCTGCTCCAGATGACTGTTCTTAGCACTGGCTGATAGATGATGTCAGAACTGTTTAATACTTTTCAATTTCATAATTTCAGGTGCCTTTTTAGTACTTATATTTATATTTATTTATATTTATAGTTATAGTTTAGTTATAGTTATAGTTATATTCATTTATATTTAATACTCCAGGTGGTTTTGTTCAAGAGCAGAGTTTGATAATACCAGTTTCCTTCTGCTTCTTTCCTTGGTCATATCCAATCTGATCCAGGCACATCTCATTCCCGAGCAAATCTGACCAACTTCCTTGGGATCTCAGGGTCTCTGGAATGGATTGGGGTGAAAGCAGAGCTCCCTGGAGGTCACAGGTCCTTCCTGCTTCCTTTCCTCCTCACAAAACCTGGATTTCTTATTTGTTACCTCTGAGGTCAGGCATTGAGCAGCAGCCAAAATATTCCAGGGATCCAGGGGCAGCTTCTCTGGGCATCCTGTGCCAGGGCCTGCCCACCCTGCCAGGGAACAATTCCTTCCCCAAATCCCATCTAACTCCACCCTCTGGCAGTGGGAGTTTTTCTCTCTCTCTGCATTTATCCTCCATCAAATCTAAATTACTCCTTCCATAGTGACAAATCTCCCTGGGGAATAACGGGAAGGGACCTTCTGGAAAATGGGATATCAGGGTAGAGTCATCCTTGTCCCAGTGCTGTTGTTATCCGAAACTTGGAACAGAAACATTTGGGAAGAAAGGAATTTATTTCTGCTCCAGGCATTGGCTGCATCCCCTCTCCATCACTCCATGCTGTATCCTGGAGTCTGCTGGAGCCTCCTTCATGATCCCTGGTGTGTTTGGTTAAAACAATTCCATGTGCTCCTCCTGTTCAGTTAAATGTGCTTTTCATCATCATTTCTTACTTAAACCAGGAGGGAACAGAAATAGCTGGAAATGGCTGTGTTTTCCCCCATGGTAATTTCCACAATATTCCCTGCAAAGCCCAACCCAGGCTGGGAGGATGGGTAAATAGGAGCAGAAATTTGAGGGATTGTCTGCCCAGAAAAGGCCCTGAGGACACAAAGTTGCTGCTGTTTCTGTGCCTGAGGGCAGATAAACAAACAGTTATTGGAATGAAATAGCCTGAAAGCCAAAGTGAGCTGATGAATTCCAGTTTGGGGTGCAAGGGAATAATAATTTTCAGGTCTGATAACGCTGCCAGCAGCACTTGGGCTGAGGATGATTCGCCTGGTGATCCTTGAAAAAACTTGGAGAGGCTTCAGTGAGCACACAAAAACTTGGGAAGATGCTCAAAGAATGCAGGGCCCTATGAATATTGCATTTAATTTTGGAAATAATGCCCCTGCTGGCTGCTCTCATTTCAAGGATTTTTGAATATTAAGGACTTGCCCACCTATCTAACAAAAAAAATTCATATTAAAAAACATAAACGGTATTAATGTTGCTCTTCTGTAAATATTCTCACTTAAAACTTTGCATTTCCCTCCTTATTTCACTGTGTTTGCACGTGATGGAGGGAAAGGAGTAGCTCAGCTCTGACCCTAAACTTGATGATTTTCAGCCACTGGGCTCACAAGAAGAACAGAAGCAAAACAGCCCAAACTTGGTCCTTCCACAGGCTGGAGATGTGGTGGAAATACAGAAACTTTAGAGAATTAAGGCCTGGAGAGGTTCAATAATGAATAATCCCTATTATTTAGGGATTTAGGGCTGTTCAGCCTGGAGAAGAGAAGGCTCTGGTCACCCCTTGCAATTGGGATAGATTTTCATGGCTTCCCAGGTAAATGAATAGGAAGAAAAGTTTGGAAAAGCTTCTTTTTGGAAAAGAAGTTTGACATTGTTTATTGAGTTTTTTAATTTGCTTTAATCAGGGATGTTGATGGAGAGAGGGGTTTGACTCATTTACTGAAATCATTGATTTAGATCATTTCAGGCAGCTTGAATCAGAAATTAGGGTTTAACCATGGCAAGCATTTCAAATTTAAACTTTAATGATGACATCTCCACCCCATCCAGCTCTGACCCAGGAAATCCTGATTCTTCTGCCTCAGCTCTTCCCTGTTTCTCACTTTGTCTTCAACCCTTGAACCACTGCAGAAATCTGCCATGAATCATCAGAAATCATAATTTACATCAATCTGTTGGTTTATGGTGCAGCTCAAATATCCTGCAGTGCCCAATACCCTTGCCTGGAGAGGTCCTAGAGCTGCAGCCATATAGAAATCCCAGTCTTGGGCATCCCTGTCCAAAATCCTGGTGGCTTTTGGACGAGCAGTGATTCTGTTCTGTGCTGTCCCAAAGATCAACCAGAACCCCAGCTGGTATGTGTATTTGGCATATTGGACTGGGAAAAAGTGTAAAAGTGGCACTAAACTTTCATTGTGCCGCTGCTGCAGTGGAGTAGCTTTGATTGCAGGATGGTGTTTTAGAGGACTGAGTAAGGAAACTCCTGTTGCAGGCACATCTGCTTCCATCATTTCATTTATCACATTCCCTTATGGTTGTGCCTCCTGCAGCCAGGATCTTTTACCCCCAGCACCCAACACAGGCTGTGTGGAGAGGGATGGAGCAGGAAATCTCTGTGTCTCTGTCTGTTCTAATTCCCAGTGGATGTTGAATTTGTGGGACAAATCCCAAAGACGGATTTTTCATCTCAGGGCACTCCTAAATATCTAACTTTGAAGTCTTTAACAGCATCAAATCCCACTGAACTCCTCCTGTTTCTTCAGCACGACAGGAGATGATGCTCCTGCTGATTGTGAGGGTCCTGCTGACATTTCAATCTCTGCCCTGATTAGCCTTTAGTAAAGCATCTGTTTATCATTAAGGGAGGAGAAATGGCAATGGGAAGTGTGATAGTGGTTCTAATTAATACAGAAGTGGATTGTCTGCACTTGCTCAGATCCTGAGCTGCATGGACCCTGGGGGGGCTGCTGTGCATAGTTAGGGGGTGTATGGATGGATTTATTGGAATGTATAGGATATAATCATGTGTTATGGCTGTAAAATTATAAACAGTGGTATGTGCATTACATATTAAATATCTATTTATGCCCAGGGGGGTTTGGAGTCCCCATCCCTGGAGGTGTCACTTTGATTATAAAACTAAAAATGCTTCTCTGAGAGAGAAGTTTCTGTGTTGAAAACGAGAAGAGGCTCTAAAGGATGATCTGCCATGCCGCTCAAGAAGAAATATTCTAATTTGCCCTTTGAAAGTTTTCCATCCTGCAAATGCAGTTTGGGATAAAACCTCATTAAGGAGGAGGTTTGGGAGCTGAAGGACCAGCAAATCACAGCACATTCATTTAATGGATTTTTATCAGTGAGAATATTTGTAAATATTTTGCTGAAAGTCTGTTTGCTCCGTGCTGTTTCCTGTAATCAAATGGGGGCATGGGGACGGAATTGAATGCATTTACTCTCTGGAAAAAAAGAAATTAATACAAGTGTAGAGGTCTTGGGAATAGTTTTAATCAAACTGCTTCTCTAAGGAGGAGCTCTGTTATAAACTGTATATACTCAAGCATTTATGGCTAATCCAAATGTCTAAGCTGAGATGAAAACTGGACCTTTTGGGGTTCTAGTCTCTACTTTATGCCCTGGTTTTCCCTGTTTTTACCATGGAATTTTGCCTCTGGCGTTTGGGATGTGATGTTTGCTGTGTAACTCAGAGGTCTTGGAATTCAGCAGGGACCTGCAAACTGAAGCCAGAAAAGAAGGAATCAGAACCTCCCCAGCTGGGAGGTGTTTCATTACCAGGGTGGAACAGGGCTTGGGTCTGGGAATTTCCTTGAGGCCAAGGAGGAATTTGTTGCCTTATTTGGGAGTAGGATGAAACCTCAGTGGATTTTGCTGGATAATGCACTAAGAATGTCCCAAAATCTCTTTGGTTACAATGAACTGACCCCAAATCCTTGCTCACCTTCAGCCTCCCTTGATTCCTCCTCATCTCACAGCTGCTTTCAGGCCATCTCTCCACCTAAAACTGGATTTTCCCAACCCTTTCAGTGCATGCTTAGTCTGTTGTCCAGCAGCTGAGTTTCCCAGTTTGCAGTGTTCCCCATTTCCATGCTTTCTCATCAATGACATCATTTTCCTCTGCAGTTCACAACAGGAATTTGGACATTTTTTGCTAATCACATTTTCCCCTTGTCTTGTTTTTTCCAGCTCTCGTAAATGTGAAACTTTGGGCTATTGATCGGCAATGTTTTCAAACAATAATGATGAGGACTGGCCTCATCAAGCATACTGAGTATATGGAATTTTTAAAAAGGTATGGCACTTGTTTATTTATCCAAAAACCCCATGAAACTGCCGTCCTCTCTTGCCTCTTTTTTTTTTTTTTTTTTTTTTTGTGAGTGCAGTATTTGATATGTTTCCTTCTCATCTCTTTTGGTTTTAATTATTATGATTATAATTCTGATGATTTTTATGTGCTGTTTGCCCATCCTCCTGAGAGGAGGGGGAGTTTCATTCCTGTTGTGAGTTATTCATTTGCAAAGAGTCCCAGAGCCAAGGGGTGAGAGAAAAGCTTCAATGTGAGTCATTCAAAGTGTGCCTTGTGTCAGAAAAGACCCATTTTCATTAAAATAACACCCTTCCGGGGGAAAATTCTGGGGTTTAAACTTGATCAGATCCATTCAGAGTGTGTTCTCATGCTTCTGGAAGTAAAATGGGAGTTTCTAGAGAAGAAAAGCTTCAGGTTGCTGTGAAATGCAGGCTGGATGAGTAACAAAGACATAAAGAGCAAGAGAAAGCCAAGTTTTCAATTCTTGGATCTGGCTCTCTCAAAAGTTCCTGCAGCTCCTTCAGAGAATGAAGCCTTAGAGAGAATCAGTAATGAATAATCCCTGGCATTTAGAGAGCTGAGAATGTTCACCTGGAGAGGAGAAGCTCCAGAGAGAGCTCAGAGCCCTTCCAGGGCCTAAAGGAGCTCCAAGAGAGCTGGAGAGGGACTGGGGACAAGGGATGGAGGGACAGGACACAGGGAATGGCTTCAGGTGGGAAAAGGGGAGATTTGGATGGGATATTGGGAAGGAATTCCTGGCTGGGAGAGTGGTGAGGGGCTGGGATGGAATTCCCAGAGAAGCTGTGGCTGCCCCTGGATCCCTGGCAGTGTCCAAGGCCAGGTTGGACACTGGGGCTTGGAGCAGCCTGGGACAGTGGAAGGTGTCCCTGCCCATGGCAGGGGTGGCACTGGGTGGGATTTAAGGTCCCTTCCAACCCAAACCAGTCCGTGGTTCCATGAAATCCAGTGCCACAGGAGTGAGGAACAGCTTGTGTTTCACATCACCAAAATGATCCCAAAGGGAAGGAAATGTCACCAACTTGTAGGGAAAGGAAAGACCCAGGTTCCTGGGATGCTTTCAGCTATCCCAGTGCTACTCACACATTACTCAGACATTACACCAGGCTTGTTACAGTTAGTATTGGAGAAAAAAGGGGCTCAGGGAAAAGGAAATAATAATAATAATAATAATAATAATAATAATAATAATAGTAAGTGTTAACAATGCCATTATTGATAAAATATTAGTTTATATGAATAGGTGCTGTTTAAAATGTATGTTATATACAATACATAATATAAATATGTATATAAAAAGTAACATCTACATGATCCATAGGATCTTTTCGGTTGGAAAAGCCCTCTGAGTTCATCAAGCAGGGTTTCCCTGGAGAGGGATAGGAGCTCCATGGAGATTTTCTGCAAAGTGTGGCCATCAAAGCCAAGCTTTTTCCAGGATTCTCCATGGATGATTATCAACAAAGCAGCTCAGGAGAGGAAACAGAACCTGGTGCTTTATTTGAAGGGTTTAACCCCCATCAATTCCAGCATCAACAAGCCTTCCAACAAAAGCAGGAGTGAGTGTGGGATCAGCTCTGGGGTGGCAACTGCTGGAGCAGGCCCTGTGCTCACATTCAGCTTTTAAACTCGGAGCTTTAATAGAGATTTTCCAGAAGATTGTCAAGATTAATTTGGATTCAGGTCCTGCAGAGCCTGCCCAGCTTTAATTTTAAAGCAAATAATGTAAGGAGGAAAGCAAGGAGCGTTTCCTTGCAGTGGCTGAGCTGCTTGAACACAAGCTGTGGCTCATTAGAAAGGCTTAAGGCAAGCAAATAATTTTTTTTTTTTAATCTTAAAGTTTATGAATTTAGGAAAAGGATTTCTTCCAGTTGGAGCACCTGTAGGAAGGTCCTTAAAAAATGTTATTTCCCATTGGGTCTTCCACTTGGGCTCTGGGCATCTTTAGCTGTCTCAAACTCAGTGTCAATCCCTTATGGAACATTAAATGCTCATTTTTAGATCCCATTTGGCACATTAAATTCTCATTTTAAAATCCCATTTGCTGCATGAAATGCTGATTTTTAAAGATGCTTTCCTTCAAAATGTTTCTAAGGAAAAACAAGTTAAATCCTGACAAGAAGGAGCATTTCAGTTGTTGACTTCATTCTTTGCTTTTTTTTGGGGGGGGGTGAGGCTTTTTTTCTTTCTTATGCTAATGCATGAATACAAATGCTCTTATTAAGAAATAAATGGGATAAAAATAAAGGTTTAAATGGTGGCTGCCCACAGAAAAGTCAGTGGAGTTGGACAGGATTATTTCCTGCTGATACTGGTCTAAAAAGTCATTCTAACTATGGCGTTATCCCAAGCAGCAAGTGAATATCCTCTTTCCCCTAATTTTTCTGAGGAACCAGCCCATAGCTCCCTTCCCAAAGTCATCAGGTGATCTTTGACGGGATCAAAAGCTGCCCTAATTCCCTGGCAGCACCTGATCTGAGGAGGGGCTAGAAAACCAGGCTGGTTTTTGATCCCTGTGTCTACTCTGCAAGGCAAATCATAGTGATTCCCTTTGAAACGCAGATTTTTGGTAGCTCATTATGGGAATAAATCAATATTAGATCATAGGGCAGCCAGCAGTGAAAAGTGAAATGTGATTTTGTGCTGTAGGTTTAGTAACTCCTGATGGTACGGGGGGGTTTTGTTGAATTTAGCTGTAGTTTTTACCCCAAATTGTGCTTTTTGTGTGTAATTGAGTATATTTGTACTTCCACAAGTGCAGTGAGGTCACACATGTGCTAGAATCCACTCTACCTCTCACTGCAATACTCATTGATACAGCCTCACAGTGATTTCTTTCTCAAGTCAGCCCTGAAAACCATTCAATTCCATTAAAATCAGAATATTTCAGTTAAGGAAACAACTATTGATTAAATACATTTGGCCAGGGGAGATGGCCAAAAGTAAAAGATGGGGAAAAGCCTTGTGCTGTGACAAGGCTAGATCACCAAGTTTTGAAGACCAGAATGCCTTGAATGAGTAAATATTGCATTTTTTTTTCTTCCATAAAAAAGGCTTCCCAAATGAAAAAAGCTTCCTTCAGTTAAAAGAGGCCACAGGTTCTGGTCCATGGTGTAAATTCCAGTTCATCCAGGGCCCTGGAAGCAGCCAGGAGAGCTGGTGAGGGATGTTGGGTGTCAGGAGAGCTGGTGAGGGATGTTTGGTGTCAGGAGAACTGGTGAGGGATGTTTGGTGTCAGGAGAGCTGCTGAGGGATGTTTGGTGTCAGGAGAGCTGGTGAGGGATGTTTGGTGTCTCCTTGGAGGCAGGATGGAGCTTTAGGGCTGGGTGCTGGGAGGAAGTCCCCACTTAAACAAGCTTGAATCCCATGAATGAAACAATTCCTTGGGCAGGCATGGAAAGGATTCCAAGGGGGCCTGATGATGGGAGAAGCTGCAGACAGTGGGGATCTCTCTGGACATCCTTGCACCTCCTGGGCTCACCCTTAAAGTGTGAACCCAGCCTGCCATCCAGGTTTTTGTGGGATTTCACTCTCCCTGCATGGAAAAAAGCTCTGGAAATGGCCCCACCTCTTGCATGCCTGGTGTGTTTGGGTTTTGAGCACGTGATCTGAAATCCAGGATTGAGGGCATCCCAGGGAAGCTGCTGAGTGGGAGGAACTGGCTTTGCTGCTCCACAGTGCACAGGCAGGCGCTGGAGCAGAACTGAAATGATGCTCCACGGGATCAACTTGGCCATTCCTGTCTGCCCCTTAACAGGAAAAATTGTCTCTCGTGTCTCGTGGAGAAGGCCAGGGTCAGGTGTGTCTGGAGATGCTTTTTGTGATGAATTGTTTCAGCAGCCACAGTTGAGGCTCTGTGACCCCCTGGGATGCTGGGAATGGATGGGAAGGGGCTGGGGCAGCTCTTGCTCAGGAATAGTGGGTTTGTGTTGGCCACACGTGTTTTAACCTCAGGAAAATCCTTCTTGGAGACAATGCACCTCAGGGAAAGGGGGCAGAAGGGAAAAGAAGGCAGGAGTGTCAGGTACCTGTTGATTCAGAGCATGATGGAAGGGGAGGATTAATTCCTTCCACTTTGGTGCCAGCTGGATTTGAAATGTTTGTTAATATACACTGGAATAAGTCAATACCTCATTTTAATGTTGCTGATTCATAGAATCGACAAATGGGTCAGCTTGGACATCAGCAGGAATTTCTGCATGGAAAGGGTGCTCAGGCCTTGGCAGGGGCTGCCCAGGGAGCTTTGCAGTCTCCATCCCTTTCAAAACAACTACATTTATTTTTACCTTGCTATTTTTGATTTCCAATTTTTTTTTTTTTAAAGGATGAACGTCACTTTTTTTTTTTTTTGCCATCACTCCTTATTTCTCCCCACAATGAGAATCTCATTTGACTTTTCAACACCTGCAGGGTGTGATCTCAGGTACAGATGGATCAACGGGGTGGAATCACTGGTAAACCAAGTGTTCCATGGTATTATCCTGATGCAAACAGGCCCAGAATCCAAGCTTTTGTCATCCCAATGGTGCTGCAGAGCCTCCAGGGCTGGTTTCATCCCACATCCTGCCTGTTCAGGGAAAGAAAATGCCTCTTGTCAGGAATTTTGCATTAAGTCAAGCCCAGTCCTGGCTTGTGGCCCAGGAGGACAGTGGAATTCTGAGCTCCAGAGCTGTGACAGGACTTCAGATGTTTGTGTTTGCTGCAGCACGGAAATCCAGCTCTTCACAGCTCAGTGCAGAACATTAGGCACAACTGGAGATTTATTAGGGTGTTAGGGTTTGTTTGAAGCCATTCATCCTTTCTGAATTATCATCTGGGATTGGAATACTGGTGGCTGTGCATAGCAAGGGGATTGCTTTCCCTCACTTGCTAAAATGCAGTGAGGATTGGAGTGGTGGGAGGGATTGGAGGGAAAGATTGGGTTTTTTACTGCCAGTATTACAGTAGATGCAATTATTAAATATTTTGATCATATTCTGGTGCGACTTGAAATACAGGTGGTGTGATCTCTGAGTCAGGATCTGCAGCTCCACCCTGCTTGGCTTCCTTCAGGTTTCCCTCAGCCCAAAATAATGGGACAAGGCTTGTTTGGGTGTTATTTTGCTGAAGTTGGTGAGACTCTCTGGGGCTGGGACCTGTCAGCTCTAGAGGCTGCTCAGGGAGTTGTTCACCCCTGTGCTGCAGCAGAGGAGAGAGGAGCAGCCATGCTTGGTATTCAGGTACTAAAAATGATGGACTGTGGGGAATTGCAAAGGAGGAAACGTCTGGAGGTGGAATACAACAGGTTTTACTCCTTAATTTATTACTGGATCCTGAAACTGTTGAGAACTATTGAGTGGTTTGATGTTGTCCCCTCTCCATTAGGCCATGGATATTCCCAGACTGTCATGCTCTTCTCATTCCCACACTCAACATCCCTCAGGGTGTCACCAGGGTGCCTGCAGAGTTGAAGGACCTTCAGCTCCTTCTCAGTGATCAGTGTTGGATTATAAATCATTCAGCAGTGGGTTGGAAATCAAGCAAAAGCAAAAGCACAGGTTTAAGATTAAGATTCAGGATTTATTGCACCTGAATCTCTCAGTCTCAGCAAGGGATGCTCACCTCAGGCATGATCAACGTGATTTGGAGATCCAGGTCTGTTCCTTAACATTCTTTCTGAAGTTTCCCCATTAAACTCTCCTTCCTCGTGGGCTCGAGAGCTGTTTTGGGAGCCCTTGGATGGCATGCAGCCTTTTGATAATCCCAGATATTTCAGAGCTCGTCCTCGTGCCTGACATTTGTCACAAAAAGCCATTTATCCCCCTCCCCAGCCAGCTGTCACCCAGACAGGGCCTATTCTTGTGTCCATTCCCATGCTCAGATAACAAACACATCCCTCCCAAAGCAGCTGACAGTCTCCTCAAAGGAGAAGCATTTCAGCAGGGCCACGAGTTTGCTTGAAAACATTTTGCTTTTTGAGCAGGCCAAGAGAGGAACTCTTCCTGTAGTGGTAAAAAGGCAGCTGGAGGCTTCCAAAGCTCATTTCCTTTTGTCTGGCTCATAATCACATCAGCTCTTGTGTGATAAGAGGATTATTGTCTTTATCAGTAGTATTATTTTTCAAATAATCATTTCCTTATCATTTATAATATTTGATAGTTTATAACTATGAGTATTTTTCAGATAACCTAAGCATTTCCTGGCAGGTTACAGGTTGAAATTTAGCTCCTGTATCTTGTTTTTCCCTCTCTTCTAAGAAGAAATGGCTGAATTTCCCTGCAGTGTCCTTGACTGCATCTTATTAACCATGGGAGTCCATGGAAGAGAAGTGCTCCTATGGCAGTGTTGGGTCTGCCAGGGTCAGAGATGGCTTTGGGTGATGTTTGCTGGGATTTCTCCTCCTTGCAAAACTGTTCATTGCCTTGAGTTGGTAACTGGAAAACCAGCTGAGGTCTCCTGAATAATATTTCAAGAGAAGAATTCCAAAGGAAAATATGTTAAAATCCGTGGAATGTTAGGGAGAGAAAGTCATGGAAAAAGGGCCTGTTCCTGCACAGCTGGTGGAAAAGTTTGAGCTCAGCCTAATTATAAGCCTATAATTATGAGGAGGATGTCTCAGGCTCCCTGTTTGAAAACTCTGTCTCCAAAGTGCCTTTGGAGCCCAATGAAAACTCTGGAGTTTGCCTGCAAATCTGCAGTGCCAAGCAAAGCATGAATTTGATGGAAAATGCAGCTTTGGGGCTGAATAAGTCATTGACAGAATATCTTAGAAATGAGGAATTCTATCTCTTTGGGTGCTGGATTCCTCAGGATGAATTGCAGTCTCCATAAGTACTTAGCAGTGCATTAACTTGGAGTCCTCCTTTTTTCATGAAAGATTCATTGATGTTTCAGTTGGCTGTGAAGCTCTTTGGGGTTTCCTAAATGGGTTTCTAATGGAAAGACCCAGCATTTTGCACATGCAAAACTTCAGACTTGACTTTGCCATGGCTGCTTTCTCCTGGCACCAATTCCCAGAGAGTGCAGTAACGTGGTGGTGGCTAAAGACAGACTTCAGGCTCTGTTCGAAAGGGAGATTCAGACACACAGCTCTAAAATGGATTGCCTGCCCTCAAACATGGGTGGAAATTCAATTGCCATGGCTGGGGAAGAGAGGAGAACTTGGGCCCAGCTAACCCAGCTGGGGGTGAGCAGCAATCCGATGGAAAAATGGAAATTGATGTGCCACTTGTCCCTGAAATAGTTTTATTTTTTATTTTATTATGATGAAGCGTCGTGAAAAACCTATTTCAGTGAGAACAAAGATTTCATCAGGAGCCTGATGAGCTGTCACTTCAGTTAACTCTTAATAAACACAGAGCCCTTGAGATGTGTGTGTTGGAATGAGGATGGTGTGATACTGTTTTGCTGATGGATCCTTTGGGAAGGGAGACGTGCCCAAGCCTAGGTGTGTGCAGGCAAAACCAAAACAGCACAGGCCTGGCTCTGAGGAGCTTTGAAATGAAGTGAATTATTGCTTCCCCTGCAGAGGGAGTGTGAAAAGTATGAATTCATCCAGACCCTTCTGACAGAGGATTTTAATCTTTGTCTGGGTGAAACAGTTGCTGAGTGCAGCCCAATCATGTCCCACATACAGACCCGAAATACCCCAAAATCGAGAGGAAGGACAGCAACAATCTTTGGAGCCACCTGGTTGCAGCACAGGACTCAGGAGCACATTTGCACTGGGAAGTGTGTGAGAGTCTAAAGACCAAATTAAGTAGAGCTCCTGGCACAGTTCCAAGCTAAAAGCTCATTAACTCCATCCCTGTGCTGGGCTGACCTCTGGGCCGTGTGTGAGGACACCCCTTTGGCTGCTCTTTGGCAGGGAATTGGGAGCTAATTTTGGCCTTGACATTACCAAATGATGCTGTGGCTTCTCCTGGAGATAAAAAAGTCTGCACTGGAGATGAAGCCCCAGCTCAGGAAAAGCTGCTGCTTTGCTGTTTGGATGCAGTGCGAGGTGTTAGGGGAATATTGGGACAATATTTCATTCCATTCACGGGATAGCAGCGATGATTCATGAGGAAACGAGATAGTCCTGTATTTAGGTTGTGTTTAGGTTGTTTCTCTGCAGAATGTGCAGGCTGGAGGATGTGTAAATGTGGGATTAGTGCAGTGGGTTGATGTCTATACAATTTATATCCTGTGTGTTGCTGTCTTGGAATTATTTGTTTCTCATGCTTGCAGCTTGGTGAGCTCATCAATGGCTAATCTGGCAAGTAAACCAAGAAATTCGGTTTAAACAAGCATTTAAAATGAGTCCCAAGGTGGTAGATTGTTTCATCCAAAAGCTGTCATCTCCAAACCAAAACCAACCCATATTTTAATTAACACTCATCAAGAGCAGCTCAGAAAACCCAGGAATATTTGTTTCATTATTTATTACAACACTCATGCAGTTTGGTCATTGCAAAACTACTCTTGGGTAGTAGTTTTCCACAGTTTTCCACGTGGATTTGCTTGGAATATCTACAAATTGGATAAGTTCTTGTTTCTATGCTTGAAAATTAGAAATGATGCTTTGTGTGCATATGAATTGACTTGATCCCTAAATGGCCACAGATGAGAAAAGTGGTCAATTGATTATCTACTCTTTTGTGCCCCTAACTCACAGTGACTCTCATGTCACAGAAAATTCTCTCTCACTGCTCAGAGCCACCGTGCCTGGGGCAGGAGGAGTTTGCTTCAGGAGCAAGAAGACCAGCAAAAGGGAAAGGCTTTTAATCATTGGCATTTTCCCCTTTATTGAATGGAAAGTGTTAAATTCTTGCTGATTTGAGGAAAATAGAGAATGTGGCTCCTCTGGGAACTTCTGACTGAAGTGAAAAATGGGAGGGAGTGGAGGAACCTTCACCAAAGTGGAGAGGACTGGAGCTCTGCTCTTTTTTTCTGTCTGTTTTGAGTCCAAGCAAAGGGGATTTGTGGGTGGAAGCTCAAGATCAAGTTCTTTTCTCTCTCTTGAGCCGATGACCTAAACCTTCTGCTCGGGTGGAATGGCTGGAATCCCTGGCAGTGTCCAAGGCCAGGTTGGACACTGGGGCTTGGAGCAGCCTGGGACAGTGGAAAATGTCCCTGCCATGGCAGGGGTGGCACTGGATGGGCTTGAAGGTCCCTTCCAACCCAAACCATTCCATGGATTTCATATTCCATGACCAGGGCTAGACCCCAGCACTGTGGTAACCAAAGTCAATAATTCTGAGGTGGGAGGAGGAGGAATCTGTTACATTTTCCTCCTGTGAAGAACTAATCCGTGAGAGCAAAAGATGGATTTTAATTTCTGCTTCTGGACTCAATTTGGAGAAGCCTCCCAGGAGTCTGGAGAGGAGTTAATGACTCACAATGTGCTTAATGACCTGGTAAAGTTACTAGTGCTGAGCAGACAGAAAGTAAGAGTTGGGCAGAGTGCGATGAAAGTTCTTTAGCTGAGATAAAAATGGAAGAGGAGGGGAAAAAGCACTGTGGTACCACAGGTGTCAATGACAAGGCCAGAAAAAAAAGTGGATTTTTATAGAATCATAGAATCCCAGAATTAATTTAGTTGGAAGGGACCTTAAAAATACCTATTTCCACCCCCTGCCATGGGCAGGGACACCTTCCACTGTCCCAGGCTGCTCCAAGCCCCAATGTCCAACCTGCCTTGGACACTGCCAGGGATCCAGGGGCAGCCACAGCTTCTCTGGGCACCCTGTGCCAGGGCCTGCCCACCCTGCCAGGGAACAATTCCTTCCCAAGATCCCATCCATCCCTGCCCTCTGGCACTGGGAAGCCTTTAGAAGGTAAAGGACAAGAACAGCAGCTCCCTTGGCCAGGTTTTCCAAGGACACCTGTGCACAGCAAAGTCAGGGATGAGTTTCTGAGCCATAAATAGGTGTGGAATTTCTGTCCTGAGTGGGAAGAGGTTTAAAACGCTCACAGTTTCCCCTCTGGCATAAAGGCTCCTCAGAAAAGGAGTCACGTGGGTAATTTGGCTACCTGGGCAGGATCACCACCATGGAATGGTGGTTTTGGTTTGTTTTTATTTCAGGGAATTAATTCTGCTTTCACACAGGACCCACGTTGTTGTTAATAATGGTACAAATCCCATTTTTGACGTGAGCTAATGTAGCCTTAGTCATGTTCCTAATAGGAGCATTTTCTCTTCAGCACCTTTCAAAGTTCCCTAAATGGTGCCATTTGTGCTCTGATCTCTTAATGTTTTTATGTCCAGGCAGAGCACAAATGTGCAGACAAAAACCAGTCTGGTTTTCCTGCACTGAGTCCATTTGCACATCATAATGATCATTTTATGCATTTGTCCTCTCCTTGCATGGGATGAATTTTTAATGTGCAGGCAGAGGGTGACATTTTTATTGCTTTTACGAGCATCAGGAATGCATTTTAAATTCAATTATGTACTGTGTCTGCAAATACCACACAAGTGACTTGCCAATAAATACATCTCGTGGATTGCTGCAAACTAAGGGGGACAGTAACCACTGGAGTGACTTCAGTGGGCCAGTTTTTGTCACTCCAAAAAATACAAGTTAATGCATATTAGGAGGAATAATTTAAGCTTTGTGTAGACACTGATAAAGCGGCATAATTACTTCTGGAAGGGGATGAAGAGTTTCTGCAGCTCAATGAAGACAAACTCACCGGGTGCCCCAGCAGCTCAGAATGCAATTAGAAATCTGTGTTTTAAAGGGTAGGGGAAGTCAGGAAAGGGCACTCCGTGCACTGAACAGGAGCTCAAGGAACTTGCAGGATTTGTGCTGTTGAATTGAGCTGGAGATGAAGACAAATCAGGCTTAGGCTGAAGTGGCCTCAGAGGGATGGTCAAAAATCCTTAAGTTGTTAATAATTGAGCAAATTCCAGCTGACCTGCCGCGAATCACCGTTCTGTTAAGCTGCTGACAAGCAGGGTGAGCAGAAGCAGCTGGCCAGAGCTCACCAGGAATCAGTGAGATCCTGGTTTAACAAGAAACTCCAAACGGCTGGAAAACCAGGCAGGTAAAATCCAAAGCAAATTGGGATGTGAGTGTGCAGGCACACCCATCCATAGGCACGGGATTTGTAACGCTCTGTGGGGAGATAAAGGGTGGTGTTGAAAAGAAAACAATGTCTTGCCACTGGAAACAAGGAAATAAAGTGTAAGTACTTGTCCAGAGGAGGTAAAGGCAGGAGGGACCAGCATTTGCTTCCAGGGCATGGAATAAGGGAGTGGTTCAGGTTTGCAGGATCATCTGCTCCAAACCCTGCTTTAAAACAGCTGAGGTGGAGCTGATCCCAGCACCCAGAGAGATCTGGGGGGAGCAGATGCCCTGTCCAACACAGCCTCTGCTCCTCTGCAGCTGTGGGGATGGGAGATGCTCAGCAGCTCCTGGATCCTCTGAGGAAACCTGGATTTACCCATCCAGGCTAAGGGGATTTACCCTTCCAAACGACGCCAGCAATCCAGGACCTTCTCTTCCCCTGTGGTTTTAGTTTCCAGGTTAAACTGATGCTTCAATAAATCCCCATCCTTCACAAAGTGTTCCCAGCACTGTCTCCCTGAGAATCTCCTGGAACTGAGGGCAGTGGATAAGGGATTGTGTCCCTGAGCCTCTGAGCTCCACTACAACCCCCACTGAGTTTTGACTGGAGAAAGGAAAAAGCACCTCTTGGTAAGAAAATATCCAGCCTTGTGTCCTTGGCTCCCCTATGGACAGAGCTCTGCCCCACGTGATGCTGTTCCAGTCCTTTCCTTATTGCTGGAAATGGGGAGATGAGAGAGAAAGCTCAGTTTATGGCATTTCTAAATTCACTGGACCTTGCCTTCCTTCACCTGGGAGATGATCTTTGCCATCTGATCTTCCTCTCATGCTGGTAATAATCCCTCTGAATCCATCCTAAGTGACAAATGTGCTATTCCAAGGACACTTCATGGGATTTTGGGGGGATGTTACTGGGCACAACCTGACTGCTGTGTTTTAAATCAATCCCTATGTGCTTACCCTGGTGTGGCTGCCCTGCTCTCTGTGCCTGGCCCAAACTTGAGTTGTTGAACACGTGTGGGTCATTAAAGGGCATTTTGTTAGACATTAATCACCCCAGAGGGGTAAACTGAGTCATCTGCAAACGTGTGAAATGATCATCAGTAAATCTGGAATGACAGGAACCAGACATGGATTTATGGGAAGTGCTTTCAACACCTGTTGCTGGCTCCTTTTAACTGTATTTTGATACCTGTCAATGAGTCAGATTTTAATCTGAAGTGTTTCCTCCTAAACACATTGAGTGGTGGCTTTAATCAAGATGAAATGTGGCCTTGCATAAATCAAAGTACAGAGAAAATAAAATCTGCCAGCCAGCCATGATCATGTCGTGATGAGCTTCTTTCTGTGGAAAAATGAAATAAAATAAAGCTGACTGGCATAAATTATAGATAAAAATCATTTCTGGTGGGGTGGTGGAGCCACAGTTGGATGAGGATGGGCTTTGGGAATAACCAGACTCCTGGATGCTGCTGTGGGAAAAGGGGCAGGGCAGGATATCCTGGATTACAGGGCTCAGGGCAAGACTTCAGCACCAAAACTGGCTTCATTCCTTTTGGGTCCATCTTCCCTGTCCTTTCCCCTTCCCTGACCTATTCATGGGCTAATTTGGGGTCAGGTTTCCCTTCTGATTTCTTCACGTCTTCCACAGAAATCCTGGAATTCTGTCCTGCCTTTTAGTATTTCTCTGTCCAAATATCAGCCAGGGAGCCAACAAATATTCCCAATCAGTGCAGTTTCAGTATTGTCTTCAGCACTTTTGGAACAGGACAAGTGGAAAAGGTTTGGAAGTTGAACCATGGGCTGAGGGAATGACAGAGCAGGGTGCTGTGGAATTTCCTCCCTGGGATACAGAGGCATCCCTGCACGTGCTGACCTTTTGTCATCTGTTGAGCAGCAATTAATTAAACTAATTGGTGGGATTTAGTGAAGCTTTCCCATTGCAGTGGAGAAAAGAATGGAAAATAGGGACGTGCTGGAGAGAGCAAAATGAAACATCTGTTGGGATTCCAGTAGGGACAGATCCAATGTGTGTTAGATCCAAAGCAAAATTCCCCAGGAGTCTCCATTCCAGTGGCAGGAGAGGGACTGCTCCATGGATCAGCTGATCCATGGCCACTTGGTCTCACTGCTGACCACTGACCAGAAGGTTCCTCCTCTTTTCCAAACTGCTTGGACCTGGACTGTGTTGCACTTTCCCCTCATGGATCATGCTCCAGTTGGAAGCTTGGGTGTCATGCTCCCCACAGGGCTGGGATGAGCCAGTAGGATCAAAAATCAGGATCTGTTTTGGGATCACCAGCCCCAGATGGGCTGTGCTGGGAGAGGAAGGCAGGACTGGGATGAGCCTGGGGGTAAGACCAAGAACTGAGGGTTGGATTTGGGATCACCAGCCTGGGAGAGGAAGCCAAGAAGGTTTGACAGCAGCAGAACAGAATTGTATGGAATTATTGCAATTGACTTCCCAGCACAGGGGTTTCTTTTTTGTTTATTTTGGGGTTTTTATTGCCCATTATGCTGCTTGCCTGTCTCGAATATTCCCAAGATTATGTTTTCATAAACAATTGGATTTTCGAGCCGTGTGTGGAATCTGTCAGCCTTTATTTGATTATTTCTCCAATACAATCCAGGCCTCTCCAAGATCCTCAAGCCTTAATTCATTTCCAGCTGCAGAGGCTTTGCTGTGCATTAGGAAATTTGGGACTCCAAGATGTAAAGGGAGAGTCAACAGCAGTGTAAACTCTGGGATTAAATCATCGTTGGTAATGCTGCCAACCACAGGGTCACCCTTGCTAACTCCCTGTCTAGGAATGTGTTGGGCAGGATATCTAGGGGTTTTAATCCTTCTTGTAGTAGTTAACAACAAAAAAGGTAGATATTGAGATGGTTTGGAGAAGTTGCCTGGGAGAATGTGAAATGCTGGTGATTTAGATGTTTTTACAAACATTTACAGCTTCTCTTTCTCTGTATCCATGTAATTCTGGAGGCAGAAAATGATGGTGATCTCTGCAATACGTTCATTTAATGGGGTGGTAAAAGGAGGATGCAGCATTTGGCAGCAAACGGGGCTGTGCTGGGAAAGGGTGTCAGCGGCTCTGTGAAAAAGAGATGATTATGACAATTTGCTGTCAAGTGCAGCACAGATCTCTTAGGGACAAGACTCCTGCCTTCAGTTGGTCTCGGAGATGTTGTAAATACCCAGTTTGGAGGAAAGGGACACAACACACAGTGCATGCAAATGCCGCTTGTCCCTTATTTACACTCAGCACGCCTTCGAAGCATTGATCAGTGTTAAGGATCTCTTTTGACACACACCATGAGGTCACTCCAGAAAGATCTGTTTTCTACCTTACGGGTTGCAGTTGAACTTTCAGTCTGCAAGGCCAGGTTGGGCAGGGCTTGGAGCAGCCTGGGATAGTGGAAGGTGTCCCTGAACATGGCAGGGGTGGAATGGGATGAGCTGTAAGGTCCCTTCCAACCCAAACCATCCTGGGATTCTGTGGTTCAATCAAGAAGCAGAAATTTGGCTTGGTGCACCCACTCTGGGTCTGTCCAGAGGCTGAAGGTTTCACTTCCCATGAAACCCCCCAGACAAAGGGGGAAAATGCAGAAGAGAAACTCCTTGACAACAAACTGTTTTGAAGAGGTAATTACAGTGCAAGGCAGAGACAATTTAATTTCAGTTGTATTGCGAATGCAGGATCATGAAAAGCAGCGTTCAGGGCTGTGAGGCTTTGCATGACAGCTTTTATCTTTAATCATCAGTGTATTTGCACCAAACAAAGTGTGGCCACAGGACCACAGCAGTAAGTGTCCCTCTGTGCTGGCACAGCTGAGGGACCTTGAGGGCTGTGTCCAGTTCTGGGCCCCCAATCCAGGAAGGACACTGAGGGGCTGGAGAGTGTCCAGGGAAGGGAACAGAGATGGGAAGGGGCTGGAGCCCCAGGAGAGGCTGAGGGAGCTGGGAAAGGAGCTCAGCCTGGAGCAAAGGAGGCTCAGGGGGACCTTGTGGCTCTGCACAACTCCTGCCAGGAGGGGACAGCCAGGGGGTCAGGCTGTGCTCCAGGGAACAGGGACAGGACAAGGGGAAACGGCCTCAGGCTGGGCCAGAGGAGGCTCAGGGTGGACAGCAGCAGGAATTTCTGCATGGAAAGGGTGCTCAGGCCTTGGCAGGGGCTGCCCAGAGAGCTTTGCAGTCCCCATGCCTGCAGGTGTCCAAGGAAGGCCTGGAGGTGGCACTGAGTGCTCTGGGCTGGGGACAAGGTGGGCATTGGGCACAGCTGGGACTCCATGGGCTTTTCCAGCCTCAGGGATCCTGGGATTCTGTGATCCAGCAGTGTTGGAAAAGATGGGTGGGTTGGAGGGTAGAAAAGCTCCACTTTGGGACTGCAGGTTGAATTTGATTTGCCAGTATGAAGAAATGGTGCCTGCTAGATCCAAAATCATCCCGTAACTTCCTCCAAGGATTACAGCAGGAGCAGGTTCCCTCTGAGGTGGCTCAGGAGCAGCAGGGTGAAGCCTGTGCCTCGAGAGGAGCACCCAGAACTGTGCCTGCCCAAACTTCAGGGCTGCTCCCATCTGCTGCTGCTGCTGCTGAGCCTTTGTAGCTCTTTGGGTACAATTGTCCTGTTCAAGATGAATCATCCTGAGTGAATCCATGTGGAATGGGAGGAGGGGGCTCACATACCTGCTAATTACTCTCCCTCCCTCTCATCCTGACAGCAACAATTGAACTTTTCTTTGCAATCGGTCCCATCTCCCCAGTGGCTGCCAAAGGAGATGCAGTGGGAGGGCTCGGTGTGATAATGAGCTCCTGTCAGGCAGAGGCAGGGATTGACAGGAGCAAGGCAAAACACTCATCCAGAGTGCCTGATCTGCCTGCTGAACACAAACAGTCGGGCTGGAAGAGGGGCCCTGGATGGGTTCAAACCCCACACAGATGGGCTGTGCAGGGCCGTGGGTTAGTGGTGGACATGGCAATGTTGGACTCTGCTCTCGGAGATCTTTCCAGCCTTGGTCATTCTGGTCCTTCTGAGATCATTTCACATTCCCCACAGGGAAACGGAGAGGTTTGTACTGGTGAAGTCAGCAGATCCCTTGGCATCCTTGGTATCCTTTCACCACAAGAGAGGAAAATACAATTCCTGGCACTTTGTTAACTTCAGTATTTGCTCATCAGAGATAAGCTCAGTTCTGCTTCTCTCCCATTTTTCATTGTGTAGCAGGGCGTTGGATATAACCTCATCTCTGCAAACAAACGTTCCACAACCTCTTTTCAGGACTTCATTTCCCTGATCAGGGCTGTGTAATAAGTGGCAGAGCTTTCAAATTGCGGCTGTTCGGTTTTCAGCTGCTCCAAAATGAGTAATTGTGGGTTGTTTTTCTCCCTGTGTGGTTTTAGCACAGCAGACAAATCATCTGCAGCACCTGCAGAGCAAATCTGTTCTGTCTTCCTGAGGCTTCTGTTCCATGAGGTGCTTCCAAGGCCACCCCAAAGTGAAATTAATGGGAATGTGAGTGTCTGGTCTGTCTCCCTCCCTGTCTCTTCCTCCTGGTTCTGTAATATTCTTTAAGCTGTGTCCAGTTCTGGGGCATCACTGCCAGGGAGACCTTGAGGGGCTGGAGCCTGTCCAGGGTAGGGAATGGAGCTGGGAAGGCTCAGGCTGAACAGCAGCAGGAATTTCTGCATGGAAAGGGTGCTCAGGCCTTGGCAGGGGCTGCCCAGGGAGCTTTGCAGTCCCCATGCCTGCAGGTGTCCAAGGAAGGCCTGGAGGTGGCACTGAGTGCTGTGGGCTGGGGACAAGGTGGGCAATGGGCACAGCTGGGACTGCATGGGCTGGGAGGGCTTTTCCAGCATCAGTAATCTCATGAATCCAAGCAAAGCATGTGGGAAATTCCTACAGGAAAATCAGTCTTGACTCAGCAATTACCTGCATGACTGGGGAAGGATTGAGATATTTCGAGGAATAAATATACCTTTCCTGAGCTTAATTCCTGCCATTTCTCTTGTGGGTACTATGAGTGAAAATAACTGGCAGCTGATCCTCCAAATATTATTTATTAATCTGACAGAAAAGAGGAATTATCTTTCAATGCAACAGTTTGCAACACAAAAGGAATTGTTCCCTGGCAGGGTGGGCAGGCCCTGGCACAGGGTGCCCAGAGAAGCTGTGGCTGCCCCTGGATCCCTGGCAGTGTCCAAGGCCAGGTTGGACACTGGGGCTTGGAGCACTCTGGGACAGTGGAAGGTGTCCCTGCCATGGCAGGGGTGGCACTGGATGGGATTTAAGTCCCTTCCAGCCCCAGCCACTCTGATTCCATGAAATGATGTCATGGCCATGATCCCAATGGAGCCAGCAGTCTCTCCCTGACACAACTGAGAGCCCAGTGGTAGGCTGCCTGTACAGCTTGAGTTGTCCAAAACACCATTTTGTGGTGATATCCCAAATCCAGGATCAGTTTGTGCTGATCACGTGTAGCCTCAGTTCTTTTGGAGCTGAGATAGAGCCGTAGGAGCATCCCAAGTGTGCTAAGGAAGGACATTAGCAGATTCCAGCCACCATTCCAATTGGGTGCCAGAAAAGAAGTTTCCGGGAACTCAGCCTTAATTTCCTTTTACTGGAGTGTTTGGAGTTTGGAGCTCTGCTGCTCTCACTCTCCAAGGCACAGAGCAGTGACAACAATTGCAATTGTGATGGTGCCAAGCAGCAATAAAAGAGAGGTTTTGTTCAGGCTTTACCCAGGAGAAACATCTGCCACCGAGCTGGATGAGCACCCTCACTGAACAGCCTTCAAAAGTTTGGGAATGCATCTTGAAAGGGATTTAGAGAGTGAATGGTGGCTTTTCTATCCTGGAGGCAGAGCAGAGCCAAGGAGTTCTCTCTTGGTGTGTGGAAGATAAATGTCCTGTCAGGCGCTGGCAGCGCCGCCACCGAGCAGGGCTGAGGCTGGGAACAACGCCTTGGGCCACAGCCAGGAGTGCCTGGGAGCCCTTGCTGCTTCCTCCGGGAGCGATCCCGTGGGATGAGCCGCAGGGATGGAGCAGAGCCTTCCTAATGGGGTGCTGCTCCTGCCTGGAAGCTGAGAGTGCCTCAGTGACTGTGCCTCCCCAGGGATAGAGCCACCACCTTTCCCACCTCCTTGGATTGGCCACACCCCTGCTTTTTCATCAATCCGTGGGTGTTTTAGCACAGCTGCTTTCCTCGAGTCTGGCGGCTGGTGCTGAGTGCATTGAGCTCTCCGGGAAAATGTGTCACGTTTGGAGCCAGCCGGAATCGCTCCAGACAGGGAGCAATTCCCCACGGGAAATTCTCCCGGGTCCTGGCTCTGTCAGCCCTGCACAATGTTCCGTGGCTGAGCGGTGGGGAAGGCAGCCAGGAAAATGTCACCTCTCTTCCTTTCCCTGCACACAGTCCAGGGTGTCACAGGCAGGGGGACTGGAGGAGGTCAGGCATGCTCCTCATCCCATTCCCTGCGATGGCAGTCGCACTCTCCTGACAAAATCCTGTTGGTGGATGGATTAAGATCATCCAGTTTTTTTGATTTTCTGCTAAAACTCAAATCCCTGGACTTATGGGTCTGCTTTGCCTCCTTGTGTGCTGCCTCTGTAGGGTGGTCTGCATCTTCCTGTGGATCCCAGGCTGGACTTTTGCCAGACGATCCTATCATTTAGGCAAAAATAATTTGCCATTCATACTTTTTAACAGCCATATCCCCCTCAAGAGCCTGGAGCAGCAAAGAGGGGCTGCAGGTGAGCAGGTCAGGTGTGAATAGCTCCATTCCATACCCAGCTGGATGCCATCACCTCATCCCAGGCAATCACTCCTCATTAAATGGAATAAGAAGCAGCTGGAGACAGTCCCTCATAAGGACTGGGGAAAGAGAGGAGAAGCCCTGTTTTGCTGAGAGAGGCTGAGTGAGCTGCTCCTGTTTATTCTATGATAGACTCTGGATCATTAAACTAGAGAAAACTTCCAAAATCATTAAGTCTAGCTTTACATGGGCAAAGTGGGAGATGGTTGTGGAAAAAGAGGAAGGAATGAAACCCTTCACTTGTGCTGCAGGGAGGGAGAAGAGTAACGAGGTTTAAACTTCATTGAGAAATTTTAATATTAGATGCCAGAATACCTGTTTTTCTGGTTGTAGCATTGTTACTGTCTAGAGGAGATGACGGGGATGTTTTAAAATCCTCATTATTGATGGGACTTAAAGAGCAGTGGGTGAAAAACTTGTTGGAGAAAGTCTATTTGATTCTGCTTTGTTGAGCAGAATAATCATTCCTGGAAGAGCTAGAGCTGTGTTTGCTGTGATTTCTTCTGCCTTCAATACATCCCAACTCAAGGGCTCAGTGTTTGCCCTTCTGTAGTTCCAGGTTTTTTATGCAGCTGTAGAAAGGGAAGTACAATTTTCCTGCCTCTCACTGTGCTGATCAAAGATTCCCTGGGAGTTTTGTGCTCCCGTTTGCCTCCCTCCCATGTGTTTTCCCACTTGGAGCAATTTGCAGCTCAGCTGTTTTGCTTTAAGCTTTCCCTGGAGAGCTAAGGCTCCAGTTGCCTTTCAGGGCAAGTACGCACATGGAAATAATCTGGGAAACACTCGTTTTTGTGCACAGCTCCTTCCACAATCCAGGCACTGCTTGGAGGGAATCAATGCTCTGTTTTATGAATCCATTTAATACCATCCTGTGGAGAGCAGAGATGGATTTTTATTGACCTGGAGACTCAACTCTTGCTCTCTTCTTATCGAAGAAACTCAAAGATTTGGCTCTATTGCCACTTCTGGCTGTTTGGGGGATTCTGGCCTGCCATAAACCTCCCTAAATCTGGGATATTAATGGTGCAATTCTATGATGTGCTGGAATTGGAGTTTGTTTTGTCAACAAATTGCTTTTCCTGTTATACTGCAGTTAAAGTTTTAGGTTTTTCTCCCTGTAAGATTTGGAATTTAAGAACTAAGGGGTTATTTCCCTGTCTTTTAACACATTTGGTCTGTTATAGATGACTTTCACTACCCTCCCTTGGATTGCACAGGCATCATTATCCATACCCCATGATGGATTCTCTCCCAGTTTGGGAGCATGAAAGGAGATATTTTTCTGCATTTATCTGGTCAGGTTTGTCTTGTTGTCATTATAACTAGATTCAGCTGAAACCCACATCACCAAATCCATCCTGGCTGCCAGGAAAAGGAGCAGGTTTCCATTTTATCTCCTTCCTGTTCAGCCCCAGAGCATGAAGAGCAAATATCTCTGGAAGAGGGAGGGGAGAAAAGCAGCTGGATTTGTGTCCTCAATAAAAGCATCAATTAATTGAGGTTTCTCTTGTATTGCAGTGTTCCCACATTCCAGAGCCTTCCTGAGGAGATCCTTAGTAAGCTTGCAGACGTCCTGGAAGAGGTGAGTGCTTTGAATATTGGGATTTCACGAGTTCAGATCCCTCTGCTGGCAATATCCAGGCTCTCCTTTTCCCCAAAGAGCAGCTCCCTAGTTGTGGAAGCACAGCAAGGCAATGAGAGGAGCTGTGGGAAAAGTTAATGGAGTTCTGGGAATTAAAGTTAATCTAGTCTTTATATAAAACAACAAAGGAATCACCCACAAAACACCAAAAAACCCCAAAAACTCAACACCAAAACCCCTGAAAAAGAAAACTCAGAACCTCAACAAACTTCCCCAAAAAACCCTTAAAACCACAAAATTCCCCTAAAAAAACTAAAGGAAAACCCCTCACCTGCACCCTACCCAAAAAAACCCCAACCCTCCCAGCCTTGCCCCATAAGTAGATGTGAAATACTTGGTTTGCATCACAGTTTTCCCCCATATTTTATTCCCCCAATGCTCCCTTCTGTGCCTGAGGAATTCCAAGTGGCTCAATATCCCAGAAAGTCGTTATTTAACCCTTCCAAAATGTGATTTAAGTGCAGGCAATGTGTGTGTGGCAGTAATTTATTTCATTCCAGCTGTTTTCCTCATCCACACCTCTCCGTCAGGGAAGATGTTCCTGTGATTTGGAGGGAAAGCACTGCTGACATTGGAGTTGATTTGAATTCCTTTTTCCCAAGCTTTGCTGGGGCCTTGTTCCTCCTCTGCCTTTTTATTTAGTGCCCAGATAAATTCTGTGGCTCCAACAAATCAGCTGTTTGTCACCCTGAATAATTGCATATTCACAGATAAGCTTTATTCCCTTTACTGCCAGGGAGTGCTCTGATTTAGGGGGAGGGAAAAAAAAAGGATATGAACTCCCTCTGCCATGAATTCCATTTGCCTATCTTGAAACCCCAATCCCAACCAGAATTTGCTTGGATCACATCACCAGCATTAAGCTCCTTATCGAGAGTTAAGGAGGAGAATAAAGGCCCTAAAACTTTCCCAGGGATGCTTAAAATTTCATGGAAGGGGGAAAAATACTTAACAAATATCAGTGAAGAAATGAGGCACAAAAGCAGAATTTGTGGGGAATAAATCTGGATTTTTTAGCATGGATGCTCCCAATTTCCTACTTGGAATCAGCCTTATTTCCTCTGGATTTGCCTTGGATTGATTAGGCTGTGTTTTACATAAATAAATTAAAAAATCACTCTCTGGTCTGTATATTTAGATATAAACTCCCACCTGGCTCCAGCCTCCTTTCCATAGGTTTCACCTGTGAAGTGTTGGAAAAACCCCTCTGGGTCATGGGATTGTTAATATTACATGGAAAAATGTGTCTGGTGGCTCAGCTGGGGATTATCTGGGTGGCACCAACAGTGCCAGTAATTTCAGTCTTTCTGGATAATTCCATTTGCTAAATGGAATGAAATCCTGAAGGGAACAGCATGGGGAGTCTGTTCCTGGCATGGCAGAGGAGTGGGATGAGCTTTTGGTGGGCATGGGTGGCACTCAGACATCTGGGCTGGCATCTCCTCCTCTCCCTCCTTTTCTCCCCTTCTTTTTGGGTTTTTTTGTGCACAAAATCAGGATTTCTTTCCCATCCTTAAGTTCTTTCACATTCTGGCAGTATTTTTCATATTTTGGGTTATTCCCTGTGCCATTCAAATGGAAAACCTTTATCCTTGTAGGATTTCCATCTGAAATTAGGGGTCCAGGTACCAATAGGTGTAATTAAAGTTGCCTGACCTCTTCTCTGAAGCCACTTCCAGGTGCTTATGATTTTACAGCTTTTCCATTTGATCTCCAATTCTTCATTGTGCCTAGAGCTGATTCTTCTACATTAAGTTCCCCAACTCCAAATTCCTAGTCCTGTTTCAAAGAAGGATCCATTAGCCTGGATGTGAGGGATGGAGCTGTTACCTGCCTAGACATCTGTCCCAGCTCCACTGAACTGTGTGGGATTTTCAGGAGAGGGGAAGGAGGCAGGAATTCAGAGAGCCTGGGGCAGCTGCAGTAACCAATCCCAGACTGCTTTGGGTGGGAAGGGACATCTAATTAGGATCATCTAATCATCATCAGGGCATCATCATTAGGGATCATCTAATTTCATTCCCTGCCATGGCAGGGACACCTTCCACTGTCCCAGGCTGCTCCAAGCCCCAGTGTCCAACCTGGCCTTGGACACTGCCAGGGATGCAGGGGCAGCCACAGCTTCTCTGGGCACCCTGTGCCAGGGCCTGCCCACCCTGCCAGGGAACAATTCCTTCCCAACATCCCATCCATCCCTGCAATATGGCAGTGGGAAGCCATTCCCTGGGTCCTGTCCCTCCATCCCTTGTCCCCAGTCCCTCTCCAGCTCTCCTGGAGCCCCTTTAGGCACTGGAAGGGCTCTGAGCTCTCCCTGGATCCTTCCCTTCTCCAGGTGAACACCCCCAGCTCTCCCAGCCTGGCTCCAGAGGGGCTCCAGCCCTGGAGCAGCTCTGTGGCTCCTCTGGATTCTCTCCAGCACCTCCAGGTCCTGTTTGGTGCCCCAGCCAGAATCAGCTGAGATTTCAAAGTTCTGTAGTTCCACATGCACAGGAGGAGGTTGAATTCAGGTCTTGCTGGCATTTTCAACCCAGGCATTTTCATCTCCTGCATTTCCTAATCCTGTGCACTTGCTGTGCCTTTGCTGCCTGGGATTTAGCCTGCTAATCCATGGAAGACATTATGTGTGGGAATCAGAGCAGTTGGAGTGAGAGAAAGCAACAAAGGCACTTGGATTTGCCTAACAAAACCCTGCAGATCAGTTTCTTCTGCAGATAATGTCAGGTCTGAAGCACATCAGGTAGATTTGTCTTGTTTGTTGTGTGTTCAGAACTCGAGACAGCTTTGACATATATGTGTGTGTGTGTATATATGTATATATTATTGCTGGATTTACAGAAATTGAAACTGTTCCAGGGCAGGCTGGCCAGGGCTTGGAGCAGCCTAGGATAGTGGAAGGTGTCTCTGCCCATGGTACTGGGATGGACTTTAAAGTCCCTTCCAACTCAAGCCATTCTATGATACCTTATAACCTATTGAAATATATAATATTTATTAAAGTTGCAATAGAAATCGATTTTAAAATATAACATAAATGTGGTTAATTGCCCTAAATCCAAATGCAAACCACTTCAATAAGTAGTCCTGGGTTAACTGGAAAGCAGTTGCAGCTTGGTAGTGCTGGGAATACCATTCCCACATCTCCCCATGTGGGGATTATTTCCCATGGGGAAATAATGGATAATTCCCCATTGGGAATTATTTCACTGGAAGCATTTATATTCAGAATTTGAATTTATTTGAATGCACTGCTGAGGTCTGAGTGCCAGCCCCAGGCAGCCTGGCCCTGGCTCCCAGTGAATCTGTGGACCAACAGCAGAGCCAAACGGGGAAGTGAGAGGCAGAGAAATGTGTTCAACTCCCCAGGCAGAGGGTGCTAGGGATGGAAGTTGTGTTCCTGCAGCTCTGGGAGCTGAAATCTAGTATCACAGCTCCTCTCTGCAGCCACTCCAGCAGCTCAATTTATGTCCTGAGTGTGGCTTGCCAGCCTTTGTCTCCTTTTTCATCCTTTTTTAAAAAAATCCCAATTAAAGAATGAATTTCATAAGGCAGAAATGATACAAAAAAAACCAACCAAAAACCAAACCAACAAAATTCTTCTGTGTCGCTCGTGGAGCTCCTTCTGTTGTGGAGAATGGGGATCTTGGAGGAGATTTCATGCCTTAATTCAGTTTTCAAAGCTGTCCTGGGCCTTCGTGCAGAGATGCCAAGCATCCCTCCTGCTCCACACTGTCCAATTAATATGGATCAGAAGTCCTTGGGATGCCTCTGTTTAATTAACACAGTCCTGCTTTTATGTGGAATCATGTGGCAAGAGTGAATAGAACAGGGAAAATGTGCAAAATTAATTAGCTTGCCATAGAATTTGCATTTTTTTAGGCTTATTTAGGAGTGAGGATTGCTCTTGGATAGAGGGAACCAGGTCCCTGGTCAGTCCTGCAGCTTCTGCCAGCACTGAGGCAGGTATTGATCTGATATGGAGACATGGGTTAGATTGGAGGGAGAATTCCAAATAAACAGGGAAGAGTAGAAGGTTTTGCTGAAGAAAAAACACTTTAATGCTATTATTTATTTTTTTTAACAAAGGAAGCACTCAGGGGTGTATTCACTGAAGGAGTTGTGGGATAGAGTAGGGAAATGTTGTCTATGGGAGCATCAAAACAGCTTCAGTCATGACTGACTCCATTGCAGAGGGACAGCTTTTTGTCTGGGGTTGTATTTCTATTGATTTTTCCAACGATGCTCGTGGGAACACATGGACTTTGGGTTTGCCGCTGCACCAGGAGAAAAAAGCTTTTTTGGGGAAAAAAAAGCATTAGGAAATAAAATGCAGCTGGGAAAGGTGGAGTGCAGGAGTCCAGTGAGGGAAATCAGTGGCAGAAGCTGCTCTAGCACTTGGATTGGGATAAATGGTGTCATTTGGAGCTGACTTTTCCCTATGATTTTCATAAATGTGGGCACTGACCCCTTGAGGGGAATTAAAAATCAGCTCCTGCTGGTGTTAGCACAGGAAAGGAGTTCATTATTCCCTGGTTCCTGCAGATATCCTCGGGAATGTGGCCATCCCTGGGAGTGTTTACTGCCCATCCTCTGCTCTCCTGCAGTGCTAGAAATGGGGCAGGATTGGGGTTTTTCTTCCACACAATTCTGCCTAACTTACTGTTAGAAAACTCCAGGTTTTCTCCTGGTGGCACCTGTTGGGTTTTTGTCAGGTGCCAGGAGCAGCTTTTGGCCTCTGCCAGATGCACTTTGCAGGCAGGGAATGATGTTCTCTTTTTAGCTAACATTCAGGAAATGAATTTTGAAACCTCTCAAGAAGCAGCTTCTGTTTAGGCTGAAAATCCCAGTGGTATCAGAGGGATCTTTTTCCAGAGGCTTTCCACGGGAAGCTGAATTCCTCTGGAGACAGGGGAGTTCATTAACATCTCATTTACTGTCAAAAGTGCCCCTGCCATGGTCTCTGGGCTCCTTCCCTAAACCCCAAGCTGGGTTGTTGGTTTTCTTTCAAGTGCCTGTTGTAAAATCCACTGGAGTTAGGCCAGAGCACCCCAGCTGGGGAATTGTATCTCCTCTGGCTGTCCAGAGCACATGGATTCATGGCAATCTCCACGAGAACCCCAAAGGACTGTCAGAAGAGTGGGAGTTGTAAGGAGATTTTCTCAGCTGTCAGGGAAGGAATTGTTCCCTGGCAGGGTGGGCAGGCTCTGGCACAGGGTGCCCAGAGAAGCTGTGGCTGCCCCTGGATCCCTGGCAGTGTCCAAGGCCAGGTTGGACATTGGGGCTTGGAGCAGCCTGGGACAGTGGAAGGTGTCCCTGCTTTTTCAGCTTCTCCCCCCTTCCTTGGGCACCTCCTTCTCCTCAACCAACCTCCCAGTGGTGGGAAAAGCCACTCCAGCAATGCTGTGGTCACCAGCAGCACATGTGGCAAAGGCAGCATCAAACAGAAAAAACTTCCCAAAATTTGCTTCCTCTCGGGATTTTCTTCCTTTAATTTACTTGTATTATTTTTGGCCGTGGTGCATTGAGTGGATGATCAGGTTCTCAGGAGGTCATGGATAAAAGGTGAAGTTATGAAGCTTTCCCTCTCAGGTTCTGCAGGTGTTTGGATTTAAATATTCCCTGTTTCCAGCTGGATTAAACCCAGCTCTGGTCTATCTGGGAGATATTTTTATGCCCTCTAAGCGGATTCTCCAGCTGATCTGTCACAGCTATGAGAGAAAGGAAAAAAGAAAAACAAAACATTGTTGTATTGTAATCTCAAATGTTTGCCAGGGTTTCACAGATATGAAAGGAAAGGATTTAAACAAATCCATAATTTATTATTTGCCCTGGTGGATTTGCAGGCTCTATTAGAGACACACAAGATGGATATGGATATTTTTTTGTGGCACCTGGGACAACAGAGAGGTCACAGGGGGCAACTCAGGAGCTCCAAGTTGTCTCTTCCCTGACCCAGCCTTATTCCTACTTTCCCGATATCTGTTTGCTTGCTATTCCCAGTGTTCAGAGGCTTTGCAGCAAGGCTGGGGCAAGGAGCCCATGGAATCTGTTTTTCCAGACATTTTCTTTGCTGCAGACAGGTCAGGGCCGATGGGTTGGTGTTTGCCTTTCACTTCCTGCGTGGAGCAAATCCAATAAATTAATTCTGACTGAAATTTAATTAAAATTTGGGAATTGGGTGGGTTTTACTGTGGTGGAGATGGCTCAGCTCAAGCTTCTCTTCCCAGGGAGTGCTCCTGACAGCCTGAGCCAAGTGATTTTTGGGATGGATTTCCCCATGGATGAGGTTCCTGTTTTGTGCTGAGGACTTTGCTTTCTGAGTTGGATTCTTTGGGAGAAGCTTGGAAGGAGAGCGTGTAGATCTCTGGTCTTTTGGGCATCTCCTCCTGGGAATTCCCTTATTCTCACCTACATGTCCCTAGTGACAGACCTGTATAGGCTGATTTTGGTGGGAATGAACCCCAGAAAGAAAATCCAACCTGGTGCTTACTGGAAATATTCCATGATTTCCATCCTTTAACCCCGAAGCAGCAAACACAGACAATGCCTTTTTATCTGTAAAAACAGGGAAAAAATACAATCAGCAATTAATTGAGGAAAACCCCAAATCTTTATTAACTTGAGGGGTGTTTTCCCTTTGATTCCAACTTTTTTCCCTCTGGATTTTCCCATAGCATTGCCCACAGTGACACCTGCTGGAATCCGGGACAAGGTTGGCTTGCAGGCCCTCCTGAGCAAGTCCTGCCAGGGATTCATTAGGGAAAAAAATGAAGGGAACAGTCCATGTGGTCATGGAGACACCTGTGGCCACCCAAGGAATGGCCACCAGGCTTGGAATGTTTGGAATATGGAGCTGGAGACCTCCAGCAATGGGATCAGTCGGTAAAACCCAGCTTTAAACCCTTTTTTAGGGTTTCTCTTGGAGGAAGGGTTGGACTGGGAGTGATTGCTGATTCCTCCTGGCCAGCGTTTTGGAGGTGAAGGAAGAACCAGTTCTGTGCCCCTTGGAATTGGTGATGGATATGTGATGGAAATCAAGGTGTGAGCTTCCATCAGGAAAACCTTGTGGTCAGAATGTAGGGAAACAAAGTAGGATCACAGAGAAATTCACCTCTAAAATGCACACTGGGATCAGCAAGAGTTCATTTCTCCAAAATCTTTCCGATCTCAAGACTCATTCCAGGTTCCTATGCCCTCTGCTAAAATTTTCAGCAGCCCAGTAACCATTTAGGCAACATGAATTGCTGGAATAGCCCACATCCTATGGCTAATACAGCATTAGGAATTGGGGCTGACATGGTTTAATCCTGTGCTGTCCCTGGTTGCTTTGGGGTTGGAAAAGGGGATGGCAAATCCTGGTCCTGGAGTCAGACCGAGCACGCTGAGAACTCCAGGGATTTGCAGGTGTCCTGAAGGTCTCAGCTCACTCTTTTCTTGCTTCCTATCAAGTGGAAATATTGAAATTATTCCAACTCACCAAAGCTAGTCCCACTTTAAAAAGGGAGAATTTTGAGGGGTGTGTGAAGGGAGTCAGGTATTTTTGTGGAAATTCCTTTTTTTCCATAATTTCCTTGCAGTCAGCTCTCAGAGGTGTGATATGGGCAAGGAAACAGCCCAGCTTTGCCAGGGGGATGCTCCATATCCCTGATTTTCCCCAGCAGATGGGATGGGAGGGGTCAGGGCAGCATCTCCCCAAAGCCCCTGCCCGAGACACTAAGGAGCACTCAGATCCTTTTCCTGACTCCTTTTGTTTTCCAGCAGCACCAGACGTCCCATCTGGAATGAAACATGAGCTCTCCCAGACTCAGCACAGCTCCATTTTCCTCCCAAAAATCAGGGAGAAATTCCCCCTCTCCCCCCACCCAGCCAGTTATATTCTGGGAAAGGTTGAAACTCAGCTTCTAGAGGTGTCTTGGGATGATCCAAGTCTGTGGCTCTTCACCTGAAGGTCATGGAAAACCGGGATCTTTGTGCTTCAGGTGCTCTTCCTGTGTTCAGCCTGACCCTTGTGCTGAGAAAAAAAGCCTTAATAACTCCAAATTAATGGAAAATGAAGATAAGTGACTGGTGGGAATTTGGAGGAAAGTGGGGAGAAGCAGCTCCTTGCTGGGAAAGCTGAGGATGCTGCTGGAGTAGGGAAGGAGGATGTCCTCAGTCAGGGGAAGGGATGAGCTCTGCTCCTCCCATCCTGTGATTTCTGTCCACTGGGAGCGACGGGAAATGGGAATAAGGTGGCTTTGATCTGCTCCTGTCCCGAGAGTTGCCCTGTGTGGGATGGGATCCCATCTCCATTTTGGTCAGACTCATCTGCTTGCAAATCCAAATGGCCATTTCCCAAATTCCTGCACAGAAAGCTGCAAAAAACCAGAATTTGGAGTTTAAAAAAGCACTGGTGAAGGAATTTTGGGATCTTTGTGTCCTTGCCTGGTAAGGAAGGGGTCAGCTGTGCCTCATGCCAAAAATATGACTGAGATTACATTTCCCAGCCTTGCTCTGGTTTTCTTTTCAGGACTGATTTAAGAGATGCTCCCCCAAAAAATCTGCTTTAAAGCACAAACTAGATGGAAAAAGTCAAATATTTCTAAGTGGGGTCATTGTATGAGGGAGATGTTGCTGCTGCAGGGTCAGTTCTTGATGTGCTTCATCTTGCAGAAATCTCAACTTTCACCATCTTAATTCAGAACGTGATTGATTTTTTTCTTTACACCTTCCTGTTTAGTTACCAGTTGTCCAAAGTCCTGGAATAAGTTGGAGGCAGTGGAAAGGTCCTGTAAAATTTTCTTCCAAGCAAAGTTGAAATAGGTTTATGCAGCTCCAGCCATGTCAATTTTAGCAGCAGGAAGTCTATGAAATAGTAAAAAATACTGATTTCTGCATTTAGGGAGAAGATATTTTGCATTTCTATTGTCAAATACAGTTTTTAGCCCAATTTTCCAAGTCCTGTTGTCAAGGAGACAGTGGCAACCCAGGTGAGGGGCTTAAGGCAGCTTCTTTCTCCGTTGGGAAAAGTTGTTATTGATGTTTAAAAAATTGAGATTTCAGCTTTTCCCATTTTCTGCACAGAGTGAAAGTTTACTTGCCGCTTTAATAAATACATTTGGGGCAAACATTTGATCTTTTGGAAGTGTGATTCGCTTCCAGCACTCCTTGTTGTGCAGGCTGGGAATAGAGGCTGACTTTGTGTCATGTGGGCTGATAAAACTCTGCGTTTTTTGTACCTTTTGGGGAGTTAATGAGAGGGATCAAGGGAAAAGGAGGATATTTTCCAGCAACAGTCAGAATCCATGGGGATGTAACAGGGAATATGAGCTGAGAGAGTGTTTAATTCATCTACCAAACTCAGGACTGGCTGTCACCTGCACACAGCCCTCAAACTGGAAGCAACTGGTAAATGCAGGGGTTGAAACTGGGAAAATTACCTGTTCCAGTAAAAGTCTGTAGGGATTGGATAAATCCAATGTTTCCTGTGATTTTCCTTCCGGGAAAGTTGGTTTCCAGTGATCATTTGAAGGGCATTTGCATATGGAGATGTACAGTCTCCTTGTTGGGTTAGAGCACAAAAAGAAAATACATTGCATAGCAGGTGACTAAAAAAGTGTCTGAATACATTGAATTAATGTGCATTTTTTATTCCTCATGATGGATTCCGGAATGAGGTTGGATCCTCGTGGCAATGCAAATACCTGGTGTGAATAAGCATGCAAAATTTTGAGAAAATGAAGAAAAAGAAATGAAACAAATGGGCTGATTTAAGTTGTTTACTTCCAGTTTCATTTTGGCAAGGAGTTGATTCCCATTCTAATAACTGTGGAACAGACCTGTGGATTTAGGGAGGGCAATTGGTTTTCCACGCACATTCTTCCATGATGAGGAGAAAAACCAAATCAGAGCTATTTGGGAAGGGATTGAAGAGCAGCTCTTTCCTTGCATTTCAATGAAATTTAATTAAACCCCTATGGACTTGAGCTGCTGGTGATTGGAGAGAGGTTTTGTGGTGCAGTGACATCATGGGATTCTGGTTCTGCTTGGATTTCCTCAAAGGTCCTGTGTGTTAATGTCCAAAGGAGGCTGGGAATGTCATGGAATTGGAGAGATTTCAATCCTACAAAAACCTAAAATTACATGTATGTGACCGGCCCAGGGCACACAAATGTTTAAATTTTTAATTTCTTAACTTTTTTTTTTAAATTGTATTTTTATTTTTACTGAATTTTCCTGTTTGCCAATTTTTACCCAGGGTGACTGATGAATTAATTCCACTCTGTTGCCTGGGGATCCTTTATCTAATTACCGATTCTCAGCTAATTCTCCACATTTCACAGTCATTATCTGTGAGTCTGGTATTATTTGAATTCCCAAGCAAAGCTTTTTGGGGTTTTGACCCCAATTTGTGGCTTGATCTGTGGCTGAATATTATTATTGCCTTTCCCCCAACTAATTTGTTATCTCCTATTGCTCCTGCGAATAAATCCTATTTTTTTTAATATCAGTTCATCTTGTTTTCCTGGAAAATCTTGTTGCCGAAGCTCCTCTCCCCTTTCTCCTGACCCCATATTACTCTCACCCTCTGCTCTCTTAATCCTTGAACTCCTTGACTTCTCCCTCTTTATCTTTGAGGTTGCTCTTGACCTTTTGCCTTCTTCACATCCATCTGTATCTGTGACCTTCCCAGCTTTCTCAGCATCCTCTCCTTCCCCCGTTTCTCATCCTCCCTAAATTCCTGCTTCTTCTCAGAAGACAGTCCTTAAAAAGATAAAAGTTGGAAGCACAACAAATCCTCACCCACCCAAGCCCCCTTCTCTCCAGCCAGTCCCGAGGGCATTCCAGGAATGGCAGAAGGAAAGGGCCAGGAGCTCCTTCCATCTCAGGCACCTTCCCTTTGGAAAGCAGGAACCTTGTTGCCTTTTGGGTGTTCCTGAAGATTGCACTCCACAAGGGCTGGGTTCAAGTCCAGTGGCAGGTAAAAGAAAGGTGATAAACTCACAGCTAAAAGGACACTGTTGTGTTTTCCATGACTACAAGATGATACCATTGAGATTTTCCCTATTTCACTCTCAGCACAGCACAGGGAAATGCAGATACAGCGAACAGCAATGCCAACCCCCAAAAGAAACAACCAGAAATTAAAGCAATCATTTAGCCAAAGAACTTGAAATGAGGAACATTTCTCACATCTTTGCATTTCAGGAACAGCAGGGCCCTGTTGTTATCCCCTTTGGCTTACCCATTTCAGTTTGTACCCCGTGGATTAGGTGTAGGCTGTACTTGCTTTTGCTGTAACAAAATAATTATTGAATATACTTTTTTGGCTGTCCCCATGCATCCTTTTAGATTCCTTTTCCCTGGAGCAATCCATGTGCCTGAAGCACATATTATATCTTGATATAATACAGATTTTATCTTCATAAAGCCTCAGTCAAGGACAGATGAACTCAGTGTGTGGAGTCACCTCTTAATCATATAATTTAATTTTAAGGAATTACTCTTGGACCAGAGCTATGGATTTAGTAATCCTCATGTGTCCCAACTATATTCTATCCTATAATTCCATGATTTGCATTATCCAGAAGCTGTGCTATGGCCATGCCCAAACAGCTCCTTTAGGTGTATTAAGAGCCTTGTTCTGGGTTGGTTTTGCAGGAATTGGAATCAACCCAAGAAGTGCAGAAGGGCCCACAATTGGAGGAGACAGCCTGAGTGTCCAGCTCATGCCCAGGGCTGTGTTTTCCTCAGCGCTGTCACAGCCCATTAAGAAGCCACAGGGAATCAGTGCAGTAGAAATGTTTCCCAAAAGGATCTGACAGGGAGACAGGCTCCAGTCACTGTCACAGCACAGCTTCTGCTCTAAAATACATGCTCAGAGTGCTGGTGGGAGTTCAAAGAGCTGCATTTTTAAGGAGGAGGAGTAAGTTTGTAATCCATCAGTAAGAAAAAACAAGATTTCCTGCAGGGCATTGCAGCTCAGATCGAGCTGACTGAAAATCCCAGGGTCGTGGAATGGTTTGGGTTGGAAGGGTTTTTAAATCCCATCCAGTGTCACCCCTGCCATGGCAGGGACACCTTCCACTGTCCCAGGCTGCTCCAAGCCCCAGTGTCCAACCTGGCCTTGGACACTGCCAGGGATCCAGGGGCAGCCACAGCTTCTCTGGGCACCCTGTGCCAGGGCCTGCCCACCCTGCCAGGGAACAATTCCTTCCCAATATCCCATCTCTCCCTGCCCTCTGGCAGCGGGAAGCCATTCCCTGGGTCCTGTCATTCCAGACCCTCAGAAACAGTCTCTCTCTATCTTTCTTGTAGGCTCCCTTCAGGAACTGGAAGGCCACAGTTGGGTCACCTTCCTCATCTCCTTTCCCAATTCTGTGCTCCATAATTATAGTGGAATAAAGGTCATGAGTTCACCTTCTCTTCCCCTCAGCCCTGCATCTTCCTAATACTTGAATTTCCCACTTTTTGCCCCTAGTTAAGCTGCTCTTTGGGTATTGAGATGTCTTGAGTGTCAAAAATTAGGGATAAATGAGGAGAGGACCACAAAAGGATAATCCTTTAGTTTGGCTATTTCAAGGAGCAGCATTTTTAGCTAATTCCTGGG
The DNA here is from genome assembly GCF_008360975.1 of Lichenostomus cassidix. NCBI lineage: Eukaryota > Metazoa > Chordata > Aves > Passeriformes > Meliphagidae > Lichenostomus > Lichenostomus cassidix. The sequence continues at coordinate 33,450,943 of NC_139487.1, forward strand.
AGTAGGACACACTGTAAAACCAGAGAAACACATCTATGTGATTCTTGAGGAATTCAGTACAGAAGACTGATATTTACCTGCTTGGTTTTGTACCATTTTCAGCAAATAAATATTTTTTTTCCATTTTATGTTGTTAGTATTTCTGTTGTCATTTTAAACATGAAAGGATGTTTAAGGCAGCAAATCCAGAGCAGGAAAAAGAAATCTTCTAAAAGCTCCTTCTGTTTGGAGTTTTGCTGACAGTTCTGCGAATACTTTTTAAAGCACCAGCAAAATAACATCTTTAGGTTATTTTTATTTTAACTACACCCTGGATGCAGTGGGTGGGACATGGAGAACTGTCCTCAACCCCGCGTTGCCCTCACTGGTTTGTGTGGTGCAAACCCAGCTCCAGGGAGTCCAACTCCTCATCTCAAAGCCACCTTTGTGCCTCTGCTCCCCGAGGGGACCTTCGGCGCCATGGGCTCTGCAGCATTCCAAACGCCCCATTTCCCTCCTTTTTCCAAACATTCTCAGCATAAACACCGCAGTCAGAGGCATCCAGCTGGAGGAAAAATGAGGTTTTCTGAAGTTTAACTGATGGGTTGGTCTTGAGTATGCAGGTTTCTCCGTGAGGCCTGGTCCAGCTCTCAAACATCTCATTTTTAGCTGAGGTTTCTCCATGAGGGCTAATTGAGGTTTCTCTGCGAGGTCTGGTCAAGGTTGCTCCATGAGGCCTGGGCAGACTCTCAAACATCTCATTTTCAGTTGAGATATCTCGTTAGGCCCGGTCCAGCTCACAGACATCTCATTTTTAGTCAAGGATTCTCCACAAGGTTTTTCCATGAGGAAAACCTGGTTGAGGTTTCTCCAGGACGCCTGGGTAGGCTCTCAAACATCTCATTTCCAGACAAAGTTTCTTCATGAGGCCGAATTGAGAGTTCTCCCCAAGAGCTGGTTGAGGTTTCTTCACAAGGCCTGGTTGGGCTCTCAGATGTCTCACACTTGGTGGTGTTTGGAAGCAGAAGCTCCAGCTGAAGGTTGTGACTGATCAAACAAGGTCGGTGGGACAAAGTCATGAAGGTCTAAAGTTGCAAAGGTGACTCTTTCTGTGTGGTGGGTGAGATGTGGCCTGGTGTGTTGGGGACAAGGAAATTAATCACACAATTACCTTTTCTGAGAGGAATGGAATGGGTTGGTCACTGAAATACGGTCTTTACATTGCTCACACCATTGCTTTGGATCCTGGATCTCTGGGAGATTTTGGTCACAGGGAGCACTGGGACTCAAAAAAGGAGTTTTTTGATGACATTTGGTGCTTTGGACCCTATTGTTTCTAATTTTGTCTGTTTACAAGACAAGTTGGTCTCATAAAAATTCAAATTGATCACACACAAACATCCAATCACTCCTGAAGAGAACTTGCATTGGGTGTTTCTCCACTCAAAGCACTCTTTGACGTTCTGCACGGGATGAGGGATTTCATAAAACGGGATATTTACCCTTTTTAGAGCACAATCTGACTCGACCATGAGCTTGGTAGTTCTCCTGTGGGACACCTAGAGCAGGGCATGGAGACTCAGCTATGTCTTATCCTGTCAAACCTGCTGAGTTGGCATTTTCCCCATCCTGATGCTGGGATTTTTTCAACATTTTAAGTAACACTGACTATAGAAGAAAGGGGAAAAAAACCCCTGACATTTTTATACAAGCTGTTCTTAGTGGAGGAGCATGGATCTCCAAGAAGGCTCCATGCAGGGCTAAAAGCCAGAACCTTGTCTTTATTTCCACTTTATTTCCACCTGAGCAAGCTCTTGGGTGTCTGGCACACCCAGCACTGTTCTCCCAGACCAAACAGACAGAAAGAACTCCATTAGAAGGGCAAAGCACATGGATGAGTGGATCTGTGCTAGAAAAGGGGGATTTAAGAGGAGGAGGATGGGGAGGATGGGTTTTTTCAAGCAGGAAGAATTGCAGGTGGAATTAGCTGTGAAGAAATGGCTTGGAATACATAAACATGAGGATGTGGGAGGTAGGAAGGGCATGGAAAGAGGAGCAGGTCAGGCGAAATGAAAGCTCTGAGTGACTGGGCACTCAGGGAGCGACTGGATGTGACTGTGACTGGAATGTTGGAAGAAAGACTTGGCTGAGATTAGAGCTCAGTTTAAAAAAGAGGAGACAAAATACGCTGAAGTGAGAGGCAGTTTAGCTAAATTTTAGCTTTAGCTCATATTTGTTTTCCTTCCATTCCTTTGGCAAGGTTCTGGGCAGGAAGTTTGGGAAGACTCATGCATGGAAATAGTCAGGACTCATGGGCTGGGAAGAGCCAAGTGTGGGAAGAGCTCTGGATGGGAATGGTTTGGTAGAATTTATGGGTTGGGAAGTTTGGGAGAACTCTTTGGTGGGAATGGGATACAGCAGCAGCACTGAGACTCAGTTCTGCACTGGTTGCTGCTGGTGGTTTTTGCTGACCAAGAGCAAGAAATGGCCTTTAAGGAAGCAGGTTTATAACATGAAATTGCCCAGAAATCACATTAAAAGTGCCATTAATGGATGCAATGAATATAGGTTGCCTGTAGTCAGTTTGGAAGCCTTTAGCCCAGTATTTCCAGTCATTACATTTTTGGGTGCCTACCAGATTCCACTTAAAGGGATCTGATCCCAACACCTAAAATCAGGGAATGTCACCTTGAATGGTCAAAAATGTGCACCTTCAATATGCTCTCCAGAAACACCCCACATAAGCAGTAAGTTTCTAAAGCAAGTTTGTGCCCAGATCTCCTCCAGGCTTTTTTTTTTTCCTCCCTCTTCCCACTGTGGCACATGAAAATGGGAAAAGCTGTGATTTTCAGATCCTTGGAGACCTGTCAGGGTCATAGCAACCCACAAAACGCTGTTCCTGACCCACATTCTCCAGTCCTTTTTCTGAAGAGTGACATGGTAATATTGAGGATTTCAGATTCAGATGGAGAACTATGTATTTTTTAATCTATTAATGTCCTGGGGAGTGTGAAAATTATTAATTACTGCTTTGATTTGGTGATTTGAATTACTCAGAGTTTCTTGTTTTGGTTGGTGGAAGCATCCACAGCCTTAACTCTGTGTATTTGCAAGACCAACAGACATTTATCCCACAGAAGATGTAGGAGAGGTTGGGTGGGAACCTCTTGGCATCTCTCAGCCTTTTCCTGCTCTTGGTTGAATTTGCAGGGGGCAAAGCATCTGGGATAAAAATTCCAAGGTTTGGGGGGGAATCTAAATATCAATTCAGAGTCTTAATTTAGAAAATATTTGGGTTTTTTGGTGATGTATAAGTGCACAGTGCTTTTGATGGGGTGACACAAGGGATGAAGGCATTTATTATGTTTAGATGCCAGCAGTGATAAGCTGTGACATCAATTTAGCAAGGACCATTCCACAAAATAAGGCAAAAAGGGACAGATTAAACAACTGTAATAACAGCAGAAGAGCAAAACTTATTTATTGAATAAAGCCCTTGCTAGCAAAGCTGGAAAATCACCAAAACCAACACAAAAATAAAGAAGGAAAATAATCATTTTTACACCAGACTTCTTATTGCAGTTTAGTTTGTGTAGAATATTCCCTGTTGGAAATTCCTCTGTCTCGTTGACATGCTAAAAATGGATTTAGGCTGTGAGGATAATTCATCTGGGCACAAACTGGCACCAGCACAGCCAGAAGAAAAATGGGCAAGCCACAAACGCTTCCAGTTTAATTATTCTGTTCCTTGCCACAGGACAATCTTTAAGTCACAGCCAATGTCAGGCTGGGATAAAATGGGTCTAGGATGGTGTTCTTGCAAAGCTGCCAAAATATGGGCTGGAGAACAGGTTCTGCTTTTATTTGATCATCTTAACTTAGGGTTTTTTTCCTTTTCAGACTCACTACGAGAGCGGAGAGTACATTATCCGGCAAGGGGCTCGAGGGGACACCTTCTTTATAATCAGCAAAGGAAAGGTGAGTTCATGCCCTCCCAGGGCAGGGGGCTCCCAAAATCCCACTCAAGCCTCTCTCTCTCCCCCCTCCCTGACACACAAGGGTGGCAGCACTTGACATTTAATTCAACTCCTCGGCTGGGCCAGGAAGGAAGAGCGGCCTGAAGGGCTAAAAATGAAATGCCATGCTGGTTGTGCTCCCAGGGAACACTTTGGGGTGGAAACTGTTGTTGAGTCCCTGGGTAAAAAATGAAAAAACTCAATTTGTTTCAAAGCAAACCCTACAATACTCCATGATTTCTTTGCTAAGCATCTCCCTTCCAAGGCTGGCTTCTGGGTTTCATTCCCATGGCTCTCTCTTCCCAGCCTCTCCAAATAATAGGAAGGCAGGGATGTCTGAGCTCTCTCCATGGGGAAGAAAAAAGGTCTAAGTTTCTCTTCCACTGGTCACAGGGAAAATATGCTTTCTGACCTCTTTCCCCATAAAATCCTGATGGGATTTTATAGACCAAGTTTGTTCCTTCCATTCAACAATTATTTATAGTTCTTTTAGCATTCCTAATACACTTGAGAGACACTTGGCTGCTTTCCATGTAGCAGGATGGAGATTTTGGAGGGAATACACAGTGATTTCCAGCTGCCAACTCGTTTTCCACCATCATCTTCCACTTTCTGGGAGCTAGTCTTTATTGGAAGGAAAAAAATGGTCTTTTTCAGATCAGTAAAAATGTCATGGATAAGTTTCTGAAATGAAGATAATAATGAGCTGCAGAAATCCAAGGTTGTTGGTTTGATGCCCTTTTGCTTCCCTTCACCCAGAAATAATATTCCCTCTTCCTAGAGTATGCACAATCATGAGCCAAGCTTCAAATCTTTTCTATTTTTCACATTCCCTGGGTCCCTGTCCCTCCATCCCTTGTCCCCAGTCCCTCTCCAGCTCTCCTGGAGCCCTTTGGGCACTGGCATGGGCTCTGAGCTCTCCCTGGAGTCTTCTCTCCAGCTAAACACTCCCAGCTTTCCCAGCCTGGCTCCAGAGCAGAGGGGCTCCAGCCCTGGCAGCAGCTCTGGACTCATTCCAACATGTCCTGAATCTCCAAAGAAATGTAAAAAACAAATCTCAGTTGTTGACCTGGAGCCCTTCCCCTCACCCACAGGACAGAGCAGGAGACTACCCATGGCCTTGGCCATTGCTCCAGAGCTCTGGACTCCTCCTGGAGCAGCTCCTTGGCTTTGTCTCTGCCCTCTGCTGTGACAGCTGCTGGCCAGAAACAGGGAGCTATAATAAAACAGGGCATGTGGACTTGCTGAGAAATCCCCAGCCTCTCAGCTGGAGCCTGACAGAAATTCCCACCTGGATAGTTAAATCCTGCCCAGTTTTCTCCTCCAAGCTTATTGCTTTGGAAAAGAGACACCAGTGGCTGACGGATGGATGGAGCTGGAGAGGGTTTGATTTTAATGCCTGGTTTGGGACATCAGGTGGATGTAATAATTAATCCATGCTAAGGATACAGCCTGGAATAGAACCTCAGCAGTGAAACATGGAATAAATAGCAATGAAATAGAGGATTTTAGAGGCACTGTGTGCTGCCTGGCACCTGCTGAAGCTGGAGCACATCACATCCCATGTCCTGTGGCCAGACTTGACCCAGGCAGCTCAATCAGCCAGGAAAATGCTGGCAGCAGCTCCTGTTCCTGGGATCACACCTGCAGTGTCTGCAGTCAGCCAGAGCAGGATCAGGGAGAGTTCCTTAGGGAATCTCTGCCTTGCCTGTCATATCAGAGTGTCTGGAGTGACACAGAATCATGGAAAAGTTTGGGTTGGAGGGAACTTAAATCCCACCCAGTGCCACCCCTGCCATGGCAGGGACACCTGCCACTGTCCCAGGCTGCTCCAAGCCCCAGTGTCCAACCTGGCCTTGGACACTGCCAGGGATCCAGGGGCAGCCACAGCTTCTCTGGGCACCCTGTGCCAGGGCCTGCCCACCCTGCCAGGGAACAATTCCTTCCCAATATCCCATCCATCCCTGCCCTCTGGCAGTGGGAAGCCATTCCCTGGGTCCTGTCCCTCCAGGCCTGTGTCTAAAGTCCCTCTCCAGCTCTCCTGGAACCCCTTTAGGTGCAGGAATTCTGCTCTAAGGTCTCCCCAAAGCCTCTTCTCCAGGCTGAAGTAAGCAGAGAAATATTTTTACGTTTCTGAGCCCATCACTACTCTCAGAAATACACAGAAAACTTCTGCTCTGTTTTCTTCCAGCCCATCCTCCATTGATAATCCTTTGAGGACCAAAATCCTTTCCCCCTTTTTCCCTGTCAGCTCCATCCACCCCACTTGACCCCACTCCTGAGCTTGTTTAGTTTATTCACTTTAACTTGTTTCCTTAAGTCCCAGCTGGAGTTGTCCCCTCCCTAAGCTGGAGAGAGAGCAGAGCCACCCTTCATCCCTCAGTGCCCCAGACTGGTTCACTTCAGCTGTGTCCAAATGGAGATGGTTTTTGTTATTCCTGTCCCTTCAGGGAACTTGGGAATGCTGGAAATCACACAGACCAAAGCTAATGGAAGGCTAGGCCGTGTGTCTGCTGCACAGCAAAAATTTAGAATTTCATTCTCCTGTGACTCTGCTTGTGCAGCCAACTCCATGTTCAGAGTTAAAAACATTCCAAAAAACCCAAAGCCGTTTGTTTTTGCGGGAATGGTGGAAAATCACTTCCCTTGACGACGCCAAGGGAAGAGGACAGAACTCTGGGGAATTACATGGTTCCCACAGGAGCTTCCCCTGAGAGATCCAGGAGGTGACAAATTCCCCTCTGAACTAAGAGGCTTTGGTTGTTTCAATTAGAAGTTTGCTGAATCCCGTGGGCTTTTGGCTTTTCCACAGGTGAACGTTACCCGGGAGGACTCTCCCAGTGAAGATCCCGTCTTTCTCCGCACTCTGGGGAAGGGGGATTGGTTTGGAGAAAAAGCCCTCCAAGGGTAAGTGCTCCTCATGAAGTAGTTCTTGCATTTTGATCTTTTCTCCAGGATCTGTGCAGCTTTCAGGTGGTTCTGGCCATTTGGGAAGAGATTGGGAGTGGGTTATTCATGTGGAGTCACTGGATTTGTGTCCCCACCTGAGTGGGGAATGGGGTTTGCTCTGCACTGAGCAGCCAAATTGAGACTTTCCCTTGCTTGTGGACATCAAAAATTAGTTTGTCTTTGTGCTTCCTTCCCCAAACGTCCATTGGAAGCTCAAAGAGTTTTATTTTTGCAACTCTGGAGTGTTATTCCTGTATGGAATAGGATAATGGTGGTTGTCCTGATGGGGTGGGTGGCTAAATGCAGGGCACATTGGGGTGGGTTTTAATTGTCTTGCTGTATTTATATGGGTTTGGGGAGGTGGAAAGTGGATGTGAGTGACCGCTTTTATAGAAACATTTTCCTTTGGGGATGAGCTAAGAGAGGCTGTAAATCCCTTTTCAAGTGGTGATTATTATAAAAATAGGCTTTATTAAGGCAGGAATTTGGGACAATCATTCATCCTCATGGACAAACATCTTTTCCTGGAGGTTTATCTGTGTGACAGAGCTCTTGGGATTTTTTTGGGATGCTGTGGTAACGTGGTCAATCCCTCCTGTACCAACCTTCTGCCAAAAAAAGGGTGGCAGGATATTTGAAGGATGAATTACCTGGCACTTTTTGGTAGCCAGAGATGTATCAAGTCCAAACCTTGTGAATCTATACCTTAATTACAAAACTTTCTGGGTGTTAAACAAATGTCCTGGTTATGATTCCATGCCTGCCCAGCTCTGGTGACACAAAGCATCCTCATGGTGGGAATTCCTTGGCGTTTCAAACGCAGTAGTTTGAATTGGGTTAATTTACAATACTTGGCTGCAGATTTTTGAATATTCAGTATAGAAATGGAAACTGAATTATTGAGAGGATGTTCTCAGCATGCAGAGAAGGCAAAATCCTGCTATCCCTGGCAGTGTCCAAGGCCAGGCTGGACACTGGGGCTTGGAGCAGCTTGGGACAGTGGAAGGTATTCCTGCCATGGCAGGGGTGGCACTGGGTGGGATTTAATATCCCTTCCAACCGATACCATCCCATGATCATTTTTTTGCTAGAGAGGTGGAATTCCTCCAGAACCATCCCTCCAGTTTGCTGCAGATCACAGGAGTCCTACAGGGAGATTTAAATGGAATCATGTGAAAATATTGTAATGTAAAGATTTGGCAGCTCAATAAGTTGCTAATTAATGAGTGTCTGTCAGGATTGTGGGAGACATCCCTGTTCAGCCACTTGGGAAGCCTTCAGGATGATTCCACTACTGTAAAATACTGTTCTGGCTGGGAGCTTGAGATAAAATGGAATTTTTACTCTATTTTCTTTCCTTTTTCATCTTTGATTAATTTTTTACAACGTCACCAGGGCCCTTAGCAATACTTGAAGTCCCAGAATTGTTGGAGTCAGAATGGACCTTACAGAAGAAGGACACCTTCCCCTAGACTTTATTAAATCCTGGCATTTCGTGTGCGTAGAATAAATCAACTAAAAGCCATTTCTTCATTAGGATAGAAAATAATGTTGAAATGCAGCCCAGCAGGAGCTGAGATAACAAATCCCTCCCAGCAATATGTCCCTGACAGAGCCATCAGGGGCTGATGTGCCTGATCCCATTTTCCATGTTCACAGCAGATGGCACCCATTAGTTCCCAGTATCCCATTGCACACCAATGATCCACATGGGATCATCCACATGGGATCATCCACATCCTCTCCCAGTCCCCCTCACTGCTTCCTGGCTAATTGGAGGCAGCAGATGGATCATTTGCAGCCCAGCAAGACATCATTTAGGGTGCTCCACAAGCAGGTGATGTGTTCTTCATTGCAAAGGAAATGTTTTATAGGGCTGGTGACAACAATTATTATTTGAAGGAAATAAAGTTCCTTCAAATCAGCAAAGGGAAATAACTCAATGCAGCTCAGGTACTGAACTCAATAATAACTCAATGTGAAGAACTCTGTGTGGCTCAGGTACTAAAACTGGGTAGTAATCACGGTGTGCTGCCTTGCTGGCCTCACACAGCTGGATCTTGCTCCAGAACATCTGGAGCACACCACAGCCTCTTCCAGAGGGGATGTTTTGGGAGCAGCCACCCATCCCATTGGGTAGAAAACATGGTTTAGACTGTGGCAGGATGTCTTACAGAAAATGATGGGGGAAGAAAAGAGGACAGAGAGCTAATGTTTAGGAGAATGAGGGGTCTGAGAATGAGTGGATAGTGGGAGGTGTCCCTGCTCAAGGCAGGGGGTGGAATGGATGAGCTTTAAGGTCCCTCCCAACCCAGACCAGCCTGGGATTCCATGAATGCCTCCTTCCTGCTGTGTATTCCATCATATGTTGGATTTACACAGGGCTGGTGGTTTGGGTGCTCTGGGCTTCACCCAGATTTGGGATCCAGGAGGAGCTCCAGACCCACAGCAGTGGCCCAGGGCAGGGGGCTGATGCTGGGAGAGGTGGTGGTGGAGCAGGAGCGGGAGGGGTTTGATAGAAATATTCATAGTTTGGTTCATAAAGATTTGACCAAACTGGCCAAGTCTTGAGTTTGGGATTTTGTGGTGAGTGCTTTGCTTTTTAAAATAGAGGTTCCTAAACACTCTTGGGCTGTGGCAACAGAGGAGAAATTTGGGTGAGTGGCCCAGGTTGAAGCAGAGATAGGGCTTGCACAATACCTGTGTGTCTGTTGAGTGTATTTATGTATAAATATAAATGTGAGGGGTGTATCCTACTGACAAAAGCCGTGGGAATATGGATGATTTAAACCTACAGAAATTGCACAAAGTCATAACAAACATGTTCCACGTCATAATATGAAAACAGCAGCTTGAATAAGGCTGTTTTGTTGTATTTCTAGGAGGAGACTTTTAATACTGTTTTATTCTGCAAACAGCTGAGTTGGCTTATTTGCCCCATGTGAGCTGTCCTGAAAAAGAATGAATTTGCTCTGCGGGGAAGGATCTGGGGGACACCGAGCTGTCCCTGAGCCAGCAGAGTGTCCTGGGCCAAGGAGGCCAATGGGATCCTGGGGGCAGCAGGAAGAGCATTGCCAGCAGGGCAGGCAGGGATGCTGCCCTGTGCCCAGCCCTGGAGCAGCTCTGCAGTGCTGTGCAGCTCTGGATCCTCAGCCCAGCAGCACAGGAGCTCCTGCATTGGGGCAGCAGAGGCTGCACAGCTCAGCAAGGCTGCAGCATCTCGGTGCCCAGCAAAGGCTGAGGGAGCTGGGGCTGCTCAGCCTGCAGAGGAGCCCAGCTGAGAGGAGCCCTCAGGCCTGGCTGGCCCTGGCTGCAGGGAGCTCAGAGCAGGGCCAGCCTCTGCTCCGGGGGCACCAATGGCACCAGAGGAACGGCAGCGACTGAGCCCAGGGAGCTCCCCCTGCACAGGAGGCACAACTTCTTCCCTGGGCACTGCCAGCCCTGAGCACATGGTGCCCAGAGGCTCTGCAGTCTCCTCCCTGGGGATATTGCAGAGCTGGGTGGGCACAGTGCTGTGCCCTGTGCTCTGGGATGGCCCTGCTGGAGCAGGGAGGTGGCACCAGATGTCCCACTGTGCTCCCTTAACTGCCCCATCCTGTGACTGGTATGAATTATTTTAAGGCATGGCATATGGAAAAGGTACAGGATTTGGGGAAGCTGTCCCTCTGCTGGGATCGTGGCAGGTCAGTTCATGGGTGGAACTGCTGGAGGAAGGTCCTGTTTGACCCTGAGAGCCTCAGGCAAAGAGTGACCTCTCTTCATCCTCCTTCTTTGGAAGGACTAAAATACTTACTTTTTTATTATTATTCTTTACAAGATGTGTTTGTGGAGGAAATTGTGGTCTTTGGATCATGCAGGAGGTGCTGTGCCCTAGTGACCCCTGCAGTGATACTTGAGCTGTTGGAACAGATTTAGATCTGATTTGTTGGTTACATTCTCAATGATCTGAAAATGAGAATGGTGGTAGTTGTTCCTCATGGGACAATGCATCTACTTCCAAGAAAATTTGTGCTATTTCCCATTTACATCTCCGCCTCTGGTCATTATTTTTCCCTAAGTGACAGAAATCAGCTCTCCTCTACCTGCCCCAAATCCCTGGGGCATGATTTGTGCCCTGATAATTTCCTGGAACAATAAACCAATATCCATGTGTAAGGATAGGAGTGTCAAGGGCCAGTTTCTTTGCTGACCGTTCCAGAAATCTGATACCAAATTTCCCACCTGGAATAGCAGGAGTTGCTGTGATTAATGTTGATCTCAGCGACCAGAAAAGTGTGGAAATGCACATGGGAAATATTAAATCGGGAGTTTTCCAATCAGGATTGCAGCTGGTGGTATCAGAGTTCTTGTTTATTCAGAAATTATTGTCAGAACTGAATTTAATCCCAAAAGCTTTTTAAAAAGCTGAGCAGGAGACATGGATAAATAGGACCTTGTTTCTTTGCCTTAAAGAAGCCTTCCCAGGAACGATGAGGGTTTTATTCCATTTTCATGGGAATATCTTTGCCATCCCCTGCTCCCACTAAACCTTCCCATCTGCTGCCCTATAAAGCCTCATTGTCCTGAATTTTCCAGGGAAAAGAGAGTGGAATGGAGGATTGGAAATGTTTGTTGCTCTGGGACACAGAGGCAGGCACTCAAGTGTGGATGTAGCAGGAATTTCATCTCAGGGTGACAATTCCAGAGGGATGTACATAAAGGAAGGATATTTTTATCCCATGGGATAATACCATTTTAATTCCTGTTTCTCCAGGGAGAACCACAGGTCCTTCTGTTGCACTCCATGTGTTTGGGGAAAAGGCATCCAACCACCAAGAAGTGTTGGGGAAAGGCCTGTGGAGCAGCAAAATTCTGGTGTAGGAAAACAGATGGAGTTTGTGATGGGAAAGGGCTGGAAAAATGGGCTGTGGGGTCCTGCCTGGGACATCGAGGGAAGGGCATGAAGCCATTCCTTGGTCTCAGTGCAGACATTCCCTATTCCCAGTGCAGCCCAGTTTGGAAGAGTCCAGAAGGGAATTAAAAGCAGCCCCAGAGTAGGAATGCAGTCTAGGAAGAGGCAGTTTTGCAGCCAGGAGCCCCATGGAGATGAGGATGTACCCATAGTGTAGAGGCCACCATGAAACTGGAGCAGTCTTGATGTGCAGGAAAATGAATAAAAACAGCCCAAAAAGAATGAATAAAAACCTTTTAACCCTGGCAAGTTAAGCATTTTTTGCCACCCCTGTTGCTGTAGTTTTTTTCCCATAAATCCAGGGTGGTTTTGCCCTTTTCCCACCACCTGCACTCTGTGTGTGTATCCCATGGACTGTGAATCCAACACGTGGTCTCCAAGGAGAGGCAGGAATTGATTCATCCATTATCTCAGCTGCTTTTTACACTTCCTGAAAGCACTGGGTGATCTCAGAAGATCTTTCAGCCTTTATTTCCCTTTCCCTGCCAGGGAGGAGGGAGCCAGCCCTGATGGATTTGGATCCATTGCCCTGAGGCATGGGAAGCTTTTTGCAGGCTTTGGGAAAGCTGTTGGCAATTCCTTGCAACAAAACCCTCCCAGGGGCTTTGGAGGGTGCGAGCTCCAAAGCTGGGACAGCTGGGAGTGGGGAGGCAAAGTGACACCGGGATTGTGTCACCATCTGGTGCCCTCAGGGCTAGAGCTCTTCCTGCAGGGAAGAGGTGGCAGCTGGACCTTGGAGCTGATTGATCTCCCAAAGGAACCTCCATGGCAGAAATTCCATTAAATGGTGTCAGATGTGGCCCTGCCCTGCCCAGGCTGCTGTTGGGGTGGCCTGGGTTCAAAGACCTTGGCTCTAGCACAGATGGAGGGCGGTTAGGATTGCAAAATTGTGGCATTTTCATCAGGACCTTGGTGGTTTAATTCCAATATTACCAGAATGATGGATTTGCTTCCCGTTCTCCAAGCCAGTCCCTTGTCCCAGGTGCCAGGCAATAGGATGAGGGGAAACAGCCTCAGGTTTCACTAGGGCAGGGCAGGTTGGACATTGAGGTTGTAAAGGGAAACAGGCTGTCCTGGGAAGTGGCAGAACTCCCAAAAAGCACAATCCTGGCATGGTCTGGAAGTGTCCAAGGCCTGGAGCAGCCTGGGACACTGGAAGGTGTCCCTGCCCATGGCAGGGGTGGCACTGGGTGGGATTTAAGGTTCTTCCATCCCAAACCATCCTGGGATTCTGTGCTGATTCCCAGGATTCTGGGCCTTCCCTCTGCCTTTTTTTGGCCAGTAAATCTAGGAATGAGCTGGAAAGAACCAGGGGCAGAGCAGGATGTGGTGCCTCTCCTAGCATCCTGCTTGGGAGCCCTGCACTGGGGCTCCTGAGTTGATTTTCTGCTTTTCCACCAGGAGTGAATTGATATTATTGACTACTCGTGCCTCAAATCCCAGCACAGAATGGATTGTGCCAAAGGCCCCATCCAGCCTGGCATTCCCAGCACCCAGAATTAATTGCTGACCAACATCCTGAACCAGAGCTGGCACCTTTCATCATTTACAATCCTCGCTGGCTTGACTATCCTCAAGCAGTTTAAAAACCATCCTTCTCCTCCTGCATGCTTGAAAGTGTGGCACTAATTGCCACAGAAGGTTGTGGGTTTAATGGGGCTTGTTTGGGGTTGTTTTTCTTTTTTTTTTTCTGATTAGCCATCTGCTGCTTGAGGCGATGTCTCTGAGCTCTCAGATGTGCAGTTGACTTCTTGATTTTTAGAGTCTGTTGTCTGAGATGATACATGTGGCAACAAGCCAGCTGAAGCCAATTTTTGTCTCCCCTCCTTACATTTTCTGGCATATTTAGTGACTTGTGAAGATCTCTGGAAGGTGTCCCTGCCCATGGCAAGGCAGTTGGAAGTACATGATCTGTAAAATCCCTCCCAACTCAAACCATTCTGGGATCTTCTGCACTCAGCCTTACTTTTAAATTAAAAAGAACCACATATTTTATATAAAAAAAAATTGCTGTGTCTTAAAAGTACTGTAATATATTTCTATACAAATATTATGTACATCAAATATTATATAAAGGTTTGGAACCCATTTCCCCTTGTCCCAAGTCCCTCTCCATCCTTCCTGTCATCCTCTTCAGGCACTGCCAGGTCACCCCAAAGCTTCTCTTCTCTGGTTTGAACAATCCCAATTCCCTCAACCTTTCAAAATCTGTCCTTATAATCTTTTTATCAACCCAAAATCTCCTTCAGGGAAACAGAGCCATTAGGAGATAAGTTCCCTTCCAACCCAGATCTTTCCAGGAGCCTAAAATCAAAATTTTACTACTCTTCTTTTTACAAAAAGGGCATAAATAACATGATTTTCTGTGGGGAAGTTACACTCAGAGCCTGATGACTCAAATGCAGTTAGTAAATAATCAAGTGTTTTGGAGTCTTAAAGACAATAATTGTTGCTTTAGAAAATCACAGCTTACGAATTGTTCTTGCTTTTCTACAACTGAGTCATAGCCTGGGAACTCAAATTGTTTATTTTTTTTCCTTTGAAGATGTTGTCTAGAGAGCAGGCACAATATTTCTCCTGCAGAGTTAAAAAAATCAAATATAATGAAAATATATATCTAATGTTGGGCAAGCAGAGTGTGCCAGATGGAGGAAGGCAGAATTCCAGGGGTTTGGGGGAAAGCAGCACTACAGAAGGTTTATGGTTACCATTAGATTTGCTTTTGCTGCAGTGAACATCTCCAAGAATTTTTCCAATGCCTTTTTTCCCCTCTTTGTTGCTTCAGAGCCTAAAAAAGAATTGCTGACATAGGGAATGCATAGGAAATAAAAAATATTATTGTTTATTAGCTAAGAAAGCTGCTGGAGCACTATTTACATCAAAGAATATCTTCTTATTCTAAGTTTTAAAACCAGCACCATTTGGGGGATTTATTTTCCTGTCTGGAGCAGGATGAGTGGAATGGGTGGTGATGGAAGAGATCTCAGAGGTCAGATCTGGTTCTTGCTTCCTGGAAAGAGTAAAACCCTGGGATTGCACTTTGCTTTTCCCGTCTGGAGGGTGTGAAACAGCCTGGCAGGGCTGGAGGCCCCAAACTCTTCCCTTTTCCCTCTTTTTAGGATTTTTTGTCAGCAATTCCTGTGCTGTGTGAAAGACAAAAAGGAAACAAAAGGGAAAAAAATAATTCCAACCTAATTTTTGTCCTGCAGCAACACCTTGCTGTCAATAATAACCATCATCTATTGAATCCAAACATTTTATCCTACAATTTCAAGATGAGGATGTTTGTGTCAAAATGCTGCTTTATGACAAATGTTTCTGGCTGGGGAAGAAAAATCCATGCTCTGAAATGAATGTATTTTTAAGGAGAGGAAAGAAAAATCCCTGTACAAGAGTTCCAGTGAAGCAATCACACATTTTTCCTGGGAAAACACTTCCATCAAAATACTCCCCCCAGCTCAGGTTTGTAAGGATTAAGTGAGAAATGCAGCAGTGAATTTTAATTCTCTTGACTTCCTTTTAAAGAAAACCCCAAACAAGTGAAGATGCCTGTGGGGGGATACAGGAGTAGGAATTAATTCATGTTACCAAACCCTTGGAGCAGGTTTACAACAAGATGGAATCAAAGAGGGGAAAAGAGAGCAAAAAAAGGGATATCAGCTCCAATTTAGAGCTAAATTTACTACAGCACCACGTGGTGTGGCTCCTGTTCAAATCTCCTTTTATAGCCAGGATGGATTTGGGTTTGTGTGTCAGGCTTGGAGCTCCATTTCAAATTCCTATAATTTAGAAATTTTAGAAAATTGAGGGGGATTTCTGCACAGTAAATTCCAGAACTGGAATGCAGGGCTCACTCATTTGGTGATTGTTATGAGGCACCACCATAATTAAATGTTAAGGCCTGTGCTTTATAAATAATCAAATGTGCTTTATTAAGGCCACATTAAAATAATTCCACCTCTAAAATACAGAATAATATCAATTCATGGCTTGCATTTTGCCTGCTGTAATTTAAACACAAAGGGACCAAAGGAAGTGGCCTTGAGTTGCACCAGGGGAGGTTTAGGTTGGATATGAGGGAAAATTCCTTCACCAAAAATGTTGTCAAGGTAGATTTCAATTTCTTTCCAGCCATCACTCTCCCAGTCCCCTGCTTTGAATGCAATGATTAATAACATCGATTTTAAGTCTCAGGTCAGAGTGTTTACCCATGGCCAGGCTTGGCAGAGGGGCTGTTTGTGCCCAACACCTCCACTTTCCCTCTGAGCAGGGAGTGCCTTGCCCTGCCTGTTGATACAAAACATACAGTTAAGCCTTTAATTCCTGGGTGCATTCCAGCAGGTTCCTGTTGTCCCTGCCTGTCCCTGTCCCTGTCCCTGTCCCTGTGCAGTGTCACCGTGACTCCAAAGGGGGAGCTGGAGCCAGCCTGGCCCCTGGAATCTTGGAGAACAGCAAGGCTGGCTGGGAATACCCACCCTGAGCAGGGTAACATTTAAAAATAATCAATTGTCTATCATCACCCAAATTTGGGAGTTATTTTACGTGAGAGCAGAGGGTAGCATTTAAAAATAGTCAGTTGTGTTACCAGCACCCAAATGTGGGTGTTATTTTAGATGAGGGCACAGGGTAACATTTAAAAATAATAAACTGTGTTGTCAGCAGCCCAGTTTGGGTGTGATTTCAGGTGAGGGCTGAGGCTGAGCGTGGCTCTGGGGAGGGGCAGCACTCCCATGACAGACACTGGTGTGAGGAGCTGGCGTTCCCTTTGGGATTGGCTCCCAGCACAGGCATCTGGGGATGGTTTTGCCCTCAGGAGAGGCTGGTTTTGATGGTGAACTCCACGTGGGTGAGCCACAGGGTGCCTGTGTGCTGAAGGCAGAGGGTTGGGGTTGTTCATTTAGGGCTCAGTGACCCACTGACACTTGATTAGGCCGGACCAGCTTGTCACTGATCCTCCAAAACTGCAGTGGAGGTTCAAGCTTCCCATTCCAGGTGAATTTGAATGGGGTAACAACTCCAGCTGTGCCAGCTGTGGGGAAGAGTGTGTGATGGATCTGACCCCGTGCTGGAGAGCTCCTCCCTCACTGTCAGAGCTGGATAATGCCAACCCTTCCCTCAGGGCTGGGATGAGGGTTGGTCACTGGGACACTCCATGGACAACACTGGTTATTCCCAACGAGACACCTTGGATGGACATGGGATCCTCAGGCATTGCTGATGGATGTAGGTGAGAGAGGACCCTCAGCACTGGGATTAACCATTAATCCCAGGGATTTTTGGGATAGACTGCAGCATGCTGCCTTCTCCATGAGTTACCTGCTTTACTAAAGCCTGGCCATTGCACTGATGGACACCTGACCTGTGGAGAGCCCATCCAGCCCCTGCCCCTCGGGGAGGCACATGTCCCACCACTCCCCTCTCCTTCTGTGGGATGCAAAAGGAATTCTCTGCTGATCTCTTCTTGGAGTTCTCTTCATGGTCCTCATTACCCACAATCTTTCCTTTCCTCTTTCCCTTCATTCCCTTCTCTCTTTTGGATCTTTTCCCTCACCAGAGTAGCACATTCTGAGCTCCTGAGTTGCCGAGTTCTCAGCTGCTGCCCCATTCTCCTCTCTTCTTGCCACCAGTATTATTTATTGATTTGAAAGCTGTTGGGATTTCTTCTCTTCCAGTTTTACAGCATCATCAAGTCATGATTTGAGCTGAAGGAAACTTGCAGAGGGCATCTGGCACAACTCCAGCTCTGAAGGGCCCTAGTCAGAGCAGGGTGCTCAGGGCCACATCCAAATGCACTTCCATGCATTGCATGAAGGGATGGATTTTATTCTTTTTTGGTTTTCCTTTATTCATCTTTTGGTCAATCAGCTCAACTGTTGGTCTTATATTAAATCCATTCCTAAGCATTCATAAAAGAAAAACGAAAACAGGACCACCAATCCATTTTTGGACTTGGAGAGTTGGCACTGGAATTCAGAGCTGCCAGCTTGTGGCATTTCTTGGCACCCCAATTTCCTTCTTACTCCACATGGTGGAAGAGCTGTGTTTGTTCTCCAACCTCCACTCAGGGGTTGCAGGGCTTTGTTTCCTCCTTTTCAGCTTTTTTCTTGTGTCTTTTTCCTCCCTTCCCTGGACCTTCAGCTCATTTCCTCTGCCCTGATGTCTCACAGCTCATTTCTGGACTTGTCTCTCTCCCAAACAGCAGAGTTCTCAATGTAGAAAGTCTCCAAGATTTCCACATGGCAAAACCCTCCAGATGCTTTGTGGCTGGACACTGCTGGCCTGCTCTGGAATTGCTGTGATGCTTCAGGATGGCTTTGACCCTTTTGTTTGGATCCTCACCTTTCCTGTTCAAACCCCAACTCTCCCTCTTTCCCTTCATTACCTCCCCCATCCAACCTTTCCACTGGTGATTTTGGCACCCCACACCCATTTATTGCACTCTGAAAAGTATCTTGGGGTTTCTTCCTGATGCTCCTGAGCCTGGGAGGAACTCCCAGTAAAGATCCACAGAGCTGCCCAGGCTTTGAGACCCTCTAAAAAGTGCAGATTTGCTGACAATAATTACATTTCCAGTATTTATTTCATTAAATTAACAGTTGTCACTGAGGTCTCTGCCGTCTCTCACAGTTTGAAGCAAGGTGTCAGTGATTCTCCTGGAATTTCATCACAGATTGTCCCAAATCCAACAGGAGGGATGGGAATTGTTGAGTTGCATGCCTTGGATGGAACAGACATTTTCAGAGGTTTAGCTGTGTTTCTATTCAATTAAAAAAAGGAAAAAGCTCATTTAAAACTCCTAAAGCTGTGGGCAACCTTCATCTCAATTTAATCTTGGGTTTGCTCAGGCTGAAAAAGTGGTTCAGGGTTATGTGGCAAAACTTCCCTAATGAAGCAATTTCACCCCAGCAGCTGAAGGGGCTGCCAGAGATTGAAATTCATCCAAATTTTTTGTATTTCTTTTTTTTTTCTTTCCGTCAGCCCCTGGGTTTGTAAAATCCAGTTCTTGATTCCCAAAGTCTAAAGCTCTAAATGACACATCCTTAAAGCACCTGCTAAATTCCATGATGTTCTCAGTCGGGCTATAATGCAATGAAATCTTTTCAGCTGTAGAATGGAGTAGAAGCTGGAACATTTTAGAGTTTTATATAAACCATGCTCTTATAAAGATGATAATGACTATTACAGGAGGTTACTCAGCATTTGTCCTAGGTGCTGTTTTATGTTCTCATTCCATGGTATAATTTTAGATACAAAACATTTGGGAACTTTGCCCCAGAAAAATGTGTTAAAATAGGACTGCCATGGTGATCTGTGCCAGGGCCTGCCCACCCTCCCAGGGAAGGTGTTGACCAGGTGGGGATTGGCTGATCAGTGCTCTTGGAGCTCTTCTTATTCCCTGTTTGTGTTTGCCTCTGGTGATTTATTAAATAAAGTGCAGCTGCTGAGCCCTTCATGAAGAAAATGGGTCAAGGAGCATTTCATGTGGCTCTGGCTGCTGAATTCTGTTGTTGCTGCTCTTCTTTTTTGGGGAAAGTAATGCAAATCAATGGTTTCCTCTTCATCTGTGCCAGTTTCCTGGTTTTTTGGCTTTGCCTGGCTTTGAATGACCTGATCAAGGCTGGCAGATAAGTTCCATGTGGAGGCTAGGTCTGCAAGGCTCTGGTTTCTAAAAACTCTTCTGAATTTGTTCAAGGTTTAATTGAATTGTCCTTGAGTGGGATAATTAACATTTAATATATCTTAAAGATGCTCTTGTCGCCCACTAGCTGATTAAAACAGCAATGGATGAGGTGTGATAGGGTTTTATTTCACTTTAATGAAAAAGTGGTCATTTCATACCCCTGGGTTGTTTCACTTGGGGAATATAATTAATTATGGACTAGCGAGACACTGGTTCATTACAATCATTCTGAATAAATTACACGAGTAATTGGCTTGAATCATTAATGGGTTTGGCAAGCAAGAGGATTTTACAATCCCAGGGTCAGCATTGTGTCACTCAGATTTGGGGTTATCTGTTACTTCAGACTAAACTTAGGCCACAGTTTACCTACAAAAATACCAGTTTTAATTCCTACAGAATATTCCTGTAGCTGTGTCTGCTCTTCCCTGCCTTTCTGGGCTGTTGGAAACACTGCAGTAAATGGTAGCAACATTACTGAGGGATTCCTGGGAGGAATGGGAATGGTGGGAATGGTTTTTCCATCGGCAGACAGGGATTTCTGAGCGCTGTTCCCATCTCAGCAGTGGGAAACCCAGATGGGATAGAGTGATTGCCTGCAGGGATTCAAGCTGGGCAGGTGGCACTTGCAGCCTTTTAACTCAGCAATCATAAGGATTTCAGTTGGATGTGGGAATACCTGCAGTGTATATCCTTCAGGTGTTGGTGGCAGCTCTTGGATTTAATAGGAATTCCATTTCCAGGCAGGTGGATTCCCCAAGGGGTGGCGCAGATGGAGTTTCTCTGCCCAGAGAAAAGGCAGAGCAGCCACTGGGACAGATGGCAGCCCGAGGTACTGGAGAGAGAAGGCTCCAGGAGACCTTCCAGTGCCTAAAGGAGCTCCAGGAGAGCTGGGGAGGGACTGGGGACAAGGGATGGAGGGACAGGACCCAGGGAATGGCTTCCCACTGCCAGAGGGCAGGAATGGATGGGATTTTGGGAAGGAATTGTTCCCTGGCAGGGTGGGCAGGCCCTGGCACAGGGTGCCCAGAGAAGCTGTGGCTGCCCCTGGATCCCTGGCAGTGTCCAAGGCCAGGTTGGACACTGGGGCTTGGAGCGGCCTGGGACAGTGGAAGGTGTCCCTGCCATGGCAGGGTGGGATGAGCTGATGCTTAATTTCCCTTCCAACCCAAACCTGTCCATGATCCACTGACATGCAAATGTTCCCACCCCAGCACTGCCAATAATCCCTGTGTGCCTGAAGGAGTCAGCAAAGCTGAGTGGAATTAACACAGGGCAGAATTTTACTTTTGCTAGAATGGTTTTTGTGATCCTCCTGGCTATGGGCAGATGTTTTAGGAAAGGCTGTTTGGCACTTGGAAGTGTGAACTCCTGGCTGAAAACTGAGGTGAGGGTGCCACTTTTCCCAGGTGCTCAGGCACACATCCCAAATCCATCTGCCACCTTCCCTCGGCACTCCTGGCTGCTGGGAACAGCAGACTTTGGCTTCTGGCTCAGCAGCAGCCAAGAGAGAGCTGCAGGGAATTGTGTCCACCTGGGCTTTGTGAGCTGTGAATCTGCAAAGTGCCATTTGTCAGGAAATAAACAGGTCTTACTTTATATGTAGGGAATATCAAACAGTCCTGGAATGGTTTGGGCTGGAAGGGACCTTAAAGCCCATCCAGTTCCATGGACAGGGACACCTTCCACTGTCCCAGGCTGCTCCAAGCCCTGGCCTGGAACACTTAAACAGTGCAGTCCTTCCTTGAAACACACATTTGGAATGTTAATACTCCCAGAAATAACTTTATCTAAACTTCCCTTTGTCCTGAATGCACCAAAATTCCCCTTTTATAGCACACTAATTGAGGAGGGATTTGATTCCCATGGAGACACTGACATCCCAAGGACACCCAGTGCTCCTTTCTGCCTGGCCTGAAAGACCCGTGGGAATATTAATATCAGAACATTTATTAGGAAAATGTAATTCTTGATTTCCAGGTCACTTTCCCAGGCTGTTACAGTTCTGTATTCAAAATCCAGGGCAGGCCCAGTAACCGTGAGATCTTGTTTGGTTTTGTCACATAAAACCTTGATTATTTCTTTCTTTTTACTGAGTCAAGCGTAGCCAGGTGGTTGTTGCATCTTGCCCTGCTGCAACTGTAGGCCAAGATGCAGGTGAAGTAGTAGAAATTGTTACAAATAAAAGGCAATCAAAGCTTTAAAAAGACATTCTTAAGTCTCCAGGTAGGCAAATCCCTTTTTTTAAAGGATAGAAGATCACCAGATTTGGGTGCCATTCCTCAGAATATCCAGAAAAGCTGATTTTTATCTCACATCACAGTGTAATCAGAAAATACCCAACCAAATAAAAATAGAGATAGAGATGCTGGGTTGGAGCTGTTATGGATAAATTCAAGCCAATAACTGATTTTTCCCATTTTTTCCCCTTTGACTGGTTTCTGACTTGTCTCATCCTAAAAGTTTTAAATCAGCCTTATTAAGAATATTGTAACAAAGTTGAGTGCACAGTGCTGGAAAGGGGGAAAATGACTTAAAGAGCTGGAATAGCAGCAAATTAGGAACCTTTGGATAGTCCTGTGGCATCACTTCAAGCCCACCAGGGAAGAGCTCATTTTTTTTTATTTCTGGCTTGATGACCTTGGAGTTCTTCTCCAAACTTACTTCTGTGCTCCATGTCTGCATCAGTCACCTGGATCTGCCTGATTTCCATAGGAAAAAACCACCCCTTGGCAGACCAAAGTTTGGATTCCCAACCTTTCATCTTCCTGGGAACTCAACATGCATTTGCCATTGGCTTTGATATAAAACTGCATCCCTGGGATTAATAAACACAATGTGCTCTACTAAATTTCTCTAGATTTTAACGTGAAACTAATAAAAGGTGCTGCTGGAAAAAGCTGCACTTGAAAAGCCATTTCATAAAAAATGTTCTAAAAATCCCCTCAGGCATTCAAATCTCACCTTGTAAAAGGGAGTGAAATACAGCAGGAGGGATTTGGCTCCAAGGTACCCCAGTTTGAGGATGTGTAGCAAAAACCTGTGTGATTTAAGCTTTATGGATATTGGGAAAACAAAACATTTCTTAGAGAACACAGATTCCGCTCGTTCAGCTTTAAAACTGCTATTTTACAGGTTTTTTACTCAATGTAAGTAAAATGTCCAACTTTCCAAATAGCAAATGTACCAGCTCCCTCTAATACTTTGTTTTATGGCTCATGAGCACCTTGTTAGCACTTACTGACTGCTCCTAAAATATATTTCTACTCCCAGTGGCTGCAGCTGAAAGGTTTTAAACCCTGCCAAGGGTTGTACAACAAGATTTACCAAAAAAAGGAGCCCTTTGTGATAATTGACTGGAATATTTATGAAGCTGAGGACTCGGGTCTTTCAAGGCTCTGTTGGCTTTACTGCACTGAGAGTTCTGAAAGTAAAAAACTCCCAGGAGCTGCTGCTGAAATTCCACCAGAGATGTAGAAATGAAAGAAAAAAGAGAAACAACGGGAATCACCTGAAATATTTCTACATTTAAGGCAAATGATGGCAGCCTGAGGTAAAGCCATGGAGCAGAGGCTGCTGTGTGAACTTAGCTCTTCTTAAAAGGAGCTGTTGATGGCTTGTCAGAAGGAAAATTGGAGCTTCCCCGTGTGGTGAAGTGGGCTGTAAATTCCAAGGAGAACAACAGATCTCTGGATTTCACTCCTTAAATACTGGCCTGGTGTTCCCAGCGGTGTGGTGACTCTGGGGAAGGGCTTTGGGATCATGATATTGTTGCCACCTAATTGCAGGCTGGCGTTAAGGAGCTGAAAGAGTGCACACGAGGTCTCCTGCTGGCATTTTTGGCCATGCTGCACGGCCAAGCATCTCCCAAATCCTCCCCTCTTGGGTTTCCCCGGCCGAGAAAGGTCACAGCTGCTGCAGGGCTTCCTGCAGGTGCCGAGGGCTGGGCTGGAGGAGCTGGCACATCCCCGAGGGTGGCCCAGAGCAGGGAGCTGGAGGGGCAGGCGTGTCGGGGACAATGCTGGAGCAGCCGCGGCCATGGAGCGCTCGGCCAGCCAGGGCCATGGCAGCGATGAGGAGTGCGGCTTTGCGGGGAGCAGCTCCGAGGAGGAAGAGCATGAAGGCCACACGGTGTCCGAGTCAGTGCTGTCCCCTCCTCACTGGGGCCACAGGGGGTGGTGGGCACTGCCGGCCATTCATTCATCCATTCATTTGCTGTTCATAAGTTGTTTTTTACACTTCTAATATAGAAGTGTACTTTGTGCACTTAGCGCTGTGCTCTTAAAAGAATTGCTTGTATTTGATGCACTTGTAGGAATTCGTTAGCTTTGCATTTAATGCAGTAATTACTTCCAACGTAATGCCACACACTTGTCGTAACTCCTTGTTGGGCTTGCAGTAGTTACTTCTGCATTTAAAGCTGTGCATTTAGGATGTGTTGGGAGTAACCTCGTCATTTAATATCTTGCACTGGTAGTAATTAGTTGTTGCATTGAATGCCATGTATTTACTAGTAGGTAGTTTTTTGTTTAATGCTGGGCACTGGGTATATTACTGGGAGTAATTACCTTTGTTTTGAATGCTCTGCCCTTGTAGTAGTTACTTTTCTATTTAATGCCTTAGTTACTTGTTGGATTTAACACCATGCATTTCCATGTAGTAACTTCTCCATTTAATGCCTTGCACTTGTAGTAGTTACTCTGACCTTTAATGCTGTGTATTTACTGTTAGTAACTTCTGCATTTAATGCCTAGCACTTGTAGTAATTCCTTGTTACATTTAATGCCAAATACATTACTCACTAGTAATTACTCACATTACAAATTACTCACTAGTAATTACTTCTGAATTTGAATATTCAATTTCAAATTTTATTGAAAATGTTTGAACCGAAGACACCAATTTGATTGTATTTTCCTGGTCTGTAATCATCTCAATATAAAACAGTAAGAGGTTTTTTATAAAACAGTAACAGATCAGGACAAATGTCCTTGATTCATAAATATAAAGGGTTAAAAGTCTTTTTGTGGCATCTGGGATAATGGGACAAATGTGTTGAATTTTAACTAGAATTAGTGAACACCAACAAGTTTCACACTCATTTTAATGATCAATATATTGGCAAAGCTGGCTACAGCAACTTAATGAGGAGTTCAATATTATCATTCCTCATCCTCTCTGTATTTACCAGTTTTAGGAGTTAATAGAGATAATTATCCACTGCTATTCAGCTGCTTCTCTCTCCTCGCTTTAAATGAGCACAATGTGATTTATCAGTGGGGGAAATTAGCACTAATACACACTTAATTCCAGTCCAAATAGACTCAGAGTCAGCATTCCAGCTCAGGCTGGAATATTAATGTTCTCTCCTTGTACTTCTGCTTGCTCTGCTCTAAAGATACGACCATGAAGAGAGCTCCAAAGCAATTAAAGTTAATTAATGATGACCTCAAAAGGAGAGTGCACATGCACCACCCTTTCTGAACCATAGTCCTGCTTGAGTACCTCCAGCCCTTAAACAGGGGGATTTCTATTCCTGACAGCACCTTTAAATCTCATTTTCTGCTTCAGTGGAAATGTAGAGTGGTGTTCCAGCCAAAATGAATGAAGTGTGTTTAGAAGAGGGGAGGCCTCTTTTGCCTGTAATCCACTTACCCTTGGAATATGGAAAGATTGGAGGGAATTGGGATAAAGTGAATCCTGTACGTTTATTTTGGCAGCGGAGAACATGCAGCACTGTCTCTTAAACCCTGGTGGAACACCAAATCAGCCTGATTAAAACGAATTAAATTGATTTTTTTTGTTAGTCTTGGAATTCTAGTCTTTTATTAGCCTGTATGGATGATGAAAACAGCAGGGAAAAGCTGTGAATGCCAGAAATTGATTCCCAAAGTGCGTGAAGAAGCATTTATTTTTGGAAATCAGAAGTTTGCCATGGAAATAACTCCAGCAATGTGTTTTTCCTTGCAGGGAGGACGTCAGGACAGCCAACGTCATCGCAGCTGAAGCGGTCACTTGTCTGGTCATAGACAGAGAGTAAGTCACTCACTCTGCCTGGGGCTGGGGGGAAACTCCCATTTTTACCTTTTCCAGAGCTTAACAAGAGCCTTGGATCATCTTCTCCAGAGAGGCTGCTTCATCTTGAGTGATGAAGTCCCACATGTGGCCTTGATGAATGGAGGGAAAGTGGCCCTAAATCAACCAGAGAAAAGCCAGGAGTGACAACGAGAAGCTCAGGAGGAGCAAATGGAAATAAATGAGGGGATGGAGTTCTTCTGGGAAGGGATGTGGGTGGCACTGTGGGACACAGGTGGAGTTCACAGCACCAAAGGCACAAAAGATGTGATCCTGGTCCATGTGGGGATGGAGAGTCCTTGGGAGAAGGACACAGCCCTGCTGGCAGTTCTGTGCCTCTACAGGAGGTCACAGGAGTGAAATAATAACCTGTTAGGGAGCTTGAGGGAATTGGGAGGGTTTAATCCAGAAAAAAGCCATGCCTGGATGCTTCTGTGCTGCAAATCCAACTGCTCTCTGCAGCTGTAGGGAATAGGATTAAAAAATGCCATAAAATGTCATAAAATGCCATGAAAATTGAACACTGGGGTTGTTTGCCAGGTGTGAGAGCATTGGCATAGACCAACAAAAGGCAGGGATGTGTCTTTCATGGGAATCTTTCCATGGGAATGTGAGAGAGGAACAAGAATTCAATTCCTTAGCAAGATAATAGTTTAATAATCTTTATACTTCTAATAATTAGATAATTTAGCAAGCATTAATTCAGAGAAATAGAAACCAGCAAGGAATTTATGCTTTGGTTTTTTACACTTTTGCAACAGACATTTTTGGTTTGCACTGTAAGAGCTAAAAACCCCAAATAATAATAATTGCAGAGTCACTCATTCCTGATCATTTTTCAGACTGTTCCTTTCCTTGTCTCCTTTGCCTTTTCCCCAGTATCCAATGCCCTTGAAATAGTGAGGAAGTACAAAGTTAAATTTAAACTGATGAAGCTGTGGTTAATCTACACCAGAGATTCTATTAACACTTTGCAATTAGCAGAGTGACATTGTTTATAAAATTCTTATTTATAGTGCATGAAAAGTGACCCTATATAAGGGCCTATTTATAGCTCAGGGCAGGTTGTCCTGTGTCCTGAATTTCTTGTCCCAGCTCTGCCCTTAGGCTGCTATTTTATAGGAATGACAGCAACTGCAGGAGCAAAATTTCATGTGGAGAAAAACCACCAAGACTTGTGGCGATTTGGGAAATTGGTGAGGGAAAGCAACCTTTTTTTTCTATCCAGATACAGTGAATTTTACACCTTGTGGGTCACAGTGAAGGTTGAGTGGCGCAGAGGTGGCAGTGGGAGCAGGGAGTGGGTGTTCCCTGCAGCTGGAATCTGTTCCATGCAGCAGGGAGGGTGACACGAGTCACTGAAGCTGCCAAATATTTCCTTTTGCCAGACATGCTCTTTGCCCAGTCAGATGGAAGTGCTGGAGCAGCAATTTCCATGCTCTGTGGGTGTCCCCATCTGAAGCATCTCAGCAAAACTGCTGTTGCAGTTTCAAAAAACCAAAAGGCCTTTCCTTAACACATGGAATTCCTGGGGAATTCCAGTCTCACTGACCAAGATCACCCCTTGGCATTATCTGGCAGGAGGGCAGCTCTTCCAAATTCCTTGTAAAGGTCTTCCCAAGGCATCCAGAAATTGTTCAGCTGCCACACTCCCACCTCATTAACAAAGAGTCACATCTGCACACCACAGCAAGTTATTCCTGAGGGAGATGTGAGCCTGGGCTCTGGATTTGCCAATATTCCCAGCAATTTTAGAGCTGGTTTAGTGGCTGCACAGCTGGAGAGTGAATAATATGGAAACTTTCTTCATAGGGATGAGCTCTGGGAAAGTTGGGTTTGAGAAGGGAATTGCTTAAGCAGGAAAAGAGGGAATGCTTTGCCTGCAAGTATTTCTGGAATGTATAAAATCTGTATGAAATGGCTATGGGGAGAAGCAGTGGGAGCTGGAGATGCCACAAGGCAAGTCAAACTGGAGCTCATGATGGCTCTTTCATTACCAGATGATGAAACCAGAGAGCTCTTCCAGTCCCAAATCCACCCAAAAACCACCCCAAAGGCACCCAAAAAGGAGCAGGGCAATTTCTTGCCAATGGAGGTAGACACGCTTTGCAAAGTGCATTTTCAGTATCTTTTTCTGCAGTGGGAATGAGCAGAATCCTGATCTAACAATGAAAACAACTCGCAGGAAGCATTTGATGCATCCCATGGACTTTGTTCCCACTTGCCTTTGTCCCAGAAATATTTGTCATGAAAAACATTGGCATTTTTTCCATCTTGCAGTTGTGTTTTTGAGTCGCTTCCTTTACCAGAGTAATGAATTTCAGTGGGATTTGGTCCTTAATGCTCTTAATTCTCCTCTGGGAGGGTGGGGAGGGGCTGGGATGGAATTCCCAGAGAAGCTGTGGCTGTCCCTGGATCCCTGGCAGTGTCCAAGGCCAGGCTGGACACTGGGGCTTGGAGCAGCCTGGGACAGTGGAAGGTGTCCCTGCCATGGCAGGGGGGCACTGGATGGGCTTTAAGATCCCTTGCAACCCAAACTTTTCTGGGAATTCTGTGATTCCCAGTAGGAGCACCATTCATTTTGGTCACCCAAGGAAGAAAACTGCCAGGAAAACCCAAAAAACCTTGTGCAGTCCTACCTGGTCAGGTGTATGTGAAAGAATGAACTTGGCGATCAGAAAGAAAAATTCCCAAGGAATTTCCCATTATCATCAAAATTTCAACATGGAAGAGGAGGAACTGTAATCCAGTAGGGGAAATGAAGTGAGAGGGTGGCGGGGGTGAGGAAATGAAGGTGACAGGGGTGAGGAAATGAGGGTGACAGCTTTGCTAAGGGACCACAGCACGGGGCAGCCTGGGCACTTCCCCATGCTCAAGCTCTCTGCTGAGTTGGGATTGATTTGGGGATTTAGGGAATTGCCTTGGAAACCTCAGCAAAATCCACACGGTGTTCATGGGAATTGGGGAAGAAAGGTCAGTTGGATATGTGAGCATTTGGAGGAGTTTGGAGGAGCCTTGGGATGATTGAAGAGCCAGAGAGCTCATTGGAAACCCAACCATGTCCTTCTCATCAAACATCCGCTCTGGGCAAACACATTCATATTTTAGAGTAGCTCTCAAATGTCTGTCAGGCATTTCCACTTCCAAGCTTTTTTCCTTACAATTCATGGACTTGCTGTCTTCAGCGCTTGCCTTGACCCTACAAGATCAAGGCTGTTGTTAATGAAGTTTTTCCTGTGGTGACACTGCAGGAATTCATCCTTTGGGAAAAAAAACTTACTGTGGAAGATGCTTCACAGTGTTTGCCTCCAAATAATTCCAAGCTTGGCCTTCTCAGAGCTCATCCTGATGAATTTCCAGGCTCCTTGGAGGGGTTATTAGATTTGTTCCAGAAGTACCGTTGGGGAAAAGTGAACAAATTTGTGCTGGATGTGATGGATTGGTCCTTCAGGAGCTTGGCTAGAAAAGGTCTTCTGATCCAAATGGTGTAGACACCCTTTGGGCATCTGTTCTGGGATCAGTTGGAATGAAGATGCCCAGGCACTTCACTGGCAGCCCCTTTGTGCAGAGAGAAAACAACAGGGAAAGGCTCCAAACTCATTCCTGACATTTGGATCATCACTGGTACCCTCAGGGACAAGTTGGTGTAACTTTATAATTCCTTTCTTTTTATCCACACCTACCCCTTGAAACTAAAAAAGTGTTTGAAAGTGTTCCTGGCTGTTCCTGAACTGTCGGAATATTTACACTGAGGTTGATTCACGTTCATCTTTTATTTAAATGGGATTTTTTTCCCCCTCCATATCATTTATTTATGGGACCAATAACATTTTCCTGGAGCTTGGAGATTTGGCAATGCTGTGGGTGCTGGGAGGACAAAACTGCAAATAGGGACAGAGAGGAGCTGATGGATCAGAGCCAGGAAAACTCAAGGCACAGCTGCTGCTGACAGAGAGTTACAAAACTACCTGGAATTTACACCAAATGCTGTTTTTTGAGCTTATTGTCTTCTTTGGCTGCACATAGAAAGAGGATGCACTTTTTTTAAAGGCGGCATTTTAAATATTCCAGCTATTTTCTGCTTTTCCACTTTGCATTTTATGGGTTTTGTCTGCGTTTCAAAGCCTGGGTTTGGTTTTTATCAGGGAGAGCAGTGAGGTATCAGCAGAGGTTATTGGATCAGCCCTCCTGGCAATGGAAATTGGAGAAAAATAAAATAAAAAAGTATTATCCTGGCATGACTGACCCCGCATAAGCTGAGCCGCGCTCTTTCAGTGGAGATTTTAGGGTTTGCTGCTTTACTGTTTCTCCCAGTCAGAGCGAAGTTTATCCATGGAGAAAATTGGTTATGAGGAGAGAATAGAAAAAAATTAAGAGAAAAGGCCATGAGGAGAAAAAAACCCGAGCAGTTTCTGATTGAATTCTTGGGGAGGTTGGGACTGAGCCGAGACTTCAACAACGTCGAGATGGGCAACAAAAAAGGACTCAAGAACTTTGATATCCACATGTCCTAATATTAAAAATGTTAATATTAATGTTAGTAATTACCTGGATAAAATTCTCTAGCACAAGTTTATGTGAGAGCAAAGGGGTCTGTGCCTTCTCTTCCTCATTGATGGATTAATTAATTTGCTTTTCCCGTGCTGCATAAATGGTTTCCTTGATTGTATGATTTCAAATATAATGAATTAAGTGGAGTGGAAGCCTGGGGGAATTAGTGTGGGCAGAGGATATTTCCTGAGCAAGAAATCCCAGTGGAGAATCCTAGCATGGGTCAGGCTGGAAACCAAATCCTCCTTGAGAAAGATTATTAAATATCCCCTTATTATTCCTGAAGTCAGCAACGTGGCCCTGAATGGCGATTTTGGGTTTTTTTCATTCTTTTTTTTCCAAATTTTCCATTCATCTTTTTGTCAACTTCCAGCAATTCCCATGCTCCAGCTCTGTGTGTTGTGCCTCAGGAGTGTCAGGAGCACAGAGGAGCCGGAGGAATTGCAGGATTTTCATTTGTGAAGCTGTGGCCTTAAGGCAGAGCTCAGTCAAGAGTCTCTGGTTTGCAGCAGTTCATCCTTTCAAATTTGCCTTCCTTGAAAAAAAAGACAACCTGTGTGTGACACACGCACTGGGAGTATTGGAATTGGATAGTTGGAAAGTAGCTTTTCACCTGGAATATTTTTGTTTGAAGGCATTCACTGATTTCATTTCTAGTTTTTCATGGAATCCCAGAAAGGTTTGGGATGGAAGGGATATGAAGGATCATCCCATCAGTGGTGGGCTGGGCAGTGCTGGGTTCCTGGCTGGACTGGATGATCTCAGGAGTCTTTTCCAACCTTGATGTTTGTGGCATTTTCCTCTCACAGTGTCCCTTTGTCTCCACAGCTCCTTCAAGCACCTGATCGGGGGCCTGGATGATGTCTCCAACAAAGCCTACGAGGATGCAGAAGCAAAAGCAAAGTAAGTGTTTGCTCCTTGTGCTCAGCAGCAAGGCTCCAGCTTGTGTTTGGTGATGGTGCACCACTGGAATTCCCAAAAAACCCCTCCTTGTTCTCCACACACTGGTGTAAAACAGCTGAAAAAGGAGAGATTCCTCCTCTGGATGGAGGAATTCTCCTCCTGGTGTCTCCCTGGTTCTCCCCATGAGTATGGAGATGAGTCTCCTCTGCTCAGTGCCCAAAGCCAGCTTGTCCCAGGGTCCTCCTCAATCCCAATACTGGAGTCCACAGAAGTGGATCTTCCAAAAATCCTCTAGAAATATTGTGAGGTGAGAAACTCCAGACCCTGGAATTGCATTGGAGGGAATTGTTGAAGAGGTTTCATTTCTTTAGAGAACTCGGACCTTTCTCAGATACTTTCACAAAGCCAAACGGATTTTGAGACAAAGGATGGGCAGTGGAATTTGTCATTTTTGGGATAAAACTGGAGAGCTGCCTTGATGTGAAGCAATATATTCATCTCAAGTTCACAATGAATATTCATTCCTGTCAGAAGGGAGCTGTAGTGCATTCGTTTAAAGTATTTTTTAAAAACCCCACTTTTCATTCATTCTGGAGCTACGATTTGATTTTAATCTGAAAGCTCTGAGCTCTGATTCTCTCCCAACGATTCAAGCTTTTCAAGAGGATCCTGTTCTGCTCAGAGAGATGCTCAATATCAGCCAAACGTGATTCAAAGGCAGAAGTTGTTGAAAAGAAAATTAAATTCGCCATACACAAAATTTCTTTACTTTTCCTCCCTCTCAATTAGCTTGCTTTCATGGGGATTTGTTTAATAGCACGTTAAGGAAGGGAAGAGATGTTTTCTCAAAGTCAAATGCTTGGAATCACTGCCTTAATTGAAGATTCCAATTAAGTTATACATAGAAACTTCTCATTAAACCAGAGGGGTTGGAATAGTGTCTGCTCAAGGTATTTGGCACCTCTGCAGAGGGAAAGTGAGAAGCCCTAATTAGTTGTTGATTAAAAATAACCCTTGGTTTGTTTC
Source organism: Lichenostomus cassidix (assembly GCF_008360975.1). NCBI lineage: Eukaryota > Metazoa > Chordata > Aves > Passeriformes > Meliphagidae > Lichenostomus > Lichenostomus cassidix. The sequence goes on from NC_139487.1 coordinate 33,483,074, forward strand.
AGGAACTAAGTATCCATCTCAAAAATCTTCATTTTGTGAGCAAAACTTGTTAATCCTGCAAAATGCCCACAGATTTCTCTTTTTTCTTACCTTTGAGTAAAATTTGAAATATTTTATTATATTAAATTACTAAAATTCATTAAAGGGTACCAGAAGGGTTGCATTTTAGTTTGGAATAATATTTTGCTGCCCCAGATCTAACATAAGCTTCCTCCTTAAAAAAAAGTTCCATTAAAAAAGTTAAATTCCCTAAATTCTTGTTGACTTAATTAAAAGTGTGGGAGACTATCAACTTCCTTTACCATCCCAAAACCCAGGAATTTTGGGCATAGAATGCTTCAGACATTCTATGAGTGCTCTATTGAAAAACAGAGTATTTAGCAGCCCAATGCCTTATTCCTGTTTGCTGGGCTCCTTGAAATCCAGCAGGAAGATGGAGAGAAGAGGGAAAAGTGACACCAGAGGAGTTTCAGCCCTTCCAGAAAGTTCTGGTGTTCCAGAGTTACCTGGTGAGGTAAAACTCCTCAGGGAGAGAAGTCTCCTTGGCTGCAATTTAACCTGGATTCCTTTCTGAGCTGCAGTTAATTAGCTCCAGCTAATTGTCCTTCAAGGGCTTCGTTTTTCCGAGGGGAGGTTTGTGAGAGGGAAGAACTCAGAACATCAAACACGGTCAGGCTTGTGAGGCTTTACACAAATCCCGTGGAAAGGTTGTGCTCCTGTTTTTTTTAGCTCACATCTCCTTTCCAGAGCTCACTGCCAGCTGGGAAAAGGCCTTGGGGTGGATCCTGTGGATCGAGTGGATCAGGATGATCAAGGCCAGGTTGGACAGGTGGAAGGGGTTGGAAGGAGATGGGCTTTGAGGTCCCTTCCAACCCAAACCACTGCAGGATTGTAAATGCCTACAGAATCAGTGGTGCTGGGTTTTCTCCCATTTTTCTGTGCTGGAGCACATCCCTAGAATGCCAGAGCTCAGGCATGGCTGAGAGGATAGGCAGCAGTTACAGGCTTGGAAGATCTCTCCAAGTATCCATCTGCCCTGCAGGTCTGGAGGAGCTGAACTATTGATTGAATTGATTCTTGTTTTAGAGGCACTTCCCTGCTTTTTGCCAGCTTGGGATTGGCAGTTCCCTTTAAGGTCCATCCTTTGTGTTCCCTCTCTGCAATCAGCAATCACCGACACATCATCTGGGAGACCATCACTTTAATTGGAGGGGATAATTGTAATTACAGGATTAGACAGACTATAGTATGAATTACAATATACTACTCCTCAGATGAATCCCCTGCTCAAGCCTGGACTCTGGGCTGCCGCTCCAGGCTCTCTGCAGGTGGAGGTTGTTCTGACTGCACTTTTCCCATGGTTTTTTTCCCATTCCAGCTGTGCTGCAGCCCTGAGGGAATCTGGCTGGGCACTCACAGCCAAAATTGGCTGCTTCTAGCAGGGCTGGAGGGGACAGGGACCTTTGTGTAGTGTGTTCTGTCCTTGCAGCTCTGGCCCCAGAGCCCTTCATCTTTCTGGACCTGTGCTTGATTGAAGATCTTCATTAACAGTTGGACTCAAAGATCCAAGAGCTCTTTTCCAACCTGAATGATTCTATCCAAACCTTGTGTTTCAGAGGCCTGAGATGTCCCTTTCTTCACCTTGCACTCCCTGTCTCACTCCATTATTCACCACAAGGCATCCCAGGGTCCATTAACTTAATTTTGCTGCAGAGGGTGGTAATTAATATTTTTCCATTTTATATACCTGTAGAAATGAAACTATATGAAACTATAAAGATATCCCTTAAGGTTCCAAAATGGGAGCTGCAGCTTAAAGAGGATGATTGAATGAGGGTCTGACTTGGTGCTGGCTGGAAAACTTGGCCTGAAATAATCCACCAAGGCATGGGATGTCATTTTTCCTGCAAGAGGCAGTATTTCCTGGCTTCCTGGAGCTGTGATGAAGAGCTCCATCCATCCTCCTCTGTGTCCCTCGTTAGGGACCATCTGGGAAGCAGCTTTTGCCACAGCTATCCGTGGTGCCAGACTGGGGAGAAATCCCGTGGGATGTGCAGAAAGGTGGCAAAAAAACTCCTCAGGGCTATAAAAAGCAGAGGTTGCAGTCATTTCTTTTAAGCTGTGTAAATAATTAAAGCCCTGCTCCTCCCTGGTGGGGGCTGTGAGGAAGCAATAACTGATTGTCAATCCCTGGCCAGTTTGGGTTAGCTGCAACATTTGCTTTTCAGAAAAACTGAGACTTCAGGTGGCAGTATTTGGCCTCTAATAGGGAAGAGCTTTTTCTTTCCTGCTGGAGAGTTTTGTTTTTCCAGCCTTCAGCCTTCAATAATTCGTATTTTCATCCCAAAGCCACTGGTTTGTATCCAGCTGTGTCAGGTTTTCCTGATAGCTGTAATAAATAGGGGTGGAATTAGAAAAAAGCATCTCAGAAATCATTTGAAAATGTGATCTGATAATGGGCTGGGACTGATGGCACATGGTGGGAAAAGTCAGGGCCTCTGAATCAGGCTGCTGTTCTGTCTGGTTATGGAACTGGGGCTGTTCCATTCGCTTTCTGGAATTAGGGCTGTCCTGAGGGAGGGAAAATGCAGCAGAAATCATCCTGAGGCTGACAGATCCCAGCGGGAGCAGCAAAGCAGTGTGGATGCTTCCTTGTGCATGGCCAGTCCAGCTGCACATGGTGGGAGCCCTTGATGGTCTGGGTCTTGGGAGTATCAGCCATTCCTGTGGCATGGATCTGAATCCTTCCCTCAGGAGCTGCTGGGAATACTTTGCTAATCCCAGCGCTTGGAGCTCGCTGTGGCTCTGCCTCAGTGCTTTAAACAGAAACCTTGGCCAGCTCTGGGGGTGTGTTGAGGCAAAGGCAGCATTAAAACATTTCTGTGCACCCCTGGGGGTGTGAATTTGTTGTCCAGCACATTTTGGAGCTGTCCTGAGGATTTATCCAAACAGCTTTGTAAGGATTACACCACTGGAAGTTGGGCTATTTCTGTCCCACTGTCATCTGCTGACTTAAATAACAGAGAGGCACTCAAACAAAAGGTAATAGAAACAAAACTCAGGGATTCTGCTGCCACAGGGAGTCACTGATTTTTGGAACTGCTGGAAATAGGTGTGGGGTGATTTGTGGCTTTCCCAGCGCTGGAGTTCCCTGCCAGTCCAGTTCTCCTTGGTTGTACCTCAACAGCTCCTACGAGCTCAAACCTCACTTTTATACCCAGGAATCTGTAAGGGGAAGGAGAGAAGGAGATGTAGAGCCAGTGAGAGAGGAAGGGCAGGTATGTGCATGGTGCTTGCACCCAGGGAAGGTTTGGGAGGAAAAGATTTGGGCTCTGAGAGGGAAGCACAAGGGCAGGAGGTGGGACAGTGTTGTCTCCCTGCTGTCAAATCATCTTGGCAGAGCTGGAAAAGATAAGGAAGTTGCCAGCTAAAGAAATTCCTTCCCATTCACCAAAAAACTACCCAGGCAAGGATTTGATGGGAGTAGCTCCAAAGTTTGGAAAAGCTGGTGGTTTAAACTGCAGGGAGAGGGGCAGGAGCAGAGGGTGGAGGTCCATGCTTGGCAATGAGTGAATATTCCGTGTTCTCCCTGTGAAGGTTTGTGAGTGTGGGACCCAAATCCAGAACATTTTCATTCCATTTACCCCTGGACATTTCCTTCAGCTGACCCCTGGGACACAAACTGTGTCACATTGGAAGATGAAATCCAATTACCCAAGTGTGAAAAGGAAATGAAAATTCACTCTAAATGAAAAACCCAATGCAGCCTGAACTCCAAAGCTGCTGCCTCCATCCCACCCGCAGCTGAGCCACCAAAACAAACCTTTTTTCTTCTTCCCTGGAAAAACACTTAGTCACTTTTCCTGAGAGCCCCAACTGCTTTCCATACACAGCTTCCAGCCTAAATGTAGTCCCCATTCCACTCAGGATTTCTACCCTCATCTCATCCTTACCCTTTCCACACCTAAAGGGGCTCCATTTGCTTGTTTGCAGCACTTGGAATCCCAGGATGGATTGGATTGGAACAGACCTTCAAGCCATCCAGTGCCACCCCTCCCACGGGTAGGGACACCCTCCATTGTCCCAGGCTCCTCCAAGCCCATCCAGCCTGGCCTTGGACACTGCCAGGGATGGGGCAGACACAGTTTAGGGCATCCCAAACCCCACAGCAGGCAGTGCACTTGCTTTTCCTGGCTGTACTCTGCTCCACTCCCATTGATTTGCCCTCAGTTGCATTTGCTCCATTTTCTCAGTGCCTCACTGAACACTCCATGAAATGAAGTGCTGAGCTCTAAATCTTTGAATCATCTGAAAAAAAAAAAAAGGAAAAACTGTTCTCGTGATTCACCTGATCCCGCAGCTTCTGCTTAGGTATAACAAGATAAAACATCAAAAACATAGATAAGATGAGATTGTGAATATGTGAGAAGCTCGGTGCCTGTAAACCTTGAAAGAGGAGATCAGAGCCTGATCTGGCCCATTATGTTAGGCATTAATGTAAAACAACCTGGAGCTTTTTAATGGGGCTATTGTTATTAAATTTCTGGTGTGAGTTAAAAGCCCCTCATTCATGGCTGTATTTAAAATTCATTTCAGTGATGGCAGTGAGGTGTTCCTGGCTCTGTCTGCTCAGTAAACCAGCGCAGGGAGATGTGTTTGAGCCCTGGCTTTGCCATCTCTTGGTTTCCTGACATTTTCCTGTACAATGGCTCTGCAGAAACCATCAAATAACATCTTGTATTGATCACAGAGCAAGGGATCAGAGCAATACCATGGGCTCCGAACAGTGCAAATTGGAATTTGCTCAGCCACTGATGATCTGTGTCAAACAACTTGGCCATGGCCCCCCAGTCCCTTCAGAGCTGCAGGTCGTGGTGCTGATCTCAATCTGGGATTAAATCCCAGGCTTGGTCAGACCTGGGTGCATCTCCACCCCGAGATGCTTCCTTGGCAAGGTGCGTTCCAGGCGCACGGATCGTTGCTCCTTCACCCCTTCAGAGGCTGCTCCTGTGCAGGAGTGATCTCATTCATCATGGATTTCTTGTGCCTTGCAGCTCTTTGAGGGGCCAGCGATGGGAGCAGGGCTGGCAGCACTCCAGGCAGTGCTGGCACTCCTGGAGCACACAGGGAAATTGCCAGGGAGTCCCTGCAGATGCGGGGTTGGCACCAGTGAAAAAGCCACTGCTCATTTGCTTTGAAACATCAGCCTTGCCCTGAAATTCCCCCCTTCCCAGCTCACTGTTCCACTTCCTCCACTCAGGGAAACGAGGAGTTCAGCTTTGGAAGCTGTTTTACCAACCCCATAGCTCCAGATCAGCTGTTTGAATAACAACGCAGGAGCTGAGCTGTCAGATTTTGCATCTGGGTCAGATTCAGACATGAAAATATTTAAGGGTTGAGCAAGTGCTTAGTGAGGACATGACCCCCTTGCTTGGAAAAACTGCAGATCCAGGAGAAAATGCTGCTCCAGGCTTTCTGCTTCCTGCTGCTCGCATGTGCCCTTGGTAAGTATTGAAGATGACATTTAAAGCAAAAAGGATTTGCTTTCATATTTTATGGTCACAGCCTCTGCAAAGCATAAAGTCCTGCAGGAGTGAACCTTTCACCAGCCACAGGCCCCACCCAGCACCTCCCAAAATCTTCCTGAAAATTAAATATCATCGACTGCTTGTCTTCCCACCAGCTGAAACTCTGCTCATTTCAACTTCCTTTTGGTGAGCTTGGTTAACAGAGAAGGAAAAGGAAGAATATTTCCTCCTGTTTCAGTCAGTCAGAGCCCTTTGGAGAAGGCACAATGAGGGTGCCCAAGGATAAACACTCCTGGGATATTTGTAAATGGGCATTAAAAGTGTCTCTAGAAAAAATATGATTCAATCTATTTTATTATGGCCTTCTAAAAACTCTCCAGGGTTTGGAAGAGTTCATAGTCCCAGCAGTATCTCTCTCCCATTTCCAGTGTTCTTGTTAGGAAGAATCTTACTGTCCTGTTGGAATCGAATTGAGAATTTCAAAGTGATAATCAAAGTTTTCAGTCAAATTGATAATTTTCCTGTAGTCTTTCATCTTTACAAACCCCCTTTCACTGTTAGAAAATAAAATTATCCAGGAACACCTTCAAGATACATCCAAAAGCATCTGGAGCTGGGAGAAAGCATCTAGCCTGCTTTTTCCTCAGAAACCCATTTTTACAGTGCATTTTACAGAGAACTTCAATCTTTGTGCCAGTATTCACTTGAAATGATGAAGTCCACCTGAGAAGGTCCTAAGTGAGTGCTTGTTGGCCCATTCCCACATGGCAGAGCTCCAGTGTTGAGGGATGAGAATCCAGAGTGACTTAGGGTGATCTGGGGGATTCAGGATCAGACCTACAAATGAGGAGATGGGGTTTTGCTGTCCCCAAAAACGAATGATCCAGCAAACATCTCCAGTTCAAAAAGTGGGATCAACCCCTTCCCCGTGACTCTGGGTGTTACCATTTGTATGCCATCTCTTTTAATTGATAAGGAGCGGCCTTATCTGCCTTTGCCATTAGAAAAGCCCCATGCCCAGTGCCCATTTTGATCTTTATTTGTCTGATAAAACACAACATTTCCAGCTTGGACCTGTTCATTTGTATTTTACACTCCTGCTCTTTACTCTCGGTTTCTATGGGAACCTGGGCTGTTACAGCAGTGGAGAATAAAGAGATGAGGAGAAGTCTTGGGAAACAAAACTCCATTTCTCCGCTGAATTGCCAGGCACAAACACCCAGAGCCAAATAAACTGGGAAGGGAGCAGTCAAGGCAGGAGGGTTGATAATAATCATGGAGTCCCTCTTTGCTGAAACACCTCTGTCACGCTTTTCTACTTGGAAAATCCAGGTGTGATGCTGGAAGATTGGGATTGGGGAGGAGATAACAGGTTGTGGTGCTTGGCTTTATGGCTATTTTGTTGCAGAGTGCTCCAGTGCAACAAAAAATTGTATCCAAAATTGTATCTTTTTAGTGCAATTAATTACTGAGGAGGTGTAAACATGGTTCATGCACAGTTCTGTACATGAGAAGCACCCTCCAGGTCATACATTCCAGGGCATCATTCATGATCTGCTGCTTCTCTCCGTGATTCATGCAGATGAGCTGAATAACGAGCAGGAAATAATTAGGAAAATCCCCTTAAGGACATTCCTTGCAGCACCATGGTGTGAATTCTGGACAAGATGCTGGACTGAGCCTTGGCCTCAATGATCTGAAGGGCCTTTTCCAACCTCAGTGATTCTGTGTTTGCATTTCCATCTAACATGGAAGGGTGTGGGTGCAATGCTCTGAATGCACACTGTCAGCAAGGTGAGGCTGAATTTTCCATCTCCCAGCAGGTCTGTGTTTGAAATCCAGCAGATTGGGCTAACTTGGTGAGGATATCAACAACAAAAGGGCTTGTGAAGCAGTTGGCCCACAGAAGCTGTGGCTGCCCCTGGATCCCTGGCAGTGTCCAAGGCCAGGTTGGACATTGGGGCTTGGAGCAGCCTGGGACAGTGGGAGGTGTCCCTGCCCATGGCAGGGGTGGGACTGGGTGGGATTTAAGGTCCCTTCCAACTCAAACCATTCCATGAATCTGTGGTTTCAACACAGTCACTTGCTCACCACCAGCAGAGCCTCTGATGTTGGAGGCTCCAGGAAAAAAAGCCTTTTTTCCCAGTCCTTGGGCTGCAATTGGCTCATCCTTCCATCCCTGAGTCCAGGGGAGGGGTCTGGAGCCCTGGCAGTTTTGGAAATACCACGACTGCTGTCAAAAGGCCTCGTGCAGGCCTTGCAGAAAAAGCTTTATAACCCACTCTGCTAGAAAATAAACAGAGGACCACAGATTTTGTGCCTTAATGAGCTAAAACACTGGCACCTACTTAAAAAGCCAATTTAGATGTTGTCCGGGGGGATGCAGACATTCCTAATCCCCACGGATGGCTTACAAAGGAGTTCTGTATCCTCTGCCTCGCCTGGTGTTAATCAGGCTGAGGTGCCTGACAGGAAAATCTCCCAGAATTACATTTGTGTGGCACAGAGCTGAGTTCAGGCCTTGTCTGATTCGTTTTCGGGTGAAGGGAAGCTCATTTGAAACCTCCACTGCTAATTCCAGGAAAGGAAGGAGGCATTAAGGCTCTCCTGAGAGTTTCAAGTGACAGCAGAGCCATTAGCAGAGGGGAAATGCAGGAAGATGATCCTTATCAGAAACCACGTGTTTGGCTGTGGAGTTCAACCCCAGGAATCATTATTTACCCCTTGGTTAAGGATTGTTTTTAATGTTTCTGGGTTAATGTTTCTGGGTCTCTCCATCCTCTCAGTGAGCAGCAGAGAGAGTTTGGCTGTTTACCGAGGATGCTGAAAGAGGGAGGAGTAAAACCTACTCATTAAGGAAGGGAAGATAATTTGTGAAAATAGAAATGGACTTTTGGAAATGGTTTTTGTGTAGTGAGACCACGAGGTGGTACTGGAGAAGGGAAGGCCTTTGTAAAGAGTCTCTCTCCATCTTTCTTGGGGAACCCTTCAGGCACTGCAAGGCCACAGTGAGGTCACCCTAAGCTTCTCCTCTCCAGGCTGAACAACCCCAGCTCTCCCAGCCTTTCCTCCAAGCAGGAAAGGCTTCTCCTCCTTCTCCATCCTTCTGCTCATCCTGCTGCCTCCTCTGCACTCTCTCCAGCAGCTCAAACCCTTGCTGTGATCTGGGTTTTGTCTGGAATGATCCCACAAAGGCATCATCCCCTTGGGAGGTCTGAGGTTTCTGCTGGAAAAGCACGAGGAGGGTGGGTTTGGTGTGCAGCATTCTGCTCCTTCCTCTAACATCTTTCCAGGAGCTCCCATGAACCCTCCAGAGGCTGCCAGAATATTCCAGGGAATATCACCACATGCTTGCTCTGCTTCTCTGTGTGCTTCCTGTGCTCCTGAGGAGAAAAATGGGCCTTTGATCTGATCCCAGACATCCCACAGGTGATCTGTCCTGGGGTGAATCTCCAGTGTGTCTTCATTTTCCAGATCAGGAAATGGGTCTGAGGAGATGAAGCAAATAAACCAGAATTCAGAAAAGAAGAGGTCTGACATCCATGCCCTTCCATGCTCAAGGAGCCAACATTGGGTCATTATAGCAAATGGCAAGACAGGTTTTGGCTTTGGTTGTGAAAGAATTAGTTTGTAAAACTCAGGTACTTGAATGTGGAGACGAGTTCCTAGAGCAGGGCATGTTCAGTGTCATCCCAGATATTAAACATTCAGATAATCCCAAAAAACCTGGATTTTAGTGAAGTCATGCCTCCCTTTACTGAATACATTTTGAAAATGCTGAATTGTAGGCAATTTTCAGGCTGGAGAGTCCCAGCTGGCTCAGCTCCTGTGGTGCTGTTGTTTGGATAAAGCCAGGCTGTTTTCCTGCTCCTTCCCTGGTGATCCCTGACATTCCATCCTTCTTCTTGCCCATCAGCATGGAGCTGATGCTTTCCTGAGACTGTCTTGAAGGCAATAACCATCTAAGAGTCTTGTTTTGGCGTTGGAAGTTTGAGTTCTTTTTTTCTATCTCTTCTTCATTTCATTTTGATTGGAAAAGCATTGAGCTGCTTTTGCCAGGTCCTTCCCAAGGTCCTTCTGCCAACAAGTTTTGCTTCACTCTGTTTCTTTTATCTACTCTGAGTGGCTGAATATTAGTAGAAAACCTCACAGGAACTTTTATCCATCAGGATTTTGACTCCATCAAGCAGCAGCAGCCCCAGCACTGCACCCTGCAGGGTCACAGGTGGAAGCCCCATGCTCTCCAGAGCAGTTCTGTCTCCAGGAGAAGACCTTTCCTTTTGTCTCATGGCAGCTTTGTGTATTTAATTGCCTTTGCTGGGGAACATTCGGAGAGAACTTTTGGAAATCACATCAACTCTGCCGAGCAGATGAACCTTACATGACCCCTTCAGGAGCCTCAGTGTGTGCCTTTATGGGAGACAGTAGATCAATTTGTTACACTCTTGATGAGAGTTTTCACTAATGAAGATACAGAAAGTACAGGCCAGTCGTCCCCAGCTCAGCTCTGCAAGACTGACACAGAATCCCAGAGCCCCTGAGGCTGGAAAATCCCTCCCAGCCCATGGAGTCCCAGCTGTGCCCAATGCCCACCTTGTCCCCAGCCCAGAGCACTCAGTGCCACCTCCAGGCCTTCCTTGGACACCTGCAGGCATGGGGACTGCAAAGCTCCCTGGGCAGCCCCTGCCAAGGCCTGAGCACCCTTTCCATGCAGAAATTCCTGCTGCTGTCCAACATGAGCCTCCCCTGACAGAACTCCAGTATATCTGTGCTACCTCCAGAAAAGTTCTGTCAGGAAATCTGGGGACTCTGGAGAGCTGCAGGTGATGCAGGGAGGCATTGGTGTGAGGACAAACTGGGAATGCTGCAACTGTGTGATGAAAATAATGATGATTTTTTGAAAAAACAGAGCTGCTCCTAAAAGCAGGACAGAAACCGAATGAGAGCATGGAGGAGCAGACACACGAATGTCCCCAAAGGCCTGGCCTTGCTAGAGCTGTTAAAGGATGTGTGGCAGTGAGTTGTCCTTGGAAACGTGGGATATTCCTGCCCTCCAGTGGAAGCAAGGGAAAGTGTTGGATAAAGAATGGGAACCCGCAAAGGGATGCTGAGAAACCCTCAGGAAGCTCCTTGCTTTCAATCCATTGTCCCCTGAACCACCTCTGGTGCTCTGTACAGAGCCCTTGGGCTTCTCTGTGTTCCCCTGCCCAGACCTGCTGCTGCCCTGTCTGCCACTGGGTTTTCCAGGAGCTGATCCAAGGAGATGATGTGTGAGATTCCAGAGTCTTTGGGAACGTGGCTCAAAGGGGTTTTTGGGGAGCACTGAACCATGCAAGCCACGCTCAGCTCCTGGGATGGCACAAACCCTTCTCCAAAACGAGCTGAGTGCATGGGAGGTGTTTTAGGAGCTACTGTGCTCCGTCTGAAGAGAGGGAATGAACTGGGGATGTGCAGTGTTTGGTGCCTGGGTTCCCACATGAGCCAGCTTGCATCCCTTTCCCAGCCAAGGAGGTAAAAATCCTGGTAGTTCAGGTGCTTTGTTTGGTTCCTTGTTTCTCTAATCCCTTCCTGAATGGCACATGAAAATATTCCAGCATTATCAGAGCTCTTGGGGGTTTCTCCTGTTGTGAACTTGGGATGAGCAGCATCAGAGCAGCGACAGCTCTGCTTTTTCCTGGCTGCCATGTGCTAACAAAATAAATAAATGCCTGATGAGAACTTCCTTTGACCTGGTGGAGACAAGCTGTGTAAGATGGAGCAGCTCCTGTCCCAGCATGTCAGACACAAACAGCTCTGGGGTTTAATGCTGGGAGACATGAGAAGTAAGGGCCTAGGGTTTCCCAGTTGATCCCAGTTCTGTGCAGATCTGCTGGAAATGCCAGTACAGGAGTGGCCTCAGAGCATCCAGCTGTGTCCTGTCCCTGCCTGTGCCCTCCAGCAGGGAGCTGGAAGGGAGACAAGGGCAAAGACATGATTATTGGTGTATTGGTTTGGATCCTCTGGTCTCCAGATTTGGGACTCAGGCACTTTTCTGCAGATGATAGTTTTTAGCATTCCTTGGTGGCTTTCTCTTCCCTGAAGCTGCACAGCTGCTTTCCATGGCTGACCTTTGCAACTCTGGTCATCTCCTACCAGGAGATGACCTGGAATCCAATCCAGATCCATGCTCCTCACCATCACTTCCCAGTTCCTTTTCCAACCTTCCTCCTTAGCTTTTGAGGTGAGGGGGGTAAAGGTGCATGAATGACCATCCCCATCTGCTTACACAGGATTTCCCCCCTTCACTTCATTCCTAAAGGATTTCAAGTGCAGGTATGACCTTGTCCCTTGTTGTCTTTAATTCCTTGTGCAGTTAGTCACCTCAGGCTTTTGTTTGTTGCTTTTGGTGATTTCATCTCCTTGACTAATGTCATCATTTTACATCTTCTCCCCCTTTTTCCAGTTCATCCCAAAAGATTCTGAACAGGAAGGATCCAAGCACTGCTGGCCTCCCTCCATTAGGAAAACGAGCCATGCATTTCCTATTTGGAACTTTTTTGTTTTAATCAATGCACAGCCCTTTCTTCTTATATCATTCTTGTAAGAGCCTTTCAAACCTTGTCAGATGCTTTTAGGAAATCCAAGCCAAACGTATCCAGCAGATCTCTCCTTCCCAAGTGCCTGGGGACTCCTTCAAAGGGCTCCAGTAGGCTTGGGAAGCGCCTTGGCTCTTCCCCAAAGAACTCAGGTTTATCCATGTGTCCCACTCTGTTAGGACAGATGTTGGGTTTGGGGGAGTGCAGGGCTCTGGATCCCATCCAAAAGCCACTTCCATGCTCCAGGTCACCCAGAAGTGCTGCCTGAGGACCATCTGCTCCCTTGGTCACCTTGGGTGCCCTCCTGACCCTTCAGCTGGGGTCCCTTGGAGCTCCCCTGGGAAGGAAGCTGTGCTTCCCAAGACCTTCCAGGCTGAGCCCAGGGGTAAAATGTGCCCTGAGCTTTTCTGCCATGGCTTTGTTCTCCTCGGTGGGCTCTTCCCACAGGGGCTCTGTAGGCTCTCCACAGCCCATGCTCAGGCTTGTGCTGCTGCTGTGCTCAGGAAGGCTTTATTATTTGCTTTTAAGCCTTTTGAAGTTGTTATTTGTGGGTTTTTTCTGTCTTACGGTGTTTTTCCTTTCAGCTGGGCAGGATCTGGTTCTTTTTTTCTCTCCTCTTTCTTGATGAGTTTGAAACCACTTCATATTTGAAGGGTGCTCTTGCTTTTTATGTCCTGGCTCCTGCTGCCACTCAGCCACTCCAAATTCCTCCTGGCCTCTCCCAGATCCATGCTGGGTGGGTTTGCTGTGTCCAGATACCCACGTGCCACTGCTGGGATGTAATTCCCATCATCAGCTCTTCCAGCTGCTCTTTGAATTCCCTTTTGGGACCTTTTAAGTGGTGCTTTTGTATTCTCTCCTTCTGCTGCTTTTCCTTTACTTTGCCAGGGAAAGGCCTCCATTATTTGTGTGGAGTTGTTGAACTCTTCCTGCCCCCACCTAGTCCATCCCACGTGGAGCCCAAAGGACCTGCATGGCCCAAGCTGGTGATTCTGCTTCCCAAAGCGATGCTCCCACAAGAAAGCAAAATTCTCAGTGGATAACTCAAGTTCCAAGTGGGTTTGGAGCAGGGCGATCCCAGGATGGGGTTGGTTATGTGGTTCAGGGATTTGGGGATCTCTTCCCACATTTCCATCTGTGTTCCAGAGTGAGCAAGGGGATCACCAAACCCCTCTTGGTGTGCACATGCACTTGCTTTGCGAGGGGAAATCTGCTTCCTGCCTGCTCCCACTTTCCCAGTAGGATTTTACAGGATATTCCTCTCCTCCCCACCTTCCTCTTCCATGTCACCTCTTTTTCTCCAAGTCAGTTAGGGTGGAACATGCCAGATGCAGCAGTGTCCACCAGCAGAGCCAGCATGCTGGAGCGCTCCAGTGTTGGCCAGAGGGATAAATCCCTGAGGGTTTGGCAGGGATGCTTTGGGAAGTTTGGGACCCCTGTGCAATGAGAAGGTGTCCCTACCCATGGCAGGGGTGGCACTGGATGGGCTGCGAAGTCCCTTCCATTCCAAAGCATTCTGGGATCCCATGAAAAGCCCCTTGGAGAAAGAACACAAGTTCTCTCAAGGTAGAGCTCAGCTACATAGCAGCTGCCAGGCTGGAAACCATCTCCAAAGGGAACTTCTCCCAGAGCATTTGGGCCATTGGAAAAAAGAGCCGAGAGCAAGACACAGAATTGTCTGAAACCCCTGGGACTTGAACAAATGCACCATAAGTGGTGAACACAGCGAGCTGGACAAATAAATGTGTCTGACATCATCCATTTATTGATCCATTCCCCACATTCCTTAAAAAATTTAAGAGGAGAAAGCTGCAACCAAGTCCTTTGAACATGAGCATCGCCGTTGCCATGGTGACCTTTCCTTGTGCAGGTCCTGCTTGCAGGCTGGAGGCAAAAAATCCCAACAACTTTCCTTAAAATGCCTTTGGTGTTGTTCAGTGGCACCTTGGAATGCAGTTTGGTAGCTGGGATTTATTGCCCTTGCAAAGTTCATTTGGAATTTTAATGCATAATTCCTCTTTTCCTGAGTATTCACATGGGTTTGCCTCAGTGTTTTCCAAAGGAAAAAAGTCCCCAAAGGATCTGTAGGTTTTGCCCCTGAAGTCAGTCAGGAAAGTGAAAACCCTTGATGCCTTATTTTCCAGATAGATTTTATTGTCTACAGATCCAAACTGTTGAATCCAGAGCTAATGAGGAAAAAAGAGGGAATTCAGGGAATTGTCTCCTTCCTGATCAAAATACTTTTTTTCCCCCCTCTAAATTAATCAAGGGCATTACAGATGCCTTTGGAATTTGCTTGGGAAGTTTACTTTTCACTGACCTTTTGCCAACTGTCCCCAAAATGCAGCTGATTCAGCTGCAGAATTGGGTTTAAACCCCAATTTGCCCTAGAAATGCATGACTTGAAAATGAATTGATTTGGCTGTGGATAAATAACATTTTATTGCTGTTCCATTTTGTATCAGATATTCATTGGAATTTCATTGGAATAAAATGAAGTAGTTGAGGTCCAAGAGCAGCATTTGAGGTGCTGTGAGAGATCTGCTTTTCCGTAGGATTTTGTTTAGCCTGGAATTCCAGGTTGTGCTGGGCCATGATAGGATGTGATACGAGGCATTCCTTTGGTCTCCAGCTAAAATCATCCAGAGTTAAAACAGGAGACAAGGAAAAAGGGAGGGAAAAGAGAAGGAACAATCTCCATCCTTAAGCAATATCCTTTAATACTGCACAGAACAGGAAACTCCACCAGAGGAAGGAATACTCCACATCCTCCCTCCTCCCCTTTTAATTAAAATGGATTCAAATCTGGGGGGGTTTAATCAGGCTATTCTGTAGGGTGTCTTGTTTGAACTATTTCAGGACATTTTGGCATTGGGAATATTACAAATGTTGTTTTACCCAGAGCTGAATCCAGTGCTTGCCAGAGGAGGTGGGGAGAGTCCTGTTGGAAGCTGTTTCATCAGGAGTTCAAGGAGGAACATGTGCATCTGGAAAACAAAATACACATTTCCACAGTGACCTCCCTTTGACTTCCAGAGAAATCAGGGGCTGTGTTCCCTAAAAACCCTCCCTGTGTTCTGCTGAGAGCACTTTGGCTCAGATCTGCATGGAGTTCCCATCAGCTGGCATTTTCTATCCCCGTTAGTTTGGCTCTTCCGCCAAAATTGTGGCTTTTTTCTGGCTCATCAGCACTGTGTGGGTGTGGAATGGACAATTCCACAATGTGGGGGTTGGAATTGGGGACCAGAGGGTTGGGATTTTGGGAGCTCAGCCCCCTGGGAGCTGCTGTGGGCTTTAAAGGGAGTGATGC
This sequence comes from Lichenostomus cassidix, assembly GCF_008360975.1. Lineage (NCBI taxonomy): Eukaryota > Metazoa > Chordata > Aves > Passeriformes > Meliphagidae > Lichenostomus > Lichenostomus cassidix. Next base: position 33,498,487 of record NC_139487.1, read on the forward strand.
CCTTCTCTGTGTTACAAGAGGAGAGGATCCCACATGACTATCTGGGAATATTTCAAGACATCCAAGTCTTCAAAGCCCCAGAATTCCAACAAACCTGTTTGCTTAGCTGCTGAACCAGCTTGGGATGAGCTCAGCTTGCTCCAACAGCACAATATCAAGTTTGTGGTGCCAAGCTCAAACTGAAAGGTGATTTTCTTTTCAAAAAGGGGAGGGGACAAATGAACCTGTGAAGTTTTTAACCCTCTATTTTAAATTTCAGAGCTCCTTCCCCTTCCAGAGGAAGTCAGAGATGCCATGGCTTTAATGTCTGGTTTAGCTGCCACTTAAATCTCCCTTTCTGTAAGAAAATCTCAAGCAGGGGCTGTGCAATTTTCTCCTGATGTGAAAGGCATGAGGTCAGGTGCTGGGGCATCCAAGAGAAATTCCCAGCCCTGAAAACAGGGGCTTGGAAAGAAAGCCAACCTTTCTTTTCCATGCAATGATCCCTGCAGCTGCAGCTTCAAACCCATTGGCACCACCAGCATGTGGCTTTTCAAAATCCCCAGGAAAAGGCTCTTGGCTTGGATTTTTGAAGGTGGCAGCGAAATCAGGAGGTAAAACCACCTCAGGAGAATGGGCTAGAAGGAGGAGACCTGACCTAAGGAAAAGCTGGGTTGTTATTCCCATAATTCCTCCCTCTATCCATCTTCCAGAAGATGAGTTTGGTGTTCTCATTCCTGGTCTTCCTTGTGGCAGGGCAGCAAATCCTCATCTGGAGGGAAATCCTCTTTGGGTGACACCACAGCATCCATCCTTCCCTGGGCTGGAATGGCATCAGGATAGCAAATCCCAGGCAGGAATTATTGATGGAGACATCCTGGAATAATTTTGGGATCTGAATTTGTGAATGAGCTCATAAGTGGCAGTGATGTGGCAGAGCTGGGAATGAATTCATCTGTATTCACAGGCAAGGAGCTGCTCCTTTCCTTGGAATCTTTGTCCTTCCCAGTACCAGCATTTCCTTGGGAAGTTCACACGTGCATTTGTGCATCAGGACGTTTGGTACCCAGAGAAAGAAACACAGAGGCTTTTCCCATACATGCAGGACATTATTATTCCTGCTCTCCCTGGGATTTTGGGGCAAATCTCTGGGAAACCTGTGATCCTGAGCTTTCCAGAATCATTGGAGCCAGCAGGGGAGGGGAGGTGTGGCAGCTCTGCCATCATTTGCTCCATCTGCTCTTCCTTACATCACTTGCAATTCTGGAGCCTCCTGGTGACAGGAATTCCAGCTGTGTCCCTGCCACTTCCCATTATTCACCTTTGGAATTGCACCTCTCTGCACTCAACAGCACAAATCCCATCTAGGGAGCTTTCCATGATTTCAGGGCACCAGGCAGGCCAGGTCCCATGGACAGAGCAGATCCAGGTAGGTCATTTCAGCCCAGCTAAAATGTGGATAGTCAGATGGAGAGAAAGAACAGTCAGAATTGGAGATTTGGGGCAATTTTTGCTTTCATTTTCTTTTTTAAGTGCCACATCAGCTGAAGCAGCATTTCATAAGAAATAAATTGTGGCTGCTTCATCCTGGAAGTCCTTTCCACCCCAGACTATTCCACTCCAAACTACTCCATGATCCTCTGACCCCTTTAGAATTTTGCTGTGTCTTAAAAACCACAAGGAGATGGATTTTCTTTCCGGGGACACAGAAAGAAGGTGTTGTTTTGGGATGTATTTCCCTCCCCACCCCACCTGTGGATCTCAGGCTCATTTCACCCTTGCAGGCTGGGTCTGATCATCTCCATGCAGGTGCTGCAGCTCCACTCTTCCCAGTTTTTGCAGAGATTCCATATTTCCATCTTCAGAAATACATTTTCTCAGTGATGGGTGAGATAGTGACCAGGCCAGCTGAGAAAACCACAAAGCAGGTGTCTGTCAGTGGGGAAGGCTCCCAAATTCTGGGTTTATCCCCCCAGACTGGCGGCATTTGCTGGGATCAGGGTGCTTGGTTCCCATTTGGTTGCAATTCCTGGCTGGCTGGCAGTGTGCAGGTGGAGAGGAGCCAAGTTTTCTCTGGAGATGACAGTTTGCTAACAGATGTCTGATGTTTCCCAACATGGGAATCAGGATGGGAATCACGAGCTAAGCTGAATTTAGCAAAACTGAGCAGTTGGGGAATTGCAAACCTTTGCTCCTCACATTTTCTCGTTGATCAGCTGCCTGGGTAACGCGATTATTTCATTATTTTTGTTGTTGTTTGTAGCTTTAGGAGGCAAAGCCTGAAATAGCTCTCAGAGTAATCATCATCCCAGGAGGCAGCTGCTCATTTAAATGGTTGGAATGCTGTCAGTAGGTGACAAAAACCAGTTTCAATAAGCAAAAAGTCCCATTAGGAGGACACTGGGAGTTGATTCTTGGTGTCCCACAAGCTCCAGGGAAAACCTCAGCCTTCATTTTAAAAGCTCTTTATTGAAGAACAGGCTTTCCACTGGTTTTCCCTTTCCTCATCACACATCCCCTGTATATTTTTGTGTGTTTCCAGCTTTGATTTTCAAGGCATTTTGACCTGGGATGAGCAGCACAATCACCACAATATCCAGGGAAGGGCTGTTAATTACAGCTAATTCAACTGGACACAAAAAAGCCCAGAAATCCCAATGCAGGAAGTACATTTTTCCTACAGAAAAATATTCATATTTCAACTCCTGTATTCCTTGGCACTGCCCTCCTAGTGCCTTGCAAGGGTCTCTTGACTTTGGGAGGTGGTAAAATCAACAGATGTTTTTCAAACCATCATTCTGTCGAGTGAGGAGCTCACACTGCAAAACTTTGGGAGCTTCTGTTTAGGGAGCAGCACACTCAGTTGAAGGAATTTGGAAGGAATTCTGAATTTCACAATGAGGAGTATGCCCCTGGTTTCTGAATTAGCTTGGGAATATTTGTATTTTCATCTTTTTATTGAAGACATTTATCCTCCAGCTTAGCAGGTTTGAAATGGAAAACGATTTTATAGGAATTTGGTGTTTAAGTGGACTTGGGCTTTTGTAGCTGGGAATAAAACAGAATTCCAATGTGGCTGTCGTTGGTGGGCATGGGAAGGGCTTGTTTGCTTGATTTTCCACATGTTTTGGTGCCACTACATATTTCTGGCTACATTTCATTACATATTTATTTCTTCTGGGTTTTGGAGGCTTGTTGCTGTGTGTTTAGAAAACAAAAATGCATCCAGTTTGTCTCCTGTGCTTTGCTGCACTTGTGTGTGCTCACTGCATCCAGGGAGTCTCGCAGAGGGAATTAGCCAAGGCGTTTCCAAAAGCAATCCCAAGAATGCTGCAGGTGCATTTTCTAAGCAAAATAATACATTTTTTAAAGCACATTCCTATGCAAATCCCAAGGATTTCAGCTTTCTGCTCCAGGAAGGTGTCCCTGCACAGGGCAGGGAGGTTGAAATTGGATGGTCTTGAAGGTCCTTCCAACCCAAACCGTTGTGTGACTCTGCCCCTGGAATTTTATATTTGCCTGTGCATTGGCAGATTTTCCACGCTGGGATTTCACCTTCCTGGCAATCAGAAATCATTCAGGGTATTTAACTGCTCTGTACATTCCTCATGGAAACGAGAGGCACTCAGTGCTCTGTCACCCCTGAAAGGATGGCTCTGCTGTGCCTTGGGAGGGGACATTGAAATCCTTTTTTAGTGCCAGCTCAGCGCTGGCCTCGTGACGAGCAGGGAGGGATCAATGAGCAGCTGTGTCACACAAGGTTATCCCGAGCTCCCAGCGGCCTCCTGCTCATTGGATTCCAAAGTCGGATGCATCAGGAGCAAGGTCACCGACAGGATCTGGTGACAGCATCAAAAATAAAGCAGAGCCAAAGTCATGTATTGACAGCACCCCCTGGGACAGAATTGGCCTTTATTGCCTCAGGTTTGGGGCTTTGTGACCTGACTGTTCACATTTCCTGAGTCCTAGTGGTGGTTTGCCCTTTTCACTTGGAACACAACGGGGTTTTGCTCTTTCTCCCCCGCCGTCAGTGAAGTTTTAAATAGCCCAGAGGAGGTGGTTTGAAGGGAAGCTGCCAGGGAATCAGTTGATGCTGTTAATGCAATGATCAGGCTGGGAATGTCCCAAAGCTGGGCAGGTGGCCATGGGAGTGGGATGGTGCTCATCTCCCCACTGCTGTTACCCTCACCAGTGAGGCCTGCAGTGATTATCCAGCTGTTCATTAGCTGCAAGCTCTTCCAGCTGCACTCAACCCCTGCACAGCAAGGCAGCTGCCCCCTGCACCCCCAGGCCTCCCTCCATCATCCAGCCAACTCTTTTCCCAGAAAGTCCCCAGCAGCCAAAGGTCGGGCACGCGCGGGGACTCTGCGGCAGCTGAATGTCACATTTGATGGAGGGGGTGGATCCTGCTCATCCATTTCCCCCTGAGCCTTTCTAAATATACCCCAAACCTTAACAAGGAGCTATTTTGGAGGAATTATGGTCATGGATAGGCATGGGAAGCTGATTCTGGCAGGCTTGCATGGGTTGGATTTGCATGATCGTTACTCAGGGGTTTGGTGTCGTGGGACAGTTGGACGTGGGATAAACAGAGAGCATCGGGATTTTGGGATCTCCTGTCTTGGGATGTCTGCTCCGAGGGTTTCTAGAAGGAAAAGAAGTGAAGATACCTTTGTAGGACTGTTGATCTGTGACTGAAGTCATTCATTTCACGCATTTGCAGCTTATGGGATCTGATTTCATAAAAGCTGACTGGGATTTCTCTCCAGGGACCTTTAGTGATCCTGCCACTTCCAATAAACATTTATAGAAACTGCTGCCAGCCTGTGGATAAGAGAAACTCCTAGGAGAGACTTTTATCTTCCAAAAATCCTTAAAGACACCAAAATCCTTTTCAAAAAAGCCCCAGCCAGGAGAAGATGGATAGAAAATGCCCAGCTGTGGCCTTGGGAGCTGGACTGCAGTGCCAGGCGTCGCCTTTGCTCCCTCAGTAGGGATGTTTGCTGTTCCCCCTTGGAAGAGCATGCCCGCCGGAGCCATGCTGGGATTGGGAGCAGCAGAGTGCTGAGCTGGAGGCAGTTTGGGGCAGTGGGATGGAAGTGCAGCAGGTAAAGGCTGGCCCAGGCTCCCGCAGCTCCAGGGCGGTGGCGCGCACGGCTCAGGTTTGCACGTCTAAGAAATTTCCGTTTTTTCGCCTCAAAACCTCCAGATACGAAGCCGAAGCTGCCTTCTTTGCCAACCTGAAACTGTCGGATTTCAACATCATCGACACCCTGGGAGTCGGAGGCTTCGGGAGAGTGGAGCTGGTAGGTGACTTCTTCTTCTTTGTGACATCCTAAAATCGCAGGATTTGTGATTCAAGGTTTCATTTCCCTTGTTATGATACCCAAAGAATCCAGAGAAAAACGATCTGATGGGATTATCTTGCGAAGAAAGCTGTCTTCCATTTCCTGAGACATAAGAAATGCACCAATAAATGCTTTGCAGTAGCCAAGAGGGATTTATGCCCCAGGCTGAGAGAGGAGCACACATCTCCCCTCTCTCTTAAGTGGTTTATGGCATTGATTTATGGCCTTTTAGAAGCAGCCTGGAGAATTGGGTGTCTGGTGGGTGCTGGGATTGGAAGAGCAACCTAAAGTCTTACTTAACCAAACCCAAGCTAACAGTAGAAAGCCTCTCCTATGCATTTTTTATTCAGGTCTGGAGTGGTTCCACTTGGTTGTCCTCAAAGCTAAACATTCATCACCTGAACCACGACAATGCATCCCAAAGAGGGAATTTTTTTGTGCAGAATTGTAGAGAAAAGACAAAACCTGAGCCTGCTTTTTGCTCTGCTTGGCTTTGGAGCTCTGTGGTCTCCTTTCAAGCAGAGCCTGAGCAGAAGGAAACCCCTTTGGAACATGGAGGCAACACAAAAAGTGTTGGAGTGGGAAGTTGGATTCCACTGCGGAGGAGCTCTGGACACTCCTGCAGTATGTTAGGAACTCCTACCAGCCCAGGCAGGAAGGGAACAGAGTTCCTGTTGCCACCACAAAACCTCAGGGAGCTCTCACTCCATAACCCTGTGGGAGCCAAAGGCAGCTGGGAATTGGAAAAGGGGCAAAATGAGGTGTTTTGGTGATTAGTTGGGATGTAAAGAGGAAATTCAGCGTGCAGAGCTCAACTTGCCCTTCCCTGTGGCTTATTCCTGGCTTTTCCTGTATGGATGTTTGTGAGGAGGAGCATCTGGGAGAACATTGATCCTTCCTGGGCTTTGGGGTTTCGTTTCTGATTCTCTTGTTTGCTATTCAGCTGTTGTTTTGGAAGAGAGTCGGGAGAGCTCTCCAGCAGCCTGGGAAGGATTCCTGGAGGTTTTCTTCAGGTGTGGGTGTCCCACTCCTGAAAATTTTCTCCAGGAAAATGCTGGATAAGCTCATTTTTGGTAGCTCTTAACTGACACTGAGCTGCACGCAGATCAAACATATTTAAAAGAGTAGCTCAACACACCAGATTTTATTGTTTCTCTTTACCACAGCGGGAAATTCTGTTCTAAAGCCAAGAAAATATTCCTTTGGTCAAACCTGAGCCTGGAATTGCTGCCTCTTCCTTCCACCTCCTCCACGAAAAATATGGTTTATTAGTTTGGGCTGAAAATGTAAAATATATTGGAGGAATTGGCTCTTTTATTGCCTCAATATGGAAGTGCAGGAATGTTCCTGGAAAACAGTCACATTTTTTGTGCTTTCCAGGAGTAAAACGGATCAGGGAAGTGAAGGACATGGCAAGGAAATTAAAAAGGAATTTTATAGCTGTGGGCACAGAGCTTCAGGAGGTCACTGCTGGAGAGGGCAGCTGGTGGTGGCTGGGGGCAAACTGGAATGTCTGGGGCTGGGATTGGCCAAGAAGGAACAATATTCCCATTGGATATAGTTTTCCAGACACCTCTGGGAATGCTGGTGGCTTGGAGAGGTCTCCCTTTCCATTCATCCATGGACAAGGATGTGGCTTTTAGGTCAGACAGTCTGAAATAGAAATTATTTTCAACTCCATGGATGTTAGACATGGAAATCCCCTTTTTTCTTTGTTTTTCCAGACAGTTTTGTCTTCTGTATCTCATGAAAAAACTCCAAAACATTGAAATTAGTGTTGTTTTCTCAGTTTTTTGGTGGCTCCCTGATGCCTCTTCCAACATCCTTACAGATGCTCCTCTTCATCCCAAACTGGGCTATGTAATCGACTTTTATCCATGTTTTTCTTGAGGGATAAACCATCCAGGCTTGGAAAAACCACATAAATAAATTGGAGTAGCTGAATAACCAGGATTGGAGTCATTTTGCCATGGAATCAGTTTGTGGAGGTGGTGGCTGAGCACAGGGAGACTAAAAATCAGGCCTTTGCCTTCTGCACTCCCCAAAAAGCCAAATTCCTTTGCAATGTGGGGATTTAGAAAGACACAAATAAAAACATCCAGATAAAAAATTCCAGCCCCATTCCAGCTTTACGGGCTCTGGACAAGACCTTTTTAAAGTGGACACAATGGAATTTTTCAGCTTTGTTTGTGTTTTAGGAGAAATCTGGCCCCAGCTTCTGAAGTGCAATGAAATCTCTGACAGCCTCCAGCCTGTCTTGTAAACAAGGCCATTAGTGAATTAATTTGATAACAAGGCAAAAAACTCTTGTGATTGTCTTCTGATACCTGAGAGACGCAGAATCCAGATATTTTTTGCTGGAAATTTCCAACTGTGTCTAATTTCCAATTCCCAAGCAAGCTGCTTAGCCCAGCTACTACGAAGCTTTTTATTACAAAGATCATTTTTCTCTTGGAAATCTCCTGATTTTGGGGTTTAATTGTCAGGAATAGCCTCAGGCTGGGCCAGGGGAGGCTCAGCTTGGACAGCAGCAGGAATTTCTGCATGGAAAGGGTGCTCAGGCCTTGGCAGGGGCTGCCCAGGGAGCTTTGCAGTCCCCATGCCTGCAGGTGTCCAAGGAAGGCCTGGAGGTGGCACTGAGTGCTCTGGGCTGGGGACAAGGTGGGCATTGGGCACAGCTTGGACTCCATGGGCTTTACCAGCCTCAGGGATGCTGGGATTCTGTGAATTTTTTGGCTTTTGGAAGAACAGATCGTTTAGTTGCCATCAAGGGGAAGATTTGGGAATTTCAGTGAGGAATTTGAGATCAGGTACCTGAGGAAATCCCAAACTCGTCTGACAACCCCACTCTTCCTTCCAAGCTCAGCAAAATTCTGATTACGATGCTTTGACCCTTTTTTCTCATCCCTTCCCAACATTTGCAGCATATTCCCTTCTCTGGCATGTGCAGGATGTTTCATTTTATCCCAACCACACTGCAGAGCCGCATTTTAATTTGCCCTGAGTTTTGAATTCCTCTTGAAACGAAACACATCCTTTGGAGGTGGAAAAACATCCCAGGGGTTGTGTTTTAATGGGAAGGGTCCTGTCCAAGTTTGGAAAGGTGGGATGTGTTTGGAGCCCAGCAAATCTGGGCAGAGTCAGGGTATGAACCGAGCCAGAGGCTTCAGCTCTGGCTGGAGGCAGGAATAAACCAGAAAAATAGGTTTTGTATTTCAAACAAACCCAAACTGGGAAGCAGAGCAGGATCTTATGTGGAATTGTTGGAGTTTAGCTCCATTGGATATTCCCAAGACCCTGCACTTGTGAGTTTTTCCATTCTCCACACATTTTAGCTACAGAACCCTTCTTCCTCCATTTACTTTTCCTTGGAATATTTTATGCATGAAACCCTTGATATTCCTCACTGCTTTTTAACCTTTTGCTCCCAGACATTTCTGCAAAATCATCTTTTCCTCTGGGCTTCATAAAAAGACAGAAATTTTAATATATTTTCATATATTTGCCCAATATTTGCCCTTTACTTATAAAAAACTTGGCTGTGCTTGTTGTCAAGCAACAAAAGTCAGTTTTCAGTGCAGGGGTCAGGATGTGGAATTAAAGGGGTTTAGCACACTTGAGTGTTTCATTAAAAATTGTTACATTTGCTATTTTTTTAGTGTATAATTTTGCAAATTATTTTCTTGTAGAGTTCCACAGTGCTCCAGTTGGGATAGGAAATTTTGTGCTTTCCCAACTGGTGGAATCTGGAGATTTCCAAAGAAAATAAGGTCACTTTTTCATGAAAGACACAAAAATTAGGTGGTGAAATCCACGGTATTAAATCAGGGAACCCTCTGGGATTTATTCCCAGCACCCTTTGTTCTGTGATATTGGAATTTTTTTCACCCCAATCTCCACCAGACTGTTGTGTTTATTTTTCACACTGATGCCTGGTACTGATTAACATTAGGAAAATAGACATTTCAAGTGAATTTAGAATGCTAAATACCTACTTTTATAAGTTTTGGTAAATTCTGCTCAGCCCAGATCTCACCTTGATTTTCATCAGGTCCTCAATCCCTGTGTGACACCTTCCTGCTCCCCTGGCTTGATTTAGATCAGATAATATCCAATATTTCATCCAAACACTTCAACTGAAACCATTTATTCAAAATGAGACATTGAAAAAAATAGAAACCAAGGCCTAAGCCCAAACTAAAAATGCTTTTATCCCTTTTAGTTGGCCAAAAATGCAGAATTTCTTTGCGCTTTGAGCTGTGGTCAAACCAGCAAAGATAGTAACTAGGAGGGTGAATTTCTGTGGAAAAACCAGGACAGGAGCTTTGGAAAAACAAAAGTGGGCAGGAGGGTCCTAATTAGATTTCTGGGAATTCTGGGGATCCCATCCCTCCTGGTGTTTCCCTGATCCCTGAACCATGACAGAACCAGAACCTGTTCAAGGGATGTGCCCTGGGACAAGCATGGGGGAAAGTCTGGATAAGACTCTTGGGAATGGTGGGATTGTTGGGGTGTCTGTGCAGGGCCAGGAGCTGGACTGGATCATCCCTGTGGGGCTCTTCCAACTCAGCACATTCCATGATCCTACACAGGTACCATGTCTCACATCAACCCACATCCCTGTCACCAAAGCAACACAAAAATACATTTTATGTTCAGTAAATTCTGATTGTGTGAGTGTTGCCTCCCAGCCCCAAAGGCAGCCTGGGTTTCCGATGGGGCTCAGTGACAGCCAAGCTGCTTCCCTGCTGGCTGGAGCCAAATTCCTACAGGGACACCAAAATAGAAGCTGCCAAATGGCCCCTCGTGCTCTGCAGGGGGAAAGCACCTCGCTGGAATATTGCTGGGAGCAGCTGCCGGGAATTGAGAGGCCTGGGAGGTCAGCAGTGGGGTTCCTCAGAGGGGCTTGGCCAGCATGGCAAGGGTGGCTGCCCTCCAGCTGGCTTGGGGACAGGGAGCTGTCCCTCAGCGGGGCTCAGGAGTTGCCAGGGTTACCCTGAGAGCAAGCAAACAACTCCTGCCAGCCCCAGCTCGAGAGCCAGGCTAAAAATGGGGGGCAGAGGATTCGGGGAAAAAGCAAAGGTCTGAGCAGGCAGGGCTGCTGGAAAGCCAGGGCTGCAGTTCCTGGCCAGAGCCAGCTCCGGTGGGATGAGCTGCAGGAAAAGGGCTTGTGGAAGCTGCATGGCAACTATCAACACCTCCTGACCCCACAGGGAAGCCCAGGGTTGGCTTTTCTCTAAAAAATATGGTATTTACAAATGGCTTTTTTAGCAGCAAGCCAAGGAGTTAGGAACCTGGATCATGAGTGACGAGGTGGGAGGGATTTCTGGAAGGCAGGGAGGTGCCATTCCCGGCAGGGAGCTGGGACTCCAGCCGGGCTGTCCCAGTGGATATTCCCTGTCTGTGACCCTGGGCTGTCCCAGTGGATATTCCCTGTCTGTGACCCTGGGCTGTCCCAGTGGATATCCCCTGTCCCTGACGCTGTCAGCCGTCCCCCAGGTGCAGCTGAAGAGCGAGGAGGCGCGGACGTTCGCCATGAAGATCCTGAAGAAGCGGCACATCGTGGACACGCGGCAGCAGGAGCACATCCGCTCCGAGAAGCAGATCATGCAGAGCGCCCACTCCGACTTCATCGTCAGGTACCTCACCCTGCTGTGCCCTCAGCATTCCAGGGATCCACGCTGGGATCAGCCAGCCAGCAGGGAGAAGCCTTCAGCTCCATTCCTGCAAGGGAATGCGGATGTGGAGCAGGAGGAACATGTTGGGCAGAGCTTGGTGCTGCCGCCAGCTGCTCCGTGTGGGTCCTTCCAACCCAAACAATTCCAGATTGGTTTGGGTTGGAAGGACCTCAAATCCCATCCAGCGCCACCCCTGCCATGGCAGGGACACCTCCCACTATCCCAGGCTGCTCCAAGCCCCAGTGTCCAACCTGGCCTTGGACACTGCCAGGGATCCAGGGGCAGCCACAGCTTCTCTGGGCACCCTGTGCCAGGGCCTGCCCACCCTGCCAGGGAACAATTCCTTCCCAGTATCCCATCTCTCCCTGCTCTCTGGCACTGGGAAGCCATTCCCTGAGTCCTGTCCCTCCATGCCTTGTCCCCAGTCCCTCTCCAGCTCTCCTGGAGCCCCTTTAGGCACTGCACTCCCTATCAAGAATTTATACATATATACATATAAATACATGTATTCATCATGACTTGGCTTTGCCCCTGCTCAAGGTTAATTATCCTTTGCCTTCTCAATTTCTGAGCTTTCCTTCCCACTAAGGGAAGCTGGAAGGCAGGGCTCCATCCTTTGAAATCCCACTCTGCCATGAGAACGAGCAGCTGTGTCCAGCATCCCTCTTTTGGGAATATTTGATCAATCCAGCTCAGCATCCCTGCACTCCTCACAGGCAAAAACCTTCAAACCATCTCCCTGTCCCAAACCTCAGCACATCTCCAGGGAATACAAGGGAGTGCCACGCTGTTCTGGTTGTTAATATAATACCAACATTCCCTGGATTTTCCAGGGCTGTGGGGACAGAGAGGGAGTTCTTTGGATGCCGTAGGTCGGGATGGAGCAGTGGGTGCTGAGGATCTCTGGAACCACCTCGAAAGGCATCCAGGCCAAGGCTGCCTCATCCCACCCTGAGAGATGCCTGGCAAACTGTTCTGCCTGCTCCCAGGAATTGCTCAGGAGACACAAACAAACCTGGCTGAAAGCAAAGCCTGGGATGAATCCCAAGGGAAGCACGTGGCACTCAGGGGGTGTTTCCCTCCCGGGCTGATGGCTGGGATTCCCCTGGAGCCCATGGCTTCTGCTCTGATTCATGGGTGACAACTGGAGCCTGACACTGCCCGCCTGCCGTTCCTTTGGGAAGTGCTGTTGGATCCATAGACATTCCAAGTCACCCAGGCCAGAGCCAAATATTCCCAGGGGCTATTCCAGCTGCTGGATTTTTGGGAGGCTGAGCTGTTTTGGGATGAGAGGGGAAGTGCAAGGCCAGCCAAGCCAACATTCCCAGAAATACTCACTCCTAAATAAAACCTGAGCCTCCAAACATTTCTTAACGGAGCCATTGATAGTCATGGCTAATTAATGAAATCCTGCTTCATTCCCATTTTTCACCCTTCAGTAGGGAAGCAGAACAAGGATGTGTCACCTCTAGGTCTTCTCCTTCCATGCCATGCAGCAATTCCCCCCTTTTACAGCAATAGCCATCCCTGATGATATTCAATACCCCATGGAAATCCTGCTCTGGGGAGGGACTTTCCAAGTCACAAAGTCCAACCTTTTGCTAGAAAATACTTGATTTATCAAACTTGGTGTTTGCTTCCTGGAATTCCTTCTTTCTATCCTAAAATGATTCAAACCTGTTTATTCCTTTTCTTGGATCAGCTGAGATTACATTTTCCAGGTGCAATGGGCAGAAATTGTAATATTTCAGTAGATTAATTCAGTTTTGAGCTGATGGGTGAAAGGGGGTTTTAAAATAATCTTGGAGCAAGGACACAACCTCTGGAATATCAGAATGGGAAAGACAAAATTCCTGAAGAACTTTATTATTTTCTAAATTCATTGTTTGTTAAAAAGTCTTTGAAGAATAATTTGGTTTGGTTGTTAAAATGAATTAAACCAGGAAAAGGGAGCAGGAAAGGCCAAGTGGCACTAAATAAAATTGACTCTTGGATAAACTAAAACTCAGAACAGAATGCTCTGGGTTGGATCGGGGGCCAAACAAGTGCAAATATTTAGAGGAATAAGGAAATAAATAAAGAAGTAATTCAAATATTATGGCATTTCAAATTTAAGACTAAAATAATGCTCTTTCTTCATGTCTAAACTTTATGCTTCCATGATAGCTGATAAATAATATTTGATTTTTTTTTTAATCTGCACATTTTAAGCCAGATTTAATGCCCATAAAATTTCCAGCAGGGCTGCCTTAATATGGGAAAATATTTCAGTAGCATTTCAATTACTAAGCAATTAAAAATGTGGAGTTACGTTTATTATTCTTGAAGTTTTCTGTAAACTTTAATGTAGACTAAATGTGTATTTAGATAAATTATATTTTGTCCAAGTGCCCAGAAAGAAGAGGGTGGATTTTCGTTAAACATCAATTTTAGAATTATTTACCGGTCAGTTAATATCTGATTTTATGTAAATGTAAATGGATGTCTGCCAAAGGAACCAAATCCTGCAGTGTTTCCCCCCTCATCCATCACTCCATAAAAATAATAACTGGGATTAGCAGGGAAGAGCTGGAATTGCAAACCCACCTGGTTTCCTTTCTGTTGTGCTATGAAATTTTTTAACCCTTGGAATTTTTAACTCCTGGGAACTGCCAAGAATGCAGGAATTGCACCAGGACAGAATCTCCCTCAGCATTCCCTTCTGCTGCAGGAATTACTAAAATCAATATCTAAATAAACAGCTGCAGAGAAACCTTCCCAGTATCCACATCCTGCTGGATGGATAAACCCACACATGGAATGGGAAGTACAAAAGCAGCTGGACATGAAAATGAAGTAACAAAGAGAATTCTCTGGGTTTTTTCACTATAGTTATTAAATATTATTCCACACATCTATAAATCTAATTAATGTTATTTCATTAGGAAATCCCATGAGCATGGATTTTCAAGCCCAATTCTGAATTCCTGGTTGGGTTCACACAGCCTGGCCCATCTCTTGGGGCAGGAAGAGCATTTCAGCTCCCTGCTTGTGGGTGCTCTTTGAACTCTGTCAAACCAGCTTGGATAAGGGATTTATTCCTGTTTTTCTGGTTGTCCCCCCAGGCTCTACAGGACGTTCAAGGACAGCAAGTACCTGTACATGCTGATGGAGGCTTGCCTGGGGGGAGAGCTCTGGACAATTCTCAGGGACAGGTGAGTGGGAAACTCCTGTCCTGCACCGCGGGATGTTTCCTACTGTCATGGAATTCCAGCTGAAAGGGTTGGAAGGGACCTTAAATCCCATCCAGTGCCACCCCTGCCATGGATGGCAGGGACACCTTCCACTGTCCCAGGCTGCTCCAAGCCCCAGTGTCCAACCTGGCCTTGGACACTGCCAGGGATCCAGGGGCAGCCACAGCTTCTCTGGGCACCCTGTGCCAGGGCCTGCCCACCCTGCCAGGGAACAATTCCTTCCCAATATCCCATCCATCCCTGCCCTCTGGCAGTTTGAAGCCATTCCCTGGGTCCTGTCCCTCCATCCCTTGTCCCCAGTCCCTCTCCAGCTCTCCTGGGGCTCCTTTAGGCCCTGGAAGGGCTCTGAGCTCTCCCTGGAGCTTCTTCTCTCCAGGTGAACATTCCCAGCTCTCCCAGCCTGGCTCCAGCCCTGGCAGCAGCTCCATGGCCTCCTCTGGATTTGTCACAGTTTTTAAATCACAATTTCCTATCCCAGAGCTTTTCCCATCCCTGTTTGCTGCCCACCCTCTGTGAGTGTGAATTGTGCCCATGGAGCAGGAAAAGATGCAGGGAATTGTAACTCTGGCATAGCCTCATCACTGGAACAGAATTCCGTTAAATTTGAAAAGATTGGTCAGAAAGCCAAGATTAAATTGCCATTTAAAGCCCCTGGACAAATTTTTTTCTGTAGTTCTTCCTTTTCCAAACAGCCTTTTCCTCACTGAAACAGAACTGGAGCAAAGTTAGCAGGTGCTGGGTGGGATTTTTCCTGATCTTCTGTCAGAGCCTGAGAATTCCATCTTTAATTCTCTGGGATTTAAACTAAGGTTCTGCTGCCACCTAGCTCGGACTCCCTCCTGCTCTCAGCCAGCTCCCAGCAGGCAGGGGGATTGGTTTTCTTTGGAATACTGGCTGCAGACTGCTGGAACAAGGATCCAGAGGTGCAGTTTGGAATTTGAATTAACGCTTCAAACCCCAGCAGTTGTGGGTTTTCTGCCTTTTGTCTCAGGAACATTCATACAGAACTTACCTCCACACCTCAAAGGAGTTTTAACACTCAAAAGCCAAAATTGTAATTAGAAAAAAACACCTTTTTGCTTACAAGATATGGATTTCTAAGATTTCTTACTAAATTATGGAATAAAACCTAAAATAGTTTCAGCTATTGGAGGCAGAGAGGCTGCTTCCAAAATGGAAATTTAATTAGATTGAGATAGAAAGTTTAGCAACAGGCACTTTCCAGGTGTTAAAAAGTGATTTTCCTGCAGCAATAGAAGTTTTAACAGCAGAACAAATTCCATGGGGAAGGGATCCACTTCCCAGGGATTCCCCTAACGGCTTTATCCCCTTTTTCCCCCCTCCTTTTCCGCAGGGGCTCATTTGAGGACTCCACCACCAGGTTTTACACGGCGTGTGTGGTGGAAGCCTTTGCCTACTTGCATTCCAAAGGGATCATTTATCGGGACCTCAAGCCGGAGAACCTCATCCTGGATCACCGAGGTTATGCCAAGCTGGTGAGTGCCAGGGCCTCCCCACCCTTCCAGAGAACAATTCCTTCCCAAAATCCCATCTAGCCCTGCCCTTTCTCAGTTTAAAACCACTCCTTGCCCACAGTAGTTTCAATTTAAAAGGAAAAAAACAAAATAAATCAAGCTGAGCTGGCAGCGATGGAAAGTTCTGACCCCCAGGAAGCCCTTGGTGCTGGTGTTTGCCTCCCTCATGGGAATATTCCTCAGGATAAACCAGCAGAAAGGTCACTGTGGTTCCCTGGGCCTGGAACAACCCTCGGTGCTTTAATGAGGAGAAGATTCCCATGGGGAATGCTCCTTTCTGCCTTGCCTCACTTCAAGAGGAGCAGAGCCCAGGGCTGACATTCCCTCTGATGCCCTGGCCTGACACTGCTCTGCCCCTACCCCCAGGTCGATTTTGGCTTTGCAAAGAAAATAGGATTTGGAAAGAAAACATGGACTTTCTGTGGCACCCCGGAGTACGTGGCCCCCGAGATCATCCTGAACAAAGGTCACGACATTTCGGCTGACTACTGGTCCCTGGGAATCCTGATGTATGAGCTCCTGACTGGCAGGTATGGCCATTGGAATTCACCCCAGCATTCCTGCCCTCAGCTCCCTGATGGGGCCAGGGCAGGGCTGCCTGTGCTGGGCCAGGGAGCTCCTCCATGGCCTTTCCACACAAATCATCCCACTTTGACCCTGAGTGGGCTGAAAGGGATGGGAGAAGGGGAAGGGTTTGCACTCAGCCAGGGAGGTTTGGTCTCGAATAGGCTAGATGTGATGGGAGAAGGGGAAGGGTTTGCACTGAACTGGGGAGGTTCCTCACTGCTGGAAAGGAGGAGGTGGATTGGGCACCATCCATCCATCCATCCATTCATCCCTTCCCATATTTAATTTGGGATATCACAGCTGCTCTTGGCAGTGGTGGCTTCCTGGACCTCCGTCACCTCAGCCCCATCGCTCATCCCCAGCTGCCCAATCCTTCAGGTTGGACACAAGCCCTCCATCCATGGAAAGGCAATACATCCCCACTGGAATCCCATCCCACACAGGCCAGCCAGGGAATGCTGCTCAGAGCCTCAGGCTGTTGGGATGTGGCTGCCAAAGGGAGAAGAGGTTTAGCATGGAAAACTTATTTTTGGTGCTTCCCTGCAGCCAACATTGCTGAATTCCAGAGCTCCTTGAGAAATGGATAGGATCATAGGAAGCAAAGCATTCCCAGTTGTCATCTACCTTTTCTCATCTGGATGTATTCTATCAGAGTTCAGTGCTCTTTTAAAGACAAATTTTTATTAAAGACAAGTTTTTCATCTTTTTCCCTTCCCTGCCCCCTCTGAAGTCCCCCTTTCTCAGGCCCAGACCCCATGAAGACCTATAACATCATCTTAAGGGGAATAGACATGATCGAATTTCCAAAGAAGATTGCCAAAAATGCTGCTAATTTAATTAAAAAACTATGCAGGTAAGTGGATGAAATAACAAAACCCAAAAAGCCTTGATATTGTTTGCAAAGAAATGAGCTGTTTGGAAGGATTAAGGATGTGTTATTCCTTTTATAGGGACAATCCATCAGAAAGATTAGGGAACTTGAAAAATGGAGTGAAAGATATCCAAAAGCACAAGTAAGTGTCTCATCCAGCAGCCACCAGCTCCAACCCCCAAGAAAAGGCTTTTCAAGCATCTCCATTTTCTCCTCAAAACCACTTTCTATCCATAATGGAAATTCACCATCCTTTTGGTCCCATGGGAGTGGTTAAATGATGTCTTAGGAGTTTAGTGGGATAAGAACAGGTGAGAGACCCATTCCAGGAACAGTTTCTCTCCTCCATCCATGCTGGACCTTCTCTCCTCCCATCCCCAAAGCAGCAGGATTGGATTGCATGGATATTTTTGTGGGAAGGCTCAGGGCTCATCCACCCACCTTGAGCAAACCTGAGGAGAAGCACAGGTGGGACACCCTTGTGCATAAAGCTGGGAGCTAACCCAATTGCATGGGGAAAAAGGGAAGTTCCATGGGGTTGCTGCACACACTTCCTTCTTGGCCCCCCCCCAGAAAAAAGAAAAGGGGATAAATTCCAAAGGGATTTGAAGGCAAGGCCTGTGGGAGATGAAACCTGTTGTTTAAGCCATTTTCTTTTTTTTTGTGCTACACCTGTCTGACTTTGGATTCTTCCCTCCTTTCAGATGGTTTGAAGGCTTTAACTGGGAAGGGTTACGGAAAGGGACACTGACACCTCCCATAATCCCAAGTGTAAGTTTTCCTGTTGCTATTTTTCCTCCATGGCAAATTCCTCTGGGGTGCTGTGAGCTTTGAGTAGTGGTACATTGGATTAAGTGGGAATAATGTACTTTATTTCTTCTGGAGATGCTTGAAGAAGCCACTTTAGACACATTTCCAGCTAAGCTTGGTCTGCAGGCAGGCTCTTCCCTGGGAAGGTGCTCTGGGGAGGGCAGAGCCATGGGGAAATCCCCTTTGCAGCAAGAGGTGGAGGCAGGATCACTCACTCCAACACATTTTCCTCTCACTCACCTGCTGCACTCCTTTCTTCATCTCCTTTTCCCCTTTCCACAGAGAGCTGCCAGTTCCAGCCTTTCTCTCTGTGTTCCTTCTCCTTTATTCTCACTTCCTTTGGACAGGCAGGTGGGGTTTGGATGCCATCTTCCCTTTCTTTGGCATTAACCTTCCCTTCTGCGCTGCCTTTTGTGCCTCTGGCCCTTTTCTCCCTGCCTCCATGTCCTCCCTGAAAAGCCCTGTTGATGTTTAACCGTGTAACTGGGAGCAGAGGGACAGCTCTGCTTTTTCCTTTGGAGCAAAGCCCTTCCTTTGATGTCTTTGTGAGCTCACTGCCCTCAAAGCCTGGCTGCAAAGGGAAACCAAACAGGATTAGCAGACAGAAATCACCTTGGCCCCTTCTGTCCTGCAGCCTCCCTTCCTTGTTCCAGCCTAATCCCTCGGGATCACCGGGAGAATGCCATTAATGGGTGTTTAATTGCACCCCATTGCTCCATCCTGCAGCTCCTGAAGCTGCCATCCCAAAGTTTGCTTAGGGAAAGAGCCAGGAGGGTTTCCCATCCCCCCTTTGGCCCTGTGGGATGCAGGAGCTCCTGGAGTCAGTGGGAGAAAGCAGGACTTGGCAAATATCTCCCTAAACAGTTTAGAAATGTTTTCGAGATCAAAGCTGGGTTTGCTTGGGGTTTGTTTGGTTTTTTGGTTTTTTTCTGTTAAGCTCATTCCAGAATCTTGGGATGGCTTGGGTTGGAAGGGACCTGAAAGCCTATCCAGTGCCACCCCTGCCATGGCAGGGACACCTTCCACTGTCCCAGGCTGCTCCAAGCCCCAATGTCCAACCTGGCCTTGGCTTCTTTTTAATCCCTATTAATTCATCAGCAGGACCACATTTCAAGTCAAGGCAATCAAGTCAAGCTTGCTCCTTCACATCCAGCTGCAGTTCCTGCTTTAGGAATGCAGGAGGTCCATGAAGCCTGAAAAAAACCCCAGGATGTTTTCCTTACTGGTTTTGGTGGATTTTCAGTTCAGTAGGAGTACTTCCAACTCTGCTTTTACTCCACATAGCAAGGCTGACTGAAGCAGATGGGAGCATCCTTTCCTCTCAGAGGAATCCTCTTCCAGGACAACCCCAGACTGGCCCTAATTCCAGTTCAACCCAGCTCATCCTTTCCCTGAGCCCTCAGGAGCAGCATCTCCTCCAGACCTGCTCCTGAGATCTTCTCCAAACCCATGGATGGTTTTTTGTCGGCCCCAGAGCCATCAGTCCTGCTCCATCTTGTTTTCCACAAGTTTTTTTGGCAAAATCTCAACTGCCACTCTGAAAAAGGACCCAAAATAGAGCTCTGGGGGCAGACATGCATTTTTCCCTCAATCCACCTCCCCTTGTTAGCTGGGAAGCAGCCAGCAGGGCCAAACATACAGATTAGCTCCTTTTTTTTTGAAGAAAAAAGGCTTTTCCCTGCTCTTTATCTCTCATTTCTTACGTGGCACTACCAGTGAGGCAATCAAAGAGCTCTTATTGCAGGGGGTTTTTGGAAAGATCCCAATTTACAACCTGCTGCTAGGGCACTGCTGAGCCTCACTGCCACAGCTGGAATCTGGCATTTTACCTCTCCTTAAAAGCTCAGGACTCTTCCAGGAAAAGATGAGCTGAGGAAGCAAAGGGTGAGGCAGCAGCAACAAAGGAAACAGATCCAGATAATCCCAAAGAAATTGAAGCTGCTAAGATTTTAGAGGGTGGGTTTATTTTTTCAAAATGAGTTGGGTATTCCATAGTCCTGATTTCCTCCAAGATGTGTTCAGCAGGGGGGGCAGCACATGAAATTTAGAGCTGCAGTTGGAGTTGCTGTCTTTTCCCAAGGCTTGCAGCAGCATCCAGCAGCAAATGGGAATCTCAGGAGGGTTAACAAGGCCAAGTGGGTCAGGACAATCCCTGGGATCAATCTAGGCTGGATACTGGAAAGAAATCTTCCCTGGCAGGGTGGGCAGGCCCTGGCACAGGGTGCCCAGAGAAGCTGTGGCTGCCCCTGGATCCCTGGCAGTGTCCAAGGCCAGGCTGGACATTGGGGCTTGGAGCAGCCTGGGACAGTGGGAGGTGTCCCTGCCATGGCAGGGGTGGCACTGGGTGGGATTTAAGGTCCCTTCCATCCCAAACCAGTCTGGGATTTTGGGATTTAATGACTGTCAGTTGGCCCCTGGCTCAGGCTCTTCCACAAATAAAATGACTGAAAACTGCAGCAAGAGTTTTCCTGCTCTGGGTCAGGCTTTAAGTACTGAATTTCTCCTTATTTTGGGCTGGAGACCTGCTGGTTCCTTGTATTGTTAATTTTTTTGATTGTATTGACTTTATCAAGCCCTCACTGTATAAAAGTTTCCCTCACTATCACAAAGCATGAAAATCAGGAATTCTGTAGCCAGGGTCGATTTTAAATACCATTCTTTCCAAAAAACAAACGGGCTTGGCTTTCATCCTGGGAAGCTGGGTTTCTCTGGAAGGATGCTGAGGCTGAGCAATGCTTGCCAGGAGATTTAAAGGCAGCAGAGCTCAGCTCAGGAGCCACAGATGGGAACTCCTGGGCTCTGGGAGGCGTTCCCAGGTCTGTTGTGATAACCTTGTTCCTACGGGTAGGAAAGCTTGGGAGAGCAGGGGAGTGGTGGGAAATCTCCCAGCAAAAAGCCATGGATGCAGCACCTCCCTGGCTGGTGGGGATTCTCCGGGATGCACATGGCTGTGGGATGAAGAGGGAATGTCAGCACTGGCATGAACATCCCCCTTCCTGTCGCTCTCCTTCCCCCAGGTCGCGTCCCCGACGGACACGAGCAACTTCGACAGCTTCCCAGAGGACAGCGACGAGCCACCCCCTGACGACAACTCAGGATGGGACATCGATTTTTAACGTTCTTTCTCTTACCTGCTTCTGCCTTGCTGAAGACAGCTTTTCCTGGGACGTGGCTGCCAGCGGGACGGGAAGACCGGGATCGGGGAGGATTCGTGCTCGGGGTCACCACGATGCCTTGATTGATGCTGCTCCAGTAACTCCAGTGGCATTAGGACTTCTTGCTCAGTGACAATAGTGCTCTCCATGTTTTCTGTCGGAACGTGACCCGGCGGGGACACGGCGGTCCTGGCACAGAACTCCTTTTGTGTCGCCACAGGGATCTCGTCACCTCCCTGCTCACCGGTGTGACAGATCCAGAGAGTTGGAGGCACTTATTCCAGCTGCTTTTCCCGTAGGATCAGTAGTGATTGAGGAAGTGCTGCAGCTACTCCAGTGCGGGATTTAGGCTATTCCCACCCTCGGAGCTCCGCGGGGCAGCGCCGGAGCCGAGAGGAGCACGGGCAAAGCGTTCCTGTCAGAGCAGTGGGGAAATGGCTCCTTTCCCTTTCCTTTCCTAGCAGGATTCCCGACGAGACTGAATGTTCCCTTCCCTCTTTGTTTTGGAAACATTTTGGTTCAGCCTGGTCAAACAAAAGCACAACTGCTCCAGCTGCTGTCCAGGCAGGTTTGGGTCGTTTCCCTGACGTGGCAGCACCACCCTTGGGCTTTCAGTTCTCCTCTCCCTCGGCACCAACACGTGCATGGAAACAGAAAATCATGGAATGAATCCATGGCGCATCTATTAACCCATTTCACACCCATTCAGCCCTTTCACAGTGCTTCAATCACAGAACAAAGCGGTGGCAGCCCACCGGTCTTGATTGGTTAGACCTGAAATTAAGGATTTAATTAATTAAATCCAAATTAACTTTGACCTTTTTAGACCCAAAGGGAAAACCATGAGAGCTGGGATGCCCTTTCGAGGTGCTGTGTCCATCCCTCCCCTGGGAATAAACCTGTCCCTGAACCATCCTGTCAGGAATATGTAGCAGAGGCTTCGCTCTCCATCTTGATGATTCCATGTCTCCATGTCTGCATCTTTTCCGTGTTTAGTGCAAGGATCTCATTGAAATAAAAATCCTGGGCCAGTTTGCTGGCTCAGGTGGACCATTGCCAGTAATCCTGATGCCTCTCCAGGCTAAGGAGCTCCATGGGAAAGTCAGTGGAATTCAAAGGGAAGTGGGTATTGGATGTATCCCTGCGAGGTTTCCAGCATGCCCAGTCCATAGTGACTGTGTTCAACACAGGGATGGCCAAATCCATATGGAAAAAGAACTGGGGAAACCAATATAGTCAGGATAAGCTTTTCCCTCACTTCCACTGCTTTTCCTTTGCTTGAATTCCCTGCTCTGGTTTATAGGATGCAGCAGAGGAATGCTGTCCTGGGTTCGTTTTGTATACATGGGAGTTAAAGTTTATCCCATAATCCAACAGGAAACATCAGCTTTTGGTCTCTCTGAGAGACCTTGCCCCAAAAAATCACAGAATCATGGAATGATGGAATGGTTTGGGTTGGAAGGGACCTTAAAGATCCTCCCATTCCAACCTCCTGCCCCATTTCACCTCAGCTGCCAAGAGCTGAGAGTGGAAAGATCAAGTCTTGCTGACAAGGACCTTTCCCACATATCACATGGAAAATGTCCATTTGAGCAGTAAAAAATTCCTTCCCTGGTGGTAAATCCCAACTCTCTTGCTTATTCCTGATAAAAGGATTTAATTAAAAGGCTGTTTGGACAGCAAGGGCCCTGTTTGCTGTTTAATGTGAGCTGGGTCATGTGACACCTTTGAAACCAGTCTGTGGCTCTGGAGTTCCCTCCGTTTTCCAAAGGGTGAGGCCACACCTCTGGCACTGTCATTTCAGGCCATTTCTGCTGTTCTTGAACCATTAAAACTTCATTTGCCTTCAAAACCATGGGGAAAAGGCAGTAACCCCTGGCTTTTCCTCCTTTCTCTGAGGGATGGACAGCACCAAGAGCCAGGGCTGAGCACGAGGGCTAAAACACTCAGCAGGCATCTTACACAGCCCTAAGAGCCAAATTCTTCCCTCCCATCCCCCTGGATTTCCACTCCATGGGGACGTGGAGTCTTGTCGCAGGGTGGTGCCACCACATGCAGTTGGCAGGCGTGGAGGAGAAAGCACCGCGAAGATTTGGGGGATAACCTGAAACCGTGAGGGGAAGGAGGGTCTGGAATGGGCTGAGGAGTTGTTTTCCTTTTTTCCTGTCCCTTTTTTCCTCGTGCCAGGCATGGGAATCGATCCCTGCAGCGTGCACTGTGCTGAATCTGAGTTTATTTTGATATCCAACACCTCACTCGACTTCCATGGCCTCTCCTGAGCATTAACACTTGGCATATGTATATGATAAGCCTTCAGTTAGAAGTAATATATTTAAGTTGCTTTATATATATCTCTATATATCCACAACAAGGGATTGCCTCTGTGTTTCCACCTCCTGTCCTTATTTCTTTGTCTCCTTCCTCGATGTGCGGGACAACGGCGTTTTTAGGGAAGGGGGAATCAGCTCCCGCCTTTCCAGAGGGGGCTCCGGTCGGTGTCGCAGCTTCTCCCAGAGCTGCACTGCCCACAGCAAACTCTTCTTCAACAACAGGACCACGAGCAGATATTTCTGTAAATAGGTATTTTCGTGTCGATATTTTGTGGGTCACACAGGACCTTTCTGTTCTTTTCCAGTTCCATGGCATTATTCCTTCATTTCCTTATTTGTAATGTAACGTTTTTAGGTCGAGGTAGACTTGAATCAATGTCATGTTTGTCAGTATGATTAAACTTTTTGTCAGCTGTCCTGGTCACTCATCTGTCCCATAGTTCTAGAACATCACTGGCTATCCGGCATTGTTGCAAGTGCCTTAAATCCATGGCATCTTATAAAAAAAAGAAAAACAAATTTGGTGTTATGCTGCATGACAAAGACAAACACACCTCAAACTGTCGTCCTTTCTTAGCTTGCTGCGTTTTACAGTTCTTTCTGCGACCGATTTCTAAGCCTTTATTATCTGATCTCGATGAATTCCAGAAATGATGACGTCGTTCTCTGATTTCTGTTCAATGTACCAGAGCTGTGTATCTGTTAATGAGATACAGAGTCATTTCTGTGAAATGTATCAATGTCATGTGCGGGTCAAATTAATCTCTGACATCCTAGCAGTCCCTCGACAGGTATTCCTGTTTTGCTAAGCTCTGCAGATCCCACCCATCCATGCTGTCCCACACAGCCCCCCTTGGGAATCTCCCACCCGGGACAAATCCACGCCAGTGGCATTTTCCTGGCCTGAAGCCCCGGTGCAAAGACGAGGCTCGTTTGCACCACTCACCAGAACAGGATCTGTGCTTTTCCCTGCCCCATTCCCTGCACCCACGGCGATGAGCCCTGGAAGCTCCTCCGTGGCTCCCCAGACTTGGGCGCTTTTAGGGCTCTCTCAGAACAAGGGGAAATTCCCGTTTGGAGTTGCCTCTGCCCCCCAAGTCCCGATTTACGCCAGTTTCACCTCACCCCTTTGTTTTCTACTCTGATTTTCTCTCCCTCTGTGGCAGAGGTTTTGTTTGTCGGGCAGATGCCGGTCACCCCCCGGCCATCGGCCGCTTGCACTCTTTGGATGTTGACTGAGGAACTTCGGGGTTTTTTTCATAAACTTCCATGGCTTTTGTTTCGCTCTGTACTCCCCCCTGCAGCTGTAATTGCCGAGTGCCTGTTGTATACTTTATAGAGTTGAAATAAAAATAATTACTTTTGAACGGCTGTCAGTGGGTTTCTTCCGGAGCAGAAGATGGGTTTGGGAGAGATCTTCAGGTTCATGGTGAAATTTGGGGTGACGGGATTCTGCTCCCAGAACTGGTTGCCCAGAGAAGCTGTGGCTGCCCCTGGATCCCTGGCAGTGTCCAAGGCCAGGTTGGACACTGGGGCTTGGAGCAGCCTGGGACAGTGGGAGGTGTCCCTGCCATGGGGGAATGGGATGAGCTTGAAGGTCCCTTCTAACCCAAACCATTCGTGATTTGATGGTGACACAGAGGTGAGCAAAAGCTGGGGGAAAGGAACACCAAAACATCCTCCCAGGAGGGAAATCAGTTCGGGAACAGCCCAGGGAGGAGCTGAGAATCGTCACCCATCATTTTGTGGGATGCAGCAATCGCGGGTCGAAGTTAATAAGACAATAAAAACCTCGGGGTGACGTGGCCTTCACCTGAAACTGCTAGGGGAGCACCGGGATTTCGGGGCGAGGCCTGGCGCTCCTCAGCCCAGGCTAAAAATAGGGAGGGCGGGAGGGTGGCCGCGCTGTGCCGGGGATGTCACCCGGCCGTGACTCAGCCGCTGCTGACAGCACCTGCCCGCCGTGCCCCCGAAACCTTCCCGGGCAATGATTAGCCCGTTCCGGGCTGGAATAGGCGACAGTGGGTGCGGGACAGCGACATGCCACGGGGAAGCGATAGGTGCAGCAATTGCTGCGGCAGGGATCGCCCGGCGCGGGGTTGGGGTGCGCTGGGGCGCTGCTCCCGCTCTTAGTTCGCATTGAAACCAAGCTGAGAAAATAAATAAACGGCAGCACGGGGCCGCCGCCGGGAAAAGCCGGGTTCATTAACAGCGGCTAATTAACCAAGGTTAATTACCGGACGGGCGCGCGGGAATGGGGAGCAATGGCGCGGCGCGGCCGCCAGGGGGCGCCCTGGGGCCGTCCTGCCCCGACGGGGAGGAATGGGAATGGGAATGGGAATGGGAACGGGAACGGGGATGGGGATGGGGATGGGAATGGGGATGGGAATGGGAATGGGAATGGGAATGGGAATGGGAATGGGAATGGGGATGGGGATGGAGACGGGGAGGGGAACGGGAAAGGGTTGGGGGGGGCGACGCCTTTGATCTCCCCGCATCAAAGGGCCCGGAGCTCCCCCCCTCCGCCGGTGCCCCCCGCCCCGGCTGGGGTCAGTGAGCAGGGCGAGAACCCCCAGAGTGCTGTCGTGTCCCCCCGTGTCTCCCCGTGTCCCGCACCCGGCCCGGCGCGGGGGTGCGCAGCAGCTCCTCTCCCTTCCTGCGAGGCTGCGCTGGCGCCAGGAAGGACGCGGGGGAGGCGGCGAGGGGGACGTGGAGGAGACCAAAGGAGTCCTCGGGGGAGGGCGGGGGGGCTCCCTGCACCCACCGCGGCCCCCACCCACTACGGGGGGCTGCAGAAGGGGGACTGCCCCCCTCCCCTTCCCTCGTCCCGGTCCCCGCCGTCGGGCGCGCCCGGCTGGAGACAGCGGCGGCGTCGGGGAGTGCGGAGCATCTGGCCGGGAACCGGGCGGGGGATGCCGGGTGGGGTGGGGGTTCTGCCCTCGCCCTTGCGAAACCCCCGCCCGACCAATATGGGAGCCCTCGGGGCGGGCCGGGGGCGGTTTTGGGGGCTCAGGGGCACGGACCCCCGGGAACGCTTTGAAATCCCAGCCGGCGGGCCCCCCGCCCCGAGGGGCGGGCAGGAGCAGCCCCGGGGGTATAAAGGCGGCGGAGGAGCGCAGAGCCGCCGCTCGCGGCTCGGTGCTGCTGCTCGGGGACGCGGCGGGCACGGGAGGCACCAGGATGCGGGGGCTGGTGGCGCTGCTGGCGGCGCTGAGCTGCGCGGCCCCGGCGGGGCGGGCGGCGGCTCCCGGGGGTGCCCTCAGCTCCAACGCCATCAAGGGACCCCCCCCGGGCGGGGCGGCCGAGGCCAGCGCCGCCCCCGCGCCCCCCTTCGACGGCAGCAACAAGGCCCCGCCGGCCGCCACCCGGCAGGTAGGAGAGAGCGGGGATGGAGCGCGGGACACCGGGATGGACTGGGAACACACCGGGGATGGACTGGGGACACACCGGGGATGGACTGGGAACACACCGGGGATGGACTGGGAACACACTGGGGATGGACTGGGAACACACCGGGGATGGACTGGGAACACACCGGGGATGGACTGGGAACACACCGGGGATGGACTGGGAACACACCGGGGATGGAGTCGAAGGACACATTTGGGATGAGGGGTGTGGGCCGCCGGGGATGAAGGCACA
The DNA here is from genome assembly GCF_008360975.1 of Lichenostomus cassidix. Lineage (NCBI taxonomy): Eukaryota > Metazoa > Chordata > Aves > Passeriformes > Meliphagidae > Lichenostomus > Lichenostomus cassidix. The sequence continues at coordinate 33,525,635 of NC_139487.1, forward strand.
CACACACACACACACACACCGGGAGATGGAGTGGGGGGACACTGGAGATGGAGGGGACACCGGAGATGGATGGATGGATTGGACGCCCCGGGATAAGTGGAGGAGAGAGCCCGGGGATGGAAGGGAGGGATACGCACCGGGGATGGAGGGGATTGAAGAGGGGGGACACGGCGCAGATGGATGGCGGGGATGCCCGGGAATGGAGGGACACGCACACTCCGGGGATGGCGGAGAGGGACGCACCGGGTGCTCACCGGGGATGGAGTGGGGGACACCTCGGGGATGGAGACGGGGAGGGACACAGCGGAGGTGGACGGAGCTGACGCGTCGGGGACTGGAGAGGGAGCGCAGCGGGGATGGAGAGGGGGGAAACACTGGCGATGGGCCCTGCTAACCCCCCGCCTCCTCTGTGCCCCCCAGCCTTTCCCCTGCGCCGAGGACGAGGACTGTGGCCCCGAGGAGTTCTGCGGGGGGGCGGCCCGCGGCGGGGGAGCCCCGCTGTGCCTGGGCTGCCGGCGGCGCCGCAAGCGCTGCCTGCGCGATGCCATGTGCTGCCCCGGCATGACCTGCAGCAACGGTGAGCGAGCGGGGAAGCTGCGGGCCGGGGGGAGGGTGCGGGGGTCCAACGCGTGGCTGACAGCCGCCCCGCTGCCCCCCGCAGGTCTCTGCACGCCCCCGGAGCCTCCCCAAGGAGCCGCCGAGCCGGAGGAGACGGGCACTGAGGCGCTGTCCCGACGGACGCCAGCTCCCGCCTGGCTGCCCACTGCCAAAGGTGAGGAGTGTCCGCTGCTGTGACCCCTCTGTCCCGCCCGAGGCTGCCCGTCCTTCCCTGCTGTCCCCTGGGATCACTCCAGGCTGCCCCACTGCCCTGCTGTCGCCCGGCATCAGTCCGGGATGCCCGACCTGCACCTCTGTCCCCCTTGGGACCAATCCAGGCTGCCCATCTGGTGCCTCTGTCCTCCCTGGGATCACTCGGGATGTCCAGCCTGGCTCACTATCCACTGTAGGATCAGTCCA